>NW_027509215.1:2645000-3845000 GCF_051911475.1 Siphateles boraxobius
TTATCAAAGCAAGAACCTACACACACACACACACACACATACACACACACGCGCACACGCACACACACACACACACACACACACACACACACACACACACACACACACACACACACACACACACACACACACACACACACACACACACACAGGAGAAAGAAAAGATTTGGTAAAGTGTGCTCAGACAGATATATGAACACCTCAAGAGGAGAATTCTCCCTCTAAATGTCCAAAAGGTATCAAAAGAACAGCTATTTAGCAGTACTTTTTATATAAAGTGACCTAACGTATGCTAATTACAGGGACATTGTCCCTAAAGTATTATGAGTAATTACATTGTGTCCTATGCTCAGGCAAGTTTTAATCAAAAAGTTTTTTTCTGTCCACAGTGAAAGTGAATATGTTGTATAGGCCTAGTGTAGATCCTGACACAGTCAAATCATATTTGCAATAGATCTATGTGAAGAACAGACTGAAAATTATTTGTTATGCATTGATAATCTTGCTCTCTAATGAGATGATAACCACTGCAACTGGATTGATTTGAGGAGTTGAACTCCTGAACCGAATTCAGTCCAAAATTCATAAACTAATCATTCACACTGGTTTTACGAACTAAATTAACTGATTTACGGACAAGATCCGACTCAAAAGAATGATTCGTTCACAAATTGGGCATCACTTCTCTCATTAAAAATGCTAATAAAAGCTATAGGGCAGAAGTTTGTCAGTGAACAATGACTTAAATTGTATGACTTTAGAATACTTGAACTCCTTTTATGGTGCTTTTTGCCGTTTTGGAGCATTATATAAGACACAATGTTACCTAACAATGTTCACATGTTTGGTCTGTGGACCTCAAAGCATTCTAACCTGATTGGTCCTCGGTGGTGTCGGCCTCGTGGATCTGATTGTCAAACCACATGTGAGCTACAGTCATCCGGTTCTGAGTGAGGGTTCCAGTTTTATCCGAGCAGATGGTGGAGGTGGAGCCCAGAGTCTCCACGGCTTCTAGATTCTTCACCAGACAGTTTTTGCGAGCCATACGCTTAGCAGTCAGAGTCAAACATACCTGAGAGAGATAGGATGGAGTTAAAATAGATGTTCTAAAAGACGATAGGTCTTTATGCCTTTTGAAAAGTGTTTTTGAGGTTTTATAAAAATAATGGCGGAAGGAGTCATACAAAGAGAGAAGGATAAAAGACTCAAAAGAATGAAAGAATGAGAAAAAATCTTCAGTATTTAAGTTTATAGAATACCATTCAAAGGTTTGGGCTTGTTAAGATAAGTCTCTAATGCTTATGAAGGCTGTATTCATTTGATCAATCAACACATTAAAATTGTGAAATATTACAATCTAAAATAACTATTGTAATTGTAATTTAAAATGTAATTTTTTCCTATGATGGCAATGCTGAATTTTCAGCATCATTACTCCAGTCTTGTGTGTCACATGATACAGTCTAATATTCTGATTTGGTGCTCAGGAAACATTTCTTGTTATTGTCAATGTTGAAAATGTTGCTGCTTAATATTTTTGTGGAAACTGTGATGCATTTTTCCCCCAGGATTCTTTGATGAATAGAAAGATCGAAAGAACTTAAAAAAATCTTTTGTAACATTGAAATGTCTGAACCCAAATCTTTGAACGGTAGTGCATATGAATATCATAATATGTGTTTATATGTGTGTCTCACCGTGACAGTAGCCAGCAGTCCCTCAGGGACATTGGCAACAATGATGCCGATGAGGAAGATGACGGCCTCCAACCAGGAGTAGCCCAGAATAAGGGACAGGACGAAGAACGACACGCCCAGAAAGATGGCCACGCCCGTGATGATTTGAATGAAGTGCTCGATCTCCCTGTTGATGGGCGTTTGACCCACCTCCAGACCGGACGCCAAAGTCGCAATGCGGCCCATCACTGTACGGTCACCTGTGTTGATCACTATGCCGTGGGCTGTACCTGCACATACACACAAATTAACCAATTCATGTGTGAAATTAAGAAAAGCAGTGTGTTGAATGAATGAATGAGTGATTTAAAACAAAGAATGAATGCCTGACTGAGTGAATTAACAAACGAATGGACAAACAAACACAATAATGACAATTTTTAATGAATGAATGAATAAATAATGAATGAATATCCGACCTTCCACACAGTTGGTGGAGAAGAAGCTGATGTTTCTGGTCTCCAGGGGATTTTCATGAGTGAACTCTGGAGAACGTGTCTGAGGTTCTGACTCTCCAGTTAGAGACGAGTTATCCACCTAAGAAAGGCAGAACAGATGTTTGTTCTTATTCTGATCTCAGGCTTCTTTCTAAGACTACAGGCTGATAAACAAAGCTGATCCCAGATCTGAGATCTTTCCCTTAATATCCGTCAACATCGCTTGCCCTCTCTCTACCTTGCAGCCACTGGAGGAGACGATCCGAAGGTCTGCTGGGATTCTGTCTCCACCCTTGATCTCCACCAGGTCTCCCTGGACCACTTCCTCTGCATTAATCTGATACGTCTCCCCTTCACGGATCACCAGAGCTTGCTGAAAGAAAAAGTCATTTGTAAAGTTCCTCAAAAATGATGATTTATCTAGGGAGAGGCGTATAGCAGCGAGTATACCAGAACAGAGTTTGCAATACTATATACAACCTATGTGTAGGTTTTTGCTTTGATAAAAGCTCTCCCACTTGGTTCTCTCTGTCTCGAGTTGCAGGGATTTGTAACCGTGCTGTTTTCATACCGGGACAAGAGGAAATGTGTGTGGATTTATTGACTTTATATCACTTTTGGGGTCACCTGTGGTTTTCTATCATATTGACTTTTTAAATGACCATTTTAGTCTATTTATTGTGATTTCTTTTATTTTACCTTTTACACCGAATTTCATTTTAAATTTAATAATAAAGTAAAAAAACAATAAAGAACTTTTGTGAAAGTAAGAAAAAAAATCAATTATCATGTCCCTATCTTATATTTTATATAAGATATACTATATTTCTTTACTTCACCATATTTATTTTCTGTAGTTTATTTCTGTACTGTGTAAACTGTGGCAATATTGTAACCAGTATGCCAACACAGCTAAATCTGAAAGAGGGGGTGGTGGCATTGGCATGTGGTTCCTTTCATAAGTTAAGAAGGATTTACATTCATTTATATAAATCATACATTGGGCTTTAAAAATGTTGAACGGGATTTACATGGATTTATGTAAATCATGTAAAATATTGCTCATAATGGTTTCCGTTTGGGATTTGGTATCATTTACATGCATTCATTTTGCAGACCCTTTCATCCAAAGCAATCTGCAACTGTTATCACACTGACCTGAGGCACCATGTTTTTGAAAGACTCCATGATCCGGGAACTTTTGGCTTCTTGATAATATGAGAAGCAGCCGGTTATGATGACCACAGCAGCTAAAACCACACCCAGATACAGCTGCAGTAAAGCGGAGAGAGGGAAACACAGGTCAAGGGTCAGGGGGTTCAAAACTACCCATAAGGTTTAAGACTCTATCACTATTCACAACTTTTCCATCTGTAAATATGCTTTAGTTAAAAAAAAAAACACAACTGGTGTACAAGCAAACAGTCTTATGAAGAGCTATTGACATCTTGAAGTTTGTTTAATTTATGCAGTTTCTGGGGTCTTTACCCTGAAATGCACTTGGCAACTTTAGTGACCAGTGTATGAAAAGTGTTACCATCTCACTCTTTGCAAAGGTTTCCCAGGGAGTTTCAATGTGCCCACCAGTCACAAAAGTTCCCATATTTTAACCATCTTTACATGAACAATAGATTCATACATTGCAAAAGAACAGCACAGTCAGACCATTTTAAAAACAGACGCACCTTGTCATAACCCTTAAACAAAACAGTTTAGAATGGGGAAACGTGCAGAAATCATGGTGTAAAAGAGCAAACACAGTTAAATGAACCTTAACTTCACATTTTCATTTATCACTGACCCTAAACTGTCCCACAAGCAGCTGGGAGCTCAGTCTACAAACTTGGACTAATTCATCAAACCGTATATGGGACACCGGAGCTAAAAGCGATGTATCCACCTCAGTAGCCAAACATGTAAACTGCAGGTTTTAATTCCCCTCTAGTGGAGTGAGGCCAATTTAACTAATTTTTGAAATTCAATGTTTTAATCGGCTTAAATATGGATTTTAGAAAACTTAGAGATTTGTAAATAGGAACTTTGGTACTTTGGTAAATAAACATTGGTACTTTCATTATTTACTGTGAATTATATTATTTTGACAACTGTATTAAGTGTTAGCACCATCTGCTCATAATGAGGCTTCTTTCGGATTTGTGCAATTTATTAAAAATATTAATTCTTTCCCAACTAGTTGAAGAATTGTTTTTAAATGCACAGAGCTATAGGATGTGTCACCTACAACAAGCTCAAATAACATTTAGAAAGATTTTCCAACAAGATCGGGACTCAATGTGCAGCCAGATTTAAACCTGTGTCTCTTAGAGGAACAAAAGTCAAGCACATCTCACAACAATCCACCTTATTTTGCAATGCGGAAGTAAGCTATTTTCTATGAATATGCAAGACTTCTGAATCATTAGCTGCTAAATAACTATCAGAATAACAGTAAACGGTTAAACAATTTGCGCTACAATCCAGTGTGTTTATAAATATGAAAATATATTTAAATAATATGGTAATAAATATTAGTTTGCAATATCAAGCAGCATAACAAGCTGTTTAGTACAGCTAAAAATAACTGGAAGCGGATGACACCTGAAGCCAGACACATTCAATTTACAAATGGCTGTGCCTGCTCTAACAATTAAAATAAGGTGGACAAGCCCTCTCATTGGCTGGATGGTAAGTGCACTCACATTGTCATTGACAGGCTCATCCTCAGTGGCCGCCTGAATACTGTAGGCAAGAAAGCAGAGGAGGGCACCGATCCAGAGCAGGATGGAGAATCCTCCGAACAGCTGCTTACAGAACTTCACCCATTCTGGTGTGGTGGGCGGCGGGGTCAGTGCGTTTGGACCGTCGCGGGCCAGAATTTCTATCGCTCTCTTATGGGTCAGACCCTGGTGGGATGGTAATATAATATATAATATAATATAATATAATATAATATAATATAATATAATATTGCCTAATATAATATAATATAATATCATATCATATCAAATATCATATCCCATAATATAATTAATAAAATTAAATATAATATAATGGTTTTAGGTTATACTTTAATTTACAGTACGTGTAATTGTCCAAGAAAGTGCTGGTAATATGAGGTAACTACATGGGTTAGGTTAGGTTTAGGGATAAGTTAAGGGTCAGTACCCAGTTATAAACCAGTTATTGTAAAAAAAAATTTAACAGGGGTTTAAGCTCCAGAAATATGATAAATGCTGTATCAAAAATATCAGAAAATGATATTTCAATTTTTATATTTATTTAACTAAAGCTGTTTTTCCCAATTGATATCGCTAAATAATATCTCGCTATATCTTTCAAAGCCTTGTTCAGTTGGTCGTGGGTAAGCTGTTTAAATGTGCCGGTGAGTAAAATGTCATAGCGATCGGAAAAATATCCCATTCCTTATTGTAAATGTCGAAGGTGAAAGCTAAGATGACTCACTCTGGCAAGGTCAACTCCATAACGAGTGCTGAGCTCATCTAGAGACAGCTTATGATCATCCTGTAGAAACACACACAAGAGCATCAGACATAATACATTTCATGTTTGCCAATTAGCTGAACCGTCAAGATGTTTCACATTCTTTTAGAGACGATTTCATTGTTTGATTTGTAATTATGATCTCTTTTACTCTCTCACCTGCTTGCTCACACACTCTGTCTATTTTCATGTACACATATCCCTGAACATGAAATAATAACTTCTTACCAGTGACACCTCTTTCTTCAGCTCATCTAAAGCTTGATCTTTCATCTTTCTCTTTCCTACCGTCGGAGCAACCTCAGGGCTGCTTTCATGTCCGTACTGAGAGAGGAAGAGAAAAACACCCAGAGAATAAAATTATATTACTCAGAGATTGCGCTTTTGCAGATTATGAGATTTCTCAGTTGTTTCATTCATTTATCATTCCTTACAAGTAAAAATAGAAAAGAGATCATGTAATGATGTAATGTGATGTAATGAGTAATGATGCTGAATATCATCACAGGAATAAAATCATTTTTTAAATATATTAACATTGAATTTAAATTGTAATAATATTTTACAATATTACTGTTTTTACTGTATTTTTGATCAAATAAATACAGCCTTGTTAAGCATTAGACAGATCCCAAACGTTTGAATGGTACATATGCACACACGTTTGGTGAAGAAATACTGATTAAGAAATAATTCATTCATATTCCTACCTAGTGGAAACAAATGCGCCATTAATAAGTGATTTCATTTGAGATTTTTCTTGGCACATATTTGTTGATTAGTAATTAGTCATAATTTCTACCCTGAACTGTTGCTTTGTACTTTACTGTATTAACTCAGGCATAGTTATGTCTTTAAAACTACATACGACAAACTATCTAAAACTATGACAGGCCTTTGACAGTGTTATCAAACGCGCGAGTGTGCTTGAGCATGACGGACCATCTAATGTGCTCGTCTTTGGCAGGAAATGTGTGCTGTGTGCTGACACATAGGAACAGGGTGTCATGGAAATAACCTGGTCCTGTCACTCTCATTCAGCTGTGACTGTATGTGTGTGTGTGTGTGTGTGTGTGTGTGTGTGTGTGTGTGTGTGTGTGTGTGTGTGTGTGTGTGTGTGTGTGTGTGTGTGTGTGTGCGTGTGTGTGTGTGTGTGTGTGTGTGTGCGTGTGTGTGTGTGTGCTTGGCACGTGTACAGACAGATCCGCATGTGGAACAGACAGAAGATCATTCAGTACACCTTTAATCTGACCTCTTCTCTGAATTAATTCATATTAATACGAATCAGATATAAGCCAGGATAATCCATCACACCTCCCACCCTCATTATGAGCAAAAACAGCTTAGAAAGCATCACATCAGTAAAATCATTTTCAGATAATCACACACATGTCAGGCCAGCAACAACTTATTATTTCACAAACATTTTAAATTAGATGCAGCTTCCACAGCAAATCTCACGAGAACTGTCAAGAAATGTTCAGGTCATATTTTTCATCCCCAAAATTAGAAGAAAAAGAAATTGTTATAGAAAAAAACCCTATTTTTAGGACCATTAACATTTTTGCATTGTGACATTTGTATGACTCTTATAAGCTCCTTCTCCTTCCACAATTCACAGTAGCTTTCATTCTTACTACAGCAATGTGAAAAATATAATTGTTTATGCTACTTTAATATTATGTCATTATTTATTAAATTTGATATTTAATAAAAATATTCATTATTATTATTTTTCAATTTGTTGAAACATTTTTTTCTTCTATTTTTCCATTTTTATTAAAAGTACCATTGAAGAACGTAATTTTCAGATTTGAACTTTTTTCTAAATCCATTTTCTTTTTTGTCTAGAACTACAGTAAAAATAGTTTTTGCATTACAGTAATACAAATTTGGGGAGGAAATTAGCCTAATAGTCTGAAAATAATTTTAAAAAATCCATTTTGGCTTTAACATGTCCCTATGTCATAATGCAAATAATCCTAATGGTTTTAAAACAGGATTTATTTTGCTAATGCAAATTATAATTTAATTTTTTTCTTTCGATTTTTTTGAGACATATCACCCCAACATTTCTTTGTGAGATTCAAACTACATCTCCTTTTCTAAATCACACAGAAACATATTCCCACATAATCCTGATGTATCCATAAGAAATGCATGTGATACTAAACCAATACATTATTTAAGGGTGCACGAAACTTACAACAATCTGTGAGAGAAAGAAAAAAAAATCCCAGGTAGAGAAAAGGACAGACAAAATTATTGATGAAGCACCACAGAAAGACACACTCACCCCTTTTCCCATGTTCGCTGATAATGAACTGATGCCCAGATTTCTCCCACTCTCCCCTCACACGTGTGGAAGACACTGGTGGCTTTTTTTGGAGGTAACATACCCTCCTTCTCAACCTGATAACACACACACATACACACACACACACACACAACTTGTTCTCTCCCCCCATTTGTGCCCCAGGGTAACCCGAAGCTCACTCCCCACCCCCTTATAAACACACACACACACACACACACGACACAACCTTCATGCCCGTGGCTGTATGCCTACACCTGCTACCACTTTCCTCTTCTTTCTGTCTGATATTAACACTATTTATTTTATGCTTGTTAGCAGGGCAGAAGAAGCGAGACGGGCTGAATTCTCCATTATCATGATCTGTTGGTGTTGATTTGGCTTGAGGATTTTTTTTTTCAACTAAATCAAGCCTTGAGACTGTGGGAACTACAACTGCCGTCAACGTCTCTGCCAGATCCATTAAGAACAGGACTGGAGAGAGCAGCTGCTCTCCTGACCCTGCTGTGCCCGAGAGCGATACTAGGCTGACGTAAAAATCAGTGATAAATCACATGAACTTCACGTGCTACACTATTTATTGTCTCTGTGGAGGACACGTTTGACTTTTTTTTCCTCAGGCTGTCGGTATATAGTTTGAAATGTGTTGTGCTCTGGTTATAGTGTTACGTAGTTGATGATGTAGTTTACTGTATTTCTTCTCTTGAACACTTGACATAGACTTGGATGTTAAAGGTACAATATGTAAGAATTTTGTATCAAAATATCCAAAAACCACTTGCATAGTGTTATATATTTCTTTCAATTGTGTACTTACATTATCCTAAATGTTTTCCAAGATTTTGTATGCATGTGTGTGTATTTATGTGACCCTGGATCACAAAACCAGTCACAAGTAGCATGGGTATATTTGTGGGAATAGCCAACAATACATTGTATACAATATTTTCCTATCCTAACAAACCATACATCAATGGAAAGCTTATTTATTCATCTTTCAGATTATGTATAAATCTCAATTTCAAAATACTGACCCATGTGACTGGTTTGGTAGTCCAGGTTCACATATAAGTATTAATTATACACCATACACACACACATATATGTAAAAACAAACTTTTTTTAGATTTTTTTTTTTGTTGCCGTTTGAGCTTCTGCAAGAGGTTTGTTCTCGTGCATCAAGCAGGGGCCTGTACCATGATGGTAGTTGAACAAACTCAGGGTTACAGGATTAGTTTAGAGTTGACAAAACCAAACCAATCCAACCAGGCTTTGTTGGTACCATGATGCTGATCAGCAACTTTCTCTGTCAACTCAGGCTTTGATCCTGAGTTTAGGAGTTTAAGTGTGACATCAGTAGCAAACGGCCAATCACATGTTGAGAAAGAGTGAAACTGAGATGAATTTCTCGCGAGAGAAGCAGCGCAATTCACTTATTAAATAAAAGTATTAAAATAGTAAGAATTTAAACAAATTTACACAGCAAGAAGAAAACAGCTGTCTATGAAAGAGGACAACTAAAAGGAAAAGTCTCGCTACTGTATATCAGTGCAAGTAAAAGTTGTGAAGTTATTTTATACAGCGGATAAAGGTATAGAGAGAATTGAACATTTAAGCTCACATGTAGTTATTTTATAGCTTCATCTATTGATGCTAAAGTGTATTTATATTACCTTTATATATTTATTCATTTAAACTGCGTAATAAGAAGGGATGAACTAAAATTGTACATCTGTGATTGATTAAGGGTATAATAATTACATAGGCCTAAATAATATCTAAATCATACAAATGTATTATTCTAAATAAGCATCACTAAAAACAAGACGATTTTGTCTTTAAAAATCATTTGCTATGTAGTGACCTTTAATTTGGAGTAGAAACAGGTGGAGTGACTTTATTCCATCAGGCATGTGTCACTTTGCTCACAGCTGATTGGTCCAAGTTCAGTTTGCAACCTCTTACCTAGAACATTACCTGCCCCGGCCCAGGTTAGCCGTGGAGCGTAAGTTACTATGGCGATGAACACTGCTAAAAGCCTAACAACTTTCATGGTCCCTAAAACCCAGGGTTGACGCACACTAAACTGAAACATAGCTGGCTAGCCACCTAAACCGGCTTCATGGTATAGGCCCCAGGTTCAAACATTCTGTTTATGTTTATAAGTGAAGAAAAGCCTAAATTAAATCTGTTCATCATATAAAATGATCATGTCTTTTCAGGAAGTTTTGACTAAATTGCTCCATTCATTTGGATTAGTTTTTCAATCTCTTTATGAACTTTCTGAAGCATCAAATTAGTAGTGGCTTAGCAGTAAACGGAGGGACGTAAAGCTCTCAGATTTCATCAAAAAGATCTTCATTTATGTTCCAAAGATGAACGAAAGACATGAGGATGAGGATTAAAGACACAAGTTTTAACATTTATCCAACTGGCCTCAGGCTACTACAGGTAAACAGGGCTGGTTCCGGAGATATCAAACCTCAACAACCACATATGAACACAGTACGACCTTCCCAATAATGACTAAGCAGCCGCAAAGGATGTTAAAAAGATTATAAATAATTCATATGCAATTTGTTGTAGTGTATATTCTGTATCAAGAAAATCATGTGGCAACAAGGTTGCACATTAATTTTAATTATCAAAACTTTATATTATAGAATTAGATTATAGCTTCTATAAGATATTGGTGTGCAACCTTTTTGCCGCCTTGTATACATGTATAAAAAAAAATTCAGGAATCCATTCATGGAACATCCAGGAACATGTTGTAACGGTTAGACCATTCTATCAAAACACACACACACGGGATCTGATTTTTTTTATTGATGTTTTTCTGAAATTATTTGAATTTGACATTTTTCTTTTTACAAGACATTTTACAGAAAATCAAAGTTAGCTTGGTTAAAGTCAAAATAAAAGTAAAAAATAATTAGACGTTTTAAATGGAGTTTGGAGAGAGAACGGTTAAATAGACCTGTACCAATACATACAACATGGGAATTCCCCGATATTTAAACAGTTTAATGGCAGGTACCATGTGGCTGCTCGACATTTACTCTGAGATGCATAAAAAGCATCTGTCTGTAGGTTAACAAACATATTTCCCACAAGCCTTCGCAATTCTACAACTTTTCCCAGCATTCCTGATGAGAGCCCCTTGTCTGGCTCGAGGCTGACATGCATGAAGACTTGAAGAGAAAAACATACCCTGCGAGATTAAGATGTTTATTGGACTTTGGCTTGACTTTTCACCTGAATATTAATTCCGTCCAAGTCCTCATCTCAGTATTTAATAATTGATATCACTCTCAAAAACCATTCTGTCCTTAATGCATCACTTCCAGTGACCTTAGCATGCCAACACCATGATGGTAAACACTTTTATGAAGAAACAACCACATGAATTCTACCATGTCAGTCAAATGAAAGTGCAGAAATATTATTAAACATCATTAAACTATTACATTTCTGCTTCCAACACACAAACAGTCCCAGGGTGCTGTTGCACAGCTTGTCATTACTAACAATGACATGACAAATATTGCTACAATGTTGTTTTATGTTGTTTTGTTCCCCTAACATGTTGACAGGTTACAGACATGTCATCAGACTACAAACATACACACATCTATCATGGTCAGCAGAGAGCTAGCTAAATGAACTTTTTGGGGGGGTTTTTTTGCATTGAAGTCTTTGTGACAATATGGCCGAATGAAAAATGTTCTCATGTGGGCAGCAGGAGGCAGGAGAGAGTGCTGGGGTTTTCTTACCAGCAGAAACAGGGAATGAGAAGTGGAGGTGGTGGATGAGTGTTCGGGATAGTTATAAGAGGATTAGAGAGAGGTGAAGTAAATCTAGGACTCGGGATGAGCGATGGCCCTAACAAACGATACGTGTTGAGAAGGTCGGGGGTCCTCCATAAGAGCCGGCCCTCATTGGACAGTTGTTTAAAAAAGGGACAGAAGGGATACAGAGATAGTTCTCCAGTTACAAGTGAGTGTTAAAATAATCAGCTGTTTGCCAGACACCAGCTTATGCAGACAGACATGAGAATCTGGCTTAGAGCATCAAGTAACTCTCACAGTGTGTGTTTGAGTGTCTCTGCCAACAGTATCGACGTCATTTTGGGTATTTCAGTCACTGCGGTCGGAGTAAAAACACAGTACAACTCTAAGTCAAATTCGAATTGCTGTAAACTACGTCAAAAACCTTTTGGGAAGGCACTAAAAATTGTATGATGGGATACATGAGATGACGCCATGAGTGTTAGCGTGTGTTTGAGAAAGTATGGACAAATTTTATTTGACTGAAATGAAATTTTAATTGTGAGAAAGTGCACGTGTGTGATTCTATGACTAAAAAAATACTAGTGCTATATTTAGCTCTCAGTAAATGAAGGGCCGGAAGGGAGGCTACTTTAGGGGGCCGGCCTACAGGAAGTGATGTAATAGCACCAGTATATCAGATGATGAGAAAGGTGAATTTATAGATGGAAAAGTAATTAAAAGAAAAAGACAAAAAGTGTCAGAAATGCTATACGGAAGAGAGATTAGAGGATAGGAAGACCAAAGACAGACAAAAACAGAGCGACAGGCAGTAAAACAGAGAAAAACAGAAAGAGAGGGAGAGAACAAGAAAAAAGACAGTTAAAATAAAGTTTCCAAAATAACTGTTCAGCAAGAATACAAAGTGTGAAAAGTGTGCGGCTAGGATTGTGCTCTTGTTTAAGACTGCATGTGTGTGTAGAGAGAGAGAGAGAGAGAGAGAGAGAGAGAGAGAGAGAGAGAGAGAGAGAGAGATGGCTAAGCGTTCTGTCACTTAACAAGTGGAAATCTTCACCATTCTGCCACCATAACAACTCTCAAAAACACATCTGTCACATCTGTGTGTGTGCAATGGGCGGCTCTCAGCTCTGGGTTTTTGTTTTGAACGTGTGATGTTGTTGAAGTGATGTTATTTTTAAGACTGTGTCCTAACCAGGTGCAATGAAACAACTTTCGGGTAGCAAGTAATTTGTCTGTACTCCCCGAAAACACAAACGCAGCACATTTTCATTGAACAGATTTAAAAGTGCTAGAGTGGGGTTCAAAAGTCATCGCTGAAAATCTAGGATTCAAAATCTAATTTATTTTTAGTTTAGTAAAAAAGAAATATCAAGATGCTCTTTGGATCATCTCAAATAATGCTTGTGTAAAATAAACTTGTGAGTTAATGCAATTGGAGTACTGCTGTCAAAGCAAGAGACAAAATAAATAATAAAACATTTTCACTTATTGTTATACTGAACGTAACCTTCACTGCATGCATAGTGTGATTTTGGGCCAACGAGATTTTAACAGAGTTATCAAGATTAATGTAACAGAATCCCAGCAACCCAAATTATATCTAATTATAATATATAATTAACATTACATATTACAATTTTTAAATATCTTGTCACAGCTGCGCAAGACATTTTTTTGTCCAAAATAGAGACAAAGCAAATACTTAGAGCATCTGAAATTTACTTTTTAATCACCTCTTCACTCTTAAGTTATGACGATAATATAATTTATGTTGTTTTTAGTTTTTTTATTAAAGTAGAAGCTTTTCAGATTTTTGAACCTCACTGCATGCGAAGCCTGATTTTGGACCAATTCGATTTTAATGTGGGTGGAGCTATCCAGATTAACTTAACAAATAGAGAACTCAAAATATATGTAATTTGAATATATAATAATTTCATATTATAATTGTAAAATATATTGTCACAGCTGCGTAAGACATTTTCTCCAACAAAACTCATCGAAGATATTGTTTAGCTTGTCGCTTTATCGTGTTGCACCTAGATTGGACACAGATTTTATTTTATTTTTTAAATGTGTTTTTTTTCTATGGGGGGGTATTATAATGAGAAAAACTTCACCCCTCTCCTGTCCTCCTGTTTTTAAGGATTCATCTTTCACTCCTCGCCTCCAAAACTCTCCACCAACCCCTCTTTTCATACCCGTCTCTCTTACTTGAGATCGATTTTGCGAGCGAGTTGAGAAAAGAACGCTGCGGGACTTGTTTTAGTTTGCCCTTTCTCTCTCTCCTGTTTAGTGAGCTCTAGCTCAATGGTCATAAGAACCCTGTCCTGCCTGCCCAACTCTTCCTGGGCTTGAGTCTGGGTCGAGGCAGCCCCACTCAGGGACTCTAGCTCTCTGCTCCACAATCCCTATTTCTTCTCCCTGCGAGACTCCTGTTTCTTCTTCTCTGATGCTGCTGCCTTCAGCTTGGCCGGATCCATCACAGCTGAAGCCTGGAAAAGAGAGGGAGTGTGGAGAGGGGAGGAGTGAGTCTCTACGGGAGGAAAGAGAGAGAGAGAGAGAGAGAGAGAGAGAGAGAGAGAGAGAGAGAGAGAGAGAGAGAGAGAGAGAGAGAGAGAGAGAGAGAGAGAGAGAGAGAGAGAAATAGAGGTATAGAAAGAAAGCAAGAAGCAAAGAGAGAAAGGAAAAAGAAGGGCTTGAGGGTTAGGTGGGAATGGTCAGATGAGTTTATCAGATATGAAGAACCAGAATAAGGGAGGTAGTTTCATTACAGAAGAGAAGTAGAAGAAGAAAAGAGAGAGTGAAATGCTAAACAAGTGGTTAGAAGGAGATGAACACCAGGGGAACTTTCGGTTTCTGGAAAGGGAGGACAAAACAGGAAGTGGCCAGTTAGGGAGTGACAGAGTGACATCACAGCACCTAAATAAAAGAACTCATACAGCTGACCTTTGACCCTTTCACCCTCGGGATGCTGAAACATGTTTGATTATCTTTGATTGTCTTTCCACAAAGAAGATTCACTGTATGTCTGTCAGAAACTTGAAATGATGCTGCACATGTAACTCAATTAAAGGTGAAGTGAATCATTTTTCAAAGTAAAAAGTTGTACAGTAAGTGGACTTCCTGAATAGAGCAACACTACGCTCTGAGTCCTGTTTGTCAAAACAATGAAAGGGTGACGGTGGGTTTATTATTTTTTCCATTTCTGTTTCATGCTACTGGTACACTTCACCTTTAAAATTAATATTCCAGAATATAAACAAGTTAAGCTCTCATTTAAACTTGATCATCACAGAATTTATCATTTCTTTCGACAGAACTTGTTTGTAACCAAACAAATATTCCTTTAAAGTTCTTTGTGATGTCAAATCTATAAAAACAATAACTGTACATTTTAACTTGCTACTTTTGTAATACAAATTCTCTTTAAACATATACAACTATGCAGCAAGTTTCCACAATGGAATTTTAAAGTCCTGAGATCTTAGTTCTAGTCTGCAGCACTTTATAAAACTGCATTCAGTTGAATGGATATTGGAGGGTGGACTGGGTTTACACTGACAGAACCAAGAAAATAAAGAAATGAAAGAGAAAGAGAGAAGCTGACAGGAGACGCATACAGGAGTACAAATAGAGGAACGTATACTGAAACAGATGACGGAAAGAAAGAAGAAAGGCAATAAAAAGAGAAAGAACATAAACAATACAAGATTGGAAATCTGCTAGTTTGATCCTGTAAGAGATGAGATGTGTGCAAGGAAGGAAGTGGTTTGATTGTACGTGATGGTGTTTGTCATGATATAATACATGATTAAAGCGCATACATGATTCAGTCTGACAGCATTTTACTCTTGACCTGCGGAGAGAACGGAGGAAAAGAGAGGGGACGAGACTGCTAGAGGAGAAAAATCTGTGATATGGAGGATGTGAAGGATAATGGCGTGGAAAAGTGCACAGAAGAAAATAAACCCAGAGAGAGAGAGAGAGAGAGAAAGAAAAGTTGTGTAAAAGGTGGTGTGTAAATGAATGGCATGTTAGCACAGTAAAAGATGTATGAGCTCCATTTTGACTGCCAGCTCAATGACACTGATGTTGTGGTCTCTAAGTCCACAGGATTATAGAGCCGAAAGTATTCTTAAATCTGGCCCACAAATGATACTGTTATAGCGTAGCCTAATATATAAAATTCTCCACATGGCTTATTACAGGCCTTGAACACGCAACTGCAGTCTACAGTATGTGATGGCAATAAACAAGCCTGTGTGCTTGCATCCTTCAAAACATGTAGTTTTGACACCATTGCTATATCCCAAATGTCCTCTGCTTCTATTTTTGATGAGATAAAGCTGCTCTAGTCTAAACATGTACTGTATTACAAATATGTTTACATGCATTGCGAATGAGGCTTCATAAACTGGCATGCAGACAGGAGCACAAACACTGAGGTAGATGTAGCTTTACCTGGAGTTTCACCTGCCATGCACCTGACCTTTCTCAACAGTGCTGATTTTTATTATTAGATTTATTATTAATAAAAATCATTATTTGCATTTGATATACATGTATCACATGTATCCTATATATATACACATACATACTAAGTACATTACTGGTCAAAACTTTACTTTATATTTTATTTACTTTATATTTAACTTACATTTTTTATATTTTTGAAACAAGTCTCTTACGCTCAACCAAGGCTGCATTTATTTGATCAAAAATATAGTAAAACAGTAATATTGTGAAATATTATTACAATTTAAAATCAGCATAGAAAGATTTCTAAAGAATTGTGTGACACTGAAGACTGGAGTATTGGCTGCTAAAAATTCAGCTTTGCCATCGCAGGAATAAATAAAAATATATTAAACATACAGTATTATATTTGACTGTATTTTTGATTAAAAATAAAGTTTTTAATGTTGTTTATATGTCTATGTGGTGTTTTGAATATGCTTTAAGAAAAACCATGTGCAAATACATCAGTCAACGCCATTGCTGAGTATTTTCCCCTTAAAACTGCAGTGAACCAAAGACAGTTTAAAAAACGCGGTTTGAAATCGCTGTTGTTTCTTACATCACAAACTTGTAACGAATCACGTCAATGTGCGGGCATCCTTTAGCATATCATTAACTATGAACACCCTGAAGCAGTGGAGTCTGAAGAGAAGCCAGGTTACCCCGGTATATTTTGCAGTTGATATGAAAAATCGGGAACATTTAGCAATATAACGGGTGAATTATGTATTGATGTATATTACGATGTTATGATGAACTATATGCCTTTCTCCACTGAAGTTCTGAGTTGTTCAAAGCGTTTCTAAGGACACTGATTTTTAGAAGGCAGCTGTCTGACTCTGAGATGGCGAACGGGAACATGGTTTATGTAACATTAGCAACACATTATTAGCTGTTTGATAACGTAGTCAAGCAAAAGGCTAATCATATTAAATACCGTTATGTGTCCGACGTTGTAAAGAGCGACTCCATTGTGCAGTATTTACTACAGCAAAGTTGACAGTGAATCTCTGAGCTGACATGAATGAGTGGAGGCGGGGCTCATTTGCATATTCTAGGGTCTGCATATACTAAATGATGCAAGGGTGTAGTTACATTCAAGCTATTTTAAGGCATGCAATTTTTTTTACACAGGTTTTTTTTATATATTTGTCATTTTGGTGATCAAAGATGTGTTTTAAGGGATAAAATTATGGCGATTTTAAATAAATGTAGCCTTGGTGAGCATAAGACACTGCTTTCAAAAACATAGAAGTAATTATTCTCAAGTTTTGACATGCTTATATAGCTGCTAACTATAACTAAATCGCCTGATGTTTTTTAAAAAAAACTTTAAATACAATTAACCACAGACAAAAAGGGGGGAGAGCATTGGAGGCCAGGAGGTCTTTAACAAAGCAAAAGTGAAAGAAACTAGCAAGCATGCGTGTATGTGCATGTGTGTTTGTGTGCGTTTGTATGCGTTTTTAGAGTGGAGGCATGTGAACACTTGCCTGTTTTTGCTGTGATCCTTCTTTTCCTTTGCCTTTCTTGCCATGTTTGCTAAGGGGAACAAAAATACAAAAATTGCATAAACAATGTGGCCATCTGGTGGATGGAGAACTCAAATGAACTGCTTGTTTGCTACAGTAGTTGTCCTAAAGTCTCATCCTGAACAATGCCTACAGACCTCCCACAATGTATTTAATAAAAAACATAAATGGCACATAAAAACAAAACAAACTGTGGTTGGGCATGTCATTCTTCCTGCCTAAACGTGTGGTTCAGCATTGTGCATATATATATGGCTATTCAAGACTAGTTGGCTTACTACGCCCTAGTTTGGTTGGGGGTTCCATCGATGTATCGC
The DNA here is from genome assembly GCF_051911475.1 of Siphateles boraxobius. Classification (NCBI taxonomy): domain Eukaryota; kingdom Metazoa; phylum Chordata; class Actinopteri; order Cypriniformes; family Leuciscidae; genus Siphateles; species Siphateles boraxobius. The sequence continues at coordinate 2,663,150 of NW_027509215.1, forward strand.
TTATGACGTGTGTGTTTTTGTGTGAGTGTGTGACTAGTGGGGATCTGGGCTGTGTCTTGGTAAGAGTGTGCGTGTGAATAGGAGTGTGTGTGTCAAGGCCGGGCAGAGGGTCGGGTTTGGCTTGAGGGAGCAGATGCTCCCAGACTGACCTCATGCTCAAGCTGAACACTCGTCTGGCGACCAGGAAACGCATCAGATAGTAAATTGCCACAATAAGGATCAGCAGTCCCAACACTACGCCAATAATGGCCCCTGTTATCACACCAGCCTGGACTGGAACTAAGAAAAAAAAGAGAATATAAAGTGAGTTTAGGTCTGCCGATTGACGGTACTGATTTATTAGTTGTGCTGTCCTTCCCTTAATGCACCTGTAGAGTTTTTACAGACAGAACTATATTACTAAAAAATAACTGCAAACACCAGGTGGGCATCAATCAATGTCCACCTGGAAAGGTGCTCATACTTTCCTTCCAAACAAGCCTGCTTAACCCACAAATATCACCCTCAGACGTTAAACATTGTTTAAAAGGGAAACAAAGGGGAAATCAAAAGACCATGTGCAAAAAAGCAGTTATTTGATGAATTAGGCTCTGTGTGAGGCTTTTGGATCCAACAATGGCTATTTTTCTCAGAAATTGCACTCTCTGAAAAAACAAAAAATACCCAACTACACAAGAAAGCACTCAGGTCTCTGCTTTACTGTTATTTTGTTCTTCCATTAGTAGTAAACTTTCATCTCCTGCCATAAGATCTCACAGATTTTGTATGCCACCCTGGAATAAAATGAGCCTAAAGGCAAAAATCAGTCTTAGCAACTGCAGCATGAGGGGAAAGCAAATGAGGAATCCAAATGGTTTTCTTGTATAGCGAGTTTCTCTGCAAAGCTGGCATTTTTTTAAATCATCTTTTTTTATTAGTGAATGAAGACAAAAATGTTCATAGTGATCGGTTACCCTTCTCAAAAACCAGCAGTCGAACGCTGGAGGAGTGGCCGGCAATGTCAGGTGGGTTCTTGGCGTCACAGGTGAAGGTTCCATTGTCTCCGAAATCGACATTCTTGATCAGGATAGAACCGTCACGGCGACTGGGATTCCCAACAAACTCCAGGCGGTCCCGGAATGGGCCTTTGGGATCCTGGTAGGGAGCTCCGCCTCCATAGTGGAAAATCTCAACAAGGAAAGAAAGCTTATTTTATCATCACATATCTCATCCTAAAATGCAATATTATATCAGACATGATTATATCAATTTCAGCAATTACAATGGGAGCAGTGAGCCTTAAAAGCAAAACAACCTATACAGTGTGAAATGTAAAATTAATTTACAAATCAAATGAAGAACCACTCTGTTGCATTGAATAGTGAATAAAATTAGATTTTGAACTACAAGAATTTTCAGTATGAGGAAGCATCCACAAATGAATAAAGCTGGTTGGCCGACTCAAAGAATTGCACAGCGCAGTACAATTTGGAAAGCAGAACTACACCCACAGGGGCTTAATATTTCTATTTGCATGGCAATTATCTCTACAAACCACACGGACATTATTACCAAGGGGTGAGCATGTTTTCATACAGATTTGTGTTACATTACCAGTACACACACCTTTTAACAGGTTTAGTGAAATGCAATCACACTATGTTAATAATAATTGGCTTCATGCTGTTTATTGCATATTAAAATAATTTTTAAAAAATTGTAAAACTAAAGTAGCTGCACTCAAGCATGGATTACCTTTTTAATTTTCTCTCCAGATATTTGTTTTTGGAATTTGGAATATAGACCTACATGAAGTTAAATAATTGTATGTGATGTAAAAATGTCCTTTGTTTGTAGTGGTGAAAATGTTTTGGTTGCCTTGTCTGCTGAAGAATGCCTGACTATTAAGAAATAATTGCAATGTTTAACAAATAAATGAACTAAGATTAAATCAGTGAAATTAAATGTACCAAATACGTCTTTGTGTGAATATTTGGTCAATATATTTATTTTAAAATGTATTTTTTGTTTTGTATTTCTCTGAGCAGAGACACCATCTTAATGGTATAGTTCACCCAGAAACTAACAATTACATTTTTATTCTCACTCATGTTCTTTCAAAACTGAATGATTTTCTCTCTAGCAAGGTACACAAAAAGAGATGTTCAGCAGAATGGGCAAGGTTTTTTTTTTTTTTATACATAAAATCGAAGTGAAAAAGTCTCCTTATGTGTTCCATGCTACAATATGGTATAATCTGGAGTTATTGTAATGAATGTCATTTGTAGGTGAACTATCCATTTAAATACATAAATACACACAATTCTCGAATAAAAAATTTTTTTTTCTAGAAATATAAAAATGTTAAAATAGTGAATTTCTGCATGCGTGCTTGTTTGTGTGTGTGAAAAGTTGCTGACACTGAAGCTGTTCGAGCTCTGTCTCATCGCGGATTTTGCAAGTGTAGTCGAAAGACAAACTGTTGCAACCTATTTCTTGGTACTTGTTGTCAAGTTTCATCATACATTTTACACAATTAAACACCACATTCCTTGTTCAGTTTAACCTAATCCCCACATTTCCTCCATCGACTTAAATATCTTTTTTTTAGATTGTTTGTTCATTCACTTTTCATAAATGAAATTTTTTTTTTATGTAGTCAGAGAATGAGCTTCCCCTCTTTGAAAGACCAGCAGCCGCCCCTGGTGTGTGTGTGTACTTGTTTCTACGCACTGAGATGGGCTCTTTAGCCCCATCTGCACGGTATTGCCATGAGAAGGTCACGTCTGGGGAAGTCCACTGCCATGAGAAGAAAGAGCAGGAAAGTCTGACATCTGTGCCCACCAAAGCATGTTTCTCCCAGCTTGTGTACACAACTATAGCCGTGGTCTGAGAGGCTGGAACATACAAAAACCGAGCGAGGAATATTAGCCTACATGGGGACACAAATCAAAAAAAAAAGAAAGAAGAAAACTGCAAAAGTAGAAATGTAAAATTCAAATGTGAAAAAAGATACAAAATAAAATTGGTTGGGGCACTAAAGTATTATTTTAAATGATGGCCGGATATATTCATTTTCACAAATGAATATAATTATTATTAATCAAATTATATCTAAGTATATACATAATTGGATCATAAATGCATCCATTTTTTTCTTGATTTCCTGGATACAAAAATACACACAAACACAATTTTCTACATCTATTTTTAAAGACCGAGGGAAAATAAATACACATATGATGATATAAAAATGTAATATTTGTATTTTTAAGATATTCTAGTAAGAAGCTTTGTGAGTATTTCAGGTAGGCTACACATTAGAAAGTATTCAAAAGTAAAAATTCATCAAATTGAGAGCAAACAAAAAAGAAAAGGAAAGATTCTCTCTATTCTGACTGTGAATGGTTGACTAAGGTCCTTTCTGATCTACCTCATCTCTCAAACATGGCCAGTCTTGAACAGGTAGGCATCAGGTGCACAAAACACAGGTGAGTATGAACACACAATAATTCTCATGTTGTAAAGAGGCTAAAATGAAGGACTTTTTCAAAAGTTTTTCTGGTTAGTTTGGTTCAAAGTTTGTTTGCCTTGTTGTTACAAAGTAATGAAATGCAAGATGGATGAAATGTATTTACCTATGCCCAAGAGCACCACGGACGTCAGTGCCAGTACAGACAGCATGATCTCCCTCCGATCTCCCCGCAGGTCAATATGTAAAGGGGTTCCGAGAGAGCGAGGGATGGAGAAAGGAGAAGAGATGGAGGGAAGAAGGGAATGAGACCAGAGGGCATCAAGATGAGACTATTCAGTCCTGGACTTTAAACCCAACCACACCCCAAACTTAAGCCCCGCCCTCACCACCTCATTATCTCTTGCCTTCTCTTTGGCCCCGTCCCTGATAGGACAGTCTCTCTCGCTCGCTCTCTTTGTCTCCTTCTAAAAGACTGTCTGTGAACACGATATAGAAAAGGCAAGTGATACAATAACCTGAGAATGAATCCTCTCTCTCGTTCCCCAGCAAGTTAATAAAAGCATCACAGCATCTGTTTAACAAGGAAAGATCAAATTTGAAGGACAAAGACACTGCAGCAATAAAGAATCTCTAAGCTAGTCTGATTATATTTGGAGTTCAGTGTATGAGTGTGTGTCTGTGGCTTAATAGTCCTATACCTCCTTTCTCCTTATCCGGTCACGGTTGAGTGCTATTTGTCTGTAATCCTTCCTCTGTTATGCAGATGATTCGCCTCTATAAACAAAACATACCCAAGGAAGCTGTCGGTCTGAAAACACAATGAGCGGCAGGTCTTTTCCATTTCACCTGTCCTGACCTGGTCGCCATCTGCCTGCCACTCATATTCACGTTACAGAAAAGGAGATGGACTTAAAAGGTGAAGGGTGTAATTTATGTGCCGCAAGCATCACCAAAATGGAAAAGGAGGAGTAATACTTTCAAACACGTTTCAAGACCATTCCCCTGTCTGCCATTATTCGGACAAACAGGTTTTCATGCCCCAAATTCAAGCCAATGTTTACAAAGCAAAGTTTTGATAGCGCCATTGTGTTTAGACTTCCGAGAGAATCTAAGATAGACTATCTTAATTTGCATATTAAACTGGACCAACACTTCATCTTTAATATTTATATTGCATTGCATTTTTTTGAATAAAAAAAAAGTTTTTCCTCGAGTGCGAGCGCCTCTATTTTTTATCCATCAAAGCCTTACGAATCACGCATGATACAAAACATAACACAATATGCAAACTTTTTAAAAAGATTTTAAATATATCTAAAGTGAAAATTGTTCCATTAAAATGCAAATTCTGTTAACATTTTCACAGCTCCATTTCGTACCTTTCTCCTGCAGAAGATAAAAGAAGACATTGATGAATGTTGGTAACATTGACTTCCATTCTATGGACAAAAAACACACAGACATTTCTCAAAATATCTTTTGTTTTCCAAATAAAAAATGAAAGTCATAAGTTTGGTACGAAATGACTGAGTAAATTACAGAATTAAAACATTTTTACGTTTGCATTTGGCAAACATGTTTATCCAAAAATACATTGTATTCAAAGCATCCATCTTTTCAGTTTACGCATTCCCTGGTAACTGAACCCATGACCGTGGCATTGTTGGAGTTATGCTCTACTCGTTGAGCTACAAGAACTAACCCATTTACAACTACTTCTTTAACAACAAACAAGTTAAATGAATGCTTGATGATAACAATATGACATCAAGGAGAAAAGCAAGGCGGGGGCAAGAGAGAAAGACGGGGAGAAAGAGAAAGTCGCCTCCTGACCCTGTTTCTCCTCTCGCTGCCCTTTCACCAGGACACGTTCAAGAGATGAGACAAAGACATCTCTTTCTCCATGTCTCCCTCTCTCCAGATTCCTCTCCTCTGCTGACGTCTTCCAGACACAACAATACAGAAAGAGAGACAGACAGAAAGACATGGGGTGAGCGGGCGGGTCTAATTTAGAGCTGCTTTCTTTCTCTTCCACCATCGTTTTGTCTGTAGACAAAGGTTTGCATTCTTTCCTCCTCCAGTCTCCCACCCACTCCTCTTATTCCAGTAAAATGGACAGAAAATATTAGAAACGGAAGATATAAACACGAAGGTTGATATGAGGACACTGGCAAACTGGATGAAGGAAAATAGGGCACCGTTCTCAAATGTATTTTGTTCCCCTACAAGATGCTTTACCAAATTGGTGTGCGTATCTTTATTACTTAATGATATCAAAACTGACAATTCTTGTTTTTTATGGAATATTGCAGTATTTGTAATCAATGATTTATACTGTATGTGCACATCTTTCTTTCTTTTTTTAAATTCAAGGGCCCTCATAATCCTTAATAAGGGTGGGATAACCTGTCACTCACATGACATCACAATAGCAAACCAAAACCATCCAAACAATTCCCGATGGTTATAATCTAGTCCGTCCTACTTTTTTTTTCTTGTTCGAGAAGCCATTTCACTGGGATATATGTCACAATATAGGGAAGAAAAGGCAATCACAACTTCTGTATCAACAAAAAGTTAAATTAGATGGAAAAGTTTAAAATATCAATGTAATGCCATCTGATGCCATCAATGGCACAGTACATTTTGCAATAGTTTATAGGGGAATGACTAGGTTTTACCATTTACTGCTAAGAAAGCCAGCTACGAGTAAGTAAACAAGTTAAAAATGCAACTAATGACAGTTTACTCAACTTGAGAAATGTAATGGATACACAATGGTCAGTAAGTCAGCTAACAAAAGCAGAGGAATATGTAATTTCCCCTGGTTTCCAAGGTTACAGGTCCCTTCGCCCTTCTTTTTTATGTTCAGATCTACAGGGATTGTGAACCTTATTAGACATTTCTGCAAATATGCCAGTTTAGGCATTTTTGGCCAATTTACTGTAATCTCAGAGGGTATACAACTAAAAAGAAAGGGACAAAGAAGAATGAACAACTCAAAGATGAGAATGCATTAAAACAAGGCGATGCAATCGAAGCAACACTAATGCGAGTATATTAGACAATGCTTGTTTGTTGCATACGGATGGAAATCAAAGAGCATGACCAGTGTTGACATTGGGTTTGACTTTGACAGCAGGACCAATCAACATGCACCATCAGCTGAATCCCGAATGAGAGCTATTGGAACACACAGTCTTGACTGACAGCTGTAGAATGAACGAAGGGAAAGAAAGACAGGCTGGTGAAAAACCTGCAAAAGAGAGAAAATTGAGAGCAGATAAGAGACGACTGTGTATGTGTGTGACGCACAGACGCAAAAAAAAAAAAACAGTATACATGAGAAAAACCGCTGAAGTGTAGACTAATGTGAAATGGAATTGAAATGATTGCATATCTGCTTTATATACTGCTGAAGGAACCTTTACAAATAACTGTAAAAATATGCAAAACCACCGAAAAGATTTCCTGGGAGCTTTGAAGGGAAGGTCATTTTGTGTCAACCATACTGAAACATCCCTCTTTTATATACTTGTAGGTGTTTTACTGGTATTCATATACACACGCTGCGCTAATCATGTCTGTGGCTTAACATGACATTTCAAAACACACTTAAAAATTAAGGTTTCAAAGGTTTTTTTTGCCCATACTGGGGACTTACTTTGAATAGTTCTTAAAAGAACCATTTCTTTTCTTCTTTAGTGTGAAGAACATTTTAATAATATTTTTTCCCCTATAAAGAAACTTCAATCCAATCGAACAACCAATGCCAATAGAGAACCTTTATTTTAAGAGTGTGGGCACAACAGAATAAAAATAATCATCAAATTAGGCCAGACCTTTCACATAAGTATTTTAACTTTATTATTATATTTTATTTTTGCTAGTCTCAATGTGGTTTTTGATCATGTTCCACTAACATTTCATTACATAAAAATAATTATTTTAATCCAAACAAACTATTAATTCAACTACTATATAATGCACATGCTTATATTGATAATTGAGGTCATGCAGTGTACATTATATCTGATGACATTAAGCCTATATGTCACCAAACAGAATACACACACACACACACACACACACACACACACACACACACACACTCTTTAGCCTTAAAACTGTCTGACATCAACAAACTAAACTGTAGCAGAAACGCACACACGCACGCCTAACGGCAACAGAGCTGACATTCAGCTGGGTCACGTCGGGACAAAGCAGCGATCTGTCTTTTCTTCCTCCCTCGGCTCTTGTTCTCACATGGCAGGGATGTCACAGGGAGCACCAAAACAAGGGATGCAGGGAGAGAGATGAAGGGATGCAGAGGAGGGGCACAAGATGGAGAACAAAAGCATTGTTTGGACTCAAAGATGAGTTATTGTGTTGAGGAACCGTGTGTTGGAGTAGGAGTGAAGAATTGGATGGAGAGAGAGAAATTTGGGGCCGTTGTGGTGTTACACTCTCTCTGCCCCCTGTCAACGGAGGACAGAGAACGGGTCTCGTTTGACACATTCCACCGATTTTCTTGAGCTAAAACACTCTCAGGGAGTGTTTGAAACTGTTTGCTGATAAATTAGTATGATACACGCGGTCCTCTGGGTGGTGAGCGGTTTATTTACCCTGAGGAAACAGACTCTGGCACTGGCAGCGAGACATTTGAGTTCTTTCACACACTTTTTCTATTCCATAGCTAGGGTTGCCAACTCTTACGCATCTGGCGTGACACTCACGCATTCAGCCTCAATCTCACCCTCAACAAAGAAATCTCGCGCTAAATTATACATTCTTCTGTGCTGTATTTTTTTTTTACTCATGTGCACTCATTTCCGAATTACAATAAGCAAGTTCAGGCTCTTAACTACTGATTGGAGCACGGCATTTTCTCACGCAGAGAAAAATCGCGGACAAAGAGGACACTGACACCGACAGACAGAAAAGGTTACTTTTGATATGGAACAAAATCTAAGCTGTCAGATTCTGTCAATATGTCCCACGTTTTGGCGCTTTTAAATGTGACGCTGTAGCGCGTCAGTCCAAACGGCACGTGATACAGTAGGCTACAAAAGTTCAGTACTTAGTTCAGTCAAGAATGAAAATTGTCATCATTCACTCACCCTCATTTCATTCCAAAGTCGTATATCCCTATTCCGATCATAAAAGGAAAAATTATGAAGATTATGTTAGCCGCTCTCCTCCATACGGGTACCGAAGCTTTCATGTTTCAATAAGAACACTCAATATAATCATAAGTGGTCCAAATGACTCGTATGCTATATTCCTTTCAGAAGTCATGTTTCAACAGTGCATAATGTACAATGGTGTGAGCAAGACTAAAAATTTAAAAAGACATTTAAATTTTTTTTAATTCTGTCATTTAGCCTACTCACCATCATGTCACCTAAAACCTGTGTGACCATTTCTTCTGTAAAACAGATATTTACAAAAACTTTTCAAAAATGTTTGGGTGACTGCTCAAACAAGTAAAAAAATTTCTTCAATAGTTGATTACTCCTCACAAAACACAATTTAAGGTTATGCTTAGAATGGAATTTTAGCATATCAGCAATATTTTAAAGTAGTATGTGAAAGTACCCAATAATAAGCAATAACATTTTAACATGTGCATTACATTCTCATGTTTTTGTGTAAAACATGACCTTACTGTTGGCTGTTCGAGCAGAAATAAGAAATTAGAAATGGATCAAGTCAAGCACATTGGATTATGGGATACACTTCCACACAAAATGCAGCAGGTCATTTCAGGTACTCTGCAATAATAAAATTCACATATTACTCTCCAGTGTTGGGTAAACTTTAAAAACTCTGAAATAAACCAATTTTAAATATTAGATGAAAAACTGCCAACTAACTGAAATAAAATGGGTTTAAGTTGAAGAACTAAAATGACTAAATATATAATATAAAGCCACTTTTATAGTATATATTTTATACTAAAATGACAATAAAAGCAAATCCAATATTAAAAAAATACTATAATTATAGATAAATAACTCTCAGTAAACATGCTGCATAGTAAAGATAGTATGCCATTGAGCCCAGCCTGTAGCATGACTAGATCCGTTCTTAAGATTCCAGTTAATAAAAAATCATGTGGTTACAACACGGCCCCTTACTAATAAACTGCAAAGTAATTTAGCTGAATGCTTCAAGGCTCTTAAAATCAATGTTCTTAACGGCAATCCAAACCAAGCAAGTACATTCAGCTCACGGGCTATTTTAATGAGCACTAACAGTTGAATTATTAATACTGTATTAATTTTACATTAATTAAACTTGTATTAATTCATTGTAATTCCTCTCTAAAAGACTTAAACAGACGGATGAAGCCTCTCCTATGCACACTCACTATTACAAAAGTGTCAAAGCAACATTTTAAAATTCTCTTTACAGTCTTAACTCTGACAGAAGCACTGTGTCAAAACCTGCCAGGCTCATTTCAGAGGGTGAGCAAATAGTGAGGAAAAGAAAGAGAATTCTTTAAAGGAAGCGATGCAGAGTACAAAAGCGAGTGATGGAACGAAAGAGCTGGATAATTTAATTTTACATCTTTGGTCACTGACAATAGAACTATTGACCAATTCATTGGAAACCCACTATACTAAAGACACACTTCAACAATAAAGCACTCACATGATCATCTGCGTTTAGACACACTTAAAACAGCATATTATTAAACTGGTATCCGTAAGCTTATAAATGTGTGAAACTAGACCACGAACAGAAAAAAACACATGGGATTGCATGTAAAGAACACAAAACAGACAAAAACCGTGGTGACAAATACCCAAGGCAAACAGTTAGTGAAAAGCATGTGTTTATTTTCGCTCTGTATAATTGAAAGACTATTTACATGTTCATTTCCATTTTTCATTAAGTCTTACAATATCACAGCATTAAAATTTAGCATGTTAATATGCAACAAAATATTGAAAAATCCTCCATCCACCAATTGGAATAAGAGTAGCTGACAATGGGAGCGAATCAGACTGCAGGGATCAATAGTAGTCCTCCAGATCTGGTTTGTCACCCTGATTTTGAATCTGTTGCTGTTTCTTGTAGAGATCAACAATCTGAGAGAGAGAGAGACAGAGAGACAGAGAGAGAGAGAGAGAGAGATCAGAACAGTTCATTCTGAGAGGGTGTGTTTGTGTGCGCCTGTGTGTTTCTAACCGTTGGGAGACAGGAATAAAAGAAAACCCAAATAAATGAACTGTGAAAATGAGGGGGGAAAGGAAAGAAAGACAGCGTGGCTCGTAAAAAGATGGATTTCCTTTAACGGATCCACTTCACTTGCTGCACTAAATCACAATGTCACAATGCTCCGAACTATGCCAATGTCATCATGTTTGACTTTCAAGAGGAAAAACTCCTTTAAAATCTCACACTTCCCATCATATTTGCCATGGAACTACAACACACATATCTATGGTGTCATATCCTGAGTTTTCCATGCATTATGCATTTATGACATTTGCCTTTGAAAGAAATGTCTCATGTGGGCTAATTACGGTTGACTCCTACATTTGTGAATTACAGACTGAGGAAATTTACATAAGTGAAACTGCTATTGTGCTTTTACTACTTTAATACATATTTTAAAATTACAGATATATTACAAATAATATACATTTATAGTTTATTTAATTATATATTTATAAATTAATAGCATTTATTTATAAACGATTCTTATTTTAAAAAAGTCATTTTTGTCTTATATTTTTTAAGATTTCGGACCCCAATGTCTTCCATGTGCCTTAATCTGTGCTTCCGAGTCATTTCCTCCGCAGCACTATGTGAATTAACTGAATGTTAAAATTTCCACCAATGTGCCTTGCTCCAAGTTTTTCTGCATTTCAGCTGTTACCTGTGACCCTGTGGTGGCATCCTCTGTTTTTTTGTCATCTCTAATCCTCAGGAATCTTGGGAAACGGAGCGAAATGCCTTTCTCTGGGTCCACCTGATGGCCGAGGAGAGAATCACACCATAAAGACCCAAACTTAAGCACAGTAAACTAAAATCTGGCACCAAGATCTGAACAATGAAAACATCAGTCAAAATAAAAATTCACTGATTCAGCATCATGATTCACATTCACATGTACTGACCAATCCCATCCCTGCCTTGTAGACTGGAGACAGTGAAAGATCAGCACATTTCACCTCCCACACTTGCACTGCCTCTAGCCAGACATCCGGCTCTGTTGATTGGTCCACTCGGTAATACGGCCGTGGTTTAGGTAAAATGTGCTCCTGAGGTGGATTGCATATAAAAAGATTTTATGCAGCTAAGTACTCACAAATACATGGAAACAAAATGTAAACATTGATGTACCTTTAAGAAATTGTAATGCTGCTCCAGATCTTCATCTTTGAAGCCTGTTCCAATCTGACAAAAGCAAAACACAGATATTATTTATTTGCAATGTTTATTTAATAGTGTCTGACTAACTAATTTTGAACTAGTGCTCAAAAGTTTGAGAGCCGTAGAATTTTTAAGAAGACTTTTATACATTATGTAGCAAGGGGACACTAAATTGATCAAAAGAGATGGTAAAGATATATTTAAATTTCAATGTTACAAAAGATTTATATTTCAAATAAATGCAATAAACTTTATATTTTAATAATCATGGTTTCCACAAAAGCAGTTTTTAACATCGATAATAATAATTTTCTTAAGCACCATATCAGCATATTAGAATTATTTCTAAAGGATCATGTGACTGAAAATTCCACAGGAATTACATTTTAAATTATATATGATTATTTATATTTATATATGATTTAAATTATATACATTATATCAAATGTTGGTATATGCGATTCATTCAATTAACTAAATCTGCGTATGATGCAATTACTTATTTTCAAAGATTTATGGTCCTAGTTTTTCATGGTCTCTCTCAGACTAATGCGCACACACACCTTGCAGATAGACTGGAACTCCTCGTTCTCCTCATCGTAACAAGCTAGTAGAAATCCTCCATAGCTGCCCGTTCTCTTCCCCTTCCCCAGATAAGCACCAATCACACACAGATCCATTGTGTCTCCAACACCCTCCAGATAGTCCTTCTTCAGCTGCATAAACAGACCATTAGAAACAATATAACAGACAAGCAAATGACAGTTCTGACAGTAGTATAAATATGAATAAATTGCATAACTACACTGCAAGAAAACATTTTTTTTATCTGTATCTTTTTCTCGTACTGGAATACAAAAACTAAACAAAATCATTAAAACAGGGTAAATGTACCCAAGAGGCAAAATGGCTCAAAATTGTTCACTCTTGCTCACAATCCCTCTTCCCCATGTCATTTCAAACCTTTACGAATTTCATTCTTCTATGGAACTTGAAAGGAGATGTTTGGCAGAATGACAGCCTCAGTAACCATTCACTTTCACCACACTGTTTTTGTACAACAAAAGTGACTGGTGACTTAGGCTGTCATTCTGCCAAACATTTTGTGTTCTAAAGTAAGCCACAAAAGTTTGAAACAAGGGCTGCGTCAAACCTCCCCTCATGGTAGATATCCTGAATTTAGAGTTTTAAGAAACTAAAACTAAAATATGGGTTAATAAATTCCTGTGAGAATTTGTAGGTGTTAGAGCGAAAGGTTCATTATTCATCAAGGATGAATTAAATACTCTGGATTTGAATTAATGATGAATTAATTGATGTATAATCAAGGAATCATGAAAAAAATGGCTGCTGATAATTCAGCTTTGCCATCACAGCAATAATTACATTTTAAAATACAATCCATAAAAAAAAAAAACGTTATTTTAAATTATAAAATATTTCACAATACTACTGTTTTTCAGCCTTGGTGAGCATGAGCAAAAGTAATTTGTAATTTTATATAGTGACACTTCATATACTTTGTAGGAAATTCAAGCCACAAATGTTTTATTTTACGTAACCATGAAGTAGTACCTTTTTGATAATCCAATGAATGAAATACTTCACAAATTAAAGGTACTTCATCTCATTTGATTATTTTCTTTTTCATTTGGAATTTGATGGATGCAGACCAAAAGTCTGGCATCAGCGCAAGACAACTGCTTCACATTAGATACAACATCCTCAAACCATTATGCATTTGATTGGATAAGACACACTTGAAGAATAGCCAATACACAGCAAAAACATCTGTGAGCGGACATTAGCTGAATTCTATATTAATGAGTCAAGTTGCTTGGCAACTACAAACAACCTATAGTTACAAAAAAAACGAAATCCCTCCCATTATAATCTACAAAACAAAGTTAAACTGAACACAGTTGCTGATATAGTAGACTACAAATTTCTGCTTTTTTAATCTTTAAACCACAACACAGATATATCACATTATATAAGGTATAGCAGGATCTAGTTTCTACTGTCAGAGTATATATTCCATCATACCACTCAGCCGTAATTTCAGGATACGGACACAAAACAAGAGAAAAGCTTAATGGAGTGGAAATTACACTTTAATGACTTGCACCTTCCCTCTGACTTTGAATACTTGTCTGGGTTTTATTTTTTTTAAACAAGTTTTGATGTGTGTGTGTCTGAGAGAAAGAAAAATAAATAAAATCACTAGGGCTGTCGCGTTAACAGCAATATTGTAGTACCGCGCTACTGACAAGCCAACCGCAGAGGAATGCAATAACCGCAGCAACTGCAATATTTGCGTGTTTTCTTTTTTCATAAGGATACCCCTCTTGTTTTGAACTTTGTGCATTTGTATTGAATGTTAAATAAGTTAATAATGATAACTAAACTGTTTATCATAGTGATTTGCACTTAAGCCTAAACAGACAGTGAAGGAGAGAGATCGACTGAGTGTGTGCGATTACCTTATCTTTGAGGTCAAGTCATAGCCTATATTCATGTAAAGGTTGCCGTGTCCAAGGAAAGCGAAATATTTGTCATATCATCCTTTTAACGTTTAAGGGTATTTACCATGAATGGCGTCAACGCTGGTCAGCATTACACAGCGCGAGGAAAAAAATCAGCGAGTCACGCATTGAATCAATGCCATTGGTCTCTAATAAGTGAAACATCAGCTTCAGCGTTACCCATGAGCCGCACTGCTGGTCAGCTGAGCCTTAAGAATCAGCGTTTTTGAACGGGTTTATTGAATGAACGATTTAATGACTCACTCAAAAGCCCTATTCGGATGGGACAAGTTTAACATGGAGAGGTGGGGTAAAGTAATAATTACCAGAGCTTCTCTGTGATTTTTGTCCCGTCCGATTGTGCCATCTCAGTAATCATTACGGACAATGTCAGTAAATATTACGGCGACTTTTACCTTCAATAAAAAGGTACGGAAAAATTACCTCAGGTAATACTAATCCCGTGCGAATAGACCCGCTGTAAATATTCCGTCACTTCGTGTTTAAAAGTAGTTTCCCGTGGTTTTTCAAGTATCGAGACGCTTGAAAAAGCATTCAGTTGCATTCTAGACGCTGGGACAAGTCTATGGCAAAACTCAAGTTTTTTCCAGGTACCATTAAGATCAGAAAGAAGACTGAAAGCACTTTTTAGAGGCACAAAGCAATTTTTAGCTTTAGGTAAGTGCCTATTACCAACACAATCCAATCTTAAGTAAATACATTGTTCGACCGGACATAACTGTTTTATATATATAAATATAAGTTACATATGTTTGCGCACATGATATCAGGAAGCAACGTAATACACACATGACGACAGGAGGGTGACAGCGATGTGCAAATCAAGTTACCACTTGCACTTATGCTAGTTTTACTGAGATATCTTATCCCGTGCGAATTGGCCATATTACAGATTCCCTGTGGTAAAATTACATTACTCCATCTACCCTTGTAAAGTTAATCCCGTTCGAATAGGGCAAAAGACAGTCCGTTGCCGTAACAATGTAACGGCACGCTGAGTGACAGCCTTTCAATGCGCAGAGACGCTGTTTAGTTTCGGTTACATTTGTTGCTGAAAATGTCCTCGTTTTTGTGCATGCTGAGCACATCATAACACTTATCTTATACAGCAACAAATAAATATAAAAAATAAAGGGCGATAATACGGCATATCAGATTATTAAGCCACTAAAAATTACCGCAAGGGAAATTCCTTCACAGCGACAGCCCTAAAAATCACCTTTTTTCCCCGCAATCTGACTTTATAAAGTTAACTTTTCCGAAATTCTACTTTAACTACATAGCATTCTAATGTTGAGTGTAATGTTGCTGTTTGAGCATAAAAAAAAATGGGGGGTGCTGCAACAATGTAAAATTTGTGGGGGGAAAATGTGTTTAAAAAAAAACAAGCATGAAAACCTATTCTAGTAGACCTTAAAAAAAAACAAGCATGAAAACCTATTCTAGTAGACCTTAAAACAAAATCAAGTCTTTGTAAAAGTGCATAATGTGGCCTCTTTAAAACATGAATATGAAAAAAGTAAAACGTTTATTGAAAAAAAAAAAGTGTATTTTCTCTATGAAACTTTGAGAACATTGGGAAACACATTGTGGTGTGCAATACCTTGAGCCAGTTGTGTGAGCGTTTGGCAATTTCATAAGTTGCATGTTTTTCCAATGTTTTCACCATTAGACCCTCACAAGAATCTGCAAAACATTTAAACCATTTACAAAACTCTTAAAAAAAAGATTTATTATTATTTATTATTAAATGATTGAGTAACAATCAATTCACAATTCGACTCCATCAAAAATGTCAGTTATTAACTGGTTTTGCTTCAGGACCCACATTTCAAATTGGCAACCCAAAACAATCCCAAAATTGTTTATGGCATAAAAGTAAAAATACAATATGTCCCAAAAACATTAAAATGTATTAATATTATCATGAACCGCACAGGTTCAACAATAGGCGAGTTCCCACACCTCGTACAGACTGCTCCAAGAACTCAGCGATGGTTTCAGTGTTGTCAGCATCCAGGGATCGAGCAAAAACAAACTCTCCTTCTTTCTCCTCAAAACTCTCCCGTAACAGAGCCCTGCGTTTGCTTAGAGGCTCTCGCACCAGAGACTGCAAGACAGACACATTATTCACAAAAATAACAAACACCACATGTAGAAAGTGAAAATTCAGAGACATGCAAAATTATTAAAATTAGAGATGCAACGATGTATCAGCCAACAATCAGTACCGGCTGATAAAAGTTATTATTTCCACTATCTGCCCTCGGCCGATCGTTTGAAAATGGCCGATGGTTCTTGAATTTATCAATAAATTCAAACAATAAATGGCGTTTTGACCCTCCTGTGATGTACAGTTTGCTGCGGCGCCTCAGTTCAAGCGGCAGCGTGGAGCACGAGTCATCTCTTCCACTTTAATACAAATTATATCTATAAAAACATGCATGAATATAAGAAGGTAAGTTGAAAGATACAGTACAACTTAACGAAATCAGTATCATGTCTCATGTAATCACTCAATCAGCGTTTCAACCGTGGAAAGTAGGGAGGGGACGATTACCGGTTTCACTATGAACCACGATAAAATGTACTGACGGTTAGTAATACCGTTTAAAATTCAATTATCATTAAAACAGTGTTTGATTATCGCGATTTTAATAACTCACTATAAATCCTGTCCAGCCAGCAACAGTCTGACGCAGGCGCGCAATATTGGGGTTTTTCTTTTTATTCGAGAAGGAATGGCGGAAGGCAATGACCGTGTTCGGGAGATTTTTCGGCCTTTTAAGAGGACCAAATCTGAGGTGTGGTCATATTTCGGCATTTACAAAAGTTCTGAGGAAAACTTAATCGAGCGTACAAAAAGCGTACAAAACTCGTCCAGACAAGATGATCACAACAATATTATCAAATTCTGTAAACAATAAATCAACTCGGATTTCATTTTCAATACAATCAAAAACGGAGACGCAAGATGACAAATTGCATTTGAATGAAATGAGAGCGCGCGTCCGTTGTGATATACATGGATGTGCGCTGAGTTATGGTTATAATGCGTTGCTATTGATGACGGTCATTATAAGGAAGGAAATGCCACAGAATAGAATCTTGCTTTAAAAAGTGCATAGAGCTGCTCGTTTTATTTGTTGTTTGTTGATTCTCAAATATAAAACTTGTTGAAATGTTTTCAGTGTGAGCATCAGTTCTTTTTTAACACTTTCATCTTGTTTTAACAAAACAGTGATAATATTGATAATCACGATAATTTCGGTCACTATAATCGTGATATGAAATTTTCATACCGCCCCATCCCTAGTGGAAAGATAAACAGCTCAATAAAACAGCTTGTGAACAATATCACTTAATGTTGCATTTACCTCAGGAAAGTCATTTGTTAGTTAGCTTTAAAAAATTTAAAAAACTAGAGAGGAGCTTATTTACTGTTAATTATATATGTATGTTTGAATAAATTTGCCATGAAGACCAGTGCTTATGAAAACGACCTTATATGTGTAACCGAGTTGTACACAAACATTTTAGCTTTTATTTGAGTGTAAATATCATATCTGGAAATAAATAGCAGTTGAATATAATAGCTCTATTGTTAATTTTAACCTCTAATATAACAGTGTATGAAATGAGAGGGTTCTCTTTATGGTTTGCGGCTTTTGGTTTTATGGTTTTCTTCCATAAGAAAAAGCAAACTATCGGCATTGGTCGATATAATTCTGAATAACCGACTATCGGTATCGGCTGAGAAATTTCATATCGGTGCATCTCTAATTCAATGTCACTGGCTATTAGATCTTATCATGGACTTACCTCTCCATTGAGGTACAGCAGGTCAAAGGCGTAGACACACACTTGAACCTTGATCTCGGATGCATCCACATCCTGAAATACACATAAAAAGTTTTTAACATTTGGATGACTTAATCATCATCAAGATTTTTACTTTCCTTTAATTTATTTTCTATATAAGGTCATGAATGCATAATAATCATAAAACAATTAGCGAAATGCTATTTAAAATGATTTAAGATGCAACGTACAATGCATCTCACACTGCAGGGCATGTCAGCTTCCCAAAAGCTACCAGAATTTGTCTGTCCATATACATTTGTTTACAATCAGTCTTCCCTTATTTAACCATTCAGTTATGCATCTTTCTTCAATATTCAGCTGTTTCTGTTTTCAAACCTCTCACCTTCCTCTTCCTCGTGGTGAGGACCTGAAACGACTGAATCTGTTTCTTTTCTCTGTCCCAGGCCACCGCCTCTGAATCCAAAACACAGGACCGCACATTCTTTTTTTTCACCTGAGAGAGAGAAGTGATGAGGACATTTATTAAATCTACCATCAATACATGAATAAACTGGATCATCAACGCAGAGCAAAGCCTCTACCCACAGATATGCCCCCCACAGCCATAACATCTCAAAATGACTTGTTTATAAGGTCACCTGAGCTTTAAACACTACCACGTCACAAATGAATAACACATCGAACCCCCAGGCTGTGTGACATTTACAATTCAATAGATGTTACAAGTGCATATTGAGTTTGTGAGAGCTGTAGCAGAATGTATGGGGTGGTTTTGTACATGTTTGTAATCCGCTCACACAACTGACTGCATTCACACAGTCAGTGTTTGGGACTGACTATCTAAATTTAACAGGTGTGACTTCTCATGCAACAGCAGCTTGAATACAGTCTGTACGTATAAAGCCAGCTTTCTATTCTCATGACAGCCATGATTAGAACATGTAACCATCCTTCAATTTTGTGGTAATCAACATTGTACAACAAATGCTTAACTTGTTTAATTGATTAAGCTTAACTTGTACTGAAATCTGAATATTCTTTCTTTATTAAATGTAATTATTATAATTACTTGTTCAAACAAGCGCTAGTTAGTACATATAAAATGTGTTTGTCACTATATTTCATAACCAAGAACTTAACCATATGTCTAAAACATGTCTGACAACAGTATTCTGTTGCTGAGTGAACATATTAATTCCCCACAAGACATCTTGTTTGACTCAGACTTATGACAGTTTCGATACTTGTACAATAATGAGATTTTGCACTGATTATCATACAACTGAGAAAAGCGAAGGCAGAGAGAGATATGGACACTGCTAAGCAAAACAGCAGCGTTTTCATTGATTTATCTGCGAGTGAGGTTGTGTCATTCATCAAATGCTTTCTTTGCTTTAGGGCTGAAATCCATTATTGCTTTCTTGTGAGGAGAACAGAGCAGGATGACAGAGGACAAATATGGCCTTTGAAAAAGAGAGAGAAAAAGACAGATACAAAGAGACTCACAGAAACAAAGAGAAAGAAAGAGTCTGTGAAAAAGACTCTAACACTGTGTCCAAACCAGGTATCATCTTAACCATGTTAGCCTGAGTTTCTGCACACATTTAATCAATTCCTTGGTTTTTCTATTTTGGTCGTGTCACCTTGGGTACCTCAACCCACAGTGAAATCTCATTTGATGAAAATCCCTAAACTGCTGCATATTCAACATCATATGTCCTGACTGGCAGTGGTTTCCTCTTTCTAAAGGCTGGAATACACAAGATTTTTCCCCCAAAATGTTATGCCGATTTGCAATCTGGAGGAGTAGTCGTTAGTTGCCAAGAGTCAAAGCCAGTCTGCAAACATTGGGGAGTCGAAGTTGACAGATTCAGCAGAAAATCGCGTGAACACATTGTTTTAATTTGCCATGTGTCTCCTAATAACGAGCCAAAAGTTTCTGCTTGAGTTTGTGTTTGGAACAACTTGAAAGTCATTTAGTGTATGATGCCAAGTTTTTCCTCTTTACCTTTCAACTAACGTCAGCAAGTGAATGATACCTAGCGTTTTAAAATCTGTTCAGATTTTTTAAGTCATGTACTACAGCCTTGAGTTGGCTGCACACTGTGAGTACTACACAATTGTTGCTTGCCAATCTGTACAAATTGACCCCAGCAATATATTGGGTAAAAGCCCAGGCAGACTGTGCAACATTTAATGTCTTGACAGTTCAAGCTACATCTAAGATTTTAGTTATAAATGACAGAGTTGACTAGACATTTGTCCCCGGATTCACAGACAAGGCTTAAACCTAGTCTCAGACTAAAATGCATGTTTGAACTGTTTTAACTGAAAGCAACTTGCACTAACATAACATCAGTGCTACTGTTTTGTCTCAAGATGAACCCCAGTAATGTTTTTTCTAAGGCATGTTTATAAAAGCTACTTAAATGTCCTAATTGAACTAAGGCCTAATCCTGGCCTTGAAGTCACTAGAAGACCGTTAGTTCTGAAATATGCAATCTCTCCATTTCTGTATTTTTTTAATATTTATTTTTATTTAATATTTTTATGATTTTATATTTTCCATTTTATTTTTAGTTTAAGTAACTTTGTCTTTTGTCATTTTTAGTAGTTTTATGTTGTCCATTTCTTAATATTTCAGATTCATTTATTTAATTATTGGAATAATTAATTTATATAATAAATTAATTACAGTTGTAGAAATTTTAGTACTTCTAAGTTAGTTATATATGTATTTCTTATTATTATTTATCCAAAAAACGATTTTTGAAAGTTTTAGTTATCAACAACAACACTGATTTATTTTAAGCTTCAACAGCAAATGTTTTATATAATATATAGACATGACCATCATAACAACTCTGCCAAAGCCTCTAAGGCAAAGATTCCTTTGCTGAAGCAATTAATTGGGCATCAGTGAGCATGTCACACTGAGGCTTAGGCGATTCAAGACTGCCAGTTTCACCCTATGATGGAATCTTTTATTATCCCTGAAATTAGACTGCAAATGTGGCAAGAATCACACAGTACGCACCCAGCTTTAGACAAAGAGACCCTAATTTGCATCCATCTGAACTTTATTTCTATCCTGCTGGTTGCATATGCGTTACCTGAGGGATTCTTGCGATAATATCAGGGTATTTGCTTGTGTTGTCCTCTTGGTTTCGGCTAAAAATGCGCACATCTCCGTTCTCAAGAATATGGATCTATTCGACGCAAAGCAAAAAAACAAAACAATTAACAATTCAATCAATGATATTGCTATGGAAACAAAGTCATTTATATGGCAGAGGCTCCACCTTGTGGAATAAGATTAAAATAGCACACACCTGTGCCCTCTCTCCATCGTATTTATATTCGCAGGTGAAAGATGCCTCATCAAAACGTTTCATTACCTCGCCGACCCCTTTAGTTGGGTGAGCTAACATGGGCCGCAGGGGCACACCTGTAAAACAACACTGTTTAATCTCATTTTAAACTACATTTTCAATTAGATAGTGGGAGAACTGAGCAAACTGCGATTGGTCAGTACCTGGGGTGAGCTTGCAGTGATTGGGCAGTTCATCTATGCCATCCTTCAGCAATACAGAAATGATTGCATCATAATTGGGCATCTCACTGAAAAGAAAAATATAAGTGAAAGCAATGAAAATATTATTTGTATGCATTGGTGATATGTAGTAACTGCAACAATTTGTTAAAAATCAGACTTCCTCTAGGGTACAAATTTTGCAAATTCTCATTAAACAGGCACTTGTTATGCAGCGGACACCTTTAGTCGTAATTGAAATATTGTTTGTAGTATACGGATAATTATCCCTCACAGCACCGCTTGGTGTTAGCCAATCAGATTGTGCTCATTCTTTGTATATTTCCACTCATACTAGCCACAGCCAATAGGGCTGGACATAAAAAAAACTTGATATTTTCAGGCTTTTGACAGTATCCATCCACTATATAAATATCAATACAAATTACAAACAATGAAATGTGTACATATGAATATTCTATATAGTTACCCAAATATTTTAACAATAATGAACCAGACTTCCAAAATCTTTTGCTAATGAACTCTAAACCAGTGAACCTATTAAAATATCTTACAGCTTTCATACTTTTTTTGTGAGACAAGGAGCCTGAAAACAGACTACTATCAAGGTCTTAATTAGCCAAATAAAAAAAAAAGAATTAATACCTGTTCATGAATCAAAAAATCTCTTGATCTTATTCAGCTTCTGGGGGGTATTCGATACACTTCACACTATTTACAATGGTGTTTTTTTCCCAATTAGAGGAACCAAAATATAGTTTTAACAACATTGTATTGTGTGGAAACATCACAGAGATACTGTGGTGAATATTTATGCAATGGTTGCATTTATAAAATACAGTAAAAACTATACAACTGTGAAAAATTATTGTATCATTCTAGTTGATGTATATTTATTTTTGTGTTACTTCTGATCTATTTTTGATCAGGGTCTTGCTGAATAGAAACATTCATTTCTTAAATAAAATAAATAAATAAATAATAATATTAGGGATGCACCGATACCGATACCAGTATCGGTATCGGGCCCGATACCAAGCTCATGTACTTGTACTCGTACTCGTAAAAATACCCCGATACCAAAGACCGATACCTCACGTATATCCTTAGCTTATATTTCTTAATTCTTATGAGCACTCTTCCTGCAGTTATAGTGTTGATAGATTTAATAGTACACTCTAATATTTCACTTTACACTTTCGGCTGTGATTACATTGTTACTCAGTGTTATGTTAAACATTTGTTCTGTGATTTCTTTGGCACTTTATGACAAATTTGATTGTCTTGTTGTCTGTGATTTCTTTAGAACTTTGACAACTTTGTGACAGGCAGGTAAAAATTACATTCATTATGTCCTTGGTTTTGCCCTTTGGAGGTTATTGGACACTGTGAAATTTGGGCTTTGAAAATTTGTGATAAGCACAATAAGAATGATTTATTTTTTTAAGTTTATTTAAGTTGTTGAAAATAAAGATGCTGATTTGTTCATTAGTCTCATTGTGTTGTTCTTAGAAAATTGCCACATAAAACGAGAAAACCCCCCAGTACAACAGGCATCGGTATCGGTATCGGCGAGTACCAGGAAAAAAATATCGGTACTCGTACTCGACCCTTAAAAAGTGGTATCGGTGCATCCCTAAATAATATAAATAATACTAATATATACAGCCTCACCAGTATGTCTGTTTCAGGATCAGTGCTTTTTTCTCCAGCCACACTTTCTTGTTTTCTGAACTCATTCCTTTCCCTGCATCCAGAACAGCTGGTGGGAACTCTAAACCAACACAAGAAAAACATATTAGCAGCATTGCAACACTGCTAAACCAAATGGACACCTAATTAATATTAACATGTTTAAGTGTTATTCATTTTTTATTCATCACGACAGAGAGTAGAGTAATTGCAAATGCCAGATGCCTGGAGGTTATATCAATGCTCTGATTATGATGTGTGTTAATGCCGATTTCATTAGGATCATTTTAAACCTTGGCCCGGGGGCGTCAGACACACAGCCTGACTGAGAGCACCGAGAACGCTCTGCTCAGCCAATCCGATGCGCAGCTTCCCCGCCAATGACCTGTCAATCACACAAGCAACCAATCAAACTAACATATTTCATTTCAGCATTAATATTCATATAAACCTGTCACCATACAGCAGTTTAATCAAGGCCAGCGGCACATCATTTAGAATTAGGAGAAATCAACTGTCATAAATAAATTACATTCATTATTGTGTAATTTTCCAGAATGTACTCAACATTTCTGCATGGTTGGTCAGATGGGAAATTTAAAAAGTTACAAGTGAAAGGTGAAATTACGTACCGCACAATGTATCGGGCCTCAGAAAACCGACACGCCACAAACAAGCCTTTAATAATGTCAATCTTCTTATTCATTACCTGACAGAGAGAGGAAGTTGATTTTAATTGAGAACTGTAGATAAACAGATATACAGTACACGGACAAAATTTAACTATCGTTCAAATGTTTGGGGTCAATTTTTTTTTATTATTATAAATTAATACTTTTACTCAGTAAGTACACATTAAATTGATTAAAGTGACAGTAAGATTTCTATTTCAAATTAATGCTGTTCTTTAGCTTTCTATTCATCAATGTATCATGATTTCCAAAAAAATATTAAGCCGCACAAATTTTTATAGCATTTATAATATTAAGATACGTTTCTTAAAACCAAATGAGCATATGACCTTTATGACCAGGGAGGGAATACATGTACTCATAAAAATATATAGCTTGAATACATTTTAAGTGACAAGGTGTACTTCACATTATTCTCATCTGTACTTACAGAGTTTCCACTCATGTTAGCAATCTCTTTCAGTTTGTTGAAAACACCCCCTGCTGTCAGATTGGCCGGTGTAAACATCATTCTCTGATTGCTGAAAACATGGAAACAGTGAAGCTTAGACATTTCAACTTTTGCACAAGATAGTCTTTTTCTTCAATCTGTCTGCCTAACAGGCGCAATAATCTGTTCATCCATTCATTACTTTGACAAAAAGGAATAAAAACAATCTCTGTCTAGCATCATTAATAACCTATTTAAACCCCATTAATCACCTTTTTAAACCCCATTAATCAATTAACACACTCACCTGGAGAGAGAAGAATTACAGAGCGCAAAAAGTTGGAAAGAGTTTCAATGTTTTTCAGCCTAAAAAAAGAAAAAAGATTGAAATTTGATAGCAGCATACTCATTTTCAAAATGAAATAGATGCAAGAGAAAAACACAGAATAATATAAAACAGTATACAGAATAAGTCTACACTTCATACCTTCCTGAATCCTCTTCAATCTTTTCAAAGGTGCGAGCAACAGCCAAATATGGCACTCTGAGAAAGTGATAGAGAAATATACAATGAACTTTCATGGAAAAAGTGTCATACTTTATTGCTTAAAAAAATGGCAATTGAATGGAGCTTTTTGTTAATTCTTTTGAAAAAACAAAGACTATAACTTTAGATGATTAATTAATTTCACTTTCTCGATCTTTTAATGATGAAACAAGAGTGCTGCCATTTTTGTAAGCCAATCCAAGCCTAACCCTAACAATTCTAACACGTTTTGTTCATCAATGTAATCTTCACAAATGAACAACTCTTATTGAATTTAGTCAAAATACAATCAACATAAGTAAAAAGCTAGTTAGGCAGTGTCTTAAATGGCACACTTCATATGTACTTTGTGCTATGTCTTGTGGACTTACAATAGCTGCTGTGTGCATGCAATCGTAAAGTCCACAATTACACCACTTGTAATTTTAGGATGCGTAAGCCTGCTCACAACTGGGTAGTGATGTGCACAACTAATTTAATTAACGTTTAAATAGAAATTTTGCAAACGATTGTCGACTAGTCTACCCCCCCCTTATATTTTAAAATGTAACATTAACATGACTGTAATTTAAATGTAGCCTTTGTAAAAATTTAAAGCAAAACATTAATTGTGCAAAAAAAAAATTTTAATGACAAGTATTTCTGTCGACTACCAGCAGCAGTATCGTTTAATCGACTACTCGCAAACACCCCCTTTGCGGTCGATATGGACCCTCGATGCACACTCTTGCCGAGCCCGCACTGAAGTGAGCTATACCCGACAGTTAAGGTGTCATTACGTCACAAAAGACTCCTAGGAAGACCGTGAGTGTTTAGTACAGGGTACAGGGCCTTAGGCTATAAACGAACAACACCATGCTCACATGACTTCAAAGTCACCATCACCAAGCTTCCAACAATTTTAATGTTTAATTAAGTTCTACAAGTTGGAAAGATTAAGTTAGAATATTTTGCACAAGTATAAACTCAACGAGACTAGTGTAATTTTCCTGTTCCGCGTGACGTTTAATGTCCCCGACAACCTCTGCAGTCCCATTTAGCCACTTGTTAGCAATTGCGTAAAAGCTATAAAAAAAATCACCTAATTTCACTGACTTTGGGACGATGAAACCGAAATCTGCAAAAATGCTACAGTAACTACAGGACTCATTTGGCACTCTGTTATATAGCTAATAAAAGGCAGTCTTTACTTTTGGCCCCTCCTCCAGCAGGCGTGGTCAATGGGATGGTACTGTGCTCTGGAGGGATCATACTGGCTCTGCACTGGAGACTCCACCCCCTTTTCACTGTCCAAAAAAATAAAGCTCATTCAAATGTATTTCTTCCAAAACAAACAATTATATTTTTCAAGTAAAATATTCCGAGTCGTTTTAACATTGAATATTTTTGGATTTTAACCTTTTATTCTCTTTCTGTTCAGCCACGTCAGGGATTTCTCCATCCTTCTTTTTCTCTCCAGCATTTCGCTCCTCCTTTTCCAGTTTTACAGCTGCCTTTCTGGGTGCTACAAAAGATTGAAAGTTGATTAAATAGTTAAACTAAAAATGAAAATTGTCCCCATTTACTCACCCTTAAAAATTATACGGGTTTGGGACATCAAGTGGGTGAGTAAATGATGACAGAATGTTCATTTTGGGGTAAACTATTCTTTTAATTAAAATACGGAAAGAAAGAAAAAGAATAGAAAAAAAGCATACCAAAAAAGCTGCTGATGGGTTTCTTTTTGGCGGATCCCCCCTCTTCTTCTGTGTCTCTCTCTTTTTTCTCTAATCGCTCAGGACTGCCATCTTCCTTCGCTTTCTTATCTTCTATTTTTTCTTTCTTCTTATTCTCTTCATTTATCTTTTTATCCTGCTTATCATTTTTATCATTCTCTTTTATCTTATTGTTTGCATTGTCCATAACTTTACTCGTCTTTGCTTCATCCTCATCTTTCCGTTCCTCCACTACAGTCTTCCCATCTGCGCTCTTCTCTTCCACCTCCATCATCTCATTCTCTAAGTTGAAGAGAGAAAGAGAAAAATCGATAAGGAACGTACTGAAACTGTGGAAAGGATATACTCATGCACGGAGATCAGCTAATCTCACCTGTTTGGTCAGGTGAAGCCTCCACTCGCGCTCTCTTACTCTCCTGGCCTCCATCTACCTCCTTCTCCTCCTCCTCCTCCTCCTCTTTCGACCCCTCTCCATCACTCCTGCTGTCCAGCTTCCTTTTGGGGAACTGCTTGCGGGCTAGACAAAGCAAGAAGGACTTTAAATGTATAAAAGCCTACTGTATCACATTTGATATCATCGATATACATTACAAGCTATCAGAATTTCATGTTACTTTTCTGGCTATATAAATAACTTCAAAAGCTACAGAATAAATAAAATAAGGTAATTGCAGCTTTTTCATCTCAAAATAGTTTTTTTTCTCTCAATTGCGAGTTTATATCTAACAATTCTGAAAATGTTCTCAGAATTGCCAGTTTGCATCTCGTAATTCCGACTTTATAACTTAGACAAATAGTCCGAATTATGAGATATAAATTTGCAGTTCTACCCGAGTCAGAGGTTTTGGTACCTCGCATTTCCAAGTTTAGATATAAAGTCAGAACTGTGAGATATTAACTCAGAAACAAAGTCATAATTGCGAGATAAAAACTTGTAATTGCGAGAGAGAAAAAGGTTACCATTACCAAAAATATCCTTTTTTTTGTGAGTGGCAGAAACAAGCTTCCATAAATAACATCTGCACCAAATTGTATAATTTTGTTCACTTTGGGCCTCTGAATAAAATGTGTTGTTTCTTTGCAAGCTCCATATTCTCACCATTTTATTTAGTTCACTATAATGGCCATAAAAGCCGAAAGTTTAAAAAACGGATAAAAAAAAGCCTATATGCAACTTTTGTTTTTTTAGATGTCTTTTATACTTTGTCTAAAGGTTCAATAAACTCTTCCATTTCAAAATATTAGATTTTTCTGAAAATTTACATTTAAAAAAAACTACTGGAGCTGTTTTTGAGTATTAAGAAGAATTGAAGAGAGAATAAGTGATCACAAGAAGCAACGTGAGAAGAGGAGGCTAATACAGACCGGTTTTACGTTTGGGAATGCCTGACGGTGATGTTGATGTTGGAGTTGCTGGAGTGACTGAGGAAGCAGGGGTTACGACAGCAACAGAGGCACTTGAAGTGACCGGAGTTGTTGGGGTTATAGGAGTTTTTGGAGATACAGGAGTGGAGGCAGCCTTTGCAACATCAGAAATCTGTGTGTTTGGAGTAGGGACACACAGAAACCGAATCGTCAACAACAATACTGACATGTTCTCATGTTTGACAGTCATGATGACTCAATTCTTACCTTCTCTGGTTTTACTGTTTGAACTTCACTCAGTTTTGGCGCCTGTTCTTTAACCATCGGCTGATCTTCATCATCACTGTCTATGATTGCTCGACTGCGTTTATTAACCTTCTTTATGGGTGAATCACTTTCCTGCACGCCATTCTGAAGTTTGAGGGGACTTTTTACAGGTCTGAGCAGAAAAAGAAGAAAAATAATTATACAACATTATTACATACCATTATAACATTACCCATTTGTTTTCATAATCTTTTTGGACTCCAAATACCATAGTTGTCAATGTCACCAAAGAGAAGACACTCAGAAACAACACAAATACTTGTTGGCAGTGTTAAACAACTTTTGGCTGCATTGGCTGACATTTCTACGTGATGTTAAATTATAACAAATAAACTTAAGCATAATGTTTAATATGGAAAATGTTACTTACTCAGCCTTTTCTTTGACCTGTCCATCACTCTTCTCCTTGCCTTTCATTGGCTGAAAGAATGACCTATTTGTCGGGAAACAAAGATCAAGTATGAAAGACAAATAAGTTGTAAATACTGTATGTATATACAGTATACATAAATACTGTAAATGTAAGGTAACATCTTTCATACATTTAAAGAATTAATGCTTAAGCAAAACCCTTAATGTCACAGGTAAGTTAGAGTAAAAACACGGTCTTGCGTCAGAATCAGACATTGCAGTTTATCATCAACACGGAAAAAAGCACAAAAAAGAGCAGGACAGACTCACGCTATGCTTCGTTGCATTGTTGATGTCTTGCACTGCTGATACTGAATAAATCCGAAATATATTTCAATATATATTCGTGTTATTAAAATTTTTGAAGCATCGAAATTTTCTTCCGCGCGCTTAACTCCGTATGATTCGGCGCCAAAGTGACGTCGTTCCCGCGGACAACAGGCAAAGAGGTTTTTTTTTAGCACACAAGCATTTTATTGCCACCTGTTGGTTTGGAGTTCTTCTTCTTTTCTTCTTTTCCGTTTTATGGCAGGTTGCAGCCATGACTTTTGAAGGTGCATACCGCCACCTACTGTATCGGAGTATGTAGAATGAACTATATTTTTATTTGGTTTGGAGTTAATGGATGCCACCGTGTATCGTCTGGAAATGGGAAATCTAGTGTTCACTCAAATTCGTTTTACCTATATTTACTCATATTGCTACTGAAACTATATGGATTTAGTCTGGTTCTAGTTTCCCAGAATTTCCTTCTTATGTTACCCCACAGCCCCATAAGTAAGAAACATCCTAATCATCAACAAACTCGATGTGCTCCTGTTAATAATTTTATAGGGTATAGAATGTTGTATATTTACTATTGAATTAATGTTATTGTTTGTGAAATTCGTTTACACTGATTTAAATTTATTACATTTAGCAGAGACTTTTATCCAAAGAAACTTAGTCTATTGTATTCAACATCAGTTCTTGTTTTCCCTGCTGAGAAACGAACCCATTCCATTACCATCGCTATTGCCACGCTCTACTGTTTGAGCTACAAATCCAATAGTGTCTGAAAGTTGAATGAAATACACAGAGATTGATTGGTTTTCTTTATACTGATTATTGCATATCATTATAATATATTGATATTCTTTTCAGTAGTGTTCTTTTCAGAGTTCAGTGCTGGAATTAGTATGATTTAACATGAATGTTTTGGTTGAGTTAAAGTTAGAATTTCTTACATTTATTGTGGTATAAGATATTATCTTTCTCCCTAAGAAAGAGGAGATAACAAGGCTGTCTAGTGTCATAATGTGCTTCAGCGTCATCATACAGGAGACATTGTACATACCAAGGTTATTTTCGTAAACGAAAACTGAAACTAAGACTAAAACTATTGGTCAAAAAACATTTTCGTAAACTGAAATAAAATAAAAAATTCATAATAAATGAAAGACTTAAACTAAACGAAACTAACAACAGTTACTGACAAACGAACTGAAATAAAATAATAATTAGAAAAAATAAATAATCGTTTTCGTAATTAATAAGCTCTCTACTTTGGAGGAAAATCCATAGACAGTAAAAGAAAGGTTTCATTCGACGCGGGTGCAACAGCAAAACAAGTTCGTCAAGCACAAAAAAACTTTAATGTTCTAGGCTACTTCTACTGTATGTTTGAGATGTCATGTTTTCATGGGTGAAAGGTGCATTTAATATTATTATCCACGTGGAGACATTTCCCCGCAATGTACGGAATACCAGGAGACAACACACACACACACACACACAACACACACACAACAAACACACACACACGTCTGGTTCGCTATTTGTGGGGACTCTCCATAGGCATAATGGTTTTTATACTGTACAAACATTATATTCTATTATACTAATCCTACCCCTAAACCTACCCATCACAGATTTCTGCATTTTTACATTTAAAAGAAAAACGAATTTTGTATGATTTATAAGCTTGTGTACCTCAATTTAGGTCCTCACAGTGACACGAGTCCCCTTGAGTCTGTGTGCATTCAGGTTTAAGTCCCCACCAGGATAGAAAAACATGTACACTCTCACACACTGCATAAATACTTCATTATTTAATCACACTGGCTTCACAGCAGGTTGTGTTGACTGTAGTCAGATGAATTGAGCTGGGTTTTTTTTAATGTACCAGTGGTCACTCTGCTACACTTACAGCTGAAAAAAGTAAACTAGGCATGTTTAACAAGATTTCATCTTTAATATGAATTAGTTTGTCTGAATTTTTCATAGTTTTTTCTTGTATACATTTAAGTTCCATTTATTTGGTGCTTTGTTCAATCTCAAACCATTACTTTATTTTTACTATTAAGATGTCTGCACAAGAGTTAACTGTAATCTGGGCAAACATTAAACTTTGCTGAAATTAATCGTCTCGCTTTGGTCTACACTGGAAGTGTTCTGTTTGCTCTGCTAAACTATAATTACTAAAACTAAAACTGAAACTAAATAAAATAAAAACTAAATAGAAATGTGTTTGCGAAATAAAAACTAAATTAAAACTAACAAAACCATTAATGAAACGAACTAAAATTAACTAAAATTTAAAGCAAAATTGAAAACGATATTAAAATAAAAACTAATTTAAAAAGCTAAACTATAATAACCTAGCTACATACACAATATAAAATACACACTCGCACACTGTGTGTGTCGTTTTGATCCACTTCAGTAATAATACAATCACGAAGATTTTTTTCAGGACAAACATAGATTGTGTTTAGTCACATCTATAATATTAAGAAATACTGAACGTAATCATAAACCATGAGCACAATAACATATATGCTGATAATAATTCATTGTGTACTTTTAGTTTCTGCATTAGACACACTTACATGTGATGCAGAAGTGGTTGCCAGCATTCTTGTGAAAATATTTTGTTGATATGTCAACCTCACAAACCATGAGATGTGGAGATTTGTTTGTGAAACCATACCAGCTTTTAAATGACTGGCCAGACTAGTTCCGACAGACTTTTCGGAAAGCAACTCATTTCAAATAAGTTTAAAAATTATTGCACAGCAAAAACACAAAGGATTGTCTACAAATAATAACATTGAAGTCATATTTATTTGCATAGCACTTTTTTCACAATGCATATTGTTTCAAAGCAGCTTTACAGAACATTCATGTTTCTACATTACAATTAAGAGTAATCTGATATCAGAGGTGACTGTGTCACAGCAATGTCCGTATGGCAGAAATATACAGTTCTATAATACAAATCATGCAATTAGCTAACATCATGTATACTGTAACGTAAAAGTTTAAAGTATAAGTAGGCTATACTCATTTTGTATGCAGTGTTAAATAAAAACCTGTTTTTAAAACAGGTCTCATAATTAAAAGGACACATTAATGTTTTATCAGTTATTAAGGGACTTCAGAGTAGGCTCAAGACCTTGAAAATAATTATGATGCATTTTCACTTCTATCATGATTATTGTATCATTATACCTTTTTGTGAATGTAGATCTAATTTACATACAAGAAACAAAATGTTACTTTTGGAGCATCATGACTGTCACAAATGTTGTTTCACTTTTGTTTTTTGGTCTTTGACTGCAGTACTGGGAAATGGCCAAATGCAGGCAGGTGATGTAATACAGGTGGTTTTTAAAATGATCCACGTGAACAGTCTGTATTTAAGCTCCGCTAGTTCACCTCCAGATGCATACACAAGTTTTTTGTGTTTTAGAGGATTTGAAGGTCTGATAATGGCCATAAAGAAACTGACAGTATGTGTGCTGTTTTCTTGGATTGTCTGTATTACTGGACATGAATTCTTTTCATCAACAGGTATTATTAATTTAAATTTCATCTTAATATCAATTTATTTATTTATTTGAGTTAATTCTTTAACCATCATTTTAGTGTTTTGTTCAAATTTCTCTAATGTTTTTACATTAACAGTAAACAGTTTTTGCCACAGCTTTTCATACATAATTACATCTTCATACATATATATTTTTAGATTCCTTTTTTAGCTATTGATCCCATTAATGACTAAACAGTTATTAACTTTCTCTTTGGTTTCTTATATAATAAAGATTTGTCATTAAGGATGGTCTGTATTTTATATAATTATAAAAAAAGTTAAGTGCAAATATAATTATTTATAGATAAAGTTGCACAGCTTTTCGAGGAGGAGGAAGACCTTCTGGAAAGCTTCCGTCTGTACATCGATCATGAAGGAAAGAATGTAGAGAAAATGAAGAGGTGAAAACTCTTTCATTATTCACTAAAGCATGTTTTTTAATATCAATCTTTAAATTTACAGCAATAACCTTGTGAAACCAGTTGTTTATATTTAACAATCTTGTAGGCATGTGTTTTTAGATCAAGAAATATGTTATTAAATACATTTATTTAACCCTACATCTTTTGATGAAATTCAATCCAGCATTCTTGTGGTTCTTCAACTACTGACATACCTTGACCCTGATAACCCTGAGAAAACCACGAGAGACCCTGTGGCAGCTTACAAACTCCTCAGACGAGTGAGAAGAGAATGGTTGACTATTGTCGAATACACTCAAATGAGTCTTTATGAGGGTGAGAGCTTATTTAAGTTCTTTGACTGAAACATGTAATATCATTAATTATTAATAGAAATAAAAATCTAGAGATTAAGGTGAATGATAATGAAAGCTTTTATAGCTATTTTTTAAATGTTTCAGTTGTTAATGGATCTGTTCTTGTGTTTGAAAATCTTGTAGCGTATCAGATACTGTTGGATTATGCAAAGATCCCTCAGTCTGAGGACTTGAATAAAGCCGCTTCAGAACTGATCAGACTGCAAGAATTCTACAAACTCTACCCACACAACATCACACGGGGTGAAATGTCTGCAACAATGCAGTTTCACTTTTTTAGTTTCAAAATAAGTTCCAATCTGATTGATGCTTTCATTTCACATTTCTCAGAAACGTCTCTAAATGCAGATGAAGCCTACCATATGGGGTGGGTCGCTTATGACGAGGACAAATTCCAGCATGCCTTTCTCTGGTTTCTGTACAGTCTGGACAGATTAACAGAATACTCAACCACTACTGAGAAAAAGTTGCTCCGTCTCCTTAGTTTATCAGCTTATCATTTTGGCAGTCTACCTGTGGCAATCTACTTCAGCCAACGGCTTCTGAATCTGGGTGAGGTCATGGTGACATGCATTTTAATACTAATATTTTTAAATGTGAGGTTGCGGGACTACAGAGGTCATAAACTTCTTTTCATCAGATCCAACTGATGAAGAAGTCAAAGTTGAGATTAGCCTTTACAAACGCCTTCGCTTCGAGAGACATTCAAATCCTGACATATTTACACTGAACACAAAGTCAAATAACTCCTATGAGGCTCTGTGTAGAGGAGAGGTTGACGAGAGGGCAAGTACAGTGTTTACAATTTAAATCATCATTTAACATGAAATTACAAACAGTCATTGTGAAACTTTGTGTGTTGATTTGAAGTTTATTATGTTTTATAAAATCAGATCTCCAAGAGACAGAGGGCGCTGTCCTGTAAGTACAGCACAGGTGGAGGAAACCCCAGACTGATGTACGCACCAGTGAAAGAGGAAGTGGAGTGGGACGAGCCTCGCATCATCAGATATCATGACATTATATCAGACAGAGAGATAGAGATCCTGAAGAATATCTCCAGACCTCAAGTGACTATCGAAAACACACACACAAACAAAAAACATTAAACTATTTAATTGCCACTATTAGAATCTAATATCTTGTTAATAGATTTGATCTTATATTGTGCTATATCGGGCAAAAGTCATGGACATTTAAAAATTTGGCTTGCCAACTTATTTCTAAAGACAAATCTAAATGCAATGAAATATAGTGATATTGGAATGAATTGTGTTATTCATATTACTATTTGATGTTCAATCTCCCTTGTGTGGCCTACTTTAGCTTTCTAGGTCGCAGACTAGATATCAGGGAGTCTCAAACATCCGTACTTCTCAAAGGTGATAATCTTTTATATTCACCCAAAATGAAAATTATGCATTAATGTTATTTTATATTACTTAATATTATTTACTAATTATTAACTAATTAACCATTTTGTTCTCACACTTATTATGGGAAGAAAAATGGAATTAAGTTTACAATATGGTTCAATGTGTTAACATAAGTGTTGCTGAAATCATTCCCTTGTTTTCAGTGTTTTTCTAGAGGAAGACGACACTGTTGCTCGTATCAGTCAGAATATTGCAGACATCACGGGACTCTCAGTGGAATCGGCTGAAGAACTACATGTACGGTCACAGTAAGAAAGAAATCACCTGTTCATGCACAGGCAGCATATAGTTTGAAATAGACAACTCTGTCCTAATTTAACAAAGCTTTGCACTCAAAATATATAGAGTACTAAATCCATTTCAGACTTCAAGGAAACATTGGTTTAGTCTGATTATTTGTAGCATGCAGAGGCCATAAGTGCTTTGAGGGCTGATATAAGGTTACATTTTTTTTACAACCATTTTTAAACTTCAATGGATATCAAGGTCTCTTCATTATCAATGTCTCTACATTTATTTCCCCTGTGAAGTATTAGGTGTTGTTTTACCTGAAATTGTGGTGCAATCAATTTCCAGGTTCAGAATTATGGGATTGGAGGCAGATTTGACCCACATTTTGATGCATGGGTAAGATGTCTTTGTTCAAATAAAGCCATTACATACGATTTTACATTCCAAACATTCATCTGATTGACTTATACCTAATAAAAACAATGTTTTATTTAACCCTGTGTGATTTAACTTCTCAAACGCATCCCTTCTGTTCATTCTAATCACATCCTGCATTGATAGATTTCTGTACACTGTAACATTTCCTTCCACTATTATCCATGTCCCACCTGCCCTGCTATTTTTTCATCATTTCTTTTTTGATCACCGCCTTAGCTTCTCCTTTACCAAAGGGAATATTAGATTTTTTTTGCTATTTTGTCTGCTCTCTCATTCCCTTTTATACTTACATGAGTAGGTACCCACTACCCAGCAAAATCTCACATCTATCCGAATCCCTCCGCAAACTAAATAAACTTTGAGCCATTGCCTTTAAAAGATTTATATTCCCAACTTTCTTGAATAACACTATTGGTAGGATTTTCATTACCACATCCACGTAGACGACACCAGTTTGTAAGCATGAGTTTATCTCTTCTTAGGTCTGATGGCACTTCTCCTAATTCTACCTGGACTGCCTCAGTCGGTGTTAGTCTCATCGCACCAGTACAAATCCTCAAAGCTTTATTAATAACTCTATCCATTTTCATTAAATGTGTTTTAGCTGCAGCTCCATACACAAAGCATCCATAATCTATTGTTGACCTCATCAGAGCCCTATAAATATACATCAGTGGTTGTTTATCTGCTCCCCAGTCTTTTCCAAACAATGCTCTCTTTAGGTTTATAACTTTCTTAATTTTTAACGCCACCTTTTTCATATGTACTTTCCATGTACTCTTTTGATCTAACCAATTACCCAGATTTTTAAAATGATCAACTGTTTCCATATTGTGACCATATAGCTTCTGTTTGTCCATCCCTTTCTTCCTGGTAAATAACACATGTCAAGATTTACTTGGAGAAAGCTTGAAACCCCAATTATATGACCATGCCTCTACTTTTTATTGCCTCCGTGATTTTTCTTATCACACCTTTGGGATCTCGTCCTTTTGCCCAGATAACAGCCTCATAAAAGGGAATCCACTTGTTAATTCTTAGACTTAAAGGGATAGTTCACCCAAAAATGAAAATTCTGTCAGTAATTACTCACCCTCATGTTGTTCCAAACCCGTAAGACTTTCGTTCATCTTCGGAACACAAATTAAGATATTTTTGATGAAATCTGAGAGCTGGCTCACTCCCTCATAGGCTGCAAGGTAATTTCATCTGTCAGCCCAGAAAAGTTAGTAAAGACATCGTTAAAATAGTCCAAGTCACTACAGTGGCTCAATCTTAAGTTTATCAAGCGACGAGAATACTTTATGTGCGCAAAAAAACAACAATAACCTTTATTCAACTATTTATTTTCTTCCAATGTGGGCCTCTGATGTGAGTTCACGAGAGCGCCACGACGCATGCACGAGAACTGAGCTGTAGAAGTATGTAAGTTTAGACGCCTCTCACGGTTCAAACAAACAGGGCTGGGCAACAAACTCTAGCTCCTCTGACATTTCTCTTTAAAAATGGTCGTTTTAGACTTCTAATTCATGACCTTTCTTTTACTGTCTATGTTCATGACTGGTGTTTTGTTTCGCTCTCCCCCTGCGCTTCCGCGTTCGTCATAACGTTGTGTGTCGTGTCAGTCTTCCACCGTAATGCCGTCTGCCGGAAGCTAGTTATTTTAGTCGATAACGCTAGTTTTATATGGATATTTTTCTTACACGAACATATCGATTCACTCCAGAAGGCATTTATTAACCCCCGCAGGGCCCTGTGGATTACTTTTATGATGGATGAATGCACTTTGATGGACTTTCACTGGCCATTATAAGCTTGGAAGAGCCAGGACATTTTTTAATATAACTCCGATTGTATTCGTCTGAAAGTAGAATGCCATATAGGATGACTTGAGGGTGAGTAAATCATAGGGTGATTTTCGTTTTTGGGTGAACTAACCCTTTAACCCAGAGAGAACCCATTGCTTGAAAATGCTAATTTGCTTTTAGGACTTCAAACTCTTGTGTCAATGAGAGCTTGATCACATATTGACCAAAATCATTGTGAGATAACTTAATGTTTGATCTCACAGGATGATAAGAATGGAAGGATTGCTACGTTCTTAATTTATGTAAGTCTTGGCCACTGTTTAATCCAAATGGTATTGTAAACATTATAGGTTTACAAGGCTCTAAAAGTTACTTACTTTTCATATTACCTGTTTTGTACAGTCATTATGAACAGTAATGTATGTGCTCTTGCTGTAGATGAGTGATGTGGAGATAGGGGGCGCCACTGTGTTTCCTATAGTTGGAGTTGCATTGAAGCCAAAAAAGGTAAACCTAATCTATATGGTATATTAGAATAATTTAAGTAAAATTCATGCATCCATCCTCTGCTTTTGAAGGGTTCCGCTGTGTTTTGGTACAATCTCCACAAGAATGGCAGAGTGGATTGGGATACACAGCATGCTGGATGCCCTGTGTTAGTGGGTAACAAATGGGGTAGGTTTTTATTTAATTCTTACTGGCTTGGATTACTCTGATAACTCTTATAATGTATCTTCTATAATCTATGTTAATTAGACTACATTTCATTCAATTTCACATGACATTGAGCTATATTTGTTATGGTGTCTTTTCAGTGGCTAATAAATGGATCCATGAGTTTGGACAGGAGTTCCGGAGACCCTGTTCTTTATCAGACTGGGAGTGACAGACATTGTCACCATGTAAAATCATAAGAAGTTTTTCTGTACTATTGACGTATCTGTACTCTATCTGTTATATTTATTATGTATAAGTATTATGTATCATTGTATAATGTATATCTGTAACATATTGTACAGTATATTGTATTAACTTTTACTTGGTTTACTACTATCAATAAGTGGCAGTAATGTTAAAATTTAACTGTAATGTAAACAATAAAACAAAACAAGTGCAATAGATTAAATGAAGTTTCAGCAAGATGTCAATGATTACCTGAGTTGATCAATCCTAGCAGCCAGCAAGTGCGTTATTCCTTTAGATCAGACGCTAGTTCTCTGCTGTTGTATTTAAAGCTTAATTTGACGTTTACTCTTCAGTCTGTTCAGGAATGATGATTCGCATGTTTTACAAGTTTTGTGGTATGTGTAGCTGTGAATGTTGTGCTGGAAGATGGCAGTTAGTATGTTTATGGTAACAATATGTCTGTAAAGGTACAACCTCACATGCAGAGAACAAGACTATATATCAACTCTCACAGCAACACACACAATATACCAACAATCATAATTCTGCAAGATTTTAAAGACTGTAACTATTATGAATAAATGAATCCTATTTGCATCTGCAATAACTTAACACAAACATGCATGTAAACTCATAGTTATTCCAGCACTTACAGATATAAATGTTTTCTAAACTGAATCTGTGAATTCTGTTACATCATTTCTAATGCAGGCCAGTGCAGAGTCTACTGGTTTTTATCACAGACAGATGCAAATTTTAAGCAGATTTTACACAAGACCAAAGGGAAACATTTCACTTACAAGTTTAACTTCAGCAAACTAGTCTTAGTGGATTACATGTCTTCCGACAGAAAATGTTTTATTGCAAAGCTGAAAATTTTACTTGTGCAAATTATAATATAAACATTATTGTAGTGCGATCATTAATATCCCTAAGCTCAGTAACACACAGATGTAATGTAATCATTGGTTTTACTTTTAGTTTCTGAATTAATCAGACTTGCATGTGATGCAGGAGCGGTTGTAATTGCAGCATTCTTCCAACAATACAACAGAAAGTACACTATGCCAGTAAGCAGGCCTTCATAATAAAATAGTATACAGTATGTCTTTCCATGATTATACCCTTTCCTATCTCCAATTGTGCAACATGAAAGTTTCAAAGAATATTCGTAGCCAAGTAACTACAAGAAACAAAAGTCTATATTGTGATATTGTGACTGTCATGTTTATGTTTTGTTTTATGTGCTTTTATATTGATTATGTATTTCTGCTTTGGTCCCTGTTCATCTCTGATTAGTTCCTGTTTGGTTGTCTTAGTTACTATATGCCCCTGTTTTTTTCCATAGTTGCTCATTTGTTAATGTATTAGCCACATCTGCATGTTCCTTGTTTCCCCCCTCATTTCCCAAGTGTATTAGCCCTCAGTTTTCCGTTGTAATGGTTTGTTCTTGTCTATGCTATGTTGGTTTGCTACATTTTGTATTTGTGGTTGGATGGTTAAGACTTTGTGCTCCTCTTTTTAATTTGTTTATAAAAATCCCTGCTGCGGATAGATTTCCATCTCTACACTTCCTTGTTCCTGCAACCTGCCCACTGACACTCACTCATGTAAAGTTTTGCTTTTGTTTTTGTTCTAAGATAATAGGCATACTGAGAAATGATGAAATGTGGGCAGATACAGGTGCGCCTCTAATTTAGGTCTATACATTTAAGCTCAATTTCACTGCAAGATATACACACACAAGTTTTGTGTATTGAGATATTAAAGGTCTGATAATGGCCATAAAGGAACTGACGGTGTTTATGGTGTGTTTTTGGATTGTCTGTGCTGATGCTGGGCATGAGTTCTTCTCATCAACAGGTTATTATTTCAGTTCAATGTCATTAAATATATCAAATATATTTTATATATCGTTTTTTATTCGTAATAATTTAATGTTGTAGTGTTTTGTCTATATTTCTCCAATTGTGTTCACTGTTGTCATGAAAAGTTGATTGTTTGATTAAATTTTTTATACCTTTGACCAAAAATGAACAATAGTATACCAGTTTTTGCCATAATTTCAACACTGATGCACTCATACGTAACATTATAGTTACTTTCTTTCACTTTTTTTTATTCCATTATTGACTAAATAACAGCGATCTCTTTTTGGTTCCTTACCAAACCTTTTTCATTACAACTATAATGATGTAAAATTGTATGAATTAATAAATCAAATGCCTTTTGAAATTTAAGTGCAGATTGTTTTATAGATCAAATTGCACAACTATATGGGAAGACAAAAGACTTTCTGAAGATCTTCAGTCAATGTGCTGATGCTGAGAATGTAGAGACAATGAAGAGGTGAAAACACATTAATTATTCCCAAATTTATACCTTTAAACTCCAAGATTAATGCAGTTTTTTTTATTATTATTTTTAAAAAGCATCCAATTTGGCAATGGATATTTAACAATCTTATACATGGTTTAAGATCAAGGATTATGTTATTAAATACATTTTCTAACATTACAACTTTTAATGAACCCCTGTCTTCATCCAGTGTTCTTCCGCATCTTCTGCTTTCATACTCTGACTCTGAGAACCCAGAGGAAGCTGTGAGAGACCCTGTGGCAGCTTACAGACTCCTCAGACAAATGAGAAATGATTTGATGTATATTGTAAAACACATTCAGCGGAATCTTGCTTGGTGTGAAGAGTATCGGAATGAGTTGGGTGCAATGATCCCACAGCTGGAGGACTTGTATGGTGCAGCTTTAGGACTGATCAGACTGCAAGAGATCTACAAACTCCACCCAGAAGACATCACAAAGGGTAAAATGCTGTTTTCTCAGTTTCACTGAGAGTTTCACTTTTTCCAATCTAATTAATGTTTTCATTTCACATTTCACAGGAACGTCTCTAAATGCAGATGAAGCTTTCAATGTAGGGTTGGTCGCTTATGAGGAGTACAAATTCCAGCATGCCTTCCTCTGGTTTCTGTACAGTCTGGACAGATTAACAGAATACTCAACCACTACTGAGGAAGAGTTGCTACATTTACTTGGTTACTCAGCCTATCATTTTGGCAGCCTATCTGTGGCAATCTACTTCAGCCAACGGCTTCTAAATCTGGGTGAGGTCATAGTGACAATGACATGAAATTTAATACTAATATTTTTATATGTTAGTATGGAAGACAATTTTGCTAAATTGTAGTGATTCAAGTCTTAAACCTCTTTGCCTCAGATCCAAGTAATGATGAAGCCAGAGTCCAGCTGAACAGACTCCTTCACTTACAGAGCAACCCTGACATATTTACACTGAACACAGAGTCAAGTAACTATGAGGCACTGTGTAGAGGAGAGGTTGACGAGAGGGCAAGTGCTAAAATTTAAATCATCATTTGACATGAAATTGCAAACAGTCTTTGTGACGCTTTGTGTGTTGATTTGAATTTTATTGTGTTTTATAAAATCAGATCTCCAAGAGACAGAGGGCGCTGTCCTGTAGGTACAGCACAGTTGGAGGAAACCCCAGACTGATGTACGCACCAGTGAAAGAGGAAGTGGAGTGGGACGAGCCTCGCATCATCAGATATCATGACATTATATCAGACAGAGAGATAGAGATCCTGAAGAATATCTCGAGACCTCAAGTGACTATCGAAAACACACACACAAACAAAAAACATTAAACTATTTAATTGTCACTTCACTTTTAGAATCTAATATCTTGTTAATAGTTTTGATGTTATATTGTGCTATATCAAAAGTATAGCAAAAGTATGTGGACATTCCTTTTAAAATTTGGCTTGGCAACTTATTTCTATAGTGAAGAAAAATCTAAATGCAATGAAATATAGTGATATTGGAATGAAATGTGTAGCCTACTTATTTATTCATATTTATTTTTGATGTTCAATTTCCCTTGTGTTGCCTATACGTTAGCTTTCTAGGTCGGAGACTACACAGGGAGTCTCAAACAACCGTACTTCTCAAAGGTGATAATGTTTTATATTCACCCAAAACGGAAAAGGTTGTATCAGCGATTGTGGGTACAGTCACTTCTGTTTGTGTTTGAAGCGAGATCCCAAACAAACAAAGTTAGCTCGCTCCTCCCTCAACGAATTCCAATTCGTCAGAATCAACTCGCATGCCAATCTCACACACTAAATCCCTACAATCTGATATTCGCTAGAGCTATCCAAGTTTAGTCGAGCTTCACTTTTCAAGAATTATATTATCACACACAGTTCACATACAAAAAAGTCAGCACTAGAAGCTACTAGTGCTAACCTGTCCAGAAGAAACAGTGCAACCTCGGTGTCCGATTTAAAAATTTTCAATTCTTTGAGTTCTCTCCACCGTTCAAAACCCTTCCCGATTATTATTTGTTTCTCTGACGAAAAACGAGGGTATTCCCTCGCCCTAATCCTCCTTCTCTTCTTGGGGATTGCCTCTTCCACGTTAAATGTATCTGGACCGTTGATAGCATAGGGTTGATAGACGCTGCCTTATTCTTCTGCTCCGACTTTGCGTGCAGGCGCCGTGCACGAGCGCAAAAACAAACAACACCCGCCCCTGTCGGTGATTGGTTAAAACAATGTTTATTTTGATTTTGAGTGGTGGTTGTACCCATTTGTTTTTGTGTGCAGATCTCAGAGCCTAGGCTCCCTACAGAGACGCGGTTTTTTAACAGCATGCTTATGGGGCGGGCAGCGGATCGTTAGGAAAGATTAGATGAATGTGATCCCAGATAGCACACGTACGTCTGCAAGATGTCTGTTAAAGATCACTTAATCTGGAAAGCATCTGCTGTTTACAAACATCTGATAGACATCTTTAAGATGTCAGTTTAACAAACATTCTAAATCATTACATCTTAAAGACATTTTCTAAACGTCTATTTGACATCTGACAGGAAACATCCTATAGACGTATTGCAGATGAGCAAACACTCTAAAAAATACATCTTCCAGATGTAAACAAGCACATCAAATAGACGTCTCCGTAATGTACGTGTGCTATCTGGGATAATTTTTGTTTGGGCCTGAAATCGCTGATACAACCTTTAAGCATTAATGTTATTTTACTTATTTTATTAACTAATTAACCATTTAAGTCTCACACTTATTATGGGAAGAAAAATGTAAAAAGTTTACAATATGGTTCAATGTGTTAGCATAAGTGTTTCTGAAATCATTCCCTTTTTTTCAGTGTTTTTCTAGAGGAA
This sequence comes from Siphateles boraxobius, assembly GCF_051911475.1. Classification (NCBI taxonomy): domain Eukaryota; kingdom Metazoa; phylum Chordata; class Actinopteri; order Cypriniformes; family Leuciscidae; genus Siphateles; species Siphateles boraxobius. The sequence continues at coordinate 2,706,765 of NW_027509215.1, forward strand.
GACTACACTGTTGCTCGTATCAGTCAGAATATTGCAGACATCACGGGACTCTCAGTGGAATCGGCTGAAGAACTACATGTACGGTCACAGTAAGAAAGAAATCACCTGTTCATGCACAGGCAGCATATAGTTTGAAATAGACAACTCTGTCCTAATTTAACAAAGCTTTGCACTCAAAATAGAAATATATACATACTAAATCCATTTCAGACTTCAAGGCAACATTGGTTTAGTCTGATTTTTTCTAGCATGCAGAGGCCATAAGCGCTTTTAGAGCTGATATTAGGCTACATTTTTTTACAACCATTTTATATTCAAACTTCAATGGATTAACATTTATTTCCCCTGTGAAGTATTAGGTGTTGTTTTACCTGAAATTGTGGTAATTAAATTAATTTTGTTTATTTTAGTTCAGGACTCCATAGTCCAGGTGTTTGCAATCTGTACTTAATCTATTTCAGAAAGCCTTTTTTTTATTAAAGCCATGATTAACGATTGAAAATTAAGGCCTACTCCTGGCTTAATTTAAACCCTGTCCGGAAAACAAACCCTAAACCCAAAGACAGAAACCTCTTTGCAGGGAACATTGGTTTGCTTTGTTTTTTCTAACAGTATCTCTTGCCAAGGAGTGGCATACAGTAAAAGATTTGGGAGCTGAAAGTATATATAATAAATTTATATTCACCTGATTTATCACTCTTGAATTCTTAAGTGGAGATAAACATGCATTTTCCATTTGAAACATTGGAGTCTTAACAATTTCTATTTCAATAGTGATTCATGAGGGATGCAATAATTTTCCAGGTTCAGAATTATGGGATTGGTGGAAGATATGAACCGCATGTTGATGCATTGGTAAGTTCACTGTACAGACATTACATCAATTTTGTAAACCAACACAGAATTTGGCATTGGTTCCCTCAGGAATTTCTAATGGGCTTTGGCAGTTTTGGATTTACGAGTCATGATTAAATTAATTTATGATCTACTTTGAAAATAAATTAAAATGCCAGCAAAAACCTCCTGTGTCCAGTTTGAAAAAAGTAAATGCTGCCGCTACTACTGCTACTACTACTACTACTAATAATAATAATAAACATTCACTCTAAGAGCGATTACATGTTGACCAGTAATAACTATACAAACTAATAATAATTATAAAAAATAATTACAAACTAACTGAAGAATGTTTGACCTCACAGCAGGAGGAGAATGACAGGATTGCTACATTCCTAATTTATGTAAGTTGACAGTGTAAGTGCAGCTGTCAGAAAAACAATTTGCCTCAATGGCATTCAAAAAAAATCTATTATAGCTATTAATATTACATATGTGTAACTATCCATATACTGTAAATGTTTTTCTGTAGATGAGTGATGTGGAGATAGGGGGCGCCACTGTCTTCCCTAAAGTTGGAGTTGCAGTGTATCCGAAAAAGGTAAACCCTCAATTCTGTGATTTATACAAGGATCATTTAAGTACTAATTATATAGAATTAGAATAATTTCATCATCCTCTCTCTGCTCTTGCAGGGTTCAGCCGTGCTTTGGTACAATCTCCACAGAAATGGTGAAGTGAATAGGAATACGCAGCATGCGGGATGCCCTGTGTTAGTGGGTAACAAATGGGGTAAGTTGTTAAATAAATGGGTAGATCAATCTAAAATATAATTGGCTGATTTGATGACATTATTTTGGAACTTTTGTTGTGTATCCTATGCTTTATATTATGTATAAATAAATGTATATTAATATAGATATAATTCATTTCAGATGCATAAGACATTCTATACTGTATGTAGCTTTATCAAAATACTAATTATTTTAAACGGAGTTATTGTGGAATCAGCTGAAGAACTACATGTACGGTCACAGTAAGAAAGAAATCACCTGTTCATGCACAGGCAGCATATAGTTTAAAATGGACAACTCTGTCCTAATTTAACAAAGCTTTGCACTCAAAATAGAAATATATATATACTAAATCCATTTCAGACTTCAAGGCAACATTGGTTTAGTCTGATTTTTTGTAGCATGCAGAGGCCATAAGCGCTTTTAGAGCTGATATTAGGCTACATTTTTTTTACAACCATTTTATATTCAAACTTCAATGGATATCAAGGTCTCCTCCTCCTTGGGGAGGAGAATGTCCATAACACATTCTATACTGTATGTAGCTTTATCAAAATACTAATTATTTTAAACGAAGTTATTGTCCTTTTTTCTGATCTATGGTGTTCTTGAACCAAACATTCACACTCTATGGCAGCGGTCCCCAACCTTTTTTGCGCCACGGACCGGTTTAATGTCAGACAATATTTTCACGGACCGGCCTTTAAGGTGCTCCTTAAAACGCGTAGAAAACGCTAGGCGCGAGATTGCACTCCGGAGGCGTCTGTCGTTGCTAAGCAACCATCAGCTGCGCTCTCCGTTACAGCAAGGAAATTTCAGCAATGGATTTCCACCACCGAAAAACCCTTGCTGTAACTCTGTTACAAGATTTATTTACTAAGAAGAGTAAAAAAAAAACGCTGCAGTGTTTGGGTGCAAGACCGTGCAACCGATACTACAAAAACGCAAAAACCATGGGGAATTTCACCAGCTGATTTAGGAGCTCCGCCTGGACAATGGGAGGTTCAAAGCCTATTTCAGAGTGGACAAGGACCAGTTTGATTATATTTTAAGAAAAGTTGGCCCAAGCATCAGTAAACGGAGCTTCTGCCGTGAAACTAACTTATCTCTCCTGCGCAACGGCTCTGTATTTGTCTGAGGTTAGACTATAACTGAAGTGGTCATAAAACACCAGAAATACATACACATTTATATATTATAGAATATAGAACAATTCTGTATAAACAATGATGGATTTAACAAGGAATCAGTTGTGAGCATTAATATTTTTAGTAAAAATATTTTTTACTAACCAGTGCAGCAGTTTACAGTGTGGAAGATGATTTGTTGGTTCTTGTCACGTGAACTACAGTGCGCTTGCGGCATTCTGAAAAGTTGAGATGTTTTTATCTCGATGCGGCGAGGACGCGCTTGGAAAAAACGGGCGCGTCGCTTCCATTATGAGCGCGCATATCACGCGCCTACATTTGAAATAACAAACTTGAGCGCGCAAAAGACACGATATGTGAACAGGTAAATGTGTGAACAAAATAAAACGGAAATAATGTAAGTTATTTATTCTTTCTGTGCGGCCCGGTACCAAATGACCCACGGACCGCGGCCCGGGGGTTGGGGACCCCTGCTCTATGGGGTGTTTTACATGTTTGTTTTTTTAATGGTAGTTGTTGTGTTTGAGGAAAAAACAATTTAGTCGTGAATAATTTGAAAAGAAAAACAGACAGTTGAAAGTTAACGGTAACAATCATTAAGTCTATTTTCTTTCTTTTTTTCTTTTTTTTCAGTGGCTAACAAATGGATCCATGCGTTTGGACAGGAATTCAGGAGTCCCTGTTCTTTGTCAGACTGGGAATGAAAGACTCTACAGGGCCTGAAGTCATAAGTTGTTTGTATCTGTACTATATATATTTAAACATAACTACATAGAAAATTGTACTATAACATGTTATATTTATTATGTATCTGTAATGTAGGCAGGATCTGTAAAAGATTTGTCGTATCAACTTTAACAAATAACTAACAAAATGTAGTTACAAATAACAGCAATTTACATTTGTAACTAGACATTGTCAATTTTTACTGCCTCAAATTACAGCAAGTTTTTCATAGCTTGCCCTTTTCCTGAGCCAAAATTTCTGATCACAAAGTCTAGCCAATGTGATCTCTCCACCTGCAGATCCCAATACCATAACATGTGTCAGTCAAAGCTCATTAAGGGAGTAAGTTTAGGGTTAGTTTTGCAATGGATCGATCACAATGAATATTTGGATGAATACAGTGAATGTCTGTCTTGGTCAAATCTTTCATACAAATAAATAAACTTCAGAATGCAGAATTTGGTTGCTCAGATATTTCATCTGTAACTTGTGTGTGACCCATATGAGAGTTGGGCTCTGATGTCAGATCAGTTATAAGCCTCTGACTTAATTTCATAGATTTTATTAATTTTTTGCGTTTCCCCCTTGTGAAATAGTAAATGTCGGTTTTAATCATGAGTCTCTTTAGTGATGCTGCATTTAAAATTTTTCAGATTCAGCATTTTGGAATAATACACAATTAATTTGCCCAAAATGTTTCCAATAACTTGCCATTTTTCTTTAGTAAACTGTAAAAATAAACTAGCTGATTCAACTTAAAATAATTTTGTAACCTGGCTGCCTTGTTGGGTATACTAAGAAACTTAAGTTGTTTGCACAACACATATTGGAGTTCCTTAAACCTAGAATTAATATTTGGAGTAACAAAGGTGAAGCTGAAAAAGATAAATTAACTTTAGCCTTTATACTCCATTACAAAAAAAGAGAGAATTATGATAAAATCAATAATAATAACAAAACTTCTAATGCATGGTCAGGAAAAATGTTTGTTGTCTTCTTCATTGTTATGGTTTTTGTCCACTTTTAATCCTCTCTTGTAATCCCATGATTCGATTGAAAGGCCACTCTGTGCTGCTTTTGACTGGCCAGTTTAAAGTCTGGGTGAACTGCAGGGTGGAGTTGACTGGTGACTGGCAGGAGAGCTCTGATAGGTTAGTCACTAAAGAAAGCGGTGCAGAAAAGAGGGGAAATTGCCTTTGGATTGGATGTGCCTGAGGAAAGGGGGATTTGGAGAAGCCGCAGCAGAAGGGGATGAGAAATTGACTGCACAGCTGTCAATCTCTATGGATTTAGTCTGCTTCTTTCCTAGAATTTCCTTCTTATGTTAGGCTACCCCACAGCCCCATCAGTAACGGCTGTTTTACACCGCAAGCGTGAGCGGCGCTTGAGCAGCACGTCAGCGTAACTACATCGTCACTTCAGCTGCAGACGCGCGAGAGTAGGCCTATTCAGACTGGAAGCGTTTGTACAGCGTCACAGCAGCGGCTCCAAGGCGACATATAACCGAGCAATTATTTACAAAGACAACTATAAATTTGTTTTTAGAAGTTGGTAAACCATATAAATGGTAAACAACAAAACAACAAAGAAAACAGCTCCAATCTTGTCATTTCAGTCATAGGCTATATTTTTTGATATGTTTACAAGAATGCAAACTCCGTGGATAAAACACACAAACACACACAAAACCGCACACTCGGGTTTGATTTGGGTTGTGCTATGTAGCTGTCTGTGTATTTCATAAACTAAAAGAAAGTGTAGCCTATATATAATATTTTCTGGCTAGTTTACTTTCGTTTTTTTATAATAGGCCTACACCATACTTTCACCCAAACTGAATAATTAAAAACAAGTTTAAATGTGTAGCTTAAATCTTCCATAAATATTTTTGAGTCTTCATTTTCTTTTTCTTTCGCCTAGTTCCTTTTTTTTGCCTACTCCAGTTCTTGTTAAAACTCACTAGACATGCTTAGGCTATTCTGTGCATTTTGGGCACTTTTTGTGTGAAATAAAATTTATTTTGTCCATCAAAACTGTGCTTTCACTTTAATTGAGCGTGAGCAGCGCAACAAAAATAGATCGGCGCCGAAACCCGCGCTTCACTGCTGCTCACGCGACGCTCCTGCTTGACGCTCACCCGCTGCTCCTGCTCCCGGTGTGAACTCATTGATTAACATGCACGCCGAAAAAAATACGCGCTGCTCACGCGCCGCTGACGCTTGCGGTGTGAAACGGCCGTAAGAAACCTCCTAATTATCAACAAACTCGATATTTGCTCCTGTAAATAATGTTATAGGGTATAGAATGTTGAATATTTTATACTATTGAATTAACCCTTTATAAGGCACTCATTGAAATATTTGGAAATTCTAAATTTTAACCAAAGCTAATGGGGGATGTTAAAGGACATTTAAACAAAAAAAATGTTCTTAATTTTTTTCATCTTTGCATTGCAAATCAAGGTCAATGAAGTTACCATATATGAGCACTTGCCTGTCTAGGGTAAAATAAATTACCGAGAGTGAATTAAAAAAAAAAAAATGAAACAAACACACACAAATTGCAAGGAACATTTATTTATTATAGGCACAAACTGCAAGGAACATTTATTTATTATAGGCACAAACTGCAAGGAACATTTATTTAGAGACATCTCTGTCTTGAGGTACTGATACTGGCATCTTGTGGAGGGTGCTCTGGGAGTAGGTCCGGGGCCCTTTCCTAAGGCCTATCCAGTCCCTATACGACCGGAGCAGGAGCTTGGTTCGCATTGCCGGCAATAAGTCAGACTTGTTCCCGGTGCATGTTGGACTCCTGGCAGGGCTGTCCTTTGTCGCCGGTTCTGTTCATAATTTTTATGGACAGAATTTATAGGCGCAGCCAGGGGTCGGAGGGTGTCAGGTTTGGGTCCTACACGATTTCATCTCTGCTGTTTGCGGATAATGTTGTCGTGCTGGCCCCATCAAGCCAGGACCTTCAGCATGCACTGGGATGGTTAGCAGCCGAGTGTGAAGCGGCTGGGATAGGAATCAGCACCTCCAAATCTGAGGCCATGGTTCTCAGTCGGAAAAGGGTGGCTTGCCCACTTCAGGTTGGTGGAGAGTTCCTGCCTCAAGTGGAGGAGTTCAAGTATCTTGGGGTCTTGTTCATGAGTGAGGGAAGGATGGAACGGGAGATTGAAGACGGATCGGTGCAGCTTCTGCAGTAATGCGGTTGATGTACCGGTCTGTCGCGGTGAAGAAGGAGTTGCAAGGTGAAGCTCTCGATTTTCCGGTCGATCTACGTTCCTACTCTAACCTATGGTCATGAGCTTATATTTGCTCATAATTGTGTTTTATCACAAACCAATATTCAGTAATTAAAATCAATTCACACAGAACTAGGCCTCACACTAACAATAAGCACCTGTGTCCATTTAACTATAATTAAAAAAAACATACATTCATAAGGCGTATGTCTAAAAATGGACACTTGCTAGACTTAGGTAAACGAGGCATATGATCAAATATGGTGCATTTAGTTTTCTGCCAAACATTGAGCTAATTTTTACAAATGCTATGCAAATAACAACAATCTTAATCTTTAACACAACTATTCAACCAAATAATTTGTGAGTTACATCAACTTACCATGTTTAGTTATGATGTTATTACTATAGCTGTGGGAGAAGGCAGGTTCAAAAAAGCAATATTTATGATTTCTGCAAGATGGCTGTGTTTGAGGTGCTCCAGGCCACTGCTGATTGGTCAGATGCCTTGATGTCAATATCTGTCAGATAGCTTGATCTCCCCTGATTGGCTGAGAGAAAACCACATGACTCTAGAACTCCAAATGGAGGCAGGGGAAGGGCATTTTGAATGTGTGCGGAAGTGACTAAATATGGTTACTTGCCTCATAATGTTATTGTTTGTGAAATTCGTTTACATTGTATAAATTCTTGTTTTCCCTGCTGAGAAACAAACCCATCCCATTGACATTGCTATTGCCATGCTCTACTGTTTGAGCTACAAATCCAATATTGTCTGAAAGCTGAATGAAATACACAGAGATTGATTGATATTCTTTATATTGATTATTGCATATGATTTAACATGAATGTTTTTGTTGAGTTACTTACACTTATTGTCTCTCTCCTCTTGATGTTTAGGTGAAAACAAGGCTGTCAAGTGTCAACATGCTTCAGCGTCATCATGCAGGAGACATTATACACACACAATATAAAATATACACGCACACACTGTGTGTAATTTTGCTCCACTTCAGTAACAATACAATCACTAAGATTTTTTTTTTCAGAACAAACATAGATTGTGTTTAGTCACATCTATAATATCAAGAAATACTGAACATAATCATAAACCATGAGCACAATAACATATATGCTGATAATAATTCATTGTGTGCTTTTAGTTTCTGCATTAGACACACTTACATGTGATGCAGAAGTGGTTGCCAGCATTCTTGTGAAAATATTTTGTTGATATGGCAACCTCACAAACCATGAGATGTGGAGATTTGTTTGTGAAACCATACCAGCTTTTAATGACTGGCCAGACTAGTTCCGACAGACTTTTCGGAAAGCAACTCATTTCAAATAAGTCTAAAATGATTGCACAGCAAACACACAAAGGATTGTCTACAAATAATAACATTGAATTCATATTTATTTGCATAGCACTTTTTTCACAATGCATATTGTTTCAAAGCAGCTTTACAGAACATTCATGTTTCTACATTACAATTAAGAGTAATCTGTTATCAGAGGTGACTGTGTCACAGCAATGTCCGTATGGCAGAAATATACAGTTCTATAATACAAATCATGCAATTACCTAACATCATGTATTCACTTACTGTAACTTAAAAGTCTAACATATAAGTAGGCTATGCCAATTGTGTATGCAGTGTTAAATTAAAACCGTGTTTTTAAAACAGGTCTCATAATTAAAAAGGACACATTAATGTTTTCCAGTTATAGGGGACATCAGAGCAGTCCCAGGACCTTGAAAATAATTAGGATGCATTTTCACTTCTATCATGATTATTGTACCATTATACCTTTTTGGTCTTTGATTGCAGTACTGGGAAATGGCCAAATGCAGGCAGGTGATGTAATACAGGTGTGTTTTTAAAATGATCCACGTGAACAGTCTGTATTTAAGCTCCGCTAGTTCACTTCAAGATGCATACACAAGTTCTTTGGTTTTTTTTGGAATTGAAGGTCTGATAATGCCCATAAAGGAACTGACAGTATTTGTGCTGTTTTCTTGGATTGTTTGTACTAAACATGAATTCTTTTCATCAACAGGTATTATTAATTTGAATAAATATAAATTAATTTATTTGAGTTTATTCCTTTTTTAACCATCATTTTAGTGTTTTGTTCAAATTTCTCTAATGTTTTTACATTAACAGTAAATAATTTTTCCCACAGCTTTTCATACATAATTACATCTTCATAAATATTTATTTTGAGATTTACTTTTAAGATTTTGAGATAAACTTTCACTTTAGCTATTGATTCCATTAATGACTAAATTACTAACTTTCTCTTTGGTTTCTTATATAATAAAGATTTGTCATTATGGATGGTCTGTATTTTATATAATTATAAAAAAAGTTAAGTGCAAATATAATTATTTATAGATAAAGTTGCACAGCTTTTCGAGGAGGAGGAAGACCTTCTGGAAAGCTTCCGTCTGTACATCGATCATGAAGGAAAGAATGTAGAGAAAATGAAGAGGTGAAAACTCTTTCATTATTCACTAAAGCATGTTTTTTAATATCAATCTTTAAATTTACAGCAATAACCTTGTGAAACCAGTTGTTTATATTTAACAATCTTCTAGGCATGTGTTTTTAGATCAAGAAATATGTTATTAAATACATTTATTTAACCCTACATCTTTTGATGAAATTCAATCCAGCATTCTTGTGGTTCTTCAACTACTGACATACCTTGACCCTGATAACCCTGAGAAAACCACGAGAGACCCTGTGGCAGCTTACAAACTCCTCAGACGAGTGAGAAGAGAATGGTTGACTATTGTCGAATACACTCAAATGAGTCTTTATGAGGGTGAGAGCTTATTTAAGTTCTTTGACTGAAACATGTATCATCATTAATTATTAATAGAAATAAAAATCTAGAGATTAAGGTGAATGATAATGAAAGCTTTTATAGCTATTTTTTAAATGTTTCAGTTGTTAATGGATCTGTTCTTGTGTTTGAAAATCTTGTAGCGTATCAGATACTGTTGGATTATGCAAAGATCCCTCAGTCTGAGGACTTGAATAAAGCCGCTTCAGAACTGATCAGACTGCAAGAATTCTACAAACTCTACCCACACAACATCACACGGGGTGAAATGTCTGCAACAATGCAGTTTCACTTTTTTAGTTTCAAAATAAGTTCCAATCTGATTGATGCTTTCATTTCACATTTCTCAGAAACGTCTCTAAATGCAGATGAAGCCTACCATATGGGGTGGGTCGCTTATGACGAGGACAAATTCCAGCATGCCTTTCTCTGGTTTCTGTACAGTCTGGACAGATTAACAGAATACTCAACCACTACTGAGAAAGAGTTGCTCCGTCTCCTTAGTTTATCAGCCTATCATTTTGGCAGTCTACCTGTGGCAATCTACTTCAGCCAACGGCTTCTGAATCTGGGTGTAGTCATAGTGACATGCATTTTAATACTAATATTTTTAAATGTGAACATAAACTTCTTTTCAAGCTTGATCACATATTGACCAAAATCATTGTAAAATAACAATGTTTGATCTCACAGGATGGTAAAAATGACAGGATTGCTACGTTCTTAATTTATGTAAGTCTTGGCCACTGTTTAATCCAAATGGTATTGTAAACATTATAGGTTTACAAGGCTCTAAAAGTTACTTACTTTTCATATTACCTGTTTTGTACAGTCATTATGAACAGTAATGTATGTGCTCTTGCTGTAGATGAGTGATGTGGCGATAGGGGGCGCCACTGTGTTTCCTATAGTTGGAGTTGCATTGAAGCCAAAAAAGGTAAACCTGATCTATATGGTATATAAGAATAATTTAAATAAAATTCATGCATCCATCCTCTGCTTTTGAAGGGTTCCGCTGTGTTTTGGTACAATCTCCACAAGAATGGCAGAGTGGATTGGGATACACAGCATGCTGGATGCCCTGTGTTAGTGGGTAACAAATGGGGTAGGTTTTTATTTAATTCTTACTGGCTTGGATTACTCTTATAACTCTTATAATGTATCTTCTATAATCTATGTTAATTAGACTACATTTCATTCAATTTCACATGACATTGAGCTATATTTGTTATGGTGTCTTTTCAGTGGCTAATAAATGGATCCATGAGTTTGGACAGGAGTTCCGGAGACCCTGTTCTTTATCAGACTGGGAGTGAAAGACATTGTCACCATGTAAAATCATAAGAAGTTTTTCTGTACTATTGACGTATCTGTACTCTATCTGTTATATTTATTATGTATAATATCATTGTATAATGTATATCTGTAACATATTGTACAGTATATTAACTTTTACTTGGTTTTACTTGGTTTACTACTGTCAATAAGTGGCAGTAATGTTAAAAACAACTCTAATGTATACAATAAAACAAAACAAGTGCAATAGATTAAATGAAGTTTCAGCAAGATGTCAATGATTACCTGAGTTGATCAATCCTAGCAGCCAGCAAGTGCGTTATTCCTTTAGATCAGACGCTAGTTCTCTGCTGTTGTATTTAAAGCTTAATTTAACGTTTACTCTTCAGTCTGTTCAGGAATGATGAATCGCATGTTTTACAAGTTTTGTGGTATGTGTAGCTGTGAATGTTGTGCTGGAAGATGGCAGTTAGTATGTTTATGGTAACAATATGTCTGTAAAGGTACAACCTCACATGCAGAGAACAAGACTATATATCAACTCTCACAGCAACACACACAATATACCAACAATCATAATTCTGCAAGATTTTAAAGACTGTAACAATTATGAATAAATGAATCTTATTTGCATCTGCAATAACTTAACACAAACATGCATGTAAATTCCAGCACTTACAGATATAAATGTTTGCTAAACTTAATCTGTGAATTCTGTAACATCATTTCTAATGGGCCAGCGCAGAGTCTACTGGTTTTTATAACAGACAGACGCAAATTTTAAGAATCTCCTCTTTTTAATTTGTTTATAAAAATCCCTGCTGCGGATAGATTTCCATCTCTACACTTCCTTGTTTCCGCAACCTGCCCACTGACACTCACTCATGTAAAGTTTCGCTTTTGTTCTTAGATAATAGGCATACTGAGAAATGGTGAATTGTGGGGAGATACAGGTGTGCCTCTATTTGGGGTCTACATTTAAGTTCAATTTCACTGCAAGATACACACACACAAGTTGTGTATTGAGATTTTGAAGGTCTGATAATGGCCGTAAAGGAACTGACGGTGTTTATGGTGTGTTTTTGGATTGTCTGTGCTGATGCTCGGCATGAGTTCTTCTCATCAAAAGGTTATTATTTCAGTTCAATGTCATTAAATATATCAATTATATTGTAGCCTATTATAGTTTTTTATTCGTAATACCTCAAAATTTACAAATTTAAAGAAGCTACAGTCTCATTTATACGTGTTTCTCAAAGGTATAATACATATTTATTAAAATCACCTTATTGATGACATAGTTCACCCAAAAATTTTAATTCTGTCATAACCTTACATTATGTTTGATAAATATTTTTTAATACAAAAACATTCCTGGTGTAATATTCCTTTAACATGAGATTTAGCAGTATTTGGCATACTAATAAACCGTTTTGGTCACACACTTATTATGTAAAGAAAAATCATCACTATATTTTCAGTGTTTTCCTACATGATAACCCTATGGAAGCTGGAGTCAATCAGAGGATTGCAGATGTTACGGCACTCTCCATGGAAACAGCTGAAATACTGCTTGTACGTCGCAGTAAGAAAAAGCATATGACCATGATTCATGCACAGGTAGCATATATTTTCTTTAATGCCAGCTATGCCTTGCAGTAAACATGGACATTGAAGCAAATAAAGAAAGAAACCCCATACTTTGCAGAGAACATTGGTTTGCAGAATTATGGGATTGGTGTAAAATATGAACTGCATATTGATGCCTTGGTAAGTTCACTGTAGAGACATGACATCAATTTTGTAAACCAACACAGAATTTGCCATTGGTTCCCTCAGGAATTTCTAAAGGGCTTTGGTCGTTTTGGATTTATGATTAATAAATTAATTAAATCAATTAAATGATTCACTTTGAAAATAAATTGAATTGCCATAATATAAAACAATGCCAAATGTTTTTGAAACATAAAGCTTGTTGAATTGCACTACTTGGAAAAAATATGCATTGTATTAACCGTGCTTGCATTTTAATGTATTGTATTTTTAGGGCTTGCATTTTTATTGTCTTATCCACTGCGCCATCACCACCCCATAATTTATAATTAACATAATTCAGTACTATTTTATCTGTATAGTTTGATATTATTTGTGCATCTGTATAGAGATAGATATCCATAGATCCATCCCTCATCCAATCATCCTTCTATTATGGATCAATATCATGGATAGAGATATAGAGTAGGGCTGCACAGTTTTGCAATAAATAAAAAATAAATAAAATCATCAAATATTGTAATTGCAATTGAATTATATTTGTGTGTGGTAGCTGCATGCAAAATTATTATTATTATTATTATTATTAATAATAAAAACAGTAATCAGAATCAGAATCAGAAAGAGCTTTATTGCCAAGTGTGCTTGCACACACAAGGAATTTGTTTTGGTACTGAGGCTTCCAGTGGACTATACAAATACAAATACAACATGAAACATGAAACATAATACTACAAATTATAAGAATAAAAAATAAAAATATAAATATATGAGAATAAAACTATCACAGTTGGGTTTAGTCAGAATAGACATTTTCAGATTTACAGATTATGAACCTATTTACAGTGTTTTGAATATTATAAATAAATAAATCTACATATAAGTATCACCTGAGTTGTGGGATATTGCACTAAACAGTGGGAGTATTGCACTTACAGGCATATGCCTTGGGAGGAGTGTTAACTGTTCAGGAGGGAAATGGCCTGTGGGAAGAAACTGTTCCTGTGCCGAGATGTTCTTGTGGCCAGTGATCTGAGTCTCCGTCTTGACGGTAACAGTTCAAACAGGAGGTGTCCAGGGTGAGTGGAGTCTGTGATGATTTTACCTGCTCTCTTCCTCACTCTGGAAGAGTACAGGTCCTGGAGGTTTGGCAGGGGGGCACCAATGATCCTCTCCGCAGTCTGGACTGTCCGTTGTAGTCTCCTGATGTCTGATTTGGTAGCTGAACCAAACCAGACAGTGATGGAAGCGCACAAGACAGACTCAATGACGGCTGAGTAGAACTGAATCAGCAGATCCTGTGGCAGGTTGAACTTCCTCAGCTGGCGAAGGAAGTACAGTCTCTGCTGGGCCTTTTTCACAGTGGAGTCAATGTGATTGTCCCACTTCAGGTCCTGAGAGATGATAGTGCCCAGGAACCTGAATGACTCCACTGCTTCCACAGTGCTGTTCATGATGGTGAGTGGGGGGAGTGCTGGGCTGTTCCTCCTGAAGTCCACGATCATCTCCACTGTTTTGAGCGTGTTCAGCTCAAGGTTGTTATAACTGCACCAGGCAGCCAGCTGTTCAACCTCCAGTCTGTAAGCAGACTCGTCACCGTTTTGGATGAGACCGATGACAGTGGTGTCGTCGGCAAATTTCAGGAGCTTGACAGTGGGGTCTTTAGAAGTGCAGTCTTTAGTGTACAGGGAGAAGAGCAGTGGGGAGAGAACGCACCCTTGGGGGGCTCCGGTGCTGATTGTGAGTGTCTTGGATGTGTGTTTCCCCAGTCTCACTCGCTGCTGCCGGTCCGTCAGGAAGCTGGTGATCCACTGACAGATCGAGGATGGTATGGAGAGCTGGGTCAGTTTGGCTGTGAGAAGATCAGGCATGATGGTATTGAAGGCCGAACTGAAGTCCACAAAGAGGATCCTTGCATAAGTCCCTGGTCTGTCGAGATGTTGCAGGATATAATGCAGTCCCATGTTGACTGCATCATCCACAGACCTGTTTGCTCTGTAAGCAAACTGAAAGGGATCCAGCAAGGGTCCAGTGAGGTCCTTCAGGTGGGCCAACACCAGTCTTTCAAACGACTTCATGACCACAGACGTGAGAGCGACAGGTCTGTAGTCATTAAGTCCAGTGATTTTGGTTTTTTTGGGGACAGGAATGATAGTGGAGCGTTTGAAGCAGCAGGGAACTTCACACTGCTCCAATGATCTGTTGAAGATCTGCGTGAAGACCGGGGCCAGTTGGTCAGCGCAGGCTTTTAAACAAGCAGATGAGATGCCGTCTGGGCCTGAGGCTTTCCTAGTCTTCTGTTTTTTGAAGACTCGGCTCACGTCCTCCACACAGACCTTAAGCTCAGGTTGGATGGCAGGAAGGGGGAGTGATAATTGGAGAACAGGAGGTGATGGTGAAAGTGTGAAGTGCAGATCAGACCGGGTGTGTGGTGTTAATGAGGGCTTTTCAAACCGGCAGTAAAATGAATTTAAATCGTCAGCCAGGTGTTGATTGTCCACAGATCGAGGGGATGGTGACTTGTAGTTGGTGATGTTCCTCAGGCCATTCCAGACTGATGATGGGTCGTTGGATGAAAACTGTTTTTTCAGTTTATCAGAGTAGTTCCTTTTAGCAACTCTGATCTCCTTTGTCAATCTGTTTCTGGCCTGGTTATACAAGATTTTATCCCCACTTCTGTAAGCATCCTCTTTGGCATGACGAAGGTGTTTGAGTTTCCCAGTAAACCATGGTTTATCATTAGTGAATGATAAGAATGTCCTGGTAGGAATGCATGTATCCTCACAGAAACTTATATATGATCTAACAGTATCTGTGAGCTCATCCAGATCATTGGTAGCAGCTTCAAAATAAGTCCAATCAGTGCAATCAAAGCAGGCCTGTAGATTCTGCTCTGCTTCATTAGTCCATCTTTTTACAGTCCGTATTCCAGGTTTAGCTGATTTCAGTTTCTGCCTGTAGGTCGGTATGAGATGAACCAAACAGTGATCAGAGAGCCCCAAAAGTGCCCGTGGGACGGAGTGATACGCATTTCTTATTGTGGTGTAACAGTGGTCCAGTATATTACTGTCTCTGGTGGGACATGTAACGTGCTGTCTGTATTTTGGTAGTTCACGGGAAAGATTTGCTTTGTTAAAATCCCCAAGAATGATTAAAAGAGAGTCTGGGTACCTTTGTTCCGTTTCAGATATTTGTTCAGCCAGCTGTTGTAGCGCCGCGCTCACGCACGCGTCTGGAGGGATGTAAACATTTACGAGAATGAAAGAGGAAAATTCCCGAGGCGAGTAGAAGGGTTTACAGTTTATGAAATGTGCCTCTAAATTAGGAGAGCACATCTTCTTCAGTGTTGTTACATCTGAACACCAACTTTCGTTAATGTAGAAACACAATCCACCACCTCTCGTAATAATAATAAAACAAGCTTAAAATCACATTTTAAAGGGTTTACGGCATGAATAACAGGCTATATTTAAATAAATAAACAAGTGATCAAAGAATAGCAAAAAATAAAATAAAAAATTCCAACATTGTTTGTGAAAGTCCAACAAAGTTAAATATATAAATAAATACTCAAACCTAAAAAGTTGTGTGGCTCCCTGTTTTCATTTCAATATCATTGTACACTTGGCGACTTAGTTGTAACACTGTGCTACAACTAACCCCGCTGTGTAAAACATATGTGTTCTGCACCTACGTCACGATTTGGTCAGTTACCCGGCAAGGGGGTGATCCATCAGCCGGAAACTGAAGCCTCCCGGGGCCGCCATTGTAGCAGAACTTCACCTGCTGTTAGCATTTCATTGACTCCCATTCATTTTGGCGTCACTTTGACAATGAATAACTTTACATCTGAGGCGTCCAAAGACTTAATTTGTCCACTGTTTATTTCTAAAGAAACACAACAATGTATAAAAGGCTACATTACTTTGTATCTTACATTATGGCCCCGTAGAAGCCGTTTTCACGGCTTTTAAGCCGATCACTTAAATCGATGTTAATTATCGTCATATCGTGTGTTTAGATTATCTTCATTTGTGTCTACATTACTTATCTTTGGGGTCTCCAGGGACCCCAGACAATAACATTTCATTTTGTAACAGAATAATAGTTTTTTTTTAAACAAATGTAATTTTACTCTGTTTATTAATGTTTTTACTCAACATTTGTGCAGTTTTTGGAGGATTTATATCTTTTAACTTCTATAAATAAATAAATAAATATTTATTCAAATAGGCTTTTTCACAAAAAACAGCATTTTATGTAAAATTCACTTATAAAAGACCCAGATTTCAAACTTTCATTCATGGTGATAACATGGATAATTTTACATGGTTTAATGGATACATGGTTTACATTTTTTGGAAAATGCAGTTTTAAAATAAATTTAAAAATCACTTTTACCACTAGATGGCTATAGAGCTCCACTATGTGCTATTTGCTATTTGACTAACCAAAATATATCTTTTCACAAGTTGGATTCAAACCTAAATATTATAAAATCACAATTATTAAAAAACAAAAAAAAATATATATATATATATACTTTTTGTCAAAGTTTATCATTTTTGTACTGAAAAAAGTTTTTAAATCATGTTACATTATGATTAGAATCAAACCTGAACAAGATGTTACAAAGAATTAACAGTTATATTACATGTTGAGTAAAAATACATGACATGAACATCAAAATGCAATGAACTGAACAGCAAAATAAAATGAGCACATAAAGCAGTAAAAAAATAAAATTTAGTAAGAAAATGTGTGTGTGTGTGTGTGTGTGTGTGTGTGTGTGTGTGTGTGTGTGTCATCAGCTGGAGTGCCCTTGAGAGCCACCAGAGGGCTCCACATCAGACTATTGTCCTTCCCTCACACACTACATCTCCCATATCTCACTGCCTGGACTCTTTCACTCACTGGTTTCCTCATTTACTCACTGTGAAGTTTTGTTGCATTTCTGAGCATTCTCTCTGGTTTCATTTTCTCTTGGTTCTTGGATTTTTGCCTGTTTCTTGGATTCCTTTATGCCTCTGACCCCTGCCTGTTTATTTGTTTGGACTGCCTTCCTGTGCTTGCCTTGACCCTTTGCCTGTTTGACTACGATTCTGGATTACTCTAAAAAAACTGCATTTGGATCCTCACCTTGTCTCGGAGCAGTTTGTAACAATGTGTCTGTATGTGCACATGTGTCAGTGTAACCAATTTGTCCTGATTCTGCATTTAGGATGATTTTTTTGTGGAAAATTATAAGAGAGCAGTTGTTTTATAACCTCACAAATGTATTCGTGTGTGTGTGTGTGTGTGTGTGTGTGTGTGTGTGTGTGTGTGTGTGTGTGTGTGTGTGTGTGTGTGTGTGTGAGTGCACATTGTCAATGTGTCAGTGTCACCAATTCCTATTTGTGGTGGTTAATATGCATTTTATTTGACAAATTATAAGACTTTTTATAGCCTTACAAATGTATTCCTGTGTGTGTGTGTGTGTGTGTGTGTGTGTGTGTGTGTGTGTGTGTGTGTGTGTGTGTGTGTGTGTGTGTGGCGAGCATGATAATTTTGCATTGTGGGTGTTTTTTGCATTGTTGGAAGTGTGCCACTTTATTTCTGTCTTTGGGTTCTGCACAGTTTTTTATTTTGATGATGAATTTTGTATATTTACTATGAGGGTCTCCAGGGACCCCGAAGACAACTAACGTCACTATTTTTTTCTCGCTAAGATAAAAACAGATATCTTTCCAGTGTTTTTTTGTTTTTTTTTTAGATCTAGAGAGTGTTGAGAGCCGTAGAAAGTTTCATACCATTTGGACAAAGAGAATTTATTTTAAAAATTGAGCAAAAGTCATTTGCCGGTTAAAAAGACCCCGAAGATAATCAGAGTTAAAAACATCAAATTGTAGAATATAAGATGGAAAATATTAATGAGTTGTCAATACAATAAAAATACATTTTATCCAAAAATTCAACATTGACACAAAATGACAACTCAAATCCACGTTTCGCTGCCTCGCTGTAGTCCAGTTGTTTGTGAATTCCAGCGATCAAGCTGCACTCTTTTCTGTAGATTTCGGCAGTCTGTTAAAATATAGGCTACCTCATATTTCTTGTCAAATCTATTTTTACAGTCAATCTTCTTCTTCTTCTTCTTCTTCTTCTTCTTCTTCTTATTGTTTTTTCATTGGCAACCGCACTAAAGAGTGCATTACTGCCACCAATGTACAGTCAATCGGAATGCCCTTTCCTATCTTTCCCGTTTTCAATGCTCACAGTGACGTCACTTGCACATTGGCCGCTGATGCATCAGAAACCAATCAGCTGCGCTATGTAGATAACGATGTGATAGCCTAACTAGCCAATTGAGGTAAGGACCTATCAGGACCTATCTAGAGTTTTATGACAGAACTCGGTATTTAAGCTCAAGATACACACAAGTTGCGGTTTGAGATATTGAAGGTCTGATAAAGTGATAATGGCAGTAAAGGAACTGACGGTGTTTATGGTGTGTTTTTGGATTGTCTGTGCTGATGCTGGGCATGAGTTCTTCTCATCAACAGGTCATTATTTCAGCTATATTTTATTCGTAATAATGTTAGTGTTTTGTCGATATTTCTCAATGTTTTTTACACTGTTGCCACAAGTTGATTGTAAGCCTGTGTTTTCACCTGTGATACTTTGTTTTGACCAAAAATGAACAATAGTAGTCTATACCACAGGTTTTGCCATAATTTTAACACATGCACTGATACCATGTGTAACGTTATAGTTACATTTTTAATTCCATTATGGACTAAAATATATCAACCCTCTCTTTGGTTTCTAATAAATCTTTTTCATTATAACTCTCAATGATGTAAAAATGAAATAATACATAAACCAAATGCCTTTTGACAATTAAGTACAGATTGTTTTATAGATCTAATTGCACAGCTATATGGGAAGACGAAAGACCTTCTGAAGGTTTTCAGTCAATGTGCTGATGCTGAGAATGTAGAGACAATGAAGAGGTGAAAAAAAACGTTTATTTTGATGTTTAACAAAATTATATATGATTTTTAGATCAAGGATTATGTTATGTTAATAAATACATCTTCTTACATTCTAACTTTTGATGAACCCCCGTCTTCATCTAGTGTTCTTCCGCATCTTCTGCTTTCATACTCTGACTCTGAGAACCCAGAGGAAGCTGTGAGAGACCCTGTGGCAGCTTACAGACTCCTCAGACAAATTAGAAATGATTTGATGTATATTGTAAAACGCATTCAGCCGAATCTTACTCGGTGTGAAGAGTATCAGAATGAGTTGGACTCAAAGATCCCACAGCTGGAGGACTTGGATGGTGCAGCTTTAGGACTGATCAGACTGCAAGAGATCTACAAACTCCACCCAGAAGACATCACAAAGGGTAAACTGTCATGCAGTTTTGCACCAGTGCAGTTTCACTTTCCAATCTGATTTATGCTTTCTTTTTACAGAAACGTCTCTAAATGCAGATGAAGCCTACAATGTAGGGTTGGTCGCTTACTATGAGAATAAATTCCAGCATGCCTTCCTCTGGTTTCTGTACAGTCTGGAAAGATTAACAGAAAACTCAACCACAACTGAGGAAGAGTTGCTCCGTTTCCTTAGTTCCTCAGTCTATCATTTTGGCAGCCTATCTGTGGCAATCTACTTCAGCCAACAGCTTCTAAATCTGGGTGAGGTCATTCTGTCCTGCATTTAATAGCCTAATTTTTTTATATTAGAGATTGAGTAAATGGGTCTCATTCATGAATAATTGCGTGGATTATTTCGTGGAGAACTTCTCACAAAAAAATTCTGCCTAATTCACAAGCATGTTCACAACACGCTCATACGTACATTAATTTTTTCCCCCTTAAATTTAGAATAAATGTTATTACAATTTTTTTGGTGAATCCTGATTTGTTCTCAAAATCGTTCGTAAACAAATTTCACGCACACATTTGTGCGGTCGCATGCTTAGTGAATGAGACCCAATTTTGCTAAATTGTAGTGATTCAAGTCTTAAACATCTTTGCCTCAGATCCAAGTAATGATGAAGCCAGAGTTCAGCTGAACAGACTCCTTCACTTACAGAGCAACCCTGACATATTTACACTGAACACAGAGTCAAGTAACTATGAGGCACTGTGTAGAGGAGAGGTTGACGAGAGGGCAAGTGCTAAAATTTAAATCATCATTTGACATGAAATTACAAACCGTTATTGTGAAGCTTTGTGTGTTGATTTGAATTTTATTATGTTTTATAAAATCAGATCTCCAAGAGACAGAGGGCGCTGTCCTGTAAGTACAGCACAGTTGGAGGAAACCCCAGACTGATGTACGCACCAGTGAAAGAGGAAGTGGAGTGGGACGAGCCTCGCATCATCAGATATCATGACATTATATCAGACAGAGAGATAGAGATCCTGAAGAATATCTCCAGATGTCAAGTGAACACTCACTCTCTCTCTCTCACACACACACACGCACATCACATTTTGGGTTTCCTTGTTTGCCATGACTTTTTATAGACAATGATTTTTTTTTAATATACTGCGCAAACTGGATGTTCTATCCAACAAAATATTTGCTGTTTTTGGTGTTTGTCAGTATATTTAAAGTGTTTTTAATAGTGTTTCAGCGTGTATTATTTTACTATTGAATGGGCAAATGTATGTGGACATCCATTTCAAATAAACATGTTTGCTTGACCCCTTAATTCCAGTGCGGACAAGTGCTTAATGCTGTGACATAATTACATTCTAGATTGGTGGGTTTCAAACTTTTTCAAAAATAAGATGAACCCTTTGCCATGGACCCTTCTCCTAAATTATAGAGCCAGCTAAAAAAAAATGTCATTGTTTTACACACTGATGTGTAAATCTTAATTTCTAATAGGTCAGAATTTATAAGATTGATTTAATTGTATTCAATGTTGTACAGTTAAACATAAAATGTACTAATTTAAACCTTGGTTGTAGAGAATTGTGTGCTTCATGTGAGGTCCATATAGAAACGATTTATTGAGGTCTGTGTGGAAGAACTTGACTGATCTGAATTGCACTGAACACATTTGAGATAAATTGGAGTCCGAGCCAATGATTTTAAAACCAAATGCTCAGAAAGCAAACATGGGTGTTGTTTTGGTGTTCACATACTTTTAACCATTTACATAAATTTATACTTGACAGTTCATTCCTATTTGTTGCCCACAGCTTTCTAGATCGGAGGTTTATCATTCTGGAATCTCAAAACTACGAGTTTCTCAAAGGTTTAATAAATATTTGTTAAAATCACCTCATTATATTATGGCAGAGTTCACCCCAAAATTTAAATTCCCTCATAGTCCTACATGATGTTTGGTTAAAAGAAAATGATACAAAAGAAACGATTTAACATGAGAGGTAGCAGTATTTGACATAATATTGAACTACTTTAGTTATTTAGTTACTTTAGTTACTTACTATGCAAAGAATAATCATCACTATATTTTCAGTGTTTTTCTAAGTGAATTCCCTATGGAAGCTGGTGTCAGCCAGAAGATTGGAGATGCTACGGGACTCTCCATGGAAACAGCTGAACTACTGCTTGTACGTCACAGTAAGAAAGAAAGCATATGATCATGCAAAGGCAGCATATATATATGAAGACGCATGGATTACTAGGACTATGTCAGTATATATGTATGTATACATACACACACACACACATAGATAAACACCGTACCGTGCAAAATTCTTAGGCACATTAGTATTTTCACCCCAAAAAATGGTTTTAAGCTAGTTATTTATATATTTTGCTCTAGTGTGTAAGTAGGAAATATCAGTTTACATTTCCAACCATTCATTTTGCCATTAATTGTAATAATCCAGCGTGATTTTTGTATGTACAAGGAATCTGACAACACCTGGTGACCCACACGGAGATCTGATCTCACCATCATTGAGTCTGTCTCAGTTTTTTCCATGTAATCCCAAACAGACTAAATCCAGAAGAACTGCGTCAACGTCTCCAGGGTGCTTGGAAGAAACCTACCTGCAAAGCTACAGTACTGTGAAAGGTTTTAGGCACTTGGGTAAAAATGCTGTAAAGGGAGGATGCTTTGAAAAATAATGTCATAAATAGAATGTATTTATCAGTTAACTTCTATTAACTAAATAAAATCAATATTTGGTGTGACCACCCTGTGCGTTTAAAACCGCTTTTGTCCTCGGTAAACTTGCACATAGTTTTGCAGAAGACGTTGACACAGTTCTTCTGGATTTAGTCTGTCTCCGAGTCTGTCTTGGATTACATGAAGAAGAAAAAAAAAATTAATGATGGTGAGGTCAGATCTCTGTGTGGATCATACCATTGTCAGACTGCTTGTGCATAGAAAAATTTAACTGAATTATTACAAAATGTATAAATAATTGGCTTAAGCATTTTTGGGGGGTCAAAACACTAGCATGCCTTTTGCACCATACAGTATGTATGCATGTAACAGAGGCATAAGAGTTGTACGTGTTATAAACTTCACCTGCCTGGCCTCTAGAGGTGCACTAGTGACTGACTGACTTTTATTTGAGTTCAGGACTCCATAGTCCAGGTGTTAGCAAATCTGTATTTTTTTTTTAAAGCCATGATTAACGATTGTAGATTAAGGCCTACTCCTGGCTTAATTTAAACCCTGTCCAGAAAACAAACCCTAAACCCAAAGACAGAAACCTCTTTGCAGGGAGCATTGGTTTTTGTTTTTCTAACACCCAAGGAGTGGCATACAGTATAAGCTTTGGGAGCTGAAAGTGTGTGTGTGTGTGTATGTATGCATGTATGTGTGTATGTGTGTGTGTATATATATATATATATATATATATATATATATATATATATATATATATATATATATCACCTGATTTATATTCATCTTGAATTCTTAAGTGGAGATAAACATGCATTTTCCATTTGAAACATTGGAGTCTTTACAATTTCTATTTCAATAGTGATTCATGAGGGATGCAATAATTTTCCAGGTTCAGAATTATGGGATTGGTGGAAGATATGAACCGCATGTTGATGCATTGGTAAGTTCACTGTACAGACATTACATACATTTTGTAAACCAACACAGAATTTTGTATTGGTTCCATCAGGAATTTCTAATGGGCTTTGGCAGTTTGGGATTTACGAGTCATGATTAAATTAATTAATGATCTACTTGAAAATAAATTAAAATGCCAGCAAAAACCTCCTGTGTCCAGTTTGAAAAGTAAATGCTGCTGCTACTACTAATAATAAACATTCACTCTAAGAGAGATTCACTTTCTTGGGTCAACAGGCTTTTTACTGGATAATATGTTGACCAGTCAAATAATTACAAACTAACTGAAGAATGTTTGACCTCACAGGAGATAGAGAATGACAGGATTGCTACATTCCTAATTTATGTAAGTTGACAGTGTAAGTGCAGCTGTCAGAAATAACAATTTGCCTTAATGGCATTAAACAGTATTTCTATTACAGCTATTATTATTACCTGTGTGTAAAAATAAATGTTTTCCTGTAGATGAGTGATGTGGAGATAGGGGGCGCCACTGTCTTCCCTAAAGTAGGAGTTGCAGTGTATCCGAAAAAGGTAAACCCTCAATTCTGTGATTTTATACAAGGATCATTTAAATACTAATTATATAGAAGTAGAATAATTTCAGCATCCTCTCTCTGCTCTTGCAGGGTTCAGCCGTGCTTTGGTACAATCTCCACAGAAATGGTGAAGTGAATTGGAATACGGAGCATGCTGGATGCCCTGTGTTAGTGGGTAACAAATGGGGTAAGTTTTAAAGTAACACCAGGTAACTTTTGCTCTCGGGGTCCCCCTACAGTTGGGAAACAGTATTGTCCTCTACTACTGTCGTAAACTCTGTCATCGTGCATTTGACAACCATGATAGCCCTGAACACTGTAGGAGGCGGTCACATGCAGGTCACATTTCTGTGAAATTTCTTCATCCCAGGTACAGTGGCATATATTTCAGCATGTCATATGAATATAATTTCATGGGTTTTATTTTTTTTCTAACGACAAATGATAGCGATGATCACGTTTACAAGCCAGTGTCATTGTAGTAGCCTAGTCTATCGGTTACCGTTTTACTGAATCTATATGATACTTCAATGCAATGTTTGAGTGGTAGATAATAACCATATATCGTCAATATTATAATATCAAGCTACCATTAATAAATCTGCAAATTTTACAAAATCGATTTGCATTATAGCTTGAGCTTTGCAAGACAAATAATCATTACCTGATTCATGAAGATAAACGGAGGATAAGATAGCTTCCGTAACATAGTCAGGCAGACAAAAAAACACCCCAGACTACAGGGTGTCATTGGTTGTTGCGTTAAATGTTACCCAGATACAATAGTGCTATTTTCTGATTGGCTAACAACACCAGACGAACAACACCAGAGGAGACGCGCTTGAATTCATGCCTGTTCCACAGTGAGAGCGGCGCGGCCAGAGTTTTGGGCGCTGCGGCATATTAAATATATTACAAATAGTTTTTCAGCGTGAGAAATACAATGTGTGGCGGGAGAGCGTGACAAA
Organism: Siphateles boraxobius; assembly: GCF_051911475.1. Lineage (NCBI taxonomy): Eukaryota > Metazoa > Chordata > Actinopteri > Cypriniformes > Leuciscidae > Siphateles > Siphateles boraxobius. The sequence continues at coordinate 2,732,014 of NW_027509215.1, forward strand.
AGACCGAAATGAGTGACACTTGACAGCCCTGCGATTTTAAGGAAGTGGGGGTGGTGGTGGAAGTGACGTATATGCCGTAAAGCAGTCGAGTTTTGTAGTTCTCTTTGTTCGCCGGTTACTACCCGAAAGCCGAAGTTTAAAAGTACGATTAAAAACGCTACAGACCCCGTCAGGCTATGGCAGACGTGTCATTCAACCTATTGTAAGTCGATGTACCATCACAAGAGACTTGGAAATATATTATGAAGGTTGAAAAGTTACCTGGTGTTACTTTAGCAGTTGTTGTGTTTGAGGAGAAAACAATTTAGTCATGAATAATTTGAAAAGAAAAACAGACAGTTGAAAGTTAACGGTAACAATCATTAAGTTTGTTTTCTTTATTTTTTTATTTTTTTTCAGTGGCTAACAAATGGATCCATGCGTTTGGACAGGAATTCAGGAGTCCCTGTTCTTTGTCAGACTGGGAATGAAAGACTCTACAGGGCCTGAAGTCATAAGTTGTTTGTATCTGTACTATATATATTTAAACATAACTACAGAGAAAATTTTACTATATCTGTACATGTTGTATTTATTATGTATCTGTAATGTAGGCAGGATCTGTAACATAGATTTGTCGTATCAACTTTAACAAATTTGTAACTAACAAAATATAGTTACAAATAACAGCAAGTTACATTTGTAACTATAGACATTGTCACTTTTACTGCCTCAAATTACAGCAAGTTTTTCATAGCTTGCCCTTTTCCTGAGCCAAAATTTCTGATCACAAAGTCTAGCCAATGTGATATCTCCACCTGCAGATCCCATTAGCATAACATGTGTCAGTCAAAGCTCATTAAGGGTGTAGGTTTAGGGTTAGTTTTGCAATGGATCGATCACAACGAATATTGGGATGAATACGGTGAATGTCTGGCTTGGTCAAATCTTTCATACAAATAAATAAACTTCAGAATGCAGAATTTGTTTGCTCAGATATTTCATCTGTAACTCGTGTGTGACCCATATGAGAGTTGGGCTCTGATGTCAGATCAGTTATAAGCCTCTGACTTAATTAGGGCCCAAGCCTTGAAAAGGCGAAGGCCCTATTGTTTTCCTTAGGAAAATTAGGAAAAGTATTATTTTACTACCTTTTTGGCACTTTTGGGACCCTTAACATGCTCAAACTCTTGAAACTTTGCACACGGGTCAGAACCCGGGGCCATCAGGGACGGGCTGAAGCTGGTACCCGGGCGTGGCAGGGGGGCTCGACAGCGCCCCCTGGAACGGGGTCCGAAAACTTGGTCCATAAATCAAACACGCTTGCATGTAATAATATGAAACTCGGTACACATAGATCTCATCTGGGCGAACAACTTTCATGCTCTAATTTTTACGCCAGCCCAACAGGAAGTCGTCTATTTAGGGTTGTTTGGAAAACGCATGCAATGGAATTTAAAGTACTCCTCCTAAAGAATTGATCGAGATGCCACGAAACTCGGTCAGCGTGAAGTCAAGACATTAAGGATGAAAAATTGCCAGGGGATTTTTGATATCTCGAACGGTTTGGCCATGGCGAGGAAACAAAATTATGGCGTGAAACAAAGTGTGTTATAACTTCAAAACTTCAGCAGTGTGTTCATTGTAAGAGGCCTATCACATGGATGGGACTATTGTGAGTCAAAGTTATAGCGCCACCAACTGGCAGCAGGAAGTGTCACTTTCAAAATGCTTTGAAATCACCCTCTAATTTTTACCCGATTTGCTTCATGCGTTAACTTTATGCGTTTAATGTAAACACACGCCAGATGTCGGCCTGTGAAAGGATTATTGATATCTTAGTACTGTTGCTGTGGCAACAAATCAAACTTTAATATTCTTGTTTGATGCTTTTGGGACTCTTAGCATGCTTGTAATTGCATGAAACTCGACAGACACATCACATTTATTAGCCAGTAGACATGTGCAAAGTTTCAGAAACGGGCGTGGTGAGGGCTCAGTAGCGCCACCTTTAGTCAAAAATGGGGGGGTTAGTTTTATCTACAGTAACAAAACTCAGTATGTATATTGCACTCATCAAGCCGGATAACTTGCTAATTTACAGTCATTAGCTCGGACCAAGTGAAAAGTGTGAAAAGAAGTGAAATGGAGCACTAATAAACAGATTAGTGCTCCATTTCACTGCTGTGTGGTTTGGCCTGCATTAAAAAAGAAAATAAATGTCTTAAGCCTTGTATTTTTTAAATACTTTTTTTTAAATAAAGGCATATAACCAGTTTAATTGTTGTGCATTGACAATAGTTTTATATAATTAGTTTATTAATTAAATTAACTTGGTCCATAAGCTTGGTCTGAAAATTTGGTCCATAAATCAAACACACTTGCATGTAATAATATGAAACACAGTACACATATAGATCTCATCGGGCCAAACTACTTTAAGCCAGCCCAACAGGAAGTCAGCTATTTTGGTCTGAATGTGGATGTTTTGCAAAACCAGCCTCTATATTTTTACTCCTCTTAAGTGGTTTATTTTATTCCCACCAAACTTTTTCAACATGATGAAAATACATTAAAGATGCTAAATTGTAAACGGATATTGAATATCTCAAACGGTTTTGCTATGGCGAGGGATTATGTAAAAAAAAGAATCAGGAAACGTCTCATATCTTCTAAAAATGTAATTATACACCATTTATTTTTATATAAAATTATAAAAATATTAGAACTTAACTAATTTTATTCTATTTTTTCAATTCAAGTTGTATGAAAAAGTTTAAAACACGCTATTTAGTGCTATTTGGTTAAACAAAAAAAAATCATACATAGGGCTATACTTCCCTCTTGTGTCCAAAACATAATACATACATCTTTTTTATCAGGTATGCCTATTGTATTTATATATGAATATATTAGGTATGTGGCTGTGAGGATATTTTCCCACCGGTTAATCGACGTGTGACACCGGTGGGGGCTTTTAAATCGCTAATCTAAAAGTGAAAGTAAAGGCACTTTTTCACAAAATATTCCGTCATCATCTTTTCAGTCAGCTCTTCACTCTCGTAATTAATGAAATTTGACTCCTGTTGCTGATCTTTGCTGCATAATTACAAATAATTTATCTCTGTATAAAATAACACTCTGACTAAAAATACATTTGATGTTTCTTTTTTAACCAATGTAGAATGTGTAACTTAAAAATAAACAGATTAGTGCTCTGTTTGAGGACAATCCTGTGAGGGGAGGGCAGGGGGATTTCTCTGTTGGGTGAGAATTAATTTAAATTATTGTTTTTCAAGGTGGCATTCTAATCAGGTAAAGCAAGTAATATTCTGTGTTTCTATATACATATACCGTAAAACTTAAAATAATAACCGGGTCCCAAATAGACGCCTGTCTCTTTTACACGCCTGGTGTGGCTGCAGGTTGGATGCTTCCGCTTGACAGGGTGCATAACGAGCAGAGAGAGAGAGTGCGCCCCGGCCGCGCGCGCGCACTCACGCGTCTTCAAACAACACGAGCGCTGTCTTGCTCTCTCTCCCTCGTGCCTATTAATCAAATCAATTGATCTGAACACTAAATTATAAAGGCCTGTCTCATATAGACGACTGTCTCAAATACAAGCCGCTGCAGGTAAAAAAAATACTCTTTTTGTGTTTTCTGTGTGTCACCGTAAAAACGGCGTTTGTTTGCAGGTGAGCGAGCTCTGTGACTGGCCCATTGACTGCTGTATGGACATGTCCAGCCGCCTGTAAGGGGACTGGGTAATGTTTGAGATTTTGCAGAGAGAGTGGTCCGGCTTTTGCGAGACACGCACTATCTCTTCTCATTCCTGTGGCTAGGAAGGCTTTCGAGGCTCAGGGTTCAGCACAATCTTGGGCCGAGGACCCCGTCGCTCAGGAGGCGGCTTGCGGTTGTGGGAGTGCGAGCGGCGTCGAGCGACAGTCTGAGGCGCGGGCTGAGAGGCGGTGGGGGCTGCTGTAGCCCGCAGCGGCTGTGGCGGCCTCTGTCTGCTCTGCGATGAGCTGGAGCGTTTAGGCAGGAAATGGCGCATAGCTTGTGAAGCGTTCTGGGCCTCAGTGAAGCGTTCTGCGAAACCTTTAACCGCCGGTCAAAACAGCCCGGTGGTGGAGATGGGCGCGTCGAGAAACGGGGCCTTATCCGCGTCCTTCATCTCCGTCAGAGTCAGCCACAAATGGTGCTCGAGAACAGTCAAATTAGCCATGGCGCGGCCAATAGACTGGGTGGTGGCCTTCGTGGCTCGCAGGGCTATGTCAGTCGCGCTGCGTAGGTCCTTGAAGGCTTCAGGTTCGGGGCCAGACTCGTCCAGGGAGCGGAGAAGCTTGGCTTGGAACACTTGAATTACCGCCATTGAGTGAAGCGCCGACTCAGCTTGGCCGGCGGCGGAGTAGGCGCGACCAGCGAGAGCCGAAGTAGTGCAGCAGGGCTTCGAGGGGTGGGAAGCCTTGGCTTTCCATCCGGTGGTGGAGGGCGGGCAGATATGATTGGCCACGGCCTCCTCGAGGGGCGGCGTTCCCTCGTAGCCTCTTTCCTTCGCGCCGTCCACAGAGGAGAGGGACGAGGAAAAAGAAGGCTTCAGACGCGCAGAGTGGGGGGCTTTCCATGACTTGGTGAGTTCGTCATGAACTTCCGGGAAGAAAGGAGAAGGCCTTTGCCGAGGGGCCTGCTGGCGCCCCTGCAGAAACCACTCGTCCAGTCGGCTTCGGGTTGGTTCTGAAGGAGAAGACCAATCGAGCCCGAGGTCCTCCACGGCCTTCGAGAGGATGCGGACAATCTCTGTATCCATAGTGGAGCCCCCACTCGTGTTAGTTAGCGTCGACGGGGCGGGGTCGAAAGTGGAGCCCGGCCAGTCGTCAGATGCAGCGTCGATGGACAAGGTGTCATCTACTCCCCCGTCGTCCTCGGACGCACCGAAAGTCACAAGGCCCACCGCTCTGCTAGAGGAGTGTGGGTCTGGCTAAGTGAACTGAACCGGCGGTGGGGAAGACAAGAGCGGCGGTGAAGCACGCGGAGACTGGCTCGGCGTGATGTCACTGAGCTCAGGTTCAGGAAGCCTCTGTGCGCGGCGCTTTTTCTTAACGCGCGGCTCAAACAGAGGGGTGACGACGATGGGCTCGCTCGAGGCGAAAGCGGCGAAGCGAGCCCGCAGTGCGGAGAGACCCAGGTCGTCACATTCCGGGCATCCGCCCTTGGTCAAAGCAGCTTCTGCGTGGTCCCGGCCCAGGCAGCGAGCGCAGATGATGTGACGATCCCCGTCTGGAAGAAGGTCTCTGCACGACGCGCAGGAAGGCATTTGAAACAACGCCTCAGAAAATTGCTCTCTTACAAATGTCGCGGGGCGAACAGATGTAAAATACTTGCGTGTAGCGCGCCGGATGGCTCAGTAGGCTGGCGTTCGAAGGCGGCTGAAGATGCCGACGTCCTCGTAGCAATCCCGCTGGTATGCCGGCGAAGGCTTTCAATAATCCAAAGGATCCAGCGAAGAAGGTGTTCGCTGAAGGAGATTAAATCTAAAGAACTCTCATGACGGGGCGCCCAATATATAGCTCTTGGCCACGCCCATCTTGGCGGGCTCTGACGTGCGCGGGCGCGAGGCACGCTCATTGGTCGCGCATTCAGAGTCGCCCCGTCATTGGTTCGAGCAAGTTGCCGCAGCACAGCCAATGACCGAGCTCCTTCGCTCATTGCTGTCTGCTGTGCAGCTGCAATGCGTTTTACATAAAGACTTCAATATTCTCGAGAAAAGGAGTTTTCCCATAGCGTAAGCTACTTACGCAATAGGAGAGACCTCTCGAAAGGGAACGCTTCAGTGTGTCGGCGCACTGGCAACGGTTAACAGGTTTTAAGATGCTAAAGTTGCAGTTACAAAACGCGTGACTGTCCCCTACCCTGCTCCTCTTCAGAAAAGTAAATTCGCTGTCCCATTGATCGTGGTATTTACATGAGCGTTTTGGTTTTGTGGCAGGAGTGCCTTCCGTCTCTGTCGTAGCGTCCACCTTCCGTCTCCGATTTTTTTTCTTTCCCCCCCCCCGCGTTGTCACTCATCATCTGACTTCACACACTAACCTCGCGACAACTGCCACCTACAGTACCCACAGTACCTGTAGTAGGCTACTGCAGTTGGCAGTTATCGCGTGGCTAGTGACAGAGCTCAGATTGGGAATGTTTTTTTTTTTTTTCATCCGCCCGGGCCATTATTATTTTTTAATAGCGCAGGTTAAAATACGGGAGATTTACAGGAAAATACTAATACGGGAGGACGGCGGGAAAGAAGGGTTAAATACGGGACTTTCCCGGCCAAAACGGAATACTTGACAGGTATGATAGGGTAGAGTGGGGGAAAATGCCCCCCTGGGGTAAAACGCCCCCCACCTGTTTTTCCCAAAATAACCACTAGAGAGAATCAAGATAAATTTTTACTATTGCTATGCACTACTACGTTGACAACGGGGATATACAAATCTCCATGAAATCTCCAAATCTCCCGCCGTCCTCCGGAAGCTGACACCAGCGACGTATTTGAAGAGAAGAGGATTACATGGAAAGTGCTATAATTTTCAGATATTAGTAAACAAGTGTTTAAGAGAATATTGTTCTGCAGGATATCACAGTGATGTGGGATAGATGAATAGTGAAGTCTGCAGTTTGAGAACATATGTTATTGACCTTCCCTCTGTTCAAGCCATTTCGGACATTATTCATAAATCTAAACCCTCTACATGTCAGCTCGATCCACTTCCCTCCACCCTGGTTAAATTCTGCTGCTCTTCACTTGCCCCTCTCATCACTGAGATTATCCACTCCTCCCTAAGCTCCGGTTCAGTCCCCCCTTCACTCAAAATTGCCTCGGTCACACCTATTTTGAAAAAACCTGGTCTGGACCCCACTAATTTTAGCAATCTCCGTCCTATATCTAACTTACCCTTCATATCCAAAATTCTGGAAAAAACAGTCGCTTCTCAACTTCATAATCACCTCATGTCGAATAGCATCTACGAGCAGTTTCAATCTGGCTTCCGTCCCCTTCATAGCACTGAAACCGCACTCATTAAAATTTCAGATGACCTTCTCATGGCTTCTGATTCTGGGTTACTTTCAATTCTCATTCTTCTGGACCTCACAGCAGCTTTTGATACTATTTCTCATCCCACCCTCCTCAGTCGATTATCATCTATTGGTATCACCCACACTCCCATAGCCTGGTTCACTTCATACATTTCTGATCGCACACAGTTCATACAACTAAAAACCCAGAAATCCGTTACCTTCCCCGTTTCCACTGGAGTGCCCCAAAGCTCTGTATTGGGGCCTCTCCTTTTTATTATATACATCCTCCCTCTTGGTCACATCCTCCGTAAACATAACATTAAATTTCATTGCTACGCGGACGACACCCAGCTCTACCTCTCTACTAAACCATCCTCTTTACTCCCACCGACCTCTCTTACCCTCTGTCTCCAAGAAATTCACTCTTGGTTTTCATCAAACTTTCTCAAACTGAACAGTTCAAAAACCAAAGTCCTCTTGGTGGGCACACCTCACACCCTCTCCAAAGCTAATAAAGTTTCCATTACCATTGATAACTCAACTGTCCTTCCCTCCCCTCAGGTTAAGAGTCTGGGTGTCGTCCTTGACAGCACATTCTTTCCACTCTCACATTAATAGCATCACCCGGTCAGCCTATTTCCACCTGCGTAACATTTCCCGCCTCCGTCCCTCTCTTACTCCCAAAACCACCGCCATCCTGGTTCACAGCCTCATCACATCTCGGTTAGATTACTGCAACTCACTCCTGTTTGGCCTCCCTAATAAGTCGCTCCAGAAGCTGCAGCTCCTACAGAACTCTGCTGCACGCCTGATTACTCAGACCCCCATTTTTCATCATATCACTCCCATCTTGCAACAACTTCACTGGCTTCCTGTCAAACAGAGGATCATCTTTAAAATACTTCTCATTACCTTCAAAGCAGTTCATAACATGGCTCCTCCATACATCTCAGATCTTCTCCATTTAAACATCCCTACTCGTTCACTCCGATCCTCTCACACCTGCCAGCTTTCTGTTCCCCCTGCTCGTCTTGTCACAATGGGGAGCAGGGCGTTTAGTCGCTCTGCACCACATCTTTGGAATTCTCTCCCTCCAGATCTTCGTACCATGGACTCATTTAATCTTTTCAAATCCAAACTCAAAACTCTGTTGTTTAGACAATCATATTCCACCTGACCCATATCACCTTAATGTTGTCTTGCCAATTTTATTGATTACTGTTTTAATGGTTCTTTTTTATCTGCTTTGTACAGTGTCCTTGGGTGTCCTGATAAGGCGCTTTAAATAAAATGTATTATTATTATTTATATAAGGAATATAATTATATTTAAAAAAATAAACAATTATTTAAAAAGTCATAGGTTGTGGGGTAAAACGCCCCCCAGGGGGTATAGTTTCTCTCTTTCATATTTATTATAATAACATATTTCTGTCTATCAAATCCTTAATTTTACACTTTAATGCAGTATAACTAGGTGGTAATATCAAAATATTTGAACAAAGCATGAAAAGATACCTAAAGTGAGCATTAGCTGCTAGCTAGCTTGGTGGATGCACTGATGAAAGGTGGTTAGGTGACCCAATGATAAAACATAGTGGCTTTTAATGCATGTAGGCTATTGAATATATTTCACTACATAAATATACTAATTTATAAGTTTAATATTTATTTAGGGTTTTCTGTTTGTCTTGATGATAGTGGTTATCTACCCCATATAGGTGTAGAAATCTTAATGTTAACAAATGTAAAAATGTTAGAAATTTGGCTATTTTGGACATTCCTGAAATAAATATGAATAGTTATACATGTTGTTGCATTACTTGCTTTTTACTTTTAGAGATTAAAAACTATAGTCTGTTCATTTTGCTGTTGATCTATGAAGCAAATTTGGTTGGTAAGAAAGGGGGCATTTTACCCCACCTTGGGGGGCATTTTACCCCACCGCTGGGGCAAAACCCCCCCTTTGTACAAAAATATCTTCAGTCAAAATGCTAATTAATTATGAAGGTTGAGCAATTTTAATGTTCGGTGAATAACTCCTCCCATTGTCAGTCAAAACTGGGATGGCAATTCTAGTCACATTTATGTTTTGTTTCACAGTAATGTCACATTTTCCTTAAGGGGGGCGTTTCCCCCCACTCTACCCCAATATATATACTGGCAGCAGGAAGTGTGTATCTTTCAAAATACTTTGAAATCACCCTCTTATTTTTACCTGATTTGCTTCAAACTTCACTATGTAAACACACGGCAGATGTAGACCTGGATGTAGACCTGACCTTTCAGAAGGTTGATCACGCATAGGCTACTTTGAGGTTGATATGTGCCCTCGATGTGCACTTTTGCAGAGCCCACACTGATGCAAGCTCTTCAGCACACTTCTTTTCGACAGTCAAAAGCGGGGTTACGTTTTTGCACGTCGTGCACAATAACCCTAAAGGTACCAGTGTGGCGGTGCCACCGGCTTTTTATATATATATATTTATATAAATATAGCTGCGAGCAGCGATTACGGGCCAAAGCCGGCGGTACCGCCACCCCGGTGCCTTAAGGTAACTAAAGGCACCAGGGTTGCGGTGCCACCGGCTTGGGGGGGGTTTGGAAAAGCTGTATGGCAGCAGAAGGGGATGAGAAATTGACTGCACAACTGTCAATCTATATAGATTTAGTCTGCTTCTAGTTTCCTATAATTTCTTTCTTATGTTACCTCACAGCCCCATGAGTAAGAAACCTCCTAATCATCAACTGAAGTTCAAAAATCACTCCTAATCAAATGTGCTCCAGTTTATAATTTTATAGGGTATAGAATGTTATTTATTTAGTACTATTGAATTAATATTATTGTTTGTGAAACTCGTTTACATTGATTTACATGTATTACATTTGGCAGAGACTTTTATCCAAAGAAACTTAGTCTATTGTATTCAACATTGTTTCAATTCTTGTTTTCCCTGCTAAGAAACAAATCCAAGCCATTGACATTGCTATTGCCACGCTCTACTGTTTGAGCTACAAATCCAATATTGTCTGAAAGCTGAATGAAATACACAGAGATTGATTGATATTCTTTATATTGATTATTGCATATGATTTAACATGAATGTTTTTGTTGAGTTACTTACACTTATTGTCTCCCTCCTCTTGATTTTTAGGTGAAAAAAAGGCTGAAAACAAGGCTGTCAAGTGTCAACATGCTTCAGCATCATCATACAGGAGACATTATACACACACAATATAAAATATACATGCACACACTGTGTGTAATTTTGATCCACTTCAGTAATAATACAATCACTAAGATTTTTTTTCAGGACAAACATAGATTGTGTTTTGTCACATCTATAACATCAAGAAATACTGAACATAATCATAAACCATGAGCATAATAACATATATGCTGATAATAATTCATTGTGTACTTTTAGTTTCTGCATTAGACACACTTACATGTGATGCAGAAGTGGTTGCCAGCATTCTTGTGAAAATATCTTGTTGATATGCCAACCTCAAACCATGAGATGTGGAGATTTGTTTGTGAAACCATACCAGCTTTTAAATGACTGGCCAGACTAGTTCCGACAGACTTTTCGGAAAGCAACTCATTTCAAATAAGTCTAAAAATGATTGCACAGCAAAAACACAAAGTATTGTCTACAAATAATAACATTTAATTCATATTTATTTGCATAGCATTTTTTTCACAAGGCATATTGTTTCAAAGCAGCTTTACAGAACATTCATGTTTCTACATTACAATTAAGAGTAATCTGTTATCAGAGGTGACTGTGTCAGAGCAATGTCCGTATGGCAGAAATATACAGTTCTATAATACACATCATGCAATTAGCTAACATCATGTATTCACTTACTGTTACTTAAAAGTTTAACATATAAGTATGTAAATGGCACTAGATAAACAAAATAATCCCTCTTAGCATCTTTTTGCCAAAAATGGCCCCATTGAAACTGCCATTTTTAATCCCAGTGCCATTTAACTATAAAATGATCCAATCTGAGGCTTTCATTCTGTTGGCAAGGCTTCAAAATTAAAAATTTGACATTTTTTATCAGATTGTGCCCTATTTGTGTGGGTGTGTTGGTATGGATGTCTGAGTGTGGTTTGTATGTGTGTAATAAAAAAAATTGTGTGTGTTTGTGTGCTTGTAATATTTAAGAGAGAAAAACTCAACTGCAAATCTAAAATCCAATCACTGTGTGCACCAGTGGAGTTTTTGCTGGCGCCCAGTGGGGAAAATCTGTTACTGCGCCCAAACAAAATCTGACCGAAAGGTCATTTTTTATTTATATTGTAACAACCGCACGGTGTAGACGAGAGGCAGAGATCAGCACACTAGGATGGCAGTTAACACACAACTCTTTATTAATGGTTAAAACACAATGTCAACTCATAAAACACATTACCCCCCTTGCTCAGTATGTTGATCCACAAGCAGACGAGCTCACGTCCTGGCGAGAAGGATACACAGGAAAGCTCTATTCAGTCCATTGGTCAGCAGGCAGACTCAAGAGGATGTAAGAGGTTCAGTAAAGAGGATAGGCTACCCAGTAACCTTTCAGTTGCGTCACTCGGCTGACAGTATCAGGTTCTCCAAAACTCTCTATTGCTTGAAATTATCTCACCGATTAGGAGCCCTCCTAACCCGAAGTCGCGTCCCTGAAATCCAATAGGTACAGCCACACAAGAGCTGTCATCAGAAAGGGCTGCAGCCACATCCACTGTAGGGGCAGGCAACAGGGTGGAAACAGAAGGCCTCACAGCATCCAGCGCAGGGTCAGGAGACAGCACAGCGTCCGAAAGTAGTGCAGGGTCAGGGTGCAATGTAGAATCAGCCAGTAGTGCAGGGTCAGGGTGAAGTGTAGAGTCAGCCAGTAGTGCAGGGTCAGGGTGAAGTGTAGAGTCAGCCAGTAGTGCAGGGTCAGGGTGCAGTGTAGAGTCAGCCAGTAGTGCAGGGTCAGGGTGCAGTGTAGAGTCAGCCAGTAGTGCAGGGTCAGGGTGCAGCGTAGAGTCAGCCAGTAGTGCAGGGTCAGGGTGCAGTGTAGAATCAGCCAGTAGTGCAGGGTCAGGGTGCAGCATACTCCTTTCCCCATCCACAGCCGACATTCGACCCCCCCCAACACTCTGCAATTCCGGCCTTCCTGCAAAGGAAGTAGAAACATACGGTTTAAGACGATTAAAATGCACAACCCGCTCAAGCCCCTTTTCTTTTGGGGCTATTCGATACAGGACCTCCGTAACCCGCTCAATGACTACAAACGGCCCGACAAAATGCCTTTGTAACTTCGGACACAGCCCCCGCTTACGCACCTTATTTTTCACCCACACCAATTCTCCTTCTGTATAAAACTGATGGGAAACTTTTACATCAAAATATCGTTTCTGCCTCCCTGATGCTTTCAGTTGATGAGCTTTTACAGCCTCTACTACCGAAGACAAGCTTTCAGCCACTTTCTCCACATAATCATTTGCTGAATCAAAACGTTCTGTCTCCCCTACTCCCAACACAACATCCACTGGCAAAACAATCTCTCGTCCAAACAGAACCTTATATGGCGAAAACCCTGTAGTAGCATGTGTACTGCTCCTATAAACCATCATAACATATGGCAGGAGTGTGTCCCAATTCTGCTGGTTACTATCCACAAACAAAGATAGCATAGAAAGTAAAGTACGATTAAACCGCTCCACCATCCCGTTCGACTGCGGATGATAAGCTGTAGTTCTTGTTTTATGCATCTGTAGCAAACCACACAACTCTGTAAATAACTTTGATTCAAAGTTTCGACCTTGGTCCGAATGAATACTGCGTGAGACCCCAAATCTACAAACCCACTCCTGTACCAAAACCTTCGCTATGGACACTGCTTCCTGATTTGGAAGCGCGACCGCTTCTGTCCACTTTGAGAAATAATCCCCAATTACCAGGATATACTTATTTTTCTCTCCAGTTAAGGGCAAAGGGCCCAAGATGTCTACCGCTACACGTTCAAAAGGCCGAGAAACAAAAGAAGGCTGCAAAGGGGCACGAACGTTCAGCGTTGAAGATTTACGAGATGCACATTCCGCACATTCCCTACACCACTTCTTTACATCCTCAAACCACCCGGGCCAATAGAACCGGTCTTTCACTTTCGCCTGCAATTTTTGCACCCCTAGATGACCGCCCGTAGCAGAATTATGCAACATTTTCAAAACCCCCGGAACCATCACCTTCGGAAGGACCACCTGAATTTTTGATGCAGCATCTGTATTAAGGGGCGGTTTACGCACTAACCGCCCCTGCACAACCTCCAACTGATCCCACACGGGCAAAAACCCTCTCACTTCCGCTTTGGTCTGTGCTTCAGCCCACCCCTCCTCCCCCCGTGACAACAGTTGTTCTACAATCTGTAAACCGGCATCCTTCTTCTGCGCCCCCACCAACTCATCCTCAATCTCCCCTGAAGGAGCAATTTCACATACAGCGCAAACCGAAGCACTAACCTCCGAACGTGGATCTGAGAACCCTTCGCATTTGGCGCCGAATGATGGCAAGCCTGAAAGCGCATCCGCATTAACATGCTTTTTCCCGGGGCGGTGCACAATTTTATACTGAAAACTGACCAGCTGTTCGATCCATCTAGCCAGCTGTCCTTCCAGCCCCTGAAAATTATGAAGCCACCTTAAGGAGCTGTGGTCAGTACGCAATATAAATTCTTTCCCAAGCAAATAATGCTTGAAATATTTAGTAAATACCACTAAACTAAGCAACTCCTTTTTCGTGGTGGCATACCTACGTTCCTGTTTCGTTAAAGCTCGACTAGCATACGCCACAACCCGCTCCAAGCCATCCACCTCTTGTGACAAAACTGCACCAATGCCCATATCACTTGCATCAGTGTCTAAAATAAATGCCTTGTGCGGGTCGGGATACGCAAGAACTGGCGTTGTCACCAGGGCTGTTTTAAGCTGTAAAAACGCTCGCTGGCACTCACCATCCCATTTAAATTTACGACCTTTCTCTGTGAGGCGATGTAATGGTCGCGCAATTTCAGCGAACCCCTCAATAAATCGCCGATAATAAGATGCCAGCCCCACAAAACTCCGAATTTCAGTTTGATTCTTTGGTACAGGCCATTGTCTCACCGCGTCGATTTTAACTGGGTCTGCTCGTATTCCATCAGCTGATATAACGTGCCCCAAATAACGGACCTGAGTGGCAAACAATGCGCACTTAGATGGTTTAACCTTCAGGTTCGCCTGGCGTAATTTACAGAGGACCTCATCCAGCCGTTGTAGATGTTCCCCAAATGTTCTCCCAAAAACAATAATGTCATCTAGATAAACAAGGCACGTGGTCCACTGTAAATCCGCCAACACCAAATCCATAAGGCGCTGGAATGTGCTCGGTGCGTTGCACAACCCGAAACTTAAAACATTAAATTCAAATAGCCCCTGTCGTGTTACAAAAGCGGTCTTATGTTTATCTCTAGGATCCACCTCGACCTGCCAGTATCCACTGGCCAGGTCAAGAGTGGAAAACCACTGAGCATGGGCAAGGCTATCCAACTCATCATCAATACGCGGTAACGGATACGCATCTTTCTGCGTTACATCATTCAACCGCCTATAATCAACGCAAAATCGAAGGGTCCCGTCTTTCTTTCATACAGGGACCACAGGCGCACCCCACGGACTACACGACGGCTGTACAATTCCGTTTACCTGCATCTCCTTAATATGCTCAGTCACTTCGTCTTGTAGATGAAGGGGAACACGGCGCGGGGGTAGTTTAATAGGTTTGGCATCCTTCGTCTCAATCTGATGCGTAATCAATTGTGTCCGCCCTAAATCTGCGTCATTTACACTAAAAACTGACAAATTCTTGCACAATAACTCATGCACCTTACGCGTTTCAGCCTCCCCAAAGCCCTTTTCATGTAAGTTTAGTCGATCCATAAGCATATCCACAGAGAATGTAGGCCTATTACCCATAGCCACTTCCTCTCCCTCTACCACAACATCAAAAAATAACTTACCCACTTTCATCCCACGCTTTAAAATATGAGTGTCATCAGTGACATTAATTACACGAACGGGCAAAATACCCTGCTCCACCCTACACACTACCCTTGCCACCAAAAGGTCGCAATGGTTATAAAGGGAGGAAGACGGTTCTAACATGCCCTGTAAACTATCAGACGCTCCCTCCACCGCTCCTGTAATTAAAACTTCACTACGGGGTGGAACAGCTGTATCAACGTACACGATCACGTCACCGGGCTGCATACCATTATTATTACCAAACAAGAGGGGAATCTGTTTTCCCATCAACCGACAGCTCTTTTGATCGAGATTAATAGCAGCGCCATATTTTAGCAAAAAGTCAGAGCCAAGCAGAATTTCCTGAGGCTCTAAATCTCCCACAAGAAACTCTGTAATGATCGTTAGGGAATCAAATTGACATACCGCTTGCCAGCGACCCAAAATCGGCATCCTCCCCCCATTGGCCACTATAACCACGCCCTCATGATGTTCAAGGTGAGCCCCGCCATTCGTTATAGTAAGCCACCTCTGCTTCGGTATTATTGAGACTTGGGCGCCTGTATCGACTAAAAGTTTGACGTCACACCCACCTAATTTAGCAGCAAGGTAAATCCCAGAACTGCCTTGGACCGATGGGGCCAACTGAAAAAAATTATCTTGTATTGGGGCAGGCATTTGGCCTATAATGCCTGCCCCCTCCCGTTTCCCTGCACATAAGGGCAGTCTCTCCTAATATGCCGATTACATCCACATTCCCAACAACCGCCTCCTACAGATTGCACCTGCCTTTTCCCAACCCCACTTATAGTTGACGGTTCAACGGTGCGATTTCTTACTAATGTTGGAACTGCCTCACAAAGTTGTTGAACAGATTTTTGCAACGTCTGAACTTCATTACGAAGCATATCCACCACCTCCGTCAGCGCATCTACCTTACTTTCTGCCTTGGAAATTTGTAAACCCCGCACCCAGGCATCAGGGGTACTCGTACATTGTTCTAACCCTTGAATAAGTTCGAATTCACTGGCAATATTAATTGCTTCTTCTAGAGTGATAGGTTTAACACTGCGTGATTGAATACGAATCTCCCCATTTCCCACATGCGCAATAAAATGATCTCTAGCCAATAAATCCTGTGTATCTGCACCTACTGAAGAATACGCCTTAGTCACCAACCTCTGCAGCGCATTACCAAACTCACGTAAAGTTTCGTTCGGCATGCGCTTGCGGGACGAGAAACTAACACGATTCCATTCTGCCGTTTCACATGGTTCAAAACATTTACCTAAAGCGTCTTTCAATAAAACATAGCTGCGTTTGGCTTCCAACGAAAGGCCACTATAAATATCTCGAGCACGCCCCGATAATAAAAGTGCCATAAATTTCAATTTCATTCCGTCATTCCAATTATTCACCACAGCTGCCATCTCAAACTGTTCCTTCCAGTCAGACCATTCCCGACCCGTGCCGGTAAAGGTCTCTGGCATAAATACCGGACGTGCCATAGACACGTTTGATGATGCAGCTGTGTCTAAAACCAAAGGTGCAGTAACAGTTGCTGAGGTAGATGGGGTCGCTGACATATCCCGGTGCCCATCTCTGCCCTCCATCGTAGGGCTGTTTTATTATCGTTAGGGATTAAACCCCACCGCTGCCACCAGTGTAACAACCGCACGGTGTAGACGAGAGGCAGAGATCAGCACACTAGGATGGCAGTTAACACACAACTCTTTATTAATGGTTAAAACACAATGTCAACTCATAAAACACATTACCCCCCTTGCTCAGTATGTTGATCCACAAGCAGACGAGCTCACGTCCTGGCGAGAAGGATACACAGGAAAGCTCTATTCAGTCCATTGGTCAGCAGGCAGACTCAAGAGGATGTAAGAGGTTCAGTAAAGAGGATAGGCTACCCAGTAACCTTTCAGTTGCGTCACTCGGCTGACAGTATCAGGTTCTCCAAAACTCTCTATTGCTTGAAATTATCTCACCGATTAGGAGCCCTCCTAACCCGAAGTCGCGTCCCTGACTATCTGGCACATTTACCCCCCACTGACTGTCTATCTTCACCGCCGGAGACACTAATCATCCCGAGCGGCCGTCTGGCGTTTCCCCACAAGTGAGAGCTCCCCCGAATCTCTCTCGAGCAGTACTCACAACATCCTTAAATGATCATCAACCCCTCCCACATCACCTGTAACTTTTTAAGTCAATTACGCAACACTCATTCGTTTAGATTAAGAGGGGCGTGTACATTAATCCCACCCAAATTCCAATCATTTCCTTATTCATCACAATATCATCCTCAAATTTGGAACACAACTTGTTTAGATATATGGCTTTGAATTTATATCAGTTTTGGAGTTCAACATGTTTCATAAAATATATATTTTATATAAAATAATGATCATAAGGTTCATAAACTTAAATCTCATGTCATGGTGTATGTGAGTTGAAGAAGGACTCAAAGGCAAAAGCTCCAATTTAGACAGTTTACTTCCAAGTAACACTCACAGGTTCAGACAGGTAGGAAGACGGGCAGGATCACTCACATTTAACTACACCAAATACGACTAACAACCGACCGGGATTAACTGAACAGAAGGCAACTAAATACAAGTACAAATGAACACTAACGAGGTGAGGACAGGTGACACAGATGACGATGACGAGGAACAGGTGGATAATGAAGGAGTGAGTTCAGGTGTGGAGACAAGAAGGATGCTGGGAAGTGTAGTGAAGATGAAGACAGAACGGTGCAGACGATGACTGTGACACCTCTATACAAAATTTTTTGTTTCACTTTTTTCACTTGTTTAACTTCAGCAATAATCTGCCAAGGGTCCTCTTTAAAATGAGACCAAACTTAAGTCTTTGCTCCCAAGTCTAACATTTTTATGACAGCTTTTTGACATGGACATTTTTGTCCACTTTGGAGCTATGTGTAACTTTTTTTTGTTGTTGTTTATGCTAACTGCATGAATTTTGGCACAGGTGTGTATTTTTATTGTCATTTTACTATTTCACCCCCTTTCCTTTAAAAAATCTTTTTTGCACTAGGTACAAAAAAACTTCCCTCTTAGCGTCGTTTTGCCAAAAATGGCCCCATTGAGACCCATTAAAACTGCCATTTTTAATCCCAGTGTCATTTAACTATAAAATGATGCAATCTTTGTTATGGCTTTCATTCTGTTGGCAAGGCTTAAAAATTTTAATTTTTACTATTTTTTATCAGATGGTGCCATTTTTTCACGTTTGGCCTATAAAGCAAATACTCGCTTTATTCCTGTTTTCTGCTTCGGCATTTTATAGAGCCAATTGGATAAATTGTGCAATGATAATTGTGTGGGTATGTTGGTATGGATGTCTGAGTGTGGTTTGTATCTGTGTAATAAAAAAATTGTGTGTGTGTTTGTGTGCTTGTAATATTTGAGAGAGGAAAACTCAACTGCAAATCTAAAATCCAATCACTGTGTGCACCAGTGGAGTTTTGCTGGCGCCCAGTGGGGAAAATCTGTTACTGCGCCCAAACAAAATCTGACCGAAAGTTCATTTTTTGAGATATCATCCTCAAATTTGGAACACAACTTGTTTAGATTTAGCTTTGATTTTTTTATCCGTTTTCTATCCGTTTTTATCCGTTTCTATCCGTTTTGACGTGGACATTTTTGTCCTCTATGTAGCTATGTGTAACTTTTTTTAATTGATGCACAAGGGGTAATATTTTTAAATGTGAGATTGCGGGACTACAGAGGTCATAAACTTATTTTCATCAGATCCAACTAATGACGAAGTTAAAGTTGAGTTGAGCCTTTATAAATACCTTCGCTTCGAGAGACATTCAAATCCTGACATATTTACACTGAACTAAGAGTCAAATATCTCCCATGAGGCTCTGTGTAGAGGAGAGGTTGACGAGAGGGCAAGTACAGTGTTTACAATTTAAATCATCATTTAACATGAAATTACAAACAGTCGTTGTGAAGCTTTTAGAGTTGTGACGTTCGCGAACGAACCGATTCTTTTGAACGGCTCGCAAACATGAACGATGGGAGCACAATGCACACAAATTAGCTCCTCAGCGCAGGGGTGCTACTGCCTACAGCATGATGATAGTAGTTGTGCACGCGCGCGCATCCTTTACGTGAGTACTCCCAAAAAAAAACCCTACGTGCCTGTCATTGGGTAGGAGCGGAGCCAATGACTTGTGCACGCTGCCGTCAAGCTGGCTTCTTAAAACTGACTAAATATTTAAAAAGAGCCGTTATTTTTGTTTTTTTATCAAAATGTTCTTGTGTGATAACAATGTTCTTGTGTGGAAGTGTTAGTGTTTGTAGTGAAAGCTGTTTTGCACAGAAATTCATTGCAGCCGGCTTTGTTTTTGATGTTTATTTGTGAGTATTGTATGAATAACATAAGTCAACATAGCTTTACACATACACACACTTGTACTAAAGGTAAATTCAAAATAGTGATGTCATTTTCTAAGCAGAGGGATGTTGTGCAACCCTATAGAATATAGTCCACACACGACAAATGAGGTAATAATCAATATTTCAGAATAATTCAAACTCAGATATTGGTGTGTGATATCTGAATTTTAATTATTTGACTACAAATCTCACCTCATCATTCCTCTCAGTGATTATTTCCAGGATAAACTGAGATGCCCCCAAGCTGGCTTCTTAAAACTGACTAAATATTTTAAAAGAGCCAAAGAGCCGTTCTTTTGAACGGCTCTTTGAAAGGAACGGATCGCCAAGATCCGGATCCCCTCAAAGAGCCATAAATCCCATCACTAGAAGCTGTATGTTCATTTGAAGTTTATTATGTTTTATAAAATCAGATCTCCAAGAGACAGAGGGCGCTGTCCTGTAGGTACAGCACAGGTAGTTTTTATTTTTATTTTATTTATATTTTTTTATAATTTTATTTCATACAATAATATCATTTTATTATAATTTTATTTCATATAATAATATCATTTTTACTTGTTATATCAAATGTGATAATTGCTAGTTCATTTAAAATATCAAAATATGCTCCCCATATACCCTGATTAAAATGAAATAACGATGCCATAATATTGTGAGATTTACACCATTATGGAAACAATAGAGAATAAATCAACATTATCTGTGATCGATTCGCGTTTGGGTAGTATTTTTCGACAAGGCAGCAGAAATCTTCTGAACACCGGTAGCCTACAGCCCAGAGCCATAGAGAGAAACGGCTCTGGTACAGCCGAGTGTTTTTCCTCCTCTGGGTGGAAACGTGTCATATGGCTTCTCATATTTGTCGTGTTGCATAAATATTTTAGTTTTATTCTACAAAGCTTACAACTAGTGTGGCTCTTGTCCAGCTCCTTTCCCCCTTCAACTTCATAGAAGCCAAAATATTTCCACACGTCAGCTTTTAACAAGGAGGGTGTTTGGATTTCGCGCTCAGCCATCGCGTCTCTGTTATGTGCAAACGCCACAGACAGACGGTCCGGGCACTGCACTCCCGTGCTTCAGAGTTCCGTCTTTTGCGTTCCGTCAATATTACGTCTTAAAAATACGTCAAAAAATTTTTTTTTTTTTGAAAATCGATTTTTTTACATTTGTGAATCGATTCAGAATCGTCCGCATCGCGATGGATCTAAGAATCGATTTTTTCCCCCACCCCTAGGTCAACCTAGAACAAATTGCAACAGAAGCAAACTCAACTGATTGTGTATCCTCAATATGTCCTGAACGAGTCTATCCATCTATCCAACATGTCTATTCTATTCATGGGTGCAAGAAAAAGGAAAAAGAAGAATATATTTAAATCACTTTAGAGGGAAGAAAAGAAATTACTGGTACAACTTCTCCCTCTTTTTAAAGTGTGGAAAAGGGAAAAGAAGTTCAACGATCGAGACTCCAGCAACACCCGTAGTAGGCCTATATGCAACAACTTTATTGAAGGTTTGTTAGATTGGGGTTAGATTGTATTTGCTGGTTTGCGGTGGCAATACTCCATTATTCACTGCAAGACAGGGCCCCAAAATTATCCTGCTTAGGGCCCCCAGATTTAAAGAGCCGGTCCTGGGTACACTGATACTGTGCACATGGATTGTCTTTCTGGACTGTTTAGCACTTCCACCAGGAGGTCCACCATCTGGGGCCTGTTCTTCGTTCGTCGCTAACTCAGCTGGATTTGATTGTTGGCGATTTGGCATGATCTTGGATCGTTTGGCTCTTCGAAGCTCATCCTAGACTTGCTGTCATAGCAACAGGTGCGCCAGCTTGAACCTGCTCGCGAGCAGGCTTATTTCATGTAAACAGGATTAGATTGCGGCTTTATAAGCGGAGGTGATACGGGAAGTCTGTCGTAGCCATGTCTTGTCCATTTTTACGACAGCAACCTGTTGCGGAAGGTGCGAGGATAATTCGCAGAGCTTTTCGAATTAATCGCGTATTGCAGGATAGACAGGATCCTTTAGCGCAGCGCGACAGTGTAATTTTTGGGAGATATCGTTTTTCTCGTGAGGGTGTTATTTACATCATTAATTTGCTGGAACCACACATTAAATGTTCAACACGGAGGAGTCGGGCTTTGACAACTGCACAGACGGTGTGCATTGCCCTGAGATTCTTTGCGAGTGGCACGTTCCTTTACACTATTGGAGATGCAGAGAACTTAGTGAAAAGTGCTGTCTGTCGTGCCATTCGCAAAGTTTACTTGGCACTCAAGCAGTTTTTAGGGGGTTTTGTGGTATTTCCAAGCCACTTAAGACCCCAGGTTGTAAAGCAGAATTTTTTTGCTATTGCAGGTACATTTATAATTGTTAATGACATGCAATCATGACCATGCCAAAAAGTATGACTAACAGTATGTGTCCTTCAGGCTTCCCTAACGTGATTGGTGCCATAGACTGCACACACGTCCCCATCAAGGCCCCACCAGGGCCCAATGAAGGGGATTTTGTGAACCAAAAGGGGGTTCACAGTGTAAATGTGCAGGCAAGTTACTATTACAATTTATAATATTCCAGATTAGTAATATATTACATAAAAAAATGAATGTAATCAAAAAGTATGCAGTTGACTGACTAAAATCTCTTAGATGGTGTGTGACTCTATGTTCCATATAACAAATGTGGAAGCAAAATGGCCAGGATCAGTGCATGACTCAAGATTTTTCAGAGAGTCACATTTATGCACATTATTTGAACGTGGTAAGGGAACTTATAAATGTCAAGCTCACAGTATTACACACACTTATGCTGAGCCTAACAAAACTGCATTTTTCCATTATACAGGGAATTTTGACGGGGTCCTGCTTGGTGACCGGGGCTATGCCTGCAGGCAGTACTTCATGACGCCATTCCCTGACCCAAACCCTGGACCACAAACCCGTTACAATGCAGCTCTAGCCAGGACAAGGGCACGCATTGAAATGACCTTTGGGCAACTAAAGGAAAGATTTCAGTGTCTGAAGGGTCTGAGGGTTGCACCTGACAGGGCCTGTGACATAATTGTTGCATGTGCCATATTGCATAACATTGCCACTATCAGAAAGGAGAGGACCCCTGTGGTGGGGGTGCAGCCTGATGATGACCTCCAGCCAGTGCACTTGGACCAACCTAGTGGCAGAGCTGCACGGGACAGAATTGTGGAACACCATTTTTGAATGTGTAATAAAAGACAAGACAAAAATGCTTAGTTCCTGGAGTTTTATTTAAACAATTCTTTATAAAGAAAAGCCAGCAAGTCATCCTTTGCCTGCAATAAGAGATAGTTATGTAAAGTCAGCAATACTACTATGTGTCAAATGATGTATTAGCACTTACTCTGAAGGTCCTTTTGAAGCAACTCTATCTCTAGTGCAATTTTTCTCTTTTTCAAGTTGTCAAGTTCAATTTCTCCTCTTAATTTGTGTTTTTTCAGGTCAAAATACTCGATTTTTTGTTGAAGATGCCGTTTATATAGGGAACGGATGTCACCCTGTGTCATTTTGTGAAAGAAAAAGGGTCAAAACATGCCTCATGCAACAAAAGTAAAAAGTAAAAGTACAACACTGTCCACCTCTGTATCAGTTCTTTGTGCAGACTCTTCTGTAGGCCTTTCTGTAGGTGTGGACTCCTGCAACTCATATTGCAGACAGAAAGAATAGGTACACAAGTATATACAAATTAGTGTAAAGTTATTTATGCACTTACAGGTTCTTCCTCCAAAGGACAGTCATCTGAGAGGGTTTCTTCACTGTCCTGTGCAATGGAAATAAATGGGTATTACAAAGTGTTGCACTTTCTTCCCTTTATGCAAGTTAGAAAAAGTACACAACTTACTGCATATGCTTCAGCCACCACTTGCTTGGGAACAGGTAAAAGTGTTGGTGTATTATGTAAAACTGCACAAAAGAGGGGAACAAAAAAAAATGTCATTACAATTAACTACACTGTAAAAAATATAATGTGATCAATAACTCATGGCAATATATTTTATATTAACTAAAAGTTTAGAAGTTTTCACTTTCACAAACGGTTTAAATTACTGTACAAGCCATTTGGATTATACTTCATTTAATGCAGCAACAAATAATTTTACAGTGTACTAAGGGAATTGAAAACTCATTTAGCCTACCAGTAATAAAGGTGTTGCTGCTACTGGTCCCTGGCTTTGGGTCTGAGGAAGAGCTGCCCCCAGGGATGCCCTCCACAATGGGTCGGTTTTCATTCAACCCAAGGGCCAGCTCCTCTGCTGGGGTATATTGTGGTGGTGCAGGACCACCACCTGTTTATTTTTTTTTCAGCCTTTTTCTTGGTGGCTGTTATAAACAGACAAACACATTATTTAACAGTGGCTTTTAAAAAGAGGAAAAAATTGGCTTTTTAAAATAAAGACAGTATAAGAATTAAAGGCTACCATTTTGTAGAATATTCTTGTACTTCACTTTTACTTGTCCCCATGTTCTAGTGGGTCCCGCGGAGGCTCTGGCATAAAAGAACAAAATAAATATGAAATTATTAAAATGCAAAAATACATACTGTAGAAAGTGATAGAAACATCTACCATGGACAGCACTTACGCATTTAATTTGTCTGCTACTTTTTGCCAGCCCTCTATCCTGGATTTTGCAGACTTCGAGGTGTTCCCTGTCGTTTTAATTAAAGATTCAAATTCGGCATAACCTTCCATTAAAAGCTCTTGTTCTCCTTGGGAGAAAAACTGGGCGCGTTCTTTGGCCATGCTGAACAGCCAATAGCAGCGTTGCTGATCATTGTTTCTACTATCGATACATATCCCCTTTTAACCCAGCGCATGAACGCGCAATTATCTCAGATAACTCAATCCAGCGATACTAATCATAAACAACAGGTGTGTTCGAAGAACCCAATTAGCCGGATCATGATTAGCACGATGATATCATCTTGGATCTCTCATTTGATCTCGGATGTTTTAAGCAACGTACGAAGAACGAGCCCCTGATCTCCAATCCTGTCTGTATTTGTGAGAAGTGGCGCTGTCCTGAGCTGGGGTGTATTCCAGAAAGCAAGGTTAACTTACCGTCAGATAAACCTTGAACTCTTGGTTGGTTAACCCCAAACTTGCTTACTCTGGGTATGTCGGTTCCAAAACACCTATGTTGAGTTAGTTTAATCAACCTCCAATTGGTAACCCAGAGTTAATGCGCGGGCACGGCGAGTACATAAAGACATTTTCAATGGATCGCCGATTTCAGGAGTCACCATGGAACCAAGGGAGAAAAAAGTGAGCTACATACGATACTTCGGTGAAACTGAGTTGGAGGTTTTAATGCTTGCTTATGAAGACTATAAGCCCATTATAACAAAAAAAACCCCAAAAAATCAATACTGCTGCATCAGCAAAAGAAAATTGGCTTGGCAAATAATAATGGACAGAGTAAATGCGTGAGTTTAGAAAATTATAAATGGGGTATTTTCCCCTTGTGAGTCACAAAAATATGGGAAAATACCCCATTTGTAATTTGTGACGCAAAAATTCTTTGGGGGCATGAAGTAAAAATAGACAAGTATTTACTTGTTGGCCTCCATACATTTCTTAATATTACAGTAGTAATGCGCATAATTGGCTAGTATATTGTTTTATCAGGTGTAATCCTTCTGGAGCCAGAAGAAGTGTAAGCCAAGTCAAAATGAAACACAAAAACATTCTCCAGCAAGGTAATATTTTCTAAACTTACTAAACTTGTTACAGACGCCATGTAATTTAGTATTAAATGTAATTTAGTTTTCTATGTAGCCAATAGAAAGAAGGTTGAGGCCAGTAAAACAGGTGGGGGTCCACCTCCCCCTCCCCTCACCCCAGCTGAGGAGCTGGCACTGTCCCTTAATGAAGGGCGAGCTGTGGTCGATGGGATTCCAGGGGGCAGTTCGTCAGACTCAGCTACCAAGACAAGTAGCTTAGTAAAATGTAGGTGTACCATATTAATACTTATGTTTATTGATAATACTTATGTTTACCTACTGTTTTTGACAGTGTTTTAATAAAGAAAATCATCAACACTGTCACCATTTTAAAAAGGCATTTTGAATTAATTTTACAGTCATTGATTCCCTTGTGCAGTATGCATGCTGCTTTGACTGCATATGCTGTATACTGTAATCTTATTACTAGTACTTAGATGTTCCTAATGTCCTTCTTTATTAGTTGTATTTGTTTAAGAATAAACATTGAGTATTGAATATGCATGATTATCTTATTGGTTTAATTATCTTGCAGTTGCTGATGGCCACATTGTATTGTTGGATCCTCCTGCAACACCACACTTTCTGTTTGCTAGACCAAGCATCCTTCCTTATTTTCACTGTAGGATGATGATGAAGAGACCACTTCTGCTTTGACAGAAACAGAAAATGTGGGGAGGCCCATAGAGGTATGATGCATAGAATGCATTCCGCCTTTTTTACATAAGAGAATAAATAAATTGTCATTTTACAGAATATGGCAGGAGATTTTAATACAGATGAGGGTCCATCTACCTCCACACAGAATCTTAGCAGTGTAAGAAATGTTCTGCAGTTCTCCTTCCTCATTTAAATATTTGGTCTGTGTTTGTATTAAAGACTTTTTCAGTCTTTCTAGTTGCCTGCCATAAAACTGTATAAGGTCCACCTTCAAAAGCAAATCAGAAAAAGTGACATGGACATGGACCTTATACGGCTTCAAATGGCGGAGAAAAGCCTTAACCTAAAAAAGGCCAGACTTGAAATTGAATTGCTGGAGCACCAGCTTAAGGTGGGAAACATATGTGAACATTAATCTGTCATTTGTTGTTGAATGAAATCTAAAGCAATAAATACAAATGTCTTTTGTTACAGGAAATAAAGAAACAATGAACAACACTTGACTGTTAACTGGTTTTCATTAAAGTGATTTTGGCAAATCATGTCTCATACCACCCTGCCATCTCTTTGGTCTACCGGGTCCACTGGGTTCCTCTTGGCCACATATTACCTAGTTAGTGGGGACCAGTAATGAGGGTGATTTAATGGTTTAAACACCCAAACATTTAGCACCCAAAAAACCATGTTCAGGCACTGCATTATCTGTCATCTCCACGGAGGCTTTGCGTTTCATTGCTTTCTAATTCAAAACAGGGTGATTAAACACTATCTGTCACGTGACGTGCTATAGGCCTAGACCTTCTATCAGTTAATCATATTCATATTAGGTTTAAAGTAAGTTAGTACAATTAGTACCAAAGTGGTATTTGTAGAATCACAGTAAAAACAACACTTACCTTGCTTTTACCACAGTAGCCTTAGTTTTACTGTGATAGGTGTGGTAAAAGGACAGTAACCACAGAACTTACCACACTTTTACCACATTATTTGTAGTTTTAATGTGATATTTGTTCTAAATGCATATCAACCACAACACTTACCATGCTTTTAGCACATTATTTGTAGTTTTAATGTGATATTTGTTGTAAATGCATATTAACCACAACATTTACATGCTTTTACCACATTATTTGTAGTTTTAATTTGATATTTGTTGTAAATCCATATTAACCACAACACTTACCATACTTTTACCACATTATTTGTAGTTTTAATGTGATATTTGTTGTAAATGCATATTAACCACAACACTTACCATGCTTTTACCACATTATTTGTAGTTTTAATGTGATATTTGTTGTAAATGCATATTAACCACAGCACTTACATGCTTTTACCACATTATTTGTAGTTTTAATGTGATATTTGTTGTAAATGCATATTAACCACAACACTTACCATGCTTTTACCACATTATTTGTAGTTTTAATGTGATATTTGTTGTAAATGCACAGTAACCACAACACTTACCATGCGTTTACCACCGTAACCTTAGTTTTACTGTGATAGGTGTGGTAAAAGGACAGTAACCACAAAACTGTCCATGCTTTTACCTCAGTATTGGTAGTTTTAAAGTGATATTTTTTGTAAATGCATATTAATCACAACACTTATCATGCTTTTAATGCCTAATAATGTAACAACAAATATTTGTAAGGTAAATCAGTAATTTTTCCATTAAATAATCCGATATATTATATATAATGATATTTTCTTTTCTCCTTTTTTCAGCTGAAAAGACCAAAAGGGCCTTTCGGACTCAGTCAGCTCATTATTGTTTGAGGAGAAGTAAATGGGAGACGAAAAGCTACAAAGGCAAATATTCGCAATGGTATGTATGTGTTGGTTTTAACCCTAAATCAAACATTTTATCAAGCATTTGTTGTTTCTTAAACCTTTTCTTACAAAACCAAAGCCCAATCAGTACAAACATAGTCTCAAAGTCTTAATAATTCGCAAGATTTAACAAGTTGTCAAATTCGTACAATACTTGTACATAATCATGCAGCTTTTACTCCTAGTGCTGTCAATGGCTAGTGCCTCAATTCCAGTAAATATTTATCTCGTTATTTGTAATTCAGCTGCGCACCTTCTTGGAAAGTAGTCGGATGTCCCATACACTGTCAAAAAAGTTTATATTAATTGCATTGTATTCATTAAAATTATTACAAATTGGACCCTGTCTGTTGACGTTCCAATGATACATGATGCCTCTCACCAACTCATAACCTTCCTCTGTTTGCAAGAGTGGAAAAGTTAATTTGACTTGTCACATGACATCAGATACTCGATTATTTTGTCGTAATCAGATCAGTTACACTGCTGATAACTGTCCCGCTTGCATGTAAATCGTGTTGTTGTTTTTTTACATGTTATCATGTAACATATTATATCATGTTATCATAATCACTTTTTTAAGTTCATATGATGATTGCATGCTATTAAAGACATACTTTTATTCATAGAAATGCTCACATATCAGTGAACTTATTACATACAAATGCTTTTAATATATAATTATGCAACACTCCTTACATAAAAAATCCAACAGTTATATATAAACTGACTACTTGCAAGTAATGTATTAAAATTACCTTCCTTTCTGTTTTGCAGGATTATCTTTTTTAAAGCTCTACAATATCAAACTCAACAGCTCTTTTAGGAACCAACCCTCACAAGATCTACTAGTGAGGCGCAGCAAATCTTGCCGTGATCAGCCCTTCCCAGGTAAATGTCTTACAATATTTCAATCAGTATTTACTCATCAAATGTTCTCCCCTGAATCGTATGGTAAATTAACTTATTTATACTTGTGTTAATTGGTATGTCTCAAGAACAATAGTAATTGCACATAGAGTAGGTGGAGACTTTCTTTTTTTACAGCAGAGAAGGAAGACCAGTCCTTATATCAACGCAAGCTAATCTAATAAGTCCTTTGTTTCGGGTGAGGAAGAAACATCTGGTGCCCAAAGAAGACAGAAAGGTGTGCGATTCCATTGGTATGTCTTGTATTTAAACAATGCTGTGTATTACATAATTTGATCTTGACAATTTTAAATTGTACAGATTATCACACGATTTTTATATGGGTAAAACTTTTTTTCTTCAGTACTTAGCTTATATTATGTGCTGCTTATATTATGTGCTGCAATATTATATATATATTTATATATATTTATATGGCCTTTTTGCGTTCTCCTTTTTGAGGTGGAGAGTTTACCTCCAACCCTAATTGAACACATCTGAAAATTTTAACCAAAGTCTTCAGGTTTACTTGTAGACAATAGGCAGGAAGGTTTGAGGTTGGAGCTAAATCTGCAGGACAGTGGACCCTGAGGGCCAGAGTAGCCCATCACTGCTTTAAATAAAGCTACACTGTGTCATTTTTTATGTTGATTCTTTGCAGAAAAAACACTTTGTTCTTTCAAAATTATATGTGCTCATTCATGTGTAATTACTTACACCAACTAATCAAGTACTCTCGTAAGTGTAGAATCTGCCATTCAGAATACATATGAGCGAGTCGCTCGAATGGTGGCAGCCATGTTGCGCCTCCATCTTGAAAATACATTAGCCAAAGAGGGACATACCTGGAATTCAAACTTCGCCTTTCGCGCCTTTACTTAGTTGCACCGTGACGAATGCGAGGGGGAGATTACTCATAATAATACGGCCACCGTAGGAGATAAAATGCCCTCGGAATGGGAGGGGCTAGAAAGTAATATTCAGTTGGTAGTCTTATACAATTTCACCGCTATATGGGAGAAAATCATACACAATGTAGCTTTAAATAACGCAGAACATAAGCTGACCTGACTGTCCATTAAACAGTTTAATTTGAATTGTTTGTGTTTTTTGTTTTACTTTCAGACCAAGACTGGAGAACGCCTGACGATGGGATGTTAGACTTCTTCCTCTGAGAAAAAGCTACACCACATCAGTGATCACATCTTCTGCTCATCAGTTTTACTGTAGGGCACAACTGAACAAACTGTTTAGATGAGGAAGAAGATCACGAACACGATAGAGACGTACAGGGAAGAGCAAGAAACCAGTTTAGCTGTGATAATGAATTATTTTTTTCCAACACAATATCAAATCTGTTTTCTGTATCATAGGTGACTGAATATGATTCTCTGGCACTCATTTGTGTGGCTTCAGCAGCTGTGAATGGATTAATATGATGTTAATGTATTTTTGAAGGCTCATTGTTATTTATCTTGAATCTCATTTGTCTTTATGCTACTTTATCAACTTTATGTTTTGTCCTAAAATAAAGTGTTGTGTAATAAAGTATGGTGAATATTGTGTATTGAAAGTGATGTTTGGGACAGAATTTTATTTGAGAAATTTGAATTTCTTATTTATTTAGTTTAGTTCATAATTTAAAAACAACTAAATATAATTAATTACCATAATTATTTTACTTAGGACATCAACATTTTGTTGTGGTTAATGATATTTGGGACAAAAAGGCAGCAAAAGTTGCACATACTTGCATGTATGCCAGTTTTCAGTGAAATAAAGAGAAGGTGTGTGACTAACAAGATGCTGCAGAGAGCTATCTTGCTACAAACATTTAAATCATAATTGAAGATGATCCATGTTGATCATTCTAGTACATATACTACTGCATTTAATATGAAAGCATAGACATTACTGATGTCAGGCAAATAATCAGCAGTCAGATGGGGTGAAAAGGATATTTTGGCACTGTTTTGTTGTTTTACTGAATGGTGCATTATCCTTGTGATATAGTAATAGTTCAAAATCTAAAATCTGTGTAGACTGTACTGCCCGTCCACCCTCAGGGGCCCAGCAACGGCCCCCAGAAGAGCAAAAGAAAGCACATTTCAAATGGCTGTAACTCAAAGTCCGGTTAGTGTATCAAAGAGACAATATGAAGGACAACTGCTTATGCTATGTTTACTAAATAATGTTGGGCACAGTTTTCAGACATATATGGCAAGCTGGCATAAAGGCTATTTTAAAAGTGCTCACAGTAAAATATCAAATTGCAACCTATCCCTCATATATTTCATAAAGGTTTGCACAATTAACAAATTTAGATATCCAGTTGCCCATTAAATACATTATTTATTTAACATTAACTGTTTCATTACTAAACGTTTTAAACTACATTACCCACATATTTCTGTTATTATATAAATGGAACAGGAAACATTGTGCTGTAGTTCATTGAAATGTGCAGACATGCTTAGGGTTAGGGTTGGGATCTCGGTAAAAGAGAAATTTCTCACAACATAGAGACACTTTCTAGTTACCTTAATGTATAACTAATGTAATAATAACACCAAAACATACTTTGTAACATGAAGCGCCGTTTTATATGGGTTAAAAGATAGTCCAATCACAGCGAGTTCTTCGATAAAGTCACAGCCAATAACAACCCAGCTGAACAGATGCGTCACACTTACTTGCCCAATTATGGTAAATGATGACAGATCTCTTCCGGTTCCGGCTGCAGGGATAGATTCCTTCAATATTTAATATTTGGGCTGTTAAATATGTATTGCTTCTAATTAAATTATAAAACTCACATTTAAAAACAAAAAGACTCCTTTGTGTGGTTACCATCCAAAAACGTTGGATTCATATGATCATGACACAAATTTGCTTATTTGATTAGACTGATGCATACATTTGAAAGAGAAACTTTTTTTCTAAGCAATGGCACGATGGCAGGGTAGTTTGCAGTTTTTTTTTAATTAAAGATAATTGCATGTACTAATGCCACAGTGGAAGTGAAAAAATACATCAACGATGCGTATTTGCCCAGAACTCATGATCCACTAACTTACTGGAAAGAGAGAGCAGTAATCTTTCCTCATTTGTATGTCCTAGCTAAAAAATGTCTTTGCATGCCAGCAACAAG
Source organism: Siphateles boraxobius (assembly GCF_051911475.1). Lineage (NCBI taxonomy): Eukaryota > Metazoa > Chordata > Actinopteri > Cypriniformes > Leuciscidae > Siphateles > Siphateles boraxobius. The sequence continues at coordinate 2,763,861 of NW_027509215.1, forward strand.
TGTCTCTTGAGAGAGGATTTTTTCAAAGGCTGGAGAAATTATCTGTACAAAAAGAAGTAGGCTAAGTCCTTCCACAGCAGAGAAATTAATATTTTTGAATAAAAATATGTAAAAAAAGTAAGACATTGTGGCTTGATTTATTTTATTAATATTCATTTTGAAGGACCAAATTAACATTATGCACAGTGAGGAGCCTATAGGTTACACGATTCACATATTAGAAAAGTACAATAATAAAAATAAAAATAAAAAATTTCATGGCTCGTGAAGGTTGTTTCAGATCAACACCTGCAAGTGACCACTAGGTGTCACCGTTGAGACGGGTGTCTGATTGATTCGAAGCCTCGGAGATATATCCAGCTGCAGACCCGCAGCACCACCAGTTTCAGAACCCCAGTGCCAGAACCCCAGCGCCAGAACCGGAAGTGAGGGAGGGGCGGAATTATTTACAATGACACAAGCATGGTTATTTTTGCAAGTATTTACAAATATTAAAAATTGTTGCACCTTTTAAATAATATTTAGGGTATGTTTTTATTACACAGTGAGTCACTGCTCGTTGTATGAACTATAACTGGTATGTGACAAATAAAGAGCAAGACAGTGCTCGTGTTGTTTGAAGACGTGAGAGTGCGCGCGCGCGGCCGGGGCTCTCTCTCTCTCTGCTCGTTAAGCGCCCTGTCATGCGCAGCAGTCATTCTATTCCGCCAAAAAGCGGACGATCTGACGGGTTTTAGAAGATTTAATACAACCTGAAACTAAAAAACAGACCCGACCTCTATTTGAGACCGGACTTATATTTACCCAGACCTGCAGCCACACCAGGCGTGTAAAGAGACAATCATCTATTTGGGACTCGGCTATTATTTGAAGTACGGTACATTTTTATGGTTTCTTTTAAAACAATGCCGGATTTTCTCTCTCTTTTTAGATTTTTGACACTATTTTACATAAAGAAAAATGCATGCTGCACATGTTCTTGTGAAATAAAGTATATTTTATATAAAATGACCATAAGTTTCAAGCATTATTTTCACGATCAGGAAGTAACTCTCATAATACAATAAAACGGATAACTATATAGAATTATATTACACAAAATCAATGTTTTAAATGCTTATTGTACTATACCTTAATGTATCATATTTAGTATAAATACAAGTATAAAGTATGACATTTCGTGTGTAATAATGACGTTTCGTGTCTAAGCAAATTACGCTCCAAAACGTTAGGTGGCGTTACTCGGTTTAGAACGTAAGCTCCGCCCCTCACTTCCGGTCCTGGCGCTGGTGTTAGAACGTAAGCTCCGCCCCTTACTTCCGGTTCTGGCGCTGGGGTTCTGAAACTGGTGGTGCTGCGGGTCTGCAGCTGGATACTATTGGAGCCTCGAAACAATATGGACCATTTGGTTCAACTCTCTAAATGGCTCTGGTTCAACTGTTTCATTGCTTCACGAAGCCTCGATCTGCCCACCACTAGTGTTTAGTTCACTTCAATCTTGTCTTATATCGGTAGCTTAGACGGCGTATTTCACAACAATGAACGCTAACAAAATGCTGCATAAACATGATTACTTAAACACCGCAGCTCAAATCACTCCACAAGACGGTTACCAATTACGCTTCGTTTAAACGTATGGATGCTTATTTGTGAATTAATTGCAAACCACGCAATATGCACAGAAATATGGAGTAAATATCGTTCATGTTGATTTCGAATGATTTCTGAAAGCACGCGACAGTGACAAGTAGGCTACTTCAACCGGTGCACTACTGCAAACACTATTTTTTTTATGTTGAGCTGCAGCCCATTGGCAACCAATGAGATAACGATGTGATAACTACCATATTAAGGGACGGACCTATCAGCATGCGCCTTCTAGAGTTTTATGACAGAACTTGGGTTTTTAAGATCAATTTCACACAGTAAGATAAAGATACAAGTTGTGTTTTGAGATATTGAAGGTCTGATAATGGCAGTAAAGGAACTGACGGTGTTTATGGTGTGTTTTTGGGTTGTCTGTGCTGATGCTGGACACGAATTCTTCTCATCAACAGGTTATTGTTTCAGTTCAATATCTATTCATTTTTGTTATATTATATTATTTGTTATTCGTAATGTTCGAATAATGTTTTACGTGTTTTGTCCATATTTCTCCAACTGTTTTTTACACCGTTGTCCATGACAACTTGATTGAATGTTTTGGGTCCGAGTCCACCTTTGTTGATTCCCGAGTCCTTACCAATCAAGTCCGAGTCCAAAGGGGGCCGAGTCGGACTTGAGTCCGATAACTTAACATCCGAGTCCGGCCGAGTCCACAAAGATTTGAATTATTTACTTGATTTACTTAATTATTACTTTCACAAAGACCCGCCCCTCTAGTTACTACATTACGTCCAAAAAGCCATTCCTCTCACTCCACACATGTTCTCTCACAGCGAAAAATGTTGCGGAGCAAGAGACAATGACGATGCGCTAATAGTCTAGTGAAATAGTCTCCGCTTTCAAATATTGTAACTTTTTTGTGAAATTCAAACAATACCATTTTGTGGCGCTTTAATGTGTAGCGCCTTAGTTCAATCAGCACCTGAACTGATCAACTCTTTTAGTAATAGCACGAATTAAACATGAATGGACATTAGAACTGCACAACGAAGTCAATACCATTTATCCATTTCAAATCCACTGATTGGTTTGGTTTGTTTGTCAGACAAAAATGGCGGATATCTGCTTTATGATTGATCAGATCGCCTGTCAATCAAACTCCGGCGAAAAGTCTCAACAATGAGCTTTTAAATTAATATTTTAACCTTTAGAAAAGGATTGCAATGTTTAGAAGCTGACATAAATTTATCGACTGGATATCTTTCAGAATCTGCAAGGTAATGCTCAAAAATGCAACACGCTGCATTAAGAGCCAGAGCTAAACTTTTCAGCAAGATGATGGTGATGTGTTCATTTTTCTTATTTTCGATACATGTTAATATATTATTTAGCCTTTGAAGGGCAGTAGGCCTACTAAATTAATTTTTAAACAAAATAGGAACAATTTACAACCCTCTTAATGGATTGTTTCCTTCTTGAGCTGAATGTTAATTGTAATAGTTGTGAATGAGTCCCAGTGTGAAAAGATGGATTTCAAAATCACTTCTAGTAAGGAGTCAAATGTGCAGAAGATGCTGGAAAAGCAAAGAATGTGCAGGAGCTGGAGGATTTTTCTGAAGACCATTTGGCATTTTGACTGTCCAGGACAAACAAGGGACTCATGAACAACCATTACACACAAAATCAGTTGTGGATCATTCAGGTAAATAAACACAATATTAAAAATCAAGCTTATGTAATTTGTCTTGTTTTTTGAGTTTGTATTTTGTGGACTATAGGCTATAATTAAACATCTGTTATGTGAAAAGCTTTTTCAGGGCAGTACTAAACTTTTTATGATCCTTCTTATTAAAAAATAAATAAAAATAATATTTAGGAGGTTCTGCAAGGTGTATGTAAACTTATGACTAAAGTGTAAATGTAACAAAAATCACAATATTATTAGACGCCAAAAAAATGTTGCTATGGTTACTGTGTCAATCATTGCAATTTCATGACTCACGGGACTATAAAAATGCAGTTATCACTGCCTAAACTTTACAGTGTGTGAACGTAACTGCTGGTCCTCTAGAAGTATGAAAAATAACTATTGTTTAGATTGTCAAAAGTGTTCCCTTTAAGAGTTGTGCACTCGCACTAAAACTCTCGTCATAAACACTGAAGTAGTCCGCACCGCACTGCACAGTGAATATCTTATTTACATTTCGTCTAGATTTTGTTGTTTATGAGGGGATTTGCGAAAGCATATAGCTGTGCAGATTCTGAACATACAGTTTGAGCGAATTATCCTCTTGGTGACTCTAAAACGCCTCTGATTGGCCACTGCGTTCATGCGCTTAACATGTGCTGTGATTGGCTAGGCTACAATGAAAGAGTAGAACTATCAAGAGGCGAAACTCCATTGCAGTTTTGGTAACAATCGCTAGATGGCGCTGCTGTCGCGCTGACGCCATTTTGGACTGAACCAACGGGTTTACCGTTAGCACAACTGTACAGCATTATGTCTGGAAATAATTGTAAACAAAGAAAACAGTGTTCTGCCATCAACTGCAACAACTACCAGTGTACAACCAATCAACTAGCATTTCATAGATTCCCCAAAGATCCAGAGAGGTAAAGTAGAAAAGGTTTTTATTAACGTTAAAGTGAGCAGCGTACTTACGTCTCCATACGTAAATAGCGGCATATGGATGTAAGTTACAACATGAGTGCAGGGAAGTTGTGTGACAAGGAAAAATGCAAAAACTCTCTTGTATACATTGTGAAACTATTCAATAGAATCAGAATCCATCATATATTACGGACCGGAAATCGACAACTCTTAACGTTACAGAAGCGCAACAGAATTTTTTTTAAAGGCAAGTCATCTGTAAATCTGCACATTAACTCTCTCTTTCTGTATCAAATGTACATGTGTTTTTTTTTATCAGTCAAGATGAATTAAATGATAATAAAACTAAAGACTAAAACATAACAGCTAATATACTTACCATTGCCATTCTATTTTGTAGTACATGTGTGCACTTTACTTGCACAATGTTTGATTTGTTGTGTGTAAGTTAATGCAGCCAGAAATGATGTGATCTTCTTACCGTCACCAATTTTATTACTGTTCATTTTGTGATGATCTTCTATTACTATTAAAGATTCTCTCTTGACTAATGTGTTGTCCCTTTCACCCAACTCACTGTTCATTGTGTATGAAAACGGGAGTTATCCCCAAAAGTTATTGGGTAACTAGGCTATTTGACAGCTCGTGCTCTATGACGAAATTGTTTAATTATAACCCGATCCATAAGCATTATTTTGTTGTACATTATTCAACACGCCGTTTTAGTTTAGGCTATGGAGATATTAAAAACTAGAAACTACTATTTAGTTCCCTTACCCGCTTTTGAATTGGAACCGGTATCGTTAAATTCTATGACAGCTTGTTGCGTTCAGTCCAAAATGGCGGAACTGCAGCTCTGCACATGGGCGCGTTTGTTGCAATGGAACGTTCTATTGAGTTTCGCCTCTTGGTACTTCTATACTCTTTGCTACAATGCTCAACGCCTAAACAACACGATGCAAGTAGTTTAGTTTTGTTTTTCAATAATATTGTGTCCTCCAGTGCCCGGACTCGACTGTACTCGGGAAATTTTCTATGTCAAGTCCGAGTACAGATTCCCTCGAGTGCGTGAGTTCCGAGTTCATTAAAAAAAGTACCCCAACTCTATTTTGTCCAATAGTAAGAATTTTGACCAATAGTACCACATTCTTTGTCATAGATTCCTCTTTGTCACAGTCTTTTCCACACTGATGCACTCATGCCATGACATTATAGTTATTCCCTTTCACTTTTTGACTCTATTATTATTGACTTAACATTTAACTCTTTCTTTGGCTTCTTACCTAAAAAAACATTTTCATTATAACTGTAATGATGTGTAAAATAAATTAATACATTAATCAAATCCCTTTTGACAAAGTGCAGATTGTTTTATAGATCAAATTGCAGAACTATATGGGAAGACGAAAGACCTTCTGAAGGTCTTCAGTCAATGTGCTGATGCTGAGAATGTAGAGACAATGAAGAGGTGAAAACACATTCACTATTCCCAATATACCTTTAAAGTACAAGATTAATGTTTTTATTATTAAAAAGCATTACATTTTGGAATGGATGTTTAACAATTATATTTGAGTTTAGATTAAGTATTATGTTAATAAATACATCTTCTAACATTCTAACTTTTGATGAACCCCCGTCTTCATCCAGTGTTCTTCCGCATCTTCTGCTTTCATACTCTGACTCTGAGAACCCAGAGGAAGCTGTGAGAGACCCTGTGGCAGCCTACAGACTCCTCAGACAAATGAGAAATGATTTGATGTATATTGTAAAACGCATTCAGCCGAATCTTACTCGGTGTGAAGAGTATCAGAATGAGTTGGACTCAAAGATCCCACAGCTGGAGGACTTGGATGGTGCAGCTTCAGGACTGATCAGACTGCAAGAGATCTACAAACTCCACCCAGAAGACATCACAAAGGGTAAACTGTCATGCAGTTTTGCACCAACGCAGTTTCACGGAGTTTCACTTTTTCCAATCTGATTTGTTTTTTATTTCACAGAAACGTCTCTAAATGCAGATGAAGCCTTCAATGTAGGGTTGGTCGCTTATAATGAGGACAAATTCCAGCATGCCTTCCTCTGGTTTCTGTACAGTCTGGACAGATTAACAGAAAACTCAACCACTACTGAGGAAGAGTTGCTCCGTTTCCTTAGTTCCTCAGTCTATCATTTTGGCAGCCTATCTGTGGCAATCTACTTCAGCCAACAGCTTCTAAATCTGGGTGAGGTCAATCTGTCCTGCATTTAATAGCATTTCGTTTAATATTTGTATATTTCAGATTGGCAGACAATTTTGCTAAATTGTAGTGATTCAAGTCTTAAACATCTTTGCCTCAGATCCAAGTAATGATGAAGCCAGAGTTCAGCTGAACAGACTCCTTCACTTACAGAGCAACCCTGACATATTTACACTGAACACAGAGTCAAGTAACTATGAGACACTGTGTAGAGGAGAGGTTGACGAGAGGGCAAGTGCTAAAATTTAAATCATCATTTGACATGAAATTGCAAACAGTCTTTGTGACGCTTTGTGTGTTGATTTGAATTTTATTATGTTTTATAAAATCAGATCTCCAAGAGACAGAGGGCGCTGTCCTGTAGGTACAGCACAGTTGGAGGAAACCCCAGACTGATGTACGCACCAGTGAAAGAGGAAGTGGAGTGGGACGAGCCTCGCATCATCAGATATCATGACATTATATCAGACAGAGAGATAGAGATCCTGAAGAATATCTCCAGACCTCAAGTGACTATCGAAAACACACACACACACACACACACACACGTTTGATATCCATGCTTTCCATGACTTTCTATAGACATGATTTGTTTATACTGCACAAACTATGTTCTATCCCTACAGCCCCCCCCCCCCCCCACACACACACGTCAAGTCACCTTTATTTATATAGCGCTTTTTACAATACACATTGTTTCAAAGCAGCTTTACAGAGATAACAGGAAAATAACGTTGTAATATAGGGGTGTCACGATTCTCCAAATCCTCAATTCGATTAAATTTTCGATTCTAAGGATTCGATTCTCGATTAAAAAAAAAAAGCTGACATCAGTTCATCGCAATCTCACACATCTCTGTTATTATCAATGAAGCTGACTGCACAATGAATCTTTCATAATATATACACTTTGTTTGTTATAATTAGAGGATTTGCCAGCATACAGAATTCTGCACTGAACAAAAAGTCTGTTTTGAGCAGTGTGGGTAGTCTATCTTAAATGCTTCTGATTGGCCATTGCGTTCAAGAAATCAACACGTATGTCTGTGATTGGCTAAATCGCTCAACGCTGCAAACATGTTATAAATAGAAACTCTGGCCTGTAAATCGTTTCTATTTTGTTTAGTTGTTCTTGTTACTTTTCTGCAACAGATAAATAAAATTGTATTCGTTTTATATGTTTTATTCATAGATATTTCTAGTTTGCGGGAGTCCCGCGAATCGTTTTATTCTCCCGCACACACAGAGTGAGTGCATTACCGCCCGCGCTCGCACTCGGCCATCAAATCTAGTCCCTTGCCACACTCTATTGTGTTGGGAGTGCACGTCTCTAGATCAAGGGCCCGGCCCGAGGATAGTGAGGGGAAATATCGGGTCGGGTCAAGTTCGGGCTCGGGCAGAGAATAAGCTCTAAGCCAAGTTAGAGGACTCACAGACTTTCAACACGTGTGTTTTTTTCCCGCGCCGTGATGAGTCGTTCATTGCCTCTGTCACGCGACAAATAAACAAAAGACCCGGAAGGTACAGTATTTGGTTATGTACCGGAGTAAAGTTAGTTTGCGGTTTGATCTTCAGATTTCGTTTCGCTGTGGTCCCGCAGTGCGGTGTCGTAGACATGCAAATAATATCTCATGTCGTTATTCATGATTTGTGAATTCGTGTAGTTGTTCTTGTTGACTCCAGTCCGAAATCAGTTTTTTTTTTCTTCTGGATTTTAATTTTTAATTGGGTATAGCTCCAAAAGTCGTTCCTTAGAAGTCTGAACCCAGTGTCATCTTGACATGCTAGATTTGTGAATTTTTTCACAGCAAAGCTCTTGTCTGTAAACCGGTCGCTAAGTCCGGTAGACAGGAATGTGGAAAATAGGCGTTTTTAATGTTTAACAATGTATAATAACAATTTATAATAAACGCACACCGCTGGATTACAAAAACACTTGTTAGATTGAGCCTGATTTGTGAAAACTTTCACAGGTCAGTTTGGGTCAGTTAACCCCTCCCTGAGTGTTTAATTTGGTCATTCTGATTTGTGAAAACCTTCCCAGTCAGTTTGGGTCAGTTAACCCTTCCCTGAGTGTTCAACTTGGTCATTCTGATTCGTGAAAACTTTCACAGATCAATTTGGGTCAGTAAACCCTTCCCTGGGTGTTTAACTTGGTCATTCTGATTTGTGAAAACTACTGTAGGTCAGTTTGGGTCAGTTAACCCTTCCCTGAGTGTTTAACTTGGTCATTCTGATTTGTGAAAACTACCGTAGGTCAGTTTGGGTCAGATAACCCGTCCCTGAGTGTTTAACTTGGTCATTCTGATTTGTAAAACTTTCACAGATCAGTTTGGGTCAGTAAACCCTTCCCTGGGTGTTTAACTTGGTCATTCTGATTTGTGAAAACTACTGTAGGTCAGTTTGGGTCAGTTAACCCTTCCCTGAGTGGTTAACTAGGTCAATCTGATTAGTGAAAACTTTCACAGATCAGTTTGGGTCAGATAACCCGTCCCTGAGTGTTTAACTTGGTCATTCTGATTTGTGAAAACTACCGTAGGTCAGTTTGGGTCAGTTAACCCTTCCCTGAGTGGTTAACTAGCAATGAATGAATCGAATTTTCCGTCAGTGAGACTACACTGCACTGTCTGATGCGATACTGTAGTAGATGGTTGCATAGTTATAATTTTCTCCCTGATATTATCATTCTTGTAAGTAAAGAAGTTCATAAAGCCATTACTGTCGTGCTGCTTGGAAACATCTCAGCTTGAAGCTTTATTTTTCATTAGTTTAGCCACGGTTTCAAATAAATACCTAGGCTTTTGTTTATTTTCTTCTAATACACACCAACAACAACACAAATATTTTCTTTGTTATTGTCAGTATATTTAAAATTTTATAGTGTTGGTGTATTTTTGTACTGTTCGATGAGCAAATGTATGTGGACATCCATTTCAAATGAACATGTTTGCTTGGCCCCTTAATTCCAGTGCGGACAAGTCTTAATGCTATGACATAATTACATTCTAGATTGGTGGCTTTCAAACTTATGAACTTATCAATTCAAACTTATCAAAAATATGATAAACCCTTTGCTGTGGACCCTTCTCCTAAAATATGGAGCCAGCTATTTATTTTCATGGCTTTATGCACATTTAAGTTGTCAATATTTACTTTCTACTCCCCAGCTGATGTGTAAACCTTAAGAGAAATCTAAAACTATGGACTGAATAGAATAAAATCAATTTAATAATTTCTGACCAGTCTTGAATGAAAGTCAAATTTCAAAGTTGTACATTGAAATTTAAAATGTACAAATTTAAACCTTGGTTGTAGATAATTGTGTGCTTCATGTGAAGTCCATATAGAAATGGTTTGAGGTCTGTGTGGAAGAACTTGGCTTATCTATAGAAAGCCCAGATATGAATCTCACTGAACGCACTTGAGATAAATTGGAGCCCTAACTACCGACTTGCAGGCCTCATCCAAAATCACAGCCAATGATTTTGAAACCAAATGCTCAGAAAGCAAACATTAGTGTGGTGTTTGGGTGTTCACATACTTATTTATAAATATTATTTAAAACAGCCATATTTATAAATTTACAATTGACAGTTTGTTCCTATTTGTTGCCTACAGCTTTCTAGATCAAAGATTGAGGAAGATGGAGAATCTAGAGTCTCTTTTCACCGTATTTCTCAAAGGTTTAATAAATGTTTATTAAAGTCACCTTATTAATGGCATAGTTCACCCAGAAATTTAAATTCTGTCATAATCTTACATTATGTCTGGTAAATAATTTTGAATACAAAAAATATCCTGGTGTACTATTCCTTTTAACATGAGAGTTAGCAGTATTTGGCACAATAATAAGCTGTTTTGGTCACACACTTATTATGCAAAGAAAAATCATCACTATATTTTCAGTGTTTTTCTATACGATAACCCTATGGAAGCTTGTGTCAATCAGAAGATTGGAGATGCTACGGGACTCTCCATGGAAACGGCTGAAATACTGCTTGTACGTCACAGTAAGAAAGAAAGCATATGATCATGATTCATGCACAGGAAGCATATATTTTCTTTAATGCCAGCTATGCCTTACAAACAAACTTTAAACATGGACATTGCACACTGCCTAACTAAATAAGCAAATAAAGAAAGAAACCCCATTCTTTGCAGAGAACATTGGTTTGCTCTGCTTTTCAGTATCTCTTGCCAAGGAATGGCATACAGTATAAGCTTTGGGAGCTTATAGTATATCAGTATATTTCTATTTCAATAGCGTTTCATAAGTGATGCAATCATTTTCCAGGTTCAGAATTATGGGATTGGTGGAAGATATGAACCGCATCTTGATGCATTTGTAAGTTTCACTGTAGAGACATGACATCAATTTTGTAAACCAACACAGAATTTGCCATTGGTTCCCTTAGGAATTTCTAATAGGTTTTGGATTTATGAGTACTAGAATAAGTGATTCGATTTGAAAATAAATTGAGTTACCATAATATGGAAGTAAAATAATGACAAATGTTTTTAAAATATAAAGCTTGTTGAATTGCACTACTTGGAAAAAATATGCATTGCATTAAACGTGCTTGCATTGTATTTTTAGGGCTTGGATTTTTATTGGCTGAAATTCAACATTGTTGTGTATTTAAGCTGTAAGGAGAAAAGGAGGAAAAAAACCCCAAGAGCGAGACTCCCTTTTTTGAGAGTCAACAGGCTGCGATACAAGAATCTAGACCCTGGAGGATAGACCATGAATGTTTATATTTTTAGTTTGTCCTTTTAAATAAAATTAAAATAATTAAAAACAAAAATAATTCTTCTTAATACATGGGCTAATATCATATTTGAAAATAACACCAACACTAATGCCGACTTCCTGTTTGCAGAACAAGAATGTTAGTTAACAGGCTTTGCAACCCAGTGTCATTGGAAAAATGTGTAGGCCATTTATTATTGGACAACCACTGTAGTCCCTTTTCTATAACTTGTTGGCAACATGCATGTAATCAAACAAAATTTGCATTTGAGTTTTTTTTGTGATTTTATAATGTAGTAAAAAAACTGAAAGTCTCTTAAAAAGGGCGGCTAGGGCCTAATACATAGCCATAGGGGAAGGGTAGGCAACATCGGTCCTGGAGAGCCACTCTCCTGCACAGTTGAGCTCCAACCCGAGTCAAACACACCAATTAAAAAAACAGCTAATCAATGTATTCAGAATTACTAAGGCTACAGGCAGGTGAATTTTTCTTCTGGGTTGGAGCTAAACTCTGCACGACAGCGGCTCTCCAGGACAGACGTTGCCTACTCCTGACATAGGGGAACCAATGGCTCGAAAAAGCAAATTCTCTTGCAGGCTTTCAGAGTACAAATGTAACCTCTGTATTCTGTGTCATTGAGAGCTGGATTACAGACAAATAATTTCAAACTAACTAAAGAATGTTTGACCTCACAGCAGGAGGAGAATGACAGGATTGCTACATTCCTAATTTATGTAAGTTGACAGTGTAAGTGCAGCTGCCAGAAAAACAGTTTGCCTTAATGGCATTAAACAATATTTCTACTACATTAATTAATATTACCTGTGTGTAATTACCCATATACATTTTTCTTTTTGTTGCTGTAGATGAGTGATGTGGAGATAGGGGGCGCCACTGTCTTCCCTAAAGTTGGAGTTGCAGTGTATCCGAAAAAGGTAAACCATCAATTCTGTGATTTTATACAAGGATCATTTAAGTACTAATTATATAGAATTAGAATATTTTCAGCATCCTCTCTCTGCTCTTGCAGGGTTCAGCCGTGCTTTGGTACAATCTCCTCAGAAATGGTGAAGTGAATTGGAATACGCAGCATGCTGGATGCCCTGTGTTAGTGGGTAACAAATGGGGTAAGTTGGTAAATAAATGGATAGATCAATCTAAAATATAATTGGCTGATTTCATGACATTATTTTTTTATTAATTCCATTATATGATGTATAAATAAATGTATATTAATATATCTATAATTCATTTCAGATTCATAAGACATTCTATACTGTATGTAGCTTTATCAAAATACTAATTATTTTAAACGAAGTTATTTTCCTTTTTTCTATTCTATGGTGTTTTTGAACCAAACATTCACACTCTATGGGGTGTTTTACATGTTTGTTTTTTTAATGGCAGTTGTTGTGTTTGAGGAGAAAACAATTTAGTCATGAATAATTTGAAAAGAAAAACAGACTGTTGAAAGTTGATGGTAACAATCATTAAGTTTATTTTCTTAATGTTTTTTTCTTTCTTTTTTTCTTTTTTTTCAGTGGCTAACAAATGGATACATGCGTTTGGACAGGAATTCAGGAGTCCCTGTTCTTTGTCAGACTGGGAATGAAAGACTCTACAGGGCCTGAAGTCATAATTTGTTTGTATCTGTACTATATATATTTAAACATAACTACATAGAAAATTGTACTATATCTGTACATGTTATATTTATTATGTATCTTTAATGTAGGCAGGATCTGTTACATAGATTTGTTGTATCAACTTTAACAAATTTGTAACTAACAAAATATAGTTACAAATAACAGCAAGTTACATTTGTAACTATAGACATTGTCACTTTTACTGCCTCAAATTACAGCAAGTTTTTCATAGCTTGCCCTTTTCCTGAGCCAAAATTTCTGATCACAAAGTCTAGCCAATGTGATCTCTCCACCTGATGATCCCAATACCATAACATGTGTCTGTCAAAGCTCATTAAGGGAGTAAGTTTAGGGTTAGTTTTGCAATGGATCGATCACAATGAATATTTGGATGAATACAGTGAATGTCTGGCTTGGTCAAATCTTTCATACAAATAAATAAACTTCAGAATGCAGAATTTGATTGCTCAGATATTTCATCTGTAACTTGTGTGTGACCCATATGAGATGACTTAATTTCTTAATTTTTTTTTGCGTTTTCCCCTTGTGAAATAGTTATATGGAAATTTCGGTTTTAATCATGAGTCTCTTTAGTGATGCTGCATTTACAATTTTTCAGATTCGGCATTTTGGAATAATACACCTTAATTTGCCCAAACCGTTTTCAATAACTTGCCATTTTTCTTTAGTAAACTGTAAAAATAAACTAGCTGATTCAACTTAAAATAATTTTGTAACCTGGCTGCCTTGTTGGGTATACTAAGAAACTTAAGTTGTTTGCACAACACATATTGGAGTTCCTTAAACCTAGAATTAATATTTGGAGTAACAAAGGTGAAGCTGAAAAAGTTAAATTAACTTTAGCCTTTATACTCTATTACAAAAAAGAGAGAATTATGATCAAATCAATAATAATAACAAAACTTCTAATGCATGGTATCAGGAAAAATGTTTGTTGTCTTCTTCATTGTCATGTTTTTTGTCTTGTGCTCCGCTTTTAATCCTCTCTTGTAATCCCATGACTCGGCTGAAAGGCCACTCTGCTGCTTTTGACTGGCCAGTTTAAAGTCTGGGTGAACTGCAGGGTGGAGTTGACTGACTGGCGAGAGAGCTCTGATAGGTTAGTCACTGAAGAAGGCGGTCCAGAAAAGAGGGGAAATTGCCTTTGGATTGGATGTGCCTGAGGAAAGGGGAGGGGTTTGGGGAAGCTGTATGGCAGCAGAAGGGGATGAGAAATTGACTGCACAGCTGTCCACAAACAAACAAACATACACAAACAAATATGGACACAGAGAAAAAAAGATGTCAATGTTAAAAACTTAATCAAATTTACATTTATTACATGCTATTTGATTAAATTAGTAATGACATCTCAAATATATTTGATTGTTAAAATAACACCATAAAATTTGCCGCTATGCAATAAAACACTTAAGAACATTCATGCATCTGTGGGTAGGTTGGAAGACTTAGGTAATAAAAACAAACAGATTTGTCAAACAAGGGATTCGTCTTTTCATAAAATTTTAGATAAATTATTTATTTCTATAAGATTTATATATATATTTGTGCTGTCAGCGTCAACGCATGAGATACATTTCAAAATCCTTAATGCATTAAATTGTCTAACGCTGTTTACTTTGTAACCGCAGTGCAGCAGTTCCGGGTTCTATGTCAGATCGCTAACGGCAATTGGCCGACGCTGTTCACGTGAGCATCACGACACATGCATGTAACTCGGAAGTGCTGCAATGTGGTTACATTTAATTTAATATTCAACAATATTATTTGATCTGCCTCCATTGACACCATTATATAAGAACTGAACTGAGCTAAACGATGACTTCATGGTTTTCTCCAGAGCGGCTATATATATAAATTAACTAAATTAATAACTTTTTTACAACAAAAATGAACCATCACTGAACTTACTTAACATGGACTGTGACGCTATTTTCTTCTGGAAACAAACTTTGTTGCATTATTTTCCTGTTATCTCTGTAAAGCTGCTTTGAAACAATATGTATTGTGAAAAAGAGCTGTATAAATACTTGACAATGTAAAGAGGTTAGGAGACTGACACAGAAGAGAAGAAATTCTTCAATAAAGTCATTTGTTTTTTGCACACATAACGTATTCTCGTCGCTTCATAACTTTAAGGTTGAACCACTGGAGTCACATGGACTATTTTAACAATGTCTTTATTACCTTTCTGGACCTTAAAAGTGGTTGTTACGTTAATGTCTATGGAGGGGACAGAAAGCTCTTGGGTTTCATCAAAAAATATCTTCATCTGTGTTACGAAGATGAACGAAGGTCTTACGGGTTTTTAACGACATGAGGGTGAGTAATTAATGACAGAAATTAAATTTTGGGGTGAACTATCCCTTCAAAGCAATTATTTTTATATAAGCATTATTTACATAAGATTATTTACCAAGGAGACAGAGTTAAGCTAATTTATGTTTCTGTAAATGGATACACATTCAGGCTTCCCCTAACTGTGTTCAACAATAAGAGTGCCCTATGCTCCAAGTCTATGACCAGTCATTTACTCTTTCATCAACCGGGTGTTGATAGCGCAAGCACGAGACCTGAACAGCACACGCTATCCGTTTAAACTAATCTCATTTAAGCCTTGCCAATTTAAACATTGAAGTGCAAGAAGACGTGAAAAAGAACTTGCGCACACGCTCTGAGAAGATTCATCCGAAGCACGCACACGGAAAGTCGAGTCTCAGACAGCGCACAAATATTGAGTTCTCTTTCAAGTCTTGCGCTCGAACGGACAAATTCACAAAAAAGATGTCAACATGCCCGTCTTGGCGAGTATCCTAGCAAACATAGTAGGTTTCAGAAAGACTATCCATCTGTACAGTATCAGTGTACTAGAACTAGATCATGCACTATGTCTTAAAGTGACAGCAGTCTAATATTCCTGCTGTCTGTGTATAAAGTTAATCAAACAACAACAAAAGGAAACCACTCACTGCACTAAATAGCTTTTGTAACTTTAATAATTAATCTATTCAGTGAAGATTATATGCATTATCATTTTGCATTTATTTACTTTATTCAATTTCTGTATCCGAAAACTACTGGTAAACACCAAAATAACCTGAAAAGCTGTTTATTTTATTATCTTTGCTCTGTTGTATTGATTTGTGTTGTTGCTTGTTGTTTCATTATTTGTTCTTATTTTCATTGAACATAGCACATACCGAACCTTACTGAAAACCTTGAAACCGTGATAAAAACTGAACCGTGAGTAATTTGAACTGGGTCCATTAGACCCCTACTCCTGTTTGTTAATGGTTGCTCTCTAATTAATAGATTAACCAAACCTGTTCCTGGTTTTCTCCCTCATTTCCCGTGTATTATAGCCCTCAGTTTTCAGTGATTCGTTTTTGTCTTAGCAATCTAACAACAAAAACAAAATGCTACATAGCATCATAGCAAAAAAAAAATCACTGCTCCGAATAGATCATTGTTCCCGCAACCAGCCCGCTGACACTTAGGGGGCTGGCAGTTTAGTTCGGAACGGGGCACGGTTCGCATGAAAAATCGCTAATGTAAACGCTGTCATGGGACCTGGGTGCGCACTGGGGTACCGAACCCGAGACTACCTGGAGGAGGTGGTCTGAGTTCGTTTGCTCCCGAACAGTGCTGCGATTCGCGTGTATGTGAAAGCAACACGGACTCGGGTGCGCACTTGTTCAGGAAGTAATCCTGCGCATGCGTTTTAGCCGATTATGATGTATTTAGTTAAATAAAACACACGTAAGGGATGAAGATTTACCCTGTATACGAGCAAGAGTGAGTCTGCAGTGTATTCGCGCATAGTGCGTGCAATCAGGGCAACAAATTAATGGAAATCCACTGTCTCCTCAAAAGAGTCAATTTGCAAGCAGCGGAAAGACAGCTTATGCGAAACACACACAGTTAACCTGCGTTGTTTACTCAGCTATGAATAATAGCACCAAATTAATAAAATGCACAATATATTGAGCCGCGTCGTGTTTTATAGCATGCGCCATGATATAAACACAGCTCACAGCTTCCTCTGGGTTCTCAGAGTCAGAGTATGAAAGCAGAAGATGCGGAAGAACACTGGATGAAGACAGGGGTATGTTAGAAGATGTATTTATTAACATAATACTTAATCTAAACTCAAATATAATTGTTAAACATCCATTCCAAAATGTAATGATTTTTAATAATAAAAACACATTAATATTGTAGTTTATTGGTATATTGGGAATAATTTATGTGTTTTCACCTCTTCATTGTCTCTACATTGTCAGCATCAGCACATTGACTGCAGACCTTCAGAAGGTCTTTTGTCTTCCCATATAGTTGTGCAATTTGATCTATAAAACAATCTGCACTTTGTCAAAAGGGATTTGATTCATGTATTAAATTCATTTTTTACAACATTACAGTTATAACGAAAAAGGTATATTAGGTAAAAAGCCAATAAAGAGTTAATGTTAAGTCAATAATAATGGAGTCGAAAAGTGAATGGGAATAACTATAATGTTATTATAGAGTGCATCAGTGTTGAAATTATCTTACATATAAAAACATACAATCAACAAAACACGTAAAACATTAAACAAACATTACGAATAAAAACAATATAATATAATATAACATAATGAATTAATATTGAACTGAACCAATAACCTGTTGATGAGAAGAATTCGTGTCCAGCATCAGCACAGACAACCCAAAAACACACCATAAACACCGTCAGTTCCTTTACTGCCATTATCAGGCCTTCAACATCTCAAATCACAACTTGTATCTTTATCTTACTGTGTGAAATCGATCTTAAATACCAAAATAACCTGCCAAAGCCCCCTTACTCATGTAAAGTTTTGCTTTTCATACATTTGATGTAACATTGACATGAACCTTATCCTCTAATTGATAGTAAAGCTGTTGAGAGCGATAACAAAGACAGGGGCGTGACGTTGCTTGCAGCTGAAATCATTGAAATAAATAAACGCATCAGAAATATGCAGTTAACCATTATTTTGTTGTAAGTGCTTATGCTTATTTCACTTCAACCTTTTCTTATATCGGTAGCTTAGACGGCGTATTTCACAGCAATTAACGCTAGCTGCTGTATAAACATAATTAACGTAACTTACTTAAAAACTGCAGCTCCAATCACTCCACAAGAAGGTTACCCATGACGCTCAATTTAAACGTATTATTGCTCATTTATGAATTAATTGCAAACCACGCAATATGCACAGAGATATGGAGTAAAAAGCGTCCATGTCGATTTCTGAAAGCACGCGACAGTGACTAGTACTACCATAGACATCATGATGTCTATGAGTACTACTACAACCGGTGCACTACTGCTAAGCAAACACTTTTTTATATTGAGTCGCAGCTCATTGGCCGCTGATGCAACAGCAACCAATCAGATAACGACGTGATAACTACCATTATAAGGGAAGGACCTATTAGCATGCGCCTTCTAGAGTTTCATGACAGACCTTGGTATTTAAGATCGATTTCACACAGTAAGATAAAGATACAAGTTGTGATTTGAGATGTTGAAGGCCTGATAATGGCAGTAAAGGAACTGACGGTGTTTATGGTGTGTTTTTGGGTTGTCTGTGCTGATGCTGGACACGAATTCTTCTCATCAACAGGTTATTGGTTCAGTTCAATATTAATTCATTATGTTATATTATATTATATTGTTTTTATTCGTAATGTTTGTTTAATGTTTTACGTGTTTTGTCCATATTCCTCCAGCTGTTTTTTCCACTGTTGTCACGACAAGTTGATTGTATGTTTTTATATGTAAGATCATTTCAACACCGATGCACTCTATAATAACATTATAGTTATTCCCATTCACTTTTCGACTCCATTATTATTTACTTAATATTAACTCTTTATTGGCTTTTTACCTAATATACCTTTTTCGTTATATCTGTAATGTTGTAAAAATGATTTTAATACATGAATCAAATCCCTTTTGACAAAGTGCAGATTGTTTTATAGATCAAATTGCACAACTATATGGGAAGACAAAAGACCTTCTGAAGGTCTGCAGTCAATGTGCTGATGCTGAGAATGTAGAGACAATGAAGAGGTGAAAACACATTCACTATTCCCAATATACCTTTAAAGTACAAGATTAATGTTTTTATTATTAAAAAGCATTACATTTTGGAATGGATGTTTAACAATTATATTTGAGTTTAGATTAAGTATTATGTTAATAAATGCATCTTCTAACATTCTAACTTTTGATGAACCCCTGTCTTCATCCAGTGTTCTTCCGCATCTTCTGCTTTCATACTCTGACTCTGAGAACCCAGAGGAAGCTGTGAGAGACCCTGTGGCAGCTTACAGACTCCTCAGACAAATGAGAAATGATTTGATGTATATTGTAAAACGCATTCAGCCGAATCTTACTCGGTGTGAAGAGTATCAGAATGAGTTGGACTCAAAGATCCCACAGCTGGAGGACTTGGATGGTGCAGCTTTAGGACTGATCAGACTGCAAGAGATCTACAAACTCCACCCAGAAGACATCACAAAGGGTAAACTGTCATGCAGTTTTGCACCAACGCAGTTTCACGGAGTTTCACTTTTTCCAATCTGATTTGTTTTTTATTTCACAGAAACGTCTCTAAATGCAGATGAAGCCTTCAATGTAGGGTTGGTCGCTTATAATGAGGACAAATTCCAGCATGCCTTCCTCTGGTTTCTGTACAGTCTGGACAGATTAACAGAAAACTCAACCACTACTGAGGAAGAGTTGCTCCGTTTCCTTAGTTCCTCAGTCTATCATTTTGGCAGCCTATCTGTGGCAATCTACTTCAGCCAACAGCTTCTAAATCTGGGTGAGGTCAATCTGTCCTGGATTTAATAGCATTTCGTTTAATATTTGTATATTTCACATTGGCAGACAATTTTGCTAAATTGTAGTGATTCAAGTCTTAAACATCTTTGCCTCAGATCCAAGTAATGATGAAGCCAGAGTTCAGCTGAACAGACTCCTTCACTTACAGAGCAACCCTGACATATTTACACTGAACACAGAGTCAAGTAACTATGAGGCACTGTGTAGAGGAGAGGTTGACGAGAGGGCAAGTGCTAAAATTTAAATCATCATTTGACATGAAATTGCAAACAGTCTTTGTGACGCTTTGTGTGTTGATTTGAATTTTATTATGTTTTATAAAATCAGATCTCCAAGAGACAGAGGGCGCTGTCCTGTAGGTACAGCACAGTTGGAGGAAACCCCAGACTGATGTACGCACCAGTGAAAGAGGAAGTGGAGTGGGACGAGCCTCGCATCATCAGATATCATGACATTATATCAGACAGAGAGATAGAGATCCTGAAGAATATCTCCAGACCTCAAGTGACTATCGAAAACACACACACACACGTTTGATATCCATGCTTTCCCTGACTTTCTATAGACATGATTTGTTTATACTGCACAAACTATGTTCTATCCCTACAACCCCCCCCCCCCCCCCCCACACACACACATGTCAAGTCACCTTTATTTATATAGCGCTTTTTACAATACACATTGTTTCAAAGCAGCTTGACAGAGATAACAGGAAAATAACGTTGTAATATAGGGGTGTCACGATTCTCCAAATCCTCAATTCGATTAAATTTTCGATTCTAAGGTCTCGATTCGATTCACGATTAAAAAAAAAAGCTGACATCAGTTCATCGCAATCTCACACATCTCTGTTATTATCAATGAAGCTGACTGCATAATGAATCTTTCATAATATATACACTTTGTTTGTTATAATTAGAGGATTTGCCAGCATACAGAATTCTGCACTGAACAAAAAGTCTGTTTTGAGCAGTGTGGGTAGTCTATCTTAAATGCTTCTGATTGGCCATTGCGTTCAAGAAATCAACACGTATGTCTGTGATTGGCTAAATCGCTCAACGCTGCAAACATGTTATAAATAGAAACTCTGGCCTGTAAATCGTTTCTATTTTGTTTAGTTGTTCTTGTTACTTTTCTGCAACAGATAAATAAAAATGTATTCGTTTTATATGTTTTATTCATAGATATTTCTAGTTTGCGGGAGTCCCGCGAATCGTTTTATTCTCCCGCACACACAGAGTGAGTGCATTACCGCCCGCGCTCGCACTCGGCCATCAAATCTAGTCCCTTGCCGCACTCTATTGTGTTGGGAGTGCACGTCTCTAGATCAAGGGCCCGGCCCGAGGATAGTGAGGGGAAATATCGGGTCGGGTCAAGTTCGGGCTCGGGCAGAGAATAAGCTCTAAGCCAAGTTAGAGGACTCACAGACTTTCAACACGTGTGTTTTTTTCCCGCGCCGTGATGAGTCGTTCATTGCCTCTGTCACGCGACAAATAAACAAAAGACCCGGAAGGTACAGTATTTGGTTATGTACCGGAGTAAAGTTAGTTTGCGGTTTGATCTTCAGATTTCGTTTCGCTGTGGTCCCGCAGTGCGGTGTCGTAGACATGCAAATAATATCTCATGTCGTTATTCATGATTTGTGAATTCGTGTAGTTGTTCTTGTTGACTCCGGTCCGAAATCAGTTTTTTTTTTCTTCTGGATTTTAATTTTAAATTGGGTATAGCTCCAAAAGTCGTCACTTAGAAGTCTGAACCCAGTGTCATCTTGACATGCTAGATTTGTGAATTTTTTCACAGCAAAGCTCTTGTCTGTAAACCGGTCGCTAAGTCCGGTAGACAGGAATGTGGAAAATGGGCGTTTTTAATGTTTAACAATGTATAATAACAATTTATAATAAACGCACACCGCTGGATTACAAAAACACTTGTTAGATTGAGCCTGATTTGTGAAAACTTTCACAGGTCAGTTTCGGTCAGTTAACCCCTCCCTGAGTGTTTAATTTGGTCATTCTGATTTGTGAAAACCTTCCCAGTCAGTTTGGGTCAGTTAACCCTTCCCTGAGTGTTCAACTTGGTCATTCTGATTTGTGAAAACTACTGTAGGTCAGTTTGGGTCAGTTAACCCTTCCCTGAGTGTTTAACTTGGTCATTCTGATTTGTGAAAACTACTGTAGGTCAGTTTGGGTCAGTTAACCCTTCCCTGAGTGGTTAACTTGGTCATTCTGATTTGTGAAAACTACTGTAGGTCAGTTTGGGTCAGTAAACCCTTCCCTGGGTGTTTAACTTGGTCATTCTGATTTGTGAAAACTACTGTAGGTCAGTTTGGGTCAGTTAACCCTTCCCTGAGTGGTTAACTAGGTCAATCTGATTAGTGAAAACTTTCACAGATCAGTTTGGGTCAGATAACCCGTCCCTGAGTGTTTAACTTGGTCATTCTGATTTGTAAAACTTTCACAGATCAGTTTGGGTCAGTTAACCCTTCCCAGAGTGTTTAACTTGGTCATTCTGATTTGTGAAAACTTTCACAGATCAGTTTGGGTCAGTTAACCCTTCCCTGAGTGTTTAACTTGGTCATTCTGATTTGTGAAAACTTTCACAGATCAGTTTGGGTTAGTTAACCCTTCCCTGAGTGTTTAACTTGGTCATTCTGATTTGTGAAAACTACCGTAGGTCAGTTTGGGTCAGTTAACCCTTCCCTGAGTGGTTAACTATAGCAATGAATGAATCGAATTTTCCGTCAGTGAGACTACACTGCACTGTCTGATGCGATACTGTAGTAGATGGTTGCATAGTTATAATTTTCTCCCTGATATTATCATTCTTGTAAGTAAAGAAGTTCATAAAGCCATTACTGTCGTGCTGCTTGGAAACATCTCAGCTTGAAGCTTTATTTTTCATTAGTTTAGCCACGGTTTCAAATAAATACCTAGGCTTTTGTTTATTTTCTTCTAATACACACCAACAACAACACAAATATTTTCTTTGTTATTGTCAGTATATTTAAAATTTTATAGTGTTGGTGTATTTTTGTACTGTTCGATGAGCAAATGTATGTGGACGTCCATTTCAAATGAACATGTTTGCTTGGCCCCTTAATTCCAGTGCGGACAAGTCTTAATGCTATGACATAATTACATTCTAGATTGGTGGCTTTCAAACTTATGAACTTATCAATTCAAACTTATCAAAAATATGATAAACCCTTTGCTGTGGACCCTTCTCCTAAAATATGGAGCCAGCTATTTATTTTCATGGCTTTATGCACATTTAAGTTGTCAATATTTACTTTCTACTCCCCAGCTGATGTGTAAACCTTAAGAGAAATCTAAAACTATGGACTGAGTAGAATAAAATCAATTTAATAATTTCTGACCAGTCTTGAATGAAAGTCAAATTTCAAAGTTTGTACATTGAAATTTAAAATGTACAAATTTAAACCTTGGTTGTAGATAATTGTGTGCTTCATGTGAAGTCCATATAGAAATGGTTTGAGGTCTGTGTGGAAGAACTTGGCTTATCTATAGAAAGCCCAGATATGAATCCCACTGAACGCACTTGAGATAAATTGGAGCCCTAACTACCGACTTGCAGGCCTCATCCAAAATCAGAGCCAATGATTTTGAAACCAAATGCTCAGAAAGCAAACATTAGTGTGGTGTTTGGGTGTTCACATACTTATTTATAAATATTATTTAAAACAGCCATATTTATAAATTTACAATTGACAGTTTGTTCCTATTTGTTGCCTACAGCTTTCTAGATCAAAGATTGAGGAAGATGGAGAATCTAGAGTCTCTCCTCACCGTATTTCTCAAAGGTTTAATAAATGTTTATTAAAGTCACCTTATTAATGGCATAGTTCACCCAGAAATTTAAATTCTGTCATAATCTTACATTATGTCTGGTAAATAATTTTGAATACAAAAAATATCCTGGTGTACTATTCCTTTTAACATGAGAGTTAGCAGTATTTGGCACAATAATAAGCTGTTTTGGTCACACACTTATTATGCAAAGAAAAATCATCACTATATTTTCAGTGTTTTTCTATACGATAACCCTATGGAAGCTGGTGTCAATCAGAAGATTGGAGATGCTACGGGACTCTCCATGGAAACGGCTGAAATACTGCTTGTACGTCACAGTAAGAAAGAAAGCATACGATCATGATTCATGCACAGGAAGCATATATTTTCTTTAATGCCAGCTATGCCTTACAAAACAAACTGTAAACATGGACATTGCACACTGCCTAACTAAATAAGCAAAGAAAGAAAGAAACCCCATTCTTTGCAGAGAACATTGGTTTGCTCTGCTTTTCAGTATCTCTTGCCAAGGAATGGCATACAGTATAAGCTTTGGGAGCTTATAGTATATCAGTATATTTCTATTTCAATAGCGTTTCATAAGTGATTCAATCATTTTCCAGGTTCAGAATTATGGGATTGGTGGAAGATATGAACCGCATCTTGATGCATTTGTAAGTTTCACTGTAGAGACATGACATCAATTTTGTAAACCAACACAGAATTTGCCATTGGTTCCCTTAGGAATTTCTAATAGGTTTTGGATTTATGAGTACTAGAATAAGTGATTTGATTTGAAAATAAATTGAGTTACCATAATATGGAAGTAAAATAATGACAAATGTTTTTAAAATATAAAGCTTGTTGAATTGCACTACTTGGAAAAAATATGCATTGCATTAACCGTGCTTGCATTGTATTTTTAGGGCTTGGATTTTTATTGGCTGAAATTCAACATTGTTGTGTATTTAAGCTGTAAGGAGAAAAAAAACAACAAGAGCGAGACTCCCTTTTTTGAGAGTCAACAGGCTGAGATACAAGAATCTAGACCCTGGAGGATAGACCATGCATGTTTATATTTTTAGTTTGTCCTTTTAAATTAAAATAATTAAAAACAAAAATAATTCCTCTTAATACATGGGCTAATATCATATTTGAAAATAACACCAACACTAATGCCGACTTCCTGTTTGCAGAACAAGAATGTTAGTTAATAGACTTTGCAACCCAGTGTCATTGGAAAAATGTGTAGGCCATTTATTATTGGACAACCACTGTAGTCCCTTTTCTATAACTTGTTGGCAACATGCATGTAATCAAACAAAATTTGCATTTGAGTTTTTTTTGTGATTTTATAATGTAGTACAAAACTGAAAAGTCTCTTAAAAAGGGCGGCTAGGGCCTAATACATAGCCATAGGGGAAGGGTAGGCAACATCGGTCCTGGAGAGCCACTCTCCTGCACAGTTGAGCTCCAACCCGAGTCAAACACACCAATTAAAAAACCAGCTAATCAATGTATTCAGAATTACTAAGGCTAAAGGCAGGTGAATTTTTCTTCTGGGTTGGAGCTAAACTCTGCACGACAGCGGCTCTCCAGGACAGACGTTGCCTACTCCTGACATAGGGGAACCAATGGCTCGAAAAAGCAAATTCTCTTGCAGGCTTTCAGAGTACAAATGTAACCTCTGTATTCTGTGTCATTGAGAGCTGGATTACAGACAAATAATTTCAAACTAACTAAAGAATGTTTGACCTCACAGCAGGAGGAGAATGACAGGATTGCTACATTCCTAATTTATGTAAGTTGACAGTGTAAGTGCAGCTGCCAGAAAAACAGTTTGCCTTAATGGCATTAAACAATATTTCTACTACATTAATTAATATTACCTGTGTGTAATTACCCATATACATTTTTCTTTTTGTTGCTGTAGATGAGTGATGTGGAGATAGGGGGCGCCACTGTCTTCCCTAAAGTTGGAGTTGCAGTGCAGCCGAAAAAGGTAAACCATCAATTCTGTGATTTTATACAAGGATCATTTAAGTACTAATTATATAGAAGTAGAATAATTTCAGCATCCTCTCTCTGCTCTTGCAGGGTTCAGCCGTGCTTTGGTACAATCTCCTCAGAAATGGTGAAGTGAATTGGAATACGCAGCATGCTGGATGCCCTGTGTTAGTGGGTAACAAATGGGGTAAGTTGGTAAATAAATGGATAGATCAATCTAAAATATAATTGGCTGATTTCATGACATTATTTTTTCTATTAATTCCATTATATGATGTATAAATAAATGTATATTAATATATCTATAATTCATTTCAGATTCATAAGACATTCTATACTGTATGTAGCTTTATCAAAATACTAATTATTTCAAACGAAGTTATTTTCCTTTTTTCTATTCTATGGTGTTTTTGAACCAAACATTCACACTCTATGGGGTGTTTTACATGTTTGTTTTTTTAATGGCAGTTGTTGTGTTTGAGGAGAAAACAATTTAGTCATGAATAATTTGAAAAGAAAAACAGACTGTTGAAAGTTAATGGTAACAATCATTAAGTTTATTTTCTTAATGTTTTTTTTTTGTTTTTTTTCAGTGGCTAACAAATTGATCCATGCGTTTGGACAGGAATTCAGGAGTCCCTGTTCTTTGTCAGACTGGGAATGAAAGACTCTACAGGGCCTGAAGTCATAATTTGTTTGTATCTGTACTATATATATTTAAACATAACTACATAGAAAATTGTACTATATCTGTACATGTTATATTTATTATGTATCTTTAATGTAGGCAGGATCTGTAACATAGATTTGTTGTATCAACTTTAACAAATTTGTAACTAACAAAATATAGTTACAAATAACAGCAAGTTACATTTGTAACTATAGACATTGTCACTTTAACTGTCTCAAATTACAGCAAGTTTTTCATAGCTTGCCCTTTTCCTGAGCCAAAATTTCTGATCACGAAGTCTAGCCAATGTGATATCTCCACCTGCAGATCCCAATAGCATAACATGTGTCAGTCAAAGCTCATTAAGGGAGTAAGTTTAGGGTTAGTTTTGCAATGGATCGATCACAATGAATATTTGGATGAATACAGTGAATGTCTGTCTTGGTCAAATCTTTCATACAAATAAATAAACTTCTGAATGCAGAATTTGATTGCTCAGATATTTCATCTGTAACTTGTGTGTGACCCATATGAGATGACTTAATTTCTTAATTTTTTTTTGCGTTTTCCCCTTGTGAAATAGTTATATGGAAATTTCGGTTTTAATCATGAGTCTCTTTAGTGATGCTGCATTTACAATTTTTCAGATTCAGCATTTTGGAATAATACACCTTAATTTGCCCAAACCGTTTTCAATAACTTGCCATTTTTCTTTAGTAAACTGTAAAAATAAACTAGCTGATTCAACTTAAAATAATTTTGTAACCTGGCTGCCTTGTTGGGTATACTAAGAAACTTAAGTTGTTTGCACAACACATATTGGAGTTCCTTAAACCTAGAATTAATATTTGGAGTAACAAAGGTGAAGCTGAAAAAGTTAAATTAACTTTAGCCTTTATACTCTATTACAAAAAAGAGAGAATTATGATAAAATCAATAATAATAACAAAACTTCTAATGCATGGTATCAGGAAAAATGTTTGTTGTCTTCTTCATTGTGATGTTTTTTGTCTTGTGCTCCGCTTTTAATCCTCTCTTGTAATCCCATGACTCGGCTGAAAGGCCACTCTGCTGCTTTTGACTGGCCAGTTTAAAGTCTGGGTGAACTGCAGGGTGGAGTTGACTGACTGGCGAGAGAGCTCTGATAGGTTAGTCACTGAAGAAGGCGGTCCAGAAAAGAGGGGAAATTGCCTTTGGATTGGATGTGCCTGAGGAAAGGGGAGGGGTTTGGGGAAGCTGTATGGCAGCAGAAGGGGATGAGAAATTGACTGCACAGCTGTCCACAAACAAACAAACATACACAAACAAATATGGACACAGAGAAAAAAAGATGTCAATGTTAAAAACTTAATCAAATTTACATTTATTACATGCTATTTGATTAAATTAGTGATGACATCTCAAATATATTTGATTGTTAAAATAACACCATAAAATTTGCCGCTATGCAATAAAACACTTAAGAACATTCATGCATCTGTGGGTAGGTTGGAATACTTAGGTAATAAAAACAAACAGATTTGTCAAACAAGGGATTCGTCTTTTCATAAAATTTTAGATCAATTATTTATTTCTATAAGATTTATATATATATTTGTGCTGTCAGCGTCAACGCATGAGATACATTTCAAAATCCTTAATGCATTAAATTGTCTAACGCTGTTTACTTTGTAACCGCAGTGCAGCAGTTCCGGGTTCTATGTCAGATCGCTAACGGCAATTGGCCGACGCTGTTCACGTGAGCATCACGACACATGCATGTAACTCGGAAGTGCTGCAATGTGGTTACATTTAATTTAATATTCAACAATATTATTTGATCTGTCTCCATTGACACCATTATATAAGAACTGAACTGAGCTAAACGATGACTTCATGGTTTTCTCCAGAGCGGCTATATATATAAATTAACTAAATTAATAACTTTTTTTACAACAAAAATGAAACATCACTGAACTTACTTAAGCTGGACTGTGACGCTGTTTTCTTCTGGAAACAAACTTTGTTTGATTATTTTCCTGTTATCTCTGTAAAGCTGCTTTGAAACAATATGTATTGTGAAAAAGAGCTGTATAAATACTTGACAATGTAAAGAGGTTAGGAGACTGACACAGAAGAGAAGAAATTCTTCAATAAAGTCATTTGTTTTTTGCACACATAACGTATTCTCGTCGCTTCATAACTTTAAGGTTGAACCACTGGAGTCACATGGACTATTTTAACAATGTCTTTACTACCTTTCTGGGCCTTAAAAGTGGTTGTTACGTTAATGTCTATGGAGGGGACAGAAAGCTCTTGGGTTTCATCAAAAAATATCTTCATCTGTGTTACGAAGATGAACGAAGGTCTTACGGGTTTGTAACGACATGAGGGTGAGTAATTAATGACAGAAATTAAATTTTGGGGTGAACTATCCCTTCAAAGCAATTATTTTTATATAAGCATTATTTACATAAGATTATTTACCAAGGAGACAGAGTTAAGCTAATTTATGTTTCTGTAAATGGATACACATTCAGGCTTCCCCTAACTGTGTTCAACAATAAGAGTGCCCTATGCTCCAAGTCTATGACCAGTCATTTACTCTTTCATCAACCGGGTGTTGATAGCGCAAGCGCAGATGAGACCTGAACAGCACACGCTATCCGTTTAAACTAATCTCATTTAAGCCTTGCCAATTTAAACATTGAAGTGCAAGAAGACGTGAAAAAGAACTTGCGCACACGCTCTGAGAAGATTCATCCGAAGCACGCACACGGAAAGCCGAGTCTCAGACAGCGCACAAATATTGAGTTCTCTTTCAAGTCTTGCGCTTGAACGGACAAATTCACAAAAAAGATGTCAACATGCCCGTCTTGGCGAGTATCCTAGCAAACATAGTAGGTTTCAGAAAGACTATCCATCTGTACAGTATCAGTGTACTAGAACTAGATCATGCACTATGTCTTAAAGTGACAGCAGTCTAATATTCCTGCTGTCTGTGTATAAAGTTAATCAAACAACAACAAAAGGAAACCACTCACTGCACTAAATAGCTTTTGTAACTTTAATAATTAATCTTTATTTAAGTCAGTGAAGATTATATGCATTATCATTTTGCATTTATTTACTTTATTCAATTTCTGTATCCGAAAACTACTGGTAAACACCAAAATAACCTGAAAAGCTGTTTATTTTATTATCTTTGCTCTGTTGTATTGATTTGTGTTGTTGCTTGTTGTTTCATTATTTGTTCTTATTTTCATTGAACATAGCACATACCGAACCGTACTGAAAACCTTAAAACCGTGATAAAAACTGAACCGTGAGTAATTTGAACTGGGTCCATTAGACCCCTACTCCTGTTTGTTAATGGTTGCTCTCTAATTAATAGATTAACCAAACCTGTTCCTGGTTTTCTCCCTCATTTCCCGTGTATTATAGCCCTCAGTTTTCAGTGATTCGTTTTTGTCTTAGCAATCTAACAACAAAAACAAAATGCTACATAGCATCATAGCAAAAAAAAAATCACTGCTCCGAATAGATCAGTGTTCCCGCAACCAGCCCGCTGACACTTAGGGGGCTGGCAGTTTAGTTCGGAACGGGGCACGGTTCGCATGAAAAATCGCTAATGTAAACGCTGTCATGGGACCTGGGTGCGCACTGGGGTACCGAACCCGAGACTACCTGGAGGAGGTGGTCTGAGTTCGTTTGCTCCCGAACAGTGCTGCGATTCGCGTGTATGTGAAAGCAACACGGACTCGGGTGCGCACTTGTTCAGGAAGTAATCCTGCGCATGCGTTTTAGCCGATTATGATTGTTAAATAAAACACACGTAAGGGATGAAGATTTACCCTGGATACGAGCAAGAGTGAGTCTGCAGTGTATTCGCGCATAGTGCGTGCAATCAGGGCAACAAATTAATGGAAATCCACTGTCTCCTCAAAAGAGTCAATTTGCAAGCAGCGGAAAGACAGCTTATGCGAAACACACACAGTTAACCGGCGTTGTTTACTCAGCTATGAATAATAGCACCAAATTAATAAAAAGCACAATATATTGAGCCGCGTCGTGTTTTATATCATGCGCCATGATATAAACACAGCTCACAGCTTCCTCTGGGTTCTCAGAGTCAGAGTATGAAAGCAGAAGATGCGGAAGAACACTGGATGAAGACAGGGGTATGTTAGAAGATGTATTTATTAACATAATACTTAATCTAAACTCAAATATAATTGTTAAACATCCATTCCAAAATGTAATGATTTTTAATAATAAAAACACATTAATATTGTAGTTTATTGGTATATTGGGAATAATTTATGTGTTTTCACCTCTTCATTGTCTCTACATTCTCAGCATCAGCACATTGACTGCAGACCTTCAGAAGGTCTTTTGTCTTCCCATATAGTTCTGCAATTTGATCTATAAAACAATCTGCACTTTGTCAAAAGGGATTTGATTCATGTATTAAATTCCTTTTTACAACATTACAGTTATAACGAAAAATGTATATTAGGTAAAAAGCCAATAAAGAGTTAATGTTAAGTCAATAATAATGGAGTCGAAAAGTGAATGGGAATAACTATAATGTTATTATAGAGTGCATCAGTGTTGAAATTATCTTACATATAAAAACATACAATCAACAAAACACGTAAAACATTAAACAAACATTACGAATAAAAACAATATAATATAATATAACATAATGAATTAATATTGAACTGAACCAATAACCTGTTGATGAGAAGAATTCGTGTCCAGCATCAGCACAGACAACCCAAAAACACACCATAAACACCGTCAGTTCCTTTACTGCCATTATCAGGCCTTCAACATCTCAAATCACAACTTGTATCTTTATCTTACTGTGTGAAATCGATCTTAAATACCAAAATAACCTGCCAAAGCCCCCTTACTCATGTAAAGTTTTGCTTCAAAAAATTCATATCGGTATGAATACATTTGATGTAACATTGACATGAACCTTATCCTCTAATTGATAGTAAAGCTGTTGAGAGCGATAACAAAGACAGGGGCGTGACGTTGCTTGCAGCTGAAATCATTGAAATAAATAAACGCATCAGAAATATGCAGTTAACCATTATTTTGTTGTAAGTGCTTATGCTTATTTCACTTCAACCTTTTCTTATATCGGTAGCTTAGACGGCGTATTTCACAGCAATTAACGCTAGCTGCTGTATAAACATAATTAACGTTAGTTACTTAAAAACTGCAGCTCCAATCACTCCACAAGAAGGTTACCCATGACGCTCAATTTAAACGTATTATTGCTCATTTATGAATTAATTGCAAACCACGCAATATGCACAGAGATATGGAGTAAAAAGCGTCCATGTCGATTTCTGAAAGCACGCGACAGTGACTAGTACTACCATAGACATCATGATGTCTATGAGTACTACTACAATCGGTGCACTACTGCTAAGCAAACACTTTTTTATATTGAGTCGCAGCTCATTGGCCGCTGATGCAACAGCAACCAATCAGATAACGACGTGATAACTACCATTATAAGGGAAGGACCTATTAGCATGCGCCTTCTAGAGTTTCATGACAGACCTTGGTATTTAAGATCGATTTCACGTCTATGATTTCACACAGTAAGATAAAGATACAAGTTGTGATTTGAGATGTTGAAGGCCTGATAATGGCAGTAAAGGAACTGACGGTGTTTATGGTGTGTTTTTGGGTTGTCTGTGCTGATGCTGGACACGAATTCTTCTCATCAACAGGTTATTGGTTCAGTTCAATATTAATTCATTATGTTATATTATATTATATTGTTTTTATTCGTAATGTTTGTTTAATGTTTTACGTGTTTTGTCCATATTCCTCCAGCTGTTTTTTCCACTGTTGTCACGACAAGTTGATTGTATGTTTTTATATGTAAGATCATTTCAACACTGATGCACTCTATAATAACATTATAGTTATTCCCATTCACTTTTCGACTCCATTATTATTGACTTAATATTAACTCTTTATTGGCTTTTTACCTAATATACCTTTTTCGTTATATCTGTAATGTTGTAAAAAATGATTTTAATACATGAATCAAATCCCTTTTGACAAAGTGCAGATTGTTTTATAGATCAAATTGCACAACTATATGGGAAGACAAAAGACCTTCTGAAGGTCTGCAGTCAATGTGCTGATGCTGAGAATGTAGAGACAATGAAGAGGTGAAAACACATAAATTATTCCCAATATACCAATAAACTACAATATTAATGTGTTTTTATTATTAAAAAGCATTACATTTTGGAATGGATGTTTAACAATTATATTTGAGTTTAGATTAAGTATTATGTTAATAAATACATCTTCTAACATTCTAACTTTTGATGAACCCCCGTCTTCATCCAGTGTTCTTCCGCATCTTCTGCTTTCATACGCTGACTCTGAGAACCCAGAGGAAGCTGTGAGAGACCCTGTGGCAGCTTACAGACTCCTCAGACAAATGAGAAATGATTTGATGTATATTGTAAAACGCATTCAGCCGAATCTTACTCGGTGTGAAGAGTATCAGAATGAGTTGGACTCAAAGATCCCACAGCTGGAGGACTTGGATGGTGCAGCTTTAGGACTGATCAGACTGCAAGAGATCTACAAACTCCACCCAGAAGACATCACAAAGGGTAAACTGTCATGCAGTTTTGCACCAATGCAATTTCACTGAGAGTTTCACTTTCCAATCTGAATTGTTTATTTATTTATTTCACATTTCACAGGAACGTCTCTAAATGCAGATGAAGCTTTCAATGTAGGGTTGGTCGCTTATGAGGAGTACAAATTCCAGCATGCCTTCCTCTGGTTTCTGTACAGTCTGGACAGATTAACAGATAATTCAACCACTACTGAGGAAGAGTTGCTCCGTTTCCTTAGTTCCTCAGTCTATCATTTTGGCAGCCTATCTGTGGCAATCTACTTCAGCCAACGGCTTCTAAATCTGGGTGAGGTCATTCTGTCCTGCATTTAATAGCATTTCGTTTAATATTTGTATATTTCAGATTGGCAGACAATTTTGCTAAATTGTAGTGATTCAAATCTTAAACATCTTTGCCTCAGATCCAAGTAATGATGAAGCCAGAGTTCAGCTGAACAGACTCCTTCACTTACAGAGCAACCCTGACATATTTACACTGAACACAGAGTCAAGTAACTATGAGGCACTGTGTAGAGGAGAGGTTGACGAGAGGGCAAGTGCTAAAATTTAAATCATAATTTGACATGAAATTACAAACAGTCATTGTGACGCTTTGTGTGTTGATTTGAAGTTTATTGTGTTTTATAAAATCAGATCTCCAAGAGACAGAGGGCGCTGTCCTGTAGGTACAGCACAGGTGGAGGAAACCCCAGACTAATGTACGCACCAGTGAAAGAGGAAGTGGAGTGGGACGAGCCTCGCATCATCAGATATCATGACATTATATCAGACAGAGAGATAGAGATCCTGAAGAATATCTCCAGACCTCAAGTGACTATCGAAAAAACACACACACCCCAACAATGACACAAATATTTTTGTTGTGATTGTCAGTATATTTAAAATCGTATTTCTTGTTATGGTGTATTTTTGTACTGTTCAATGGGCAAATGTATGTGGACATCGATTTCAAATGAACATGTTTGCTTGGCCCCTTAATTCCAGTGCAGACAAGTCTTAATGCTATGACATAATTACATTCTAGATTGGTGGCTTTCAAACTTTTTCAAAAATATGATAAACCCGTTGCCGTGGACCCTTCTCCTAAAATATAGAGCCAGTTATTTATTTTCATTGCTTTACACACATTTAAGTTGACAATATCTACTTTCTACTCCCCAGCTGATGTGTAAACCTTAGAAAAATCTAAAACTATGGATTTTATTAGTATAAAATCAATCTTTTAATTTCTGACCAGTCTTGAATAATAGTCAAATGTCAAACTATGTACATTTAAACCTAAAATTTACTAATTTAAGTGTAAACCTCCGTTGTAGAGAATTGTGTGCTTCCTGTGAGGTCCATATAGAAATGATTTATTGAGGTCTGTGTGGAAGAACTTGGCTTATCTATAGAAAGCCCAGATTTGAATCCCACTGAACACACTTGAGATAAATTGGAGCCCTAACTGCCGGCATGCAGGCCTCATCCAAAATCAGAGCCAATGATTTTGAAACCAAATGCTCAGAAAGCAAACATTAGTGTGGTGTTCACATACTTTTAGCCTTATACATACATTTATTCTTGACCGTTAATTCCGATTTGTTGCCTACAGCTTTCTAGAGCGGAAGTTTATCGTTCTGGAATCACAAAACCCTTAAAACTACGTGTTTCTCAAAGGTTAATATGTATTAAATTCACCTCGTTATACTGGCGTAGTTCACCCAAAAAGGTGAATTCTTACATGATGTTTGGTTTTTAATACAATAACTATTACTTTAACATACGAGTTAGCAGTATTTGACATAATATTAAACTATTTTAGTCACACACTTACTATGCAAGTAATCATCACTTTATTTTCAGTGTTTTTCTAAGCAATGACCCTGTGGAAGCTGGTTTCAATCAGAGGATTGCAGATGTTACGGGACTCTCCATGGAAACAGCTGAATCACTGCTTGTATGTCACAGTAAGAAAGAAGGCATATGATCATTTCAGTATATAATTCATTTATATTCACCTTATTCTTCAATCTTGAATTCTTAAATAGTGATAAACATGCATTTTTACCTGTGAAACTTTGAAATGGTAACCGTTTCTATTTCAATAATGATTCATAAATGATGCAATAATTTTCTAGGTTCAGAATTATGGGGTTGGTGGTGCATTTGAACAGCATATTGATCCATTGGTAAGTTCACTGTACAGACATTACATCAATTTTGTAAACCAACACAGAATTTGCCATTGATTGCCTCAGGAATTTTAAATGGGCTTTGGCAGGTTTGAATTTGAGTAATTAAATAAGAAATGATTCAATTTAAAAATGAATTAAAATGCTAGCATGAACCTCCTGTGTCCAGTTTGAAAGGTAAATGCTGATAATAATAATACAAAAATTCACTCTGAGATGGTTGACTTTCTTGAGTCAACAGGCTGAGAATAGCTATAACTTGTGAATTGCTAGTTATAGAGTGACGTGCACTGTCTAGTGAAGCGCGGATCGCAGTTATATTTGTGGGTGGATCAAGTAATAAAAAATATCATTTTGATAAATGCGTGAGGGTCGCGGGCAGATGATCTAAATCATTAACAATGGAAATATTAAAACCACTTGTAGACCTACATGTATTTGTGAGTGTGTTGCTGAAATCTGATTGGTTGATGAACTGCTGTTTGGCGGGGGAACTGCCAGATACACACAAAATTATGTCAAAATGCCTGCCTTGGAGAATATTCACGTTAAACCAGTCAATCGTTTCTTAAATCAGTGTAAAGCCGCCTTTCCACTGCACACGATATTCGGACTTTCGGAATTCGTCACCTACTGGCAGGTGTAATGATCTTTTATTTATGACAGTATGTGGGAACATTAATTACATTAATTAAATCCTTTTTTCACAGCAGTATTTTGTATTGTATTTAAATACATTTGATGAGTAAGTATTTGTAATTAAATACTTTTTTTTTAATGTATTTGTACCCATCTCTGCTCACAGGAGACCGAGAATGACAGGATTGCTACATTCCTAATTTATGTAAGTGTAGCTGTCAGAAAAACAATTTGCCTCAATGGCATTAAACAGTATTTCTATTACAGCTATTATTACATGTGTGTAACTATCCATATAAATATTTTCCTTTAGATGAGTGATGTGGAGATAGGGGGCGCCACTGTCTTCCCTAAAGTTGGAGTTGCAGTGCAGCCGAAAAAGGTAAACCCTCAATTCTGTGATTTTATGCAAGGATCATTTAATTACTAATTATATAGAAGTAGAATAATTTCAGCATCCTCTCTCTGCTCTTGCAGGGTTCAGCCGTGCTTTGGTACAATCTCCACAGAAATGGTGAAGTGAATTGGAATACGCAGCATGCTGGATGCCCTGTGTTAGTGGGTAACAAATGGGGTAAGTTGGTAAATAAAGTAAAAGTGACACGTGGTGCACCTCTGCATTTGACCCATCCAAGTAAGTGCACACACATTAGGAGCAGAGTAGTGAGTAGTGAACACACACACACTGCAAACGTGGATACACACACCCAGAGCAGCGGGCAGCCTTGAGTGGTGCCTGGGGAGCGATTGGGCTCAAGGACACCTCAGTCATATTCCTGCCGGTACTGGAATCGAACCAGCAACCTTTGGGTCACCAGTCCAACTCTGTTACCATTAGGCCATGACTGCCCCCAAAAAATGGATGGATCAAAACAGCGAATTATATTTTTGATTGACATTATTTTGGAACTTTCGTTGTGTATCCTCAAAGTACAAATAAGTGTATATTAATATATTTAAATTTCATATTCATAAGACATTTATACTGTATGTAGCTTTAACAAAACACTAATCATTTTAATCTAAGTGTCTTATTTGTGAATGTTCTTTGTTAGATAAATGTATTGCCTTTTTTCTATTGTATGGTGTTCTTAAACCAAACGTGTGTGTGTGCGTTTTTATTTTCATAGCATTGTTTGAGGAGAAAAAAAATTCAGACATGAGTCATTTGAAAAGAAAAGCGGATGATTGAAAGGTTAATGGTAAAAATAATTTGTTTACGTGGTGTTTTTTGTTTTGTTTTTTCTCTCAGTTGCTAACAAATGGATCCATGAGTTTGGACAGGAATTTAGGAGCCCCTGTTCTTTGTCGGACTGGGAATGAAAGACCCTACAAGGCTTGAAGTCCGAAGATATTTGTACCTGTATAGATATTTTAACCTGCCTACAAAGAAAGTTGTACAATATCTGTACATGTTATATTTATTATGTGTCAGTAATGTAGGCAGGATCAGTTGCAGATTTTTCGTATCAACTTTTGCTGTTGTTTGTAACGGTATATTTCACTATTACTGCCTCAGATGCAGTTGAGCCAATATCTCAGAACACTAGAGACACTCAGAAAGTCTAGCCCATGTGATCTCTCTCCACCTGCAGAGCCCTATAGCTCTAACATGCATTGCAGAAAGGTATTGTGCTTTTGTCTCTGTCTATGCTCAGTAAGGGTATAGGGTTTGTATTAGTTTTGCAATGTGTTACTATATTTAAAATCTGTCTTGGTAAAATATTTCATACAAATAAATAAACTTCAGAATGCAGAATTTGGGTGTTCAGAAATATCATCTGTAACTCTTGTGACACATGAGGGTTGGGCTCTGAAATCAGATCCGTTATAAGCCTCTAATTTTATTTCATAGATTTTATTTTCCTTTTTCCCCTTGTGAAATAGTGGCCGCAACTAGCTTATTCAACACAAAATATTTGTAACCTGGCTGCCTTAAAATGTTGTTGGGTATACTAAGAAACTTCAGTTGTTTGCACATATATTGGAGTTCCTTAAACCTAGAATTAATATTGCAGTAACAAAGGTGAAGCTGACAAATAATTGAATCAACTTCATACTTTGTTCAATCTTACTCAATCTTTTATGCTCTCCTCATGTCTGAATTACACATCCTTCCCTCACAAGTCAAAATGACCCGAAGCATTAAAATTACACTTCTTCTTTGTTTTTGTCCAGAAAGCTTGTCATTTCATTCTATTTTAATATGATTTTTTTTAATTACTATATTTCAACAATAATGAAATTAAGAATAAACACTTTATTCACATTCTTTAAATACAAAATAATTGCTGTACATGCAAAACTCAGTTTAAAAAAAAATCATGCATTGGGTGTATACTGACCTCATGTGGAAAGAAAAAATAACGTGGCATTACATGAATATTGCTACTAGATGGTCTTAACTCCATGGGGAGTAAATTAATTGGCACCATTATTTTGATGGGCATTTCTAGGTGTGTGTGTGTGTGTGTTTTTATGTGAGGGTGGGATGCTCTATGGTCTCTGCCCTTTATTTGCGTCTGTGTGTTCTGGGTGGTGCATGTTTTGTTTTGTTTTGTTTAGTGACACAACAAAAACATTTTCCCCATTTCCCATTAATTCCTATAGGAGTCAAATTGACCTGCAAGGGAAGGATTTGTTACTTTATTTTATTTTTTATTACAACCACAAAAACTAATTGAATCCAGTCCATTTTTTGTGTGTATTCCAATTTCAAGTGTGACAAAACTGACAAGGTCTAGTACCACTCCGAAGAACACTCAAGTTTTAAAAATGAAAAGAAAATGAATTTCGGGCCAAAATGACCGTGGAGAGGTTGAAGGTATAGTGTCAAATATATAAAGTGCTTTGCTCTCAATCATCCAGTGAGAATGTATAAACTTAAAACAAAAAAGAGCGAATTATGATAAAACCAATAATAATAACAATCAAACTTCTAAAGCATGGTATCAGGAAAAATGTTTGTTGTCTTCTTCATTGTCATGTTTTTTGTCTTGTGCTCCGCTTTTAATCCTCTCTTGTAATCCCATGACTCGGCTGAAAGGCCACTCTGCTGCTTTTGACTGGCCAGTTTAAAGTCTGGGTGAACTGCAGGGTGGAGTTGACTGACTGGCAGGAGAGCTCTGATAGGTTAGTCACTGAAGAAGGCGGTGCAGAAAAGAGGGGAAATTGCCTTTGGATTGGATGTGCCTGAGGAAAGGGGAGGGGTTTGGGGAAGCTGTATGGCAGCAGAAGGGGATGAGAAATTGACTGCACAGCTGTCCACAAACAAACATGCACACAGAGAAAAAAATGGCAAATTTCAAATTTACATTGCTATTTGCTTAAATTAGTGATGACATTTCAAATAAGCAATATTTGATTGTTCCAAGGTCAGCAGTGACACTCTTACCCCTGTCAATAGAAGGGTAGAAGGAAAGATGAGAAGGAAAGGCAGAGAAAGGTACAGATGCTGTATTCTGAAAAAGAATGAGGGGAAAATAACAATTATAATATGCACAAGTCAAATTTGCCACTATGCAACAAAACACGTAAAAACACTCACGCACCTGTGGGTAGGTTGGAAAACTTGGGTAATTCACTAAGATTAGTTTGCTGAAATTAAACTTGTAGGTGAAACGTTTCCCTTTGGTCTTGTGCAAAATTCGCTTATTATAATAATACCTGATTTGAAGGGGGGAAAACAGATTTGTCAAACAATGGATTTGTCTCTTCATAAAATGTTAAGAAAATTATGTTTCTATAATTTGTTATTTTTGTATGCATGAATGTTTGTACATATAATTGGAACAATAGGCACATGACATTACAGGACCGGCATATATATATATATATATATATAGTAAATATGATAGTCATATGAAAATCATACTGTAATATATTTTATGATGGAAATAGAATATAGTTATATTAGTATAGTTATATTAACATATACTGTAGGACTACATATATTTGAAGTTGATATATCAATATTGTTCATAATCATAAGCCATTTCTTTATATTTTCTCCATAAATCTGGAGAGAAGTGAGATAATCACGTAAACCTATAATACTATATATATATATATATATATATATATATATATATATATATATATATATATATATATATATAATTTAATCTTTGTATGTATGTATGTGTATATGGATGAAGTGCATGTAGCCTACCTTAAAGCTCTGCTGAGTTTGTCGTAATTCATGTGTGGCTTGCCCTTCCTCTCCCCCCACAGTTTAGCCAATCTCTCTGGGTCTCTGATTACAAACTCTCCCCATTCGCTGCCCCACGTGATAGCTCCGCCTTCGCCACGCCCCAACAGCTCTAACAGGAAGTGCCACAACTGCACCTGCCGCGAGCCTGGAGAGCACGCTGGTCTATACGCCCAATCAGGGAAAAGCACTGCTGAGGGAAACAACATGCAAAGTTATGCTTGAAAGATAGAAAGAGTAATTGAAAACAATTCAGTCTGTACTGAATGAAACATCAAAGTTTTCAATCCAATTATTATTGCATCACCCTAGGCCTATATTTTTCCCTGCACACCTAGCCAAAATAAACAATTCAGATGAACCGTATCCCATAATACTGTTCACATATAACGTTAGTGGGATCTCCCTGAGTTTCAAAGGCTATTTGTAATTTGGCACACATCCTTTGAAATGACGGCAGGAGAAGAGACATTATGTTATGCATTTTCTATCATGATTGTAACGGATTCATTTTGTGGTTGAATTTAATACATTTGTTTTATGCTCCAAACGAGACTTAAAATAATGTGTTTGGTTAAAGCCAGCTACGAGGTCTCCGAGAGGTATATAATACATTTTGTGAAATTGCCTAATATAGTATAAATACCACTTTAGTGTTGTAAAGATATTGTAAATCACCAATATAGTCTCATCTGAGCCTTATTGGTCTGTCATCGCTCGTCAATGTCAAAATATTTTAGATGACCAATCAAATTAAAGTAGGCGGGCTCTATATTCACAGAAGCTGCTCAGCTGAGTTTACAAGTTTACAGTCTCTCGACGCTTCAGTAAACGGTCCTAGTGCTTTCGATATAAGATGTAAGTAGCTAAACGAAACATTTCAAAAATAATCTCGTAAACTAATAAACTTTTGTCTAATTTCGTCATTTTTAATTGAAAATAGGCCAATTTACGTAATTCAAGTAATGTAATAATTAGCAGTTGTCAATGTGAGGGGACAAGAAACATTAATTAAGCCGTATATCGTTAGTCATTCGATTAATAATGAATGTGTTCTTACTGTGGTTTAATTTTTAAGAAATGTTTTACCTAGCGTTCGTATCGCCTTCAGTAAATTAACTTGCCAAAGAAAATGATTAATAATAATACAAAAATAGGCTAAATATCAGTTGACCCTATGTTTACTTGCACTGAGACAGACGAAAATGAAAAGACTATTATTAGTCAAAGCTCTGCTTTAGGAGGGGAAGAAACAGGGCAAGATAAGGAGACTGAGAAAAAGAAAGAGTGATGGAGATGAGGAGAGAGCAGAAAAAATGAGAGAAAATCTACTCACTGACATGGTTTTAAAACTTTCTTAATCCATTTTTTGGTCCTCAAACTGAAATGTACATAGTGATCCTACAAATGTTAATTTAAATTCAGTGACTTCTTCAAAACTTCTGGTTTCTCAACATGAAACAAAAACACTTAAAAAAATATGTTAGCTAAATAGTTCTGTCATGTGAACTTTTTTTGGGGAAGTTTTGGTTATCCATGCCAAATAATATACAAGCGTATTTCAGATATGGAACGGTGCACTCTTGTGTGTTTTATGACCATGGTTTAGACTGAAAAAGGCGGTACACGATCTTGGTTAGCAATTTGACTTTAGGCTACTGTAATACAATAATACAATGTAATAAAATAATACATATTTTCAGTGCATCAAAAAGCGTGCTCCTTAAGATACCAACAGACAGCCTAACCTAGCACAATAGTGCATAAAAAGTCAACAAAATGAAGTATTTGTACCTCATAATTAAATACAAAATGAGGGACAAACTGCAAAAAGGTCTACTTTCTGAAAAAAAAGAACCCCCTTTACACTAGGCTGGCTGTAGGCTTGATACACACACAGACACACACACACACACACACACACACACATTCACTTACTTCTGTTCCAGTAAGTCGAGGGAAAAGGACCCAGAGAGGAATTACAATTACACTCCATCTGTAAAATATTAATATCTTCATCATCGTCTTCATAATCAGCATCGTCTTTATTCCCTGAGCTCAATTAAATCAGTGAGTAAACATAAGAAGCGATTCGATTGTTTGGAATCCCAATTACTTCAAGTAGACTTTCAGATCTTCATGTCACTGCTGGACTGTTTTGGTGGGTTTGAATAAATGCAGAAAAAAGATTAGGCTATAGCCTTCGTTTACAGTGTCATTCGATCTAATGTTATTTTAGCTACATATGCTAGCCTACTTTAAGCTGCCGATGATGTCAGCCTTTCAAAGATTTCAAAATCAAAAAAAAAAAAAACAATCTCTTTTCACAATGAGTTTCTGTTTTCCATGTGTCAGATGTGTCAAAACATCCATAACATTCATTCTGTCCGTCTTGTTTTCCCTTCTATCAAATCAAATAATTTTCATTTTTTGTTTAAACATTGTCAGTTCTTTCTTTAAAACATTATACTATGATACTAAAAATACAAAATCACGATAGAAAATCACTAAATAAGAATGTATGAATAAAAAGGAAAATCTGTTCAAATGATCAACACTTTAAATTTGATCAAATCATCAACAGGCCTATCATAATTCATAATCGCAATAAACAAATAATGCACTAAAACTCAGTAAAGCCTAAAATTAACTAAGTGTTTAATAAACTTCTGAAGGCCTAATGAATCATTTTCCTCTTTTGAATTTATAAAACAACCCAAGTATAATTTCTGTAAGACTCTTTAAGAGAGATGTCGTTACCTGTTCAGTGGAGATGCTCTTTCTGGAGGAATGAAGAAAAGACACCTGTAACCATTCCCTCACTATTTATCTTTATCCCTGTCCCTCTCTCTTATTTACTGTACAACTATTACCTTCATCCCTGATCTCTCTCTCTCTCTCTCTCTCTCTCTCTCTCTCTCTCTCTCTCTCTCTCTCTCTCTCTCTCTCTCTCTCTCTCTCTCTCTCTCTCTCTCTCTCTCTCTCTCTCTCTCTCTCTCTCTCTCCACCAATCCAAACTGACATAGGTGATACCCAAGCTTTCCGTTTTTAGGAGGATGTTTTGTATTGGATGTGGATTTGCCTGGGTCAACACACATGGGTAGAGAGAGAGAGAGAGAGAGAGAAAATTTAGACAGTTTAATAATTCAGATAAATTAGCTTAAATTATTTGATAGAAAAACAAAATAAATATCTCACCTTAAAGGGAACGTTTTCAGAAAATAAGAAGGTTCTCTGAAAGTTATGAACAAAATGTTAGCACAAAAACATTTATACATCGTTTATGGAACTTTTTTGAAACGTATTGTTCATCTAACATTTTTTACATTTTAGGACTAAATTACTTATTTCAGAATGTTTAGAGACATTCAAAAGTAACGTTTCCATGATGTTTGCAAAATGATCAAATCAGAATTTTCCCTTCACGTTCGTATAATCAAGATTTTTTCTTTGTAAAACATTTAAAAACTGGATGCTTTGAACATTCAGAGAACATTCAGAAATAACATTTTCATAACTTAACGGGGACTTTAGCTAAATGTTTTTAGAATATAATTTTCTTAGCTGGGATACCATACAGTAGGCCTACATTATAACCAATATAAAAATACATATGTAAAAATATTATTAAAATAAAATGAATGTACCCTTTTTATTGTTACATTAAACATTCACACAATTTTTTTTTATAAAAAATATAAAGTATATAAGCTTTAGAAAGTACTTAAATGTTTCTTTAACCAAAGCAAAATTAAATCTTTATACTATTTAATCTAAATGAACACATACGGTAATTAACGATAAAATCATGACCTATGCAAATTGTCCTCTTATGTCTCTGAATATCTGTCAAATCATGAAACTTCAACTAAAGGAACATCTTGACTAAAGGTGAAATAAACTGTAAATTAACAAATGAAAGAGATTTTATACCTCTCTGTCTGTCTGTACACACACACGCACACACAC
Source organism: Siphateles boraxobius (assembly GCF_051911475.1). Lineage (NCBI taxonomy): Eukaryota > Metazoa > Chordata > Actinopteri > Cypriniformes > Leuciscidae > Siphateles > Siphateles boraxobius. The sequence continues at coordinate 2,807,763 of NW_027509215.1, forward strand.
ACACACACACACACACACACACACACACACACACACACACACACACACACACACACACACACACACACACACACACACACACACACACACACACACACACACACACACACACACACACACACACACACTGCAATGTGACAGGTGACACCGGAGGCTTTTAATTCCAGTGTACACACAAATTCTGGTCCAGACAGACATCAATAATTCAGGCTGTTAATTGAGTTGAACGTTGTGCTTTTAGCTGTAGGACTGTAGGTCAGACCTCTAACATTTTGAGTACACACTATACATTTAGATACACAAATTCACAAAGTGAATGCACTATTTCTTTGCACCATATTAATTTAGCTAACATCTGAAGTTTTTTCACATCTGAACTGTGTGTGTGGTCCCTACATGGGGACCCCACAAGTATAGTAATGTCATGTACATTTTGACCTTGTGGGGACATTTTTTGATACCCATGAGGAAAAAAGCTTATAACCCATGAGGAAAAAAGCTTATAAATCATGCAGAATTATCTTTTTTTGAAAATCTAAATCTAGCAGAAAGTTTTCTGTGATAGGTAAGTTTAGGGTATATGGAATATCTATGGAATATCCCCATAAAACATGGGAAACCCCGTGTGTGTGTGTGAGTGTGTGTGCGTGGGTGTGGATTAGATGGTCTAAATGAAATGTTTGTTTTAAAGTGGACAGTGCCAAAGCTCTTTATACCCCTTCCTCATCAGTTCAACTTATCCTTTCATTCTCATCTCCTCTCCCTTCTCATCCTTTCTTCCCAGATGTCCCTCTCTATCCTTCTTACTGCTGCTTATTCCTGTTCACGCTGAGAGCAGAGAGGAGATTTGTAGATCTTATAGTGAGTGTATGTGCTTAACAGGCATGACATAGAGAGACTGTGTGTGTGTGTGTGTGTGTGTGTGTGTGTGTGTGTGTGTGTGTGTGTGTGTGTGTGTGTGTGTGTGTGTGTGTGTGTGTGAGAGGTCACAGGGCTCATCTTTAAGGATGAATCCTGTTATACGTTAGGAGGATAAAAGGCTCTTGTGTGTTTGTGCAAAGTCAGTAATCTCAGATCAGATTGATTCCATTGGGAACTCACTCTCTCCCCTGAGACATGAGAGAGAGAGAGAGAGAGAGAGAGAGAGAGAGAGAGAGAGAGAGAGAGAGAGAGTTTCTTCTCACTGAACAAAATATTTGTTTATTCAGCTTTATTTACATTTATTCATCGCAGACACTTTTATTAAAAATGTATTTTACTTTGCGATTTTCTTAGTTTATTGGACTATACCTTATTTTGTTTAGGAGAGAATTATTTTACAGTATATGCTATGACTTTTAACATTACTTTATTTACTGCATTATTGTCAGTTTATTGCAGAGTTATTGTGAAAAGCAGATAATAAAATAAGATAGATTAGAATAGAATTAAAATGGATTAATCTTCCTTGGCGCTGCCTCCTGCTGAACTTTTGATTTCTTATTGGAATGTAATTTTCATCTTTATCATTACTGTATTATTGCCAGTTTAATTAATATTGGCCTACTAGTTATTTTTGCAGCAAATGCTTTAGCAATATAAAGATTTAGTAATGCAAATAATTAATTAGGCTTTTAATAAATAAAAATAATTAACTTATTTTGTAAAAGCACAATATAATTGATATTGATTGATCTGCCTTGCCGTTGTCTTATTGATTATTGACATTTTGTTTTATTTATTTATTTAGCCTTAATTATTCTTTTAAAAATTAATGTAATGTTTACTTTTAGTTTACATTTACAATTAGTTGTTTAGAGATGACTAATTTTAACTAAATACATTTTAATTTGTTATACTTGTTTCCTCCAATTACATAATTGATATTTTTACTTTACAATACTTATTTTGCACTCACTGTATTCAGATTTCAGAAGCTGCAAAACACTTTGGCAATACAAAAGTGGGTTACACTTTATTTTTAGTTCAGGTTTAATTTTAGGGTTAGTTTTATGTAATTAAGCAAAATTTATAATTTATCTATATAATTTTTAAAATATATAGTAGTCACTATATTGCTATAGTGACTACATAACGTGTAACAAAGACACTGTAAAATAAAGTGTTTTTGTTATAAAATAGAGGAAAGAGATCTGCCTTATGCCAAAATACTAAGAGACACAAGCACATCCTAATTACTCTCTTTTTTCTTTTCTTTTTTAATTAATGTTAATTCCTTCATATTTTCTAAGAATATTTGTCAATTGTTATTTTCTCGGATAGCTCATCAGAATGATTTTATATCCTTATTCATTAGTTAAAATATTAATTTATTTCATTTGGACTACACAGAATTTTACTGTTTGGACCATTTTTATTATGAAAAATGGTCCTATTATAAAGTGAAATTGAGAGTAGCCCAAATGATGTAAACAAAGTATATAAAAATAAAAAAAAGGGATATAATAACAGCAAATTAAATAAAATTACACACCTGAGTTGCAGACTATTTAGCAATGTGAAAAGTGTAGTTTTTCCCCCTCTCTTTTTCAAGGCAATAAAGTTGGAGTGAATTAGATTTGAGAACGAGAGAAGGGGACAGACTGTGTGTGTGTGTGTGTGTGTGTGTGTGTGTGTCTGAAGAATTCTCTGGTCTTTGCTTGCAGACTTTTTTGTGGTCACTCTCTGACTCGCCTCCAGAAGACTGAAACCTCTATCTATCTGTGCGTGTCCCCAGATCTCTGCTCTTTCTCTTCCATTAATGCTGACAAATCTCTTTCTCTGCCCAGCTCAGGGGAGTTGTGGTTTCTAAAAGGTTTCTGTATGTTTCCCATGCCTCTATCAGTCTATGTTGAGGAAAATAATATATCCGCCCGAAACAAGAGACAAATAGCCAGAGACATTGAGAGGAAAAGTGCCAAAACTGCTGCAACTGAATCACACACACACACACAGACCTTAATAAAAATGAGGCAGGACCCAAGTGTATTCACTGTTTTATAACTTCATCTTTTTAATCATGTGTAATCTTAATCTCATGTGTAAACAAATTCAGAGGAGACCTCCATCATTGGCCTTCTGCTCTTTATAAATAACATCCTGACCTCATGTTTGGGATTCCAGATGTCCAGACCTCACATTTTTCCCTCATGGACAGAATACAGATTCTGAATTCCAGATCTGCAGTTAAGACCATATTTTTATGTACTTAGCATATTTATAAGGAATATAATGCAAGAACATTGGTGACCAGCAACAAGAATTCAATGCTCTGAACATCTCAATTGTGTTCTTACCCCGACTCTGAATTATGACAAAGAAGGGGAAAAAAAGATCTGGAGTCTAGAATCCAAATCTAGTGGCTGATTAATCTCATTAGTATCATTTAATCATGGCTCAAACATAATCAAACTTACAATACCTGAACATGACGATTAACTTCACATGAACATGAGAAGAAAGGTAAATGACCCTTTTGATAACAAAGTCCATGAAGCACAGCTGACCTTCAACAGAAGATATGACTTTTTCAGCTTCCCAAAGGTGTGTGTGTGTGTGTGGCTGTACATCGGTTATCTCATTATTTGTTCCAGTCAAAACATCAGTAGTGATTTTTTTTCCCATTAGTGATTTTGCAAATTAAATAAAAACAAAGGAATCACAGCGTGTTAGAGCTACATTGCAACTGCTCAGTCATTCATGAAATAAACAACAAATATTTACAAACAAAATTCACAATTATAAAAAAATACTGTTTTTAACATTCACAACTAAAGATAAAGAGATGTTTTTGAGCGCATTTACACTGTAAGTGTCTATGAAAAATCAGTTACAGAAATGTTCTGCGCATTTGTTAATGTCGCCCAAATGATTTGGATTAGCAGTGTTTGTACAGAGATTCAGGCAATGTGACAAAACACCAGTGTTTATGTGGTTCTGGAACACCATCTAGTGGAGATTAACCTGTAATTCCTCTCTTTATAAGGCTTGAAAGCTTATTTGGACACTAGAGAGGCAGATAATGTTGTGGTCAATCTTTGAATTGGTGTCGTTTGTGTATTGTAGCGTAGTTATTTTAAGATGTACATAGAGACTTGTGTGTGTGTGTGTCTGAGAGCGTGTAACATATTCTTTACATGAGCGTAATGGGTTAAAACTGAAGGAGCATTTGGAATCATAACTGCATGTTTGCGTGGAATCATGAGTAACAAGTCCATTCATATTCACGGATGAAAACACATCCAGAGAAAGCTTCTGAATAAAAATTACTTTAAAACACTAATCTTCTTTGCCATAGTAGCATTTTTTCATGTGTTTCTCAAGCCTGGATTTTACTTTGACTCTTCATTACAGCCATCACAATCAAGCTTTAAGAGTTAACCATGATTCTCTCTAGCTCTTTTCCTGTGGACTTCATTTTTTCCCACCACCCTTAATCGCAGCCCCCTCTCTCTTGGTCTCTCTCTCTCTCTATGTGAGGTTGTGGAGAGGTTGGCTGACCCTCATGCAGCTCCAGTAAAGTGCTCTGGCCAGCGTCAACACCACCAGCAACAACGCCGCTGCCCAGGACGCATAAATACCCCCGTACACACGTGCCTGGGACCACGTCCCTGCCTGCAGACAAACACAGAATACAGTTTGATGTTATTTTGACAGGACTCACAATTGGTAACACTTTATGTTGATCTACATACACTGTTGTTCAAAAGTTTTTTTTATTTCAAATAAATAAATACTTTTATTCACTATGATTTCTATTTCAGATAAATCTTGTTATTTTGAACTTAAAAAATTATCACGGTTTCCAAAAAATTATCAAGCAGTCAAACTGTTTTCAACGTTGATGATAGTAAGTAGCGTTTCTTGCAAATTAGCATATTTGGATAATTTCTGAAGGATCATGTGACACTGAATACTCGAGTAATGATGCTGAAAATTCATCTTTGTCATCATAGGAAACTGCATTTAACTAAAATAGAAAACAATTATTTTAAATTTTAATAATATTTCACAATATTACTATATTTTTTATCAAATAAATGCAGCCTTGGTGAGCATAAAAAACGTTAAACTTCATATGATCATGAACTAACACTGAATAATAGTTTTCAGCATTTATTAGACTAAATGTCAACATTTACTAATATATTTTTGAAGATTAAAAGTTTTTGTTTGTTAACATTAGTTAATGCAACCTGAACTAACATGATCAATTGAACAAGTGTATATTTATTAACTAACATTTACAAAGATTATTAAACATTGTAAACAATATATTACTCGGTTCATATTAGTTAACAATTCATTAATGTTAACAAATTCGTTTTTGTATTTTTAATGCTTAACTTTATTGGAAAAATTAATTAATATTTGATGCTAATTCATAAATTTGTGACTCAGCTTGGAAATAGTAATGCACCATCACAAAACTTATTAAAGATATGGTTCACAATAAGTGATATGCTAATTATACTTAAGTTTAAATAGACACTCAAGAAAATACAAAATATAGTCTACAATTAATTACAACATGATGCACACTCACAATCAGACCAGAAGCTGAGATGCTAAATAGCAAGCACAGCAGGTAACACCACAGACTCCGCCTCCTCGGATATCGCTGGCCAATCGAAGATCTGGTGAAGAGACCAACGAGAAGAACAGCAGAGGGTAATGGAATGGAACATGCAAAACTATTAAAAGGCAAAGAATGTAATTTCTGCGCCACTAACATCAGTACACAGAATTCCAAAAATAATGACTGTAACAGAACAGCTTTCCTAAACACTCCCCCTATCTGTCATTGATCAGACACAGTTAGTCCCACCCCAAACTCATGCCATTGGCTAAGCAAATGTTGTGTGTGCTTAAACAAACAGAGCACTGTTTTATCTACAGACAATGAATAGCTTACTTAGAGTCGTCTAAGATAAGACAGGATGTTACAATTTTATGGGACATTTATCAACATTGAAAAAATGGCAGCCAGTTAAAGGCAATAAGGCTTTTCCGAAAGCTAAAGCTGTTTACTGGGAGCTGACAGAGAGAGACAGACTGTAAATGTTGACTCATTTATGATCTAATGTAACTGTTCCTAGTACAGATTTATTTGGCATGTGCAAATTGTTTCGAGAATGTCGGCTGGGAAATACTCACACTTTTCTGCAATGGGGGCATCGAGCCAGTGTCCTGTCAGTAAACTCGGTCCACTGAAATGTTGAGAAAGTTGTTGAGAAGCTACTGTGAGGCAGTTGCATAAATAAAACACGAATAAACAGCCATCTGATCTTCCACTTTAACCTGACGCTGAAGCTGAGCCGAGTGATTCGGTCATGATTTCAATGATAATGATACGCTGTGTGTCTGTATGATGTTGCTGACTGTATTGTGCGTGTGTACGTACCAGGAAAGTGTTGCTGCAGTGTCCGCAGGAAACTCTAGCTCCAGCAGGTTGTGGTTCTGGACTGGCTGGGCCTGGATGGACTGGCCCCAAATTTATGATCCTCTTACTAGTCCACAGACAAGGAGACAAAAACATCACATTTTTCTCCACATACACAATCCAGATTGAGACAAGAAGTTTATTAGTGTCAAACATTTCACTTGTTTTAAATTTAACTTTGTCTCCGTCTTACCAATAAGGCCGAGGGCAGGCGATCCTTTGGGATGTGACCTTGCAGATGAGAAGACAGTTACAAGGACACCGCACATATTTCTTCCCTGCAGGGGCATTCTTAATGGGCTGGAGAGAATGAAGGTTAATGAAAAGAATAGAAAGGAGGAGAGCGACAGAAAAGAGAGTTAATTTTGGTTACCCAAAGATGGTCACATGATTTTAAAGGTACACTTTGAGCAATTTTCAGAGCGGCTACCAATAGCAGTGAAAGTATACGTAAGATCCCACCCTCCCTTCAGAGCATCTCCCAAACCCCGCCTCCTCCAAAACACATGAGCGTATACAGCAGGGAGCAAACAAAAGCTTCACGAGAGATGGCATTAAACTACCTCATGTCTCAAAGCACATAACTTTACAATAATAATGAACGTAAACAACTTACAGAGCACTTACGTGTACCACCTGACTGCAGAATCATTTAGGCATTGATAGTGTTGCCATTGAAACGCATACATTCGAGTCACAAACTAATCTGACAGTAGTTACGGCATGAATGTAGCATAAGATCGTAGTTTTGGTTCAGGAGGAACTGAAAAAGGTGGCTGCTGTTTCGGTGCTCAGTTCACATCTGTCTAACTCTGCATAGCATGAAACGCGCTGAAGACGCATGATGTCTGTGTGAGCAGGGTGTACAGAGGTATGAAAATACATACAATGATAGGCAGGTAGGACATCGTATCATTGCATTTGGACCGAATTAAATGATTGGACGAATATTTTATGGTGCTACGCCTTCCACAGACCACTTATGGCGCTTTTCCATTACCAGTACCAGCTTGACTCGACTCGACTCGCCTTGGCTCGCCTCGACTCGGCTCGCTTTTCGTTCCGTTTTCCATTGCAGAAAGTAGCCACAAATAGTACCCGGTCGTCATAGCGACGCCTTTCGTTCCTCGTTGCCCCATCAAGCTCTCGCTGGATCCTCTCTTCGGCAACCAAACAAAGGAATGTCTGCACCTCCTCGTTTGACCACGGCGTATTCTTCCGAGTTGCCATAATAATAGTAGTAAGTTTAGTAACTATCTCTGGCTAAACTATTTTAAAAAGGCGGGGTTATTCTGGATACTCCATCTGGCGCGTGCAATGATGACGCAGTGAATAGTGACGATTCTCTCTGACCAATCAGCAGTCGGCATTGTTTTTACGTCACATTTTAGTATCGCCTCAGCTCGCTTAGAACCTGGCCGGAGGTGGTACGAAAAAAAGTACCCGAAAGCAGATACAGGTACAACTTTTACACAGTGGAAAACCAAACAAAGGCGAGTCGAGTCGAGCCGAGCTGGTACTGTGTAGTGGAAAAGCGCCATTAGTGATTGCTGTCAGGATGTGAAGAGACTCAAACAGCATAACAAATATTGTTTCTGGAACAAACCGCCTACCCTGCCTTTAATAAACAAAACTATGCGTCTTGGAGACAAATATTGAAGCTGGAGCTACTTCTATGTACATGCTTCATATGTATATGACGAGTCAAGCATATACTGGGTTTCTCCGCAGCGGTCATCATCCCGCTCGGTCTAAAATAGTCTGAATATAAACACTTTTTATAGGTGTACCGTAGTGAATCAGGATAAGACAAAAACACGGTTTGGAAGGTGGATTAATGATGTACTCGTTCATACAAATTTTGTACATTTTAAACAAAAAATTAGATAGCGCACCTTTAAGTTTTGGGGCTGTCAATAGATAATTTAAAAAAAAAATCAAATTCATTAAATGGAATGCAGAATAATTAATTGCATATGCACTACCGTATTTAAGTTTGGGGTCAGTACGATTTTAAAGAAATGTATACTTTTATTCAGAAAATATACATAAAATTGATCAAGAGTGACAAAGACTTTTACATTTTTTTTACAAAAAATAAAATCACTTTCAAATAAATGCTGTTCTTTATATTCATCAAATAATTCTAAAAAAGAAAACAATTATTTTTAATTGTAATAATATTTCACATTATTGTTTTTACTGTATTTTGATCAAATAAATGTAGCCTTGGTGAGCAGAAGAGATTTAAAAACATTAAAAAACAAAATCTTACTGCCCCCAAATTTTTGAATGGTAGTGTATCAATATTTACTGACAGAAGCCCCAAAACCATCAGACCTATTACATTAGTCTATTGATCAACAACTCAATCTGTATATAGTATTGTCTCTAATAAAACTGTATTGTTTACAGTCATGACAATATTTTGAATTGAATCAATAACTGCAGGATGCAAACTAACAACCATTAAACACATATTTTGAGGCAAAACTTCAGAATTTTATAATTGTGCAAAAGTTTATATGCTATTATGCCCAATAACTTTTCATGTTTTAAGTGTGGATGTGCTCTATCCCAACTCACAGTAGCTTCATTGCAGACTCCACACTTGACCACATGTTGGTGGATTTTGCCCTCAACGCTGATGAGCGACTGGCACACCCTACAGCTGATGACTGGGGCACTGCCACTTTCTGGAGACGTCAGGGGGGAATACGGTGGAGGGTTCTCGCCCAACAACATAGGTGGCTGAGTCGAGCTCGGAAACGGAGGAAAACCTAAAAAGGGAGAGATTGTCATTCCAGTCAGCACATCCATTAGACTTGGATCTGTCACAATACGAAAGAAAATATCTGCCACGACTTTATTGAGACTTAAAGCTTGAAATGTTTCATTCATACAGTACACCTGTAATGTCTGGATAAAAGTGTCATTAGTTCAACATAGATACTGAAAATATTGGTTCATGAAATTGATTAAAAGTCTAAAGTTTCAAAGTTTAAACTAAACACTAAAACTTCCGCTTTGGGAAAGTGAAACAGTTGTCGCCCAGGCCATAAGGATTAACAAGAAAATCAGATTTGGTCTCGAGATCTGCTGAAAGGAGCTTTGTAAAGAGACTGCTGGAATGCGCCTTATTACTAGAGGCATGTAGCCTACATATTTGCCTATCCTTATGAGGGCCACATGTAAAAAAATAAAAATAACAAAAAAAGTCCCCAAAAATACAGTGAAACTTGGTGAAACCCTGTTTGTGAGGATATTTAGGAGTTCTTACTCTTTGAAATACTCCCAAAATCAATAGTCATTAACCACTGCCTCTATGGCCTATGATATAAGTAATAAGTAAGTGTAGACATAATAAGTAATATAGTGAAACAACCGTTTGTGAAAAAACATGAATTGTTTTCATAAAATGTTTCCAGTGTATCACCATATCAACACACCACCATCCTCAGAACGCCCTTTAGTAACTTTCTATTGGTACCGCCCACTCTGTGCAATGATTGGTTTGGGTCTCCTCAGCCAATATTTTCAGGCTTTCTGAATGGCCCAAAGATGTGCCAATCATGTGTGTTTGGGTGTAGCTGGAGTTCGCGGATACAACAGATTACTGTAAATGTGTAATGTAGAGACGCCGACTCGCCGGTAAATATGGATAATGAAAACCTGTGTACAGCCGTCCCCAGGCATATGTCTAGTTTTAGACAATATTACCTTATTATATTTCGTCTCGGAAAGGCCAATACCAGAACAGTAAACAGACCCGAACAAGCCAACAGTGATATTCATTCATTAGAGATTATCAGCCTCCGAGATGGATGACAAAAGTATGCAAGGATCAATTCAACATAGATTTGGTTGACAAAATAATACCATCCACCCAACGCAGGTGTATCGTTTGAAACTGCATTATATGCTTAGTAGCAGCATACATCTACAGTATCCGCGCGCATGCACGTACGCGCACACAATTCATCTGCCTCTGCACTGCGATCCGCCAGAAAATCATCCGTTCGAGTACTGCCTCCATGCCACCAACGTACAAAGACAAGAAAAACAACCCATAACCTGTACCTAACCTAAATCGTAGTAAATGCACAGGTGTGTGTGTGTGTGTGTGTGTGTGTGTGCGCGGGCGCGGGCCCGTGACAGCGCAGAAACGCGCCGCGCTCGCTACTCACTCTGCGGTTTGATCGGAGCACCATGTGGAGCTGCTCCGGGAGACACCCCGCCGTTCCCACTGCCGAGAGCTCCATCACTGACATCCGAGAGCAACGGGGACCGCTCGCCATCCGCCATACCGAAAGCGTGGCGTAAAGAGGGGGAGCGGCGAGAGCTTGTATTGTTGTGCTACCGGAGAGTGTGTGTGTGTGTGTGTGTGTGTGTGTGTGTGTGAGTGTGGACGGAGCCCGCCTGCGTCACACGGGTACGTCCGCTGCTGTGGCAACGCTTGTGCGCATCCGTGCGCTCGGGGGGTGTATTGCATGATATACCCCTGAGCAACCAGCGACATGCTGTTCCTCCTGTCACTTACAACCATTTCAAAGATCACTATATTACCCAAGAGACTTGTCTTCTGAAAAATGCATACATGCCAAAATTAAGAAAAATAAATAAATAGGAAAAGCAATTATATGTTTATTAGGCTGAGTTTTACAAGAATGTGATCGAATAAAGCAGGTGTGCAGTACTGAATACCTGTACGTACATTTGTTGAGATTTTTAGCAGGCACCTCTTAGTCAGGGCTGCTTTCAGGGTTAAAAGTAACCCTGTAAAGTCTGACATATTAAATAATGTTCAGATTTTTTTCATCTTGATATGGGACAATTTATTTGAACAAAAATATTTATACAAAATATTTTTTAAAGTAACCAATTTTGAAATTTATGCATAGCCGTAATTTGCGAGTGGGACATGTCCCCACCACTTTTTGCCAGGGTCGATTGTGTCCCCACCACTTTTGAAACATCTCGCGGCACGGATGTACCAATACAAATAAATAAAACAGCTCCAGTTAACTAACTTAGTTCGTTTGTTAAATACCGGTAAGAGGCGATCTGAAATGTGTTGTTTTTTAAATCAAGTGACCAAAGTGCTCGTTGCCGCTGCTATCATTGGCGCGGATACAGTGTTCTTGTGACTCACGCACAGTCTTCACACGGACGCGCGCCAATCCGTTGCGGAGAGAATCTCTAATTCGTTACGGTGAAATCACAAAACAAAATGCACAAAAACGTGTCCCTGCTTGATATACAACCACTATTAAACAATCGGTTTTGATGAGGGGGGGGGGGGGGGGGGGGGTAAGTACATACTGGAGATAAAAGTCGGATCTATGTATTTATTCACGTGAAAATTCTCACACAATGTACTATTGTACCCCTCCCACACAGACACACCTGTCCCATCCACTTTTTAAAACAAAGTTACTGTGTTTATGATCATAAAAAGGAACGTCTTACGCACCTGTTCCTTTCCACTTTACCTAAGCTGCTGATTTGAAAAATTTTAACAGAATGTTTATTTCCTTGTTCTAAAGCTAATAAACCAGCTGATAAGTGAATTGGGTTATGGGAAGGCATTGACTGAAGTGAATTGGATTATTGGGACATGTTCATAGGTTATGTTTCTGGGTTGGATCCAAGACTGTCAATGAAAGGCTGTAGAACTGTATCTGTATAGATGTTGTCAACACTGTTGAAGTGTCTCTTCTCATGGTTCAGTCACTCTCTGTCTCCCTCAGGTCAGGTTGATGCAGTCCATTGGTCTGTTCATGGGCAGTGTGATCTCCAGTTCTTCCCTCTCCATGATGAATCTGGCATTCCCCTCATGTTTGTGGACTGGATGAGGCAGGTGAAGGCCTAACTTACTGAAACAAAGAATATGCACACATATCTAGTGAGTAACTACACTTGATGGAAAAAGTAAACTATTTTAGTTAATAGCTTACTCACTACTTTGGAGTTCTGAGGTCAAGAAAAGTCTCCCTCACATCCAGCACCAAATCAGATGCTTTTGTATCTGGCAGTTTAACTCTCACCTTGCACGATAGAGAGAGAGAGAAATTATGTGAGATTACATTGATAATACATTTTTTTAAATAAAGAGAAACAGCTCAGTCATTTAAGGACAGCCAAGAGTTTTTAGTCCAATCATCTTTTGCTATCTGCTTTTAATGCACCATCAAAGCCAACTCTATCTCTTACAGGGAGAAGAAAGGATGTCTCAAACCCCAGTCTTTTTTCTTTCTGGTAAATCAAATTACTAAAATCTTAAGCTTTAAAAAGTGTGGAACTTATAGCAATGTTTAGAGTTGATATTACAACTTAACTTATTCAATATTTCTAAACAGCAATGCTAATATGCAGACGTGCTGAGTAACACAAGAATGAACCTCAATGGTTCTCGCATGTTCAAGCGAACATTCTTGAACTGATGTGTGAGTTGATGAATGTTTATACGTGAATAAAAGCCTATGTAGATTCAGTCTGTTCATCATATAAAGCGATAGTTTCTTCAGAAAATGTGGCCTAAACCGCTCAAATCATTTGAATTATTTTGAACTTTTTGAAGTTAAAATAAAGTTAAAGTTAAAAGTGGTAGTTGCGTAACTGTCTATGGAGGAACTGAAAGCTGTCCGATTTCATCAGCAAAGATGCTGTTACGTTTTGTGAATGTTGTATTAATGTTTAAAATTGAATGAGTGAGGATTGAGCAGTACCAGCATGCTGTCACAACACATGGATGAGGGGTCCTTTCTGCTCAAGCCAAGAAACAAATCTTCAGTCCCAACAGACTGTTTCAGTACAATCTCGTACCTAAACATACAAACACACATGCACAGTGAGAGACCAGCTCACATACAGCTCAAATGATTTTGACATGCATGTACTTTCTCTTACTCTGGCTGTGGCCGTGGATCCGTGAGGTCATCAAAATGCGCCCCCTCGGGCACTTCATCCTCATCCCAGATGCTTTTGCTGTTCTTCTTCACAAAGGCAGTGCTACCTAGAGGAAAGATGGACAGAACCATATAGAAGGATGCTTTTGTGTTCTCACAAGTGAACCCATAAGCAGCATTAAAATAGCAAAAATAGTAGTTTGATCAAAAGTACATAAAAACTTTAAAATATAATATATTTCTGTGATGCAAAGCTGAATACATCAGCCATTACTCCGGTCTTCAGTGTCACATGATCCTTTAGAAAACGAATATGCTGATTTGATACTCAGTTATTATCAGTGTTGGAAACAGATGTGGTGCGTAATATTATTTTGGCACCTGTGATACTTTTTTCAGGGTTCATGATGAATAAAAAGAACAGCATGCATTCAAAATATAAATATTTTCTAACAATATAAATCTTTACTATCACTTTTTTATCAATTTAACACATCCTTGCTGAATAAAAGTACTTCTTTCAAAAAAAAGAAATATAATAATTACTGACCACAAACTTTTGAATGGTAGTGTATATTGTACAACTTTTTATTCATCAAAGAATCCTGAAAAAACATATCACAGGTTATAATAAAATATTAAGCAGCAAAACTGTTTCCAACACTGATAATAAATCAGAATATTAGAATGATTTCAGAAGGATCATGTCACACTGAAGACTGGAGTAATGATGCTGAGGAAAAAGCAGCTTTGCATCAATAAATTATATTTTAAAGCATATTAAAATAGAATATTATTTTAAATTGTAATAATATTTCACAATATTACTTTATTTTTCAGTATTTTTGATCAAATAAATGCAGGCTTGAGCATTAGAGACTTCTATCAAACTTTTATTTTGTGTGTATACACACACACACACACACACAATTTTAAAATAATAAGAGTAATAGCCTAATATAACGTTACCCTCTTTGTGTTTATCCCCCGAAGGTGCAGCGGGAGAACCGATATGTCCCGGGCCCAGATTTGCTATGGGGTTCACTTTCTGAAAAAAACCCCAAAAAAACAGGATAATCAGGCCTATTCAGCGACTTCCTTAACGCAAGCCGACAATGTAAAGCTGGATTTGTAAGAAGCTCAGACCTTGAGATCTTCTTCCTCATCTTCATTGTTTGGAGAGAGCAGGGCGGACAGCGCCTGGAGGTTATGCACGGACCCAAGACTCTCCATCGTTATTATTCACTAAGTTTTGACGAGACGGTAAAATATTTTTTGAGTTTTCTATAACTTATAGTTTTTTGTAAGGCGTCGCTGTGCTGCTCTTCCGGGTGCCTGGAGTTTAGCATTTCCATGGAGACTGCACGCGGATTGTATAGCAACTGTTGCTAGGCGTCTTTGTTTTTTCTATGAAAATAGTAGCTATGACATAAAACTGTCTATGCATAAAACTCACAAAACCATAATCGATGCAAATCATTTATTATCAATAGTAAATTTACAGTTGGCAATTGTGAAGTCAGATCGTTGTGTTTTAGAACACACTTTAAAGTATTATCTAAATAACGTTAACTATTTAAGGAACTTATAAAAACAATAACACAAGTTTATGTAAAAACGTTAATGAAGCGAATAATTGTAGCCTAATATAACGAGTAGCGAGTTTTAAACGAATTATTTTGTATAATTTTAAACTTTCAAATAGAGCTTACTCCGTATTGTTCCGAAGTATTTGTGGTTTTAATTAAGATAGTGTAATTATAAATATGGATTAATTTGTAATGCATTAATCTCTACTAAACGACAAGAAAGTTATACACATCCTCAAAAGGTCAGTGAATGAATGTTTACCGTGTTGTTAAGTAGAACCACTAGAGGGCGTGTTTGGTTTACTTTGTCCAAATGATTGCGGGCCTGAAGCCGAGTAGTTTGTGATAGAGTTGTGTTGAATATTAATCCCTTTTATGAATGTCAAGTAGAAACAGACGGTTCAGTAGTTCAGAATTGTGTCTCTTTAAAATATTGCTTTTATTTAACGGTAACGCCATTTGTCTTCTCACTTTATGTGGCCGGTTAATGTCAGAATCTTTATCAAGTCACTTGACCTGAGTTTTTTCAGGGACCCACTTTTCAATATCTTTCTGAACAATTAGGTTAATTTGCTCACTGTCCCTCACCGCAGCCTCTCAAATCCCTATATCCCCCAGGATATGGAAACTATAAGACTATATCTCAAAACATGAATAACCGAATTTTTAAATTATAAAAGATAAATTTTTATGAAATGAATTTTCTCTCAAAATTTCTCTTTGAGAGCCATGTCTATTAGCCTGCTTCAGTCAGGGAAACGGACTGTGTGTGTAATGTATGTGACTGTGAGTATATGGAGGTTTACTAAGTCAAAGCTTAATTTGTTGCCTGCAGCAGTTATAGGGCGAATCTGTCAGGCTAGTTATCAGTATTCCATTGAATGAATGAAACCTTTATTGCCCCGAGGGGAATTTGTTTTACACTCATGGGAACCACAATAAACATAACCACAACAAACATAGAATAAAATATATAAATAATACGCATCTAAAATGTTCAACAGCTTAAAGGAATCAATAAATAGATATATATTCAATAATGCACATTTAAAATAAATGTATGTGCCCATAGATTATCCATTTAATACTTGAATGCTGGTGGTGATGGCGCAATGGATATGACACATGCCTTTGGTGTGAGAGACCCGGGTTCGAATCCACTGTGAGACACCAATGTGTCCCTGAGCAAGACACTTAACCCCTAGTTGCTCCAGAGGCGTGCGAGCTCTGACATATATAGCAATTGTAAGTCGCTTTTGTCAGCTAAATGAATAAATGTAAATGAATGCTCCTCGGCATGAATGATTTAATATGTCGTTTGGTTTTTGTTCTGGGCATTCTGAATCTACATCGAGGGGAGGAGGGAAAATTCTGTGCGAAGTGGGTGCAATGGATCCTCCAGTATCCTCAGTGCCAAATTGAGGGTATGCTGGTCAGTAAGATTTGTGATGCTTTTCAAATCTGATCCAGTAATTTTCCTACCCATTTTTGTCACCTTATCCAGCATGTTGTTCCTGTTCTGGATAGAAAGACCCCCCCCCCCTCCCCAACACTGGATGGCAAAAGTCAGCACACTCTGAATAAAGGTCAAATAAAACAATGTCAGGGTGCTAGTCTCTGCATTAAAACTGCGCAATTTTCTTTAAAAAAAGAGCCGTTGCTGTGCTTTTGAGTATCTTGCTAATGTTTTGGCTGACCAAGTGAGTTTATGATCAATAATAGTACCCAAGTACTTATACTCCTCCACAATCTCAATAACTGTCTCATTAATAGTAACCGGTTGCATTCATGTAGTTTCTCTCTCCACTTCCATGTCTTTCTCTCTCTGCAGCATTCTTTTTTTTATGGTCAGATCTCTTTTTTCCCCATATTTTTTACAAAAAGAATGTTCAGAGACTCTCATCTTTCCATAGTCCCTTAGTCTTTCCTTCACTGTCCCTGACTGAACCCTTCACTCTCTTAGTATGCCATTCTCAGCATTCCTGAATTGAAGTAGGCTACTGTTATATCATTGTGAGTCTTAATTGAGAACGGATCTGTCTGAATTTGAACTTAATCCGTTTGAGTCTGAATTTGACAACAAATTTGTGCATTTAAAATTTCAAACAAATGACATTGAGTGCAGCTATATTGGAAAATGTCTACTTTTTCGATCTGTTGAAGCTCTTGTGTTTCTGAGTTTGAGGTTGTTAAAATAAGTCAGATTTTTTAAGTCTGATTTGAGTTCAAATCTGTTAAACTTTAATGCAAATCTGCATAAGCATAAATTTAGAACAAATCTGTTTATGTAATTTTGAATTCAGAACAAACCTGTTTATGTGAGTCTAAACTGTGAACAAATCAACTGAACTGAGAACAAATCTATGTCAGCAAGTCTGAATTTAAATCAAATCTATTTTTATCGAGTCTGTATTGGGAACAAATCTACGTAGGGGAGTCTGAAAAGAGAACAAATGTATGTTGGTGAGTCTGAATTAAGAAACAAATAGACATAGGCGAGTCTGATTTGACAATAAATCTATGCGAGTCTGAACTGAGAACAAATTTATGTAGGCGAGTGTAAATTGAGAATAAATCTAGGTGAGTCTGAATTGAGAATAAATCTATGTTGGCGAGTCTGAATTGAGAATAAATCTTTGTAGCCGAGTCTGAACTGAGAACAAATCTACAAGTTTGAATTGAGAACAAATCTTGTTAAATTAGTCAGTATAAGTCAGCATTTTTGAGCATCATAGAAGGACGAGGAGCTGATAGAACAAAAACTCTGTAAAATAGGACACAGGATCATTTCATGGAAAATTCTGTTTTCAGTAAGTAAACAGGGGTTACAGGAGCTGTGCTACACCATCTCATACGTGTTCTGGCTGAAATTCTAGGCATACCATTCCACTGATCTGACCTAATGTCATAAATATGGCCAAGCTTTTCCCAGCTTATCCTACCAAAGGAGCTGGCAGTCGGCACTGATGCCAGGCAGCGCCAGACCCCATGCAAGAGCTGATTTTGTTATCTAATTAACAAATTACCAAGAATAATGCAATGTCATAAACCGATGTGGAATTAGGGAAGTAATTGAGTTGTAGAGCTGCCACCTGTGTGGCTCAGTGTTCCCTTTTGTATGAGCGTATGTGGGGGGGTTGCTCAGAGATTTGGGGATTTTTTTCTGACTACAGTCGTAGGGGATTTTAGATGACTTACCAATCTATCTCCCATTGTTCACTGGAATGCCTTGAGGTCAGAAAACCCATAACTGGATGGTACTAAAGGATTACAATTCCATGCGTGATGTCCTCTATTTGGATTGGCCTCAGTTGGCCGCAGTTGTTTATCCAGACTGATATCAGCTCTGTGTGCTAATATAAAAACTGCCCTCACCTCACAAGTTCTCACATCTTTATGACAGGACAGCATTTTCAGAAAAATGTACCTGTACAAGGCAGCTTGCGGTAACATTCCCTTCCCCAGGCAGAGAAGTGCTCAGCGCTCTGAGAGATCCACAGGCCCCTTCATCCAGAGACAGCGGGCAGGACTGAGCTCACATCACACCGCAGGTTGTCCTCACTGGACAGGTAGATCCAGCTCTGCCCTTGAGCTTCAGCAGCTGGGCCGTTTTTTGCAGATCCATGGGTACTCTTTAAAGGACTCAGTGAGCACCAACACCAAAATGATCTACAGGTACATATCACTCGTTTTTACACTGTACTTAAAAGTTTTTTATACGACATTTAGAAATATTACGCCAACATTACTGTGTCATAACTGGCTCCTGGGAATGTGCCAAAAATTACTGCACACAAATGAACACGTGCAAACTTGCTGATTTGATCATATATGCAACGTATATTCTTAGCATGTTCTTTGCAGAATGTCACTCTTTTTTATGTACTTCTGCTTATACATTATAACAAGGAAAACTTAAATCCTTAACTTACACTGTTCAAATGTAATAAACTGTGATGTTATTGAAAGAAGTCTCTTATGCTCACCAAGGCTGCATTTATTTGATAAAAAATATGGGAAAAACATTAATATTTTGAAATATTATTACAATTAAAAAAAGTTTGAGTTTGTTTTATTTTTAAATGGAATTTATTCCTCTGATGGCAAAGCTGAATTTCCAGCATCATTACTCCAGTCTACATGACCCTTCAGAAATCATTCTAATATGCTGATTTGGTGTTAAGGAAACATTTATTATTATTATTATTATCAATGTTGAAAACAGTTGTGCTGATTAATATCTTTGTGGCAACCGTGATACTTTTCTTCAGGATTATTTAAAAATTGTATGTTTAATGCATCCTTGCTAAATAAAAGTATCAATTATTTATTTGTAAAAATACTAAATCTTACCAACGTTTTGACTTGCTGTATGTCCTGAACCCTGTTATGAATTTCTTAAACTCAGCAGTCGTTTATAAATTTCCAATACGTTTTGAAACTAAACGACAGTAAATGTATTTATTTTGGTTTGTTAGCTCAGCAAGGTGAAATTTTTTAAGAGTTGTCATCAATTACTCACCTTCATGTTCCAAATTCCTATATATGACTTTCCCAGCGCGTTCAGCATGGTTAATTTTGCAGTTTTTGAACTGCAGTTATCAGCTGTGTATTGTAATATTAATTTACTTGCACACTTATTCATTAAAATAAATTGCATGACCTGTAACGGCATACACAAGAAAATTAGAAAATTAAATGAGCCGTGAATTCAGTTTGTTTGACTAAATTAAGCAGTTGGGATTTACAGTAATAGCCTTCACAGAGCAGAAAAAAATCAGGCCAAAGTGTTTAACCGCAATTCAAAAATGTAGGTTTCCTAAAAGCATGTTTGCTGCTTTTCAGTTACATTCTTGACTTTTCTATTATAGACACTTCACATTTTCAGAGCATGTCTTTAGAAGGTTTTGGAATGAAAAGACAACCCATACTGTATAATCAGTGCATGAAAGCATGTGTCAAAGATCAAAGGTTTTGTTTATGAGGTGAAACACCAGTATGAGTCAGAGGTGTTATTCTAGTCGTGGAAGGAGGGCTACCGCTGGGTAAATTAAAGCTATTAGCTCTGATTAGCAGCCAGCTTGATCTGCTTTGACTCACACTGGTTCTTTATTCTAATGATTTGCAATACAACTAATCCCATATGACAGCTGGGATTATTCTGAGGGGTTAGAGGGAGAGAGAGATGAAGGTTAGGTATAGTCAGTGTTGTGCAAGTTACTTCCAAACTGTAATACATTATATATTACTTGTTACTGTTATTTAAAAGTAATTCATTACCTTACAATATTACTGTCTCAGAATTGTAATGCGTTACATTACTCCTGTATTACTTTTGAGTTACTTTCACAAAAATAACTATACAGAAGTAGAACTTAACATTCTAAATTGACTAGGGCTGTAACGATATGCGATATGAAACCGAAATCGCGACACTCAGATCCACGAACCTGCAGAATCGCAACACACCCCTTCCAACTCCCAGCGTTATCCATACCGTCCAGATCCAATGCTACCACATCTTTAAATTACTATTAGTATTATTTGAAGTTAACTTAACATTATAAAATATGTAGACCTACACCACAAAACTAGTTGAGGATAAATTATTTAAATTTTGGAAATTCCAGCATTATGGACATGACATTTGCAGACTTGTACTAGTCAAAACTTATATAATTATATAAATTCTCAGAAAATGCATTAATACCAAAATATTGAAACGTCTGTTTATCCATAGGCTCCTCCCAGAAAGGAGTCCAGACATTAGAAAAATATCAGTCTACACATGCGTTTTATATTTAATATTAGGGAAATCGACAGTCATGTGTGACAAAAAAAAAATCTTTAACTTTTAGGAGGAAACGATTTTTTTGTTGTAATTCTGTGAATTACACTGCGCAAATCTAATGAAGAAGGGTTGGCTCTCCACAGAACATAAAATATTCATTTTATTTTATTTTTCGTGTTCGCATTTATGAGGAAAAAACAATGTTACAGACGTGACTGTTCTCCGTTACGGACGCGACCGCTCTGAAGCGGCACTAAAAGACTGCTTTAAAACTTTCACAGACACCTTACACAGAAGACACGAAGCCTTCTTTAAAGTGAATTTCGTTTTGTATTAATTGTACGGACCTGAAAAATATATCTATATTGAAATGTCTACTTGTAAACAGAACAATTCAAAACGAAAGAAAACAGACTGCTCTGCATATGAAATGAAATGTGCATTTCTCTCTGGTGCATTCAATACTGCGAAGATCGCGAGTCAGCATCGTCAACTTCATCTCGACTTTATTAATAAACAATCAACATGTCTCCTTGCTATATTTGACATTTTCAAAATCTTTTGCCGGTTCTTTGTGACAGCTTTTAGGTGCTTTATCGGCAGCGCCGCCGCCCTTACATGAACGCGTCACCACGGCATCAAAAACATGATTGCGTGATGAAAACATGAAAAATACCACATAAACATAGCCTAACTGTTTAGAAAGAAAAGAAAGAACGAATAGCCTAATGCGCATACGTCCATCTCGCGAATGTAGTCTTCATGCCATCTTCACCATTAGGCGCTTTTCCTCTGGCCAGCGTGAGCACAGAGGCCGAAATCATACCTCACGGCACTCCTGTAAAAAATAAATCGCCATACAAATATATCAGACGCTGCCATTTAGTCTTTAATTACAGACTTGGACATCACACGCGGCTATTGACTGACCACGAACAGGTAATTTAGCCTACTTGCATCTTTCATTCGTTAATGTCTGGCGGTCTTGCTGTATTTTTTGTTTTGTTTGTTTGTTTGTTTTACAATTAAAACTAAAAGTCTGTTGTAACGCAAGCCTTACCGAACATGTACCGAGTAAAATATTACTGAAAATTGATTAGTAATGCCTTACACTACTGCGTTACAGCAAAACGTAATATGTTACTGTAATGCATTACTTTTGTAACGCGTTACTCCCAACACTGGGTATAGTTGCGCAGAAGGAAAAGGTTATGCTGACAAAATTTAAATCTGTTCTTACATAATCCTTTCATATTTGATGTAGTCACAAAGCATATATTATCAATTATAGGGGTTCTGTACAGTTTATGCTCATAGCCAGTGACTGACAGATTAATTCTGTGCACGTGCCATGCCGAGGCCAGTGGTTATGAGGATCTTGTTTACCAGGATGATACAGCGCATTCATATACGTCCACCATTCTAAGAAAAGATTCTTTTTTATTTTGTTTTTCTGCTTTATGACGTCAATACAGGTAACCTTCCTGAACAGGCCAATTATGTGAACAAAAATTTATATGCATGTCTATATATTCAACTCTGATGTTCATAATTAATATTTATATATTTTTTTTGGTTAATTTTTTTATTGAATGAAAAGGAAAACAATACAACAATAACAAACACTACAGAACTTCCATTCACAGATACAATTTATCCTTTCCCCCTTTTTTGTTTCATATTTATATTTTTTATACATTTTTCACAGTACCTTATTCCAGTGTACAATAGCAATATTAAAAAGACTGTTGATATTACATTTTTGAATTGAAAATTAGAAAATTCTGTCTTCAATTACTCACCTTCATGTCATTTCAAACCCGTAAGACTTTTGTTTGTCTTCGAAACGCAAATGAAGATCTTTTTGATGAAATCTGAGGGATTTCTGTCCCTCTATTGACATGCAAGACCAGCTACCAATTTCAAGCCCCAGGAAGGTAGTAAAGACATCATTAAATTAATCATTAAAGTAATCGGTTAGACTTTACAATAAGGTTCATTAGTTAACATTAGTTAATTACCTTAGTTAACATGAACTAAGAATGAACAATACTTTTTTAGCATTTATTAATTTTAGTTAATATTAATTTCAGCATTTACTATTATTAAAATCAATGATTGTATTTAGTTAATGCACTGTGAACTAACATGAACAAACGATGAACAGCTGTATTTTTATTAATTAACAAAGATTGATAAATACTGCAACAAATGTATTGCTCATTGGTTCATGTTAACTATGTTAACCAATGAACCTTATTGTAAAGTGTTACCATGTAATTCATGTTACTCCAGTGGTTTAACCTCAGGTATATGAAGTGACGTGAGTGCTTTGCGCAAAAAAACATAATCTAGCACACAAAACAACGTCTGATCTTGCGTCAATACAACACACATGCGTCGTGGTGTTCTTGTAAACGCGCGTTGGAAATTAATATTAATATTAATAATAAAATGGTACTTTTTGCGCAAACAAAGCACTCTTGTCACTTTTGATGTCTTTACTACCTTTCTGGAGCTTGAAAGTGGTTGTTATGTAGACTGTCAATGGAGGGACAGAAAACTCTCAGATTTTATAAAATAAAATGATGACTGTAAATCTCTTGGGTTTGTAACGACATGAGAGTAATTAGTGACAGAATTTTCTTTTTTTATTGAACTATCCTTTTAATGTCGGGTTAAAAAAATGTCCTTTTCCCATTAAAACTTTTAAAAACATCTAATAGATTTACACATTTTAATATCAGCCAACTAAATTCAGATTAGAAGTCCTAAATGGTCCCCACCTCCAGCGTCGATGAGTTTATCTATTACAATTTATCTTACAGTGCTGCCAAACTTTTCTAAATCCGTGACTTTCTCAGCTGTTTTTAGAGGGGAAAAAAACTTCTTAACTTATGAAAATGTATCTGGATAAACTAAGACGTTAAAAATGAGCTGTGTCCTCAGAGGGCTCTTACAAAAGCATGTTTGACTAAACTAATTTCCTGTTAGAAATCTTTATTTGGATGAGAGCGTAATAAAGTGGGTGATCTCTGACTGAGTCTCATTATCAGGGGGACGTTTAGAGAGATCTTTGTCTCAGGGTGCCAGAATAGTTTTTCCATCAGGGGATGCCAAAGTGTGACAGTCTCAGATTAAGCTCACTTTAATGACACACTTACACTCAGTTAAGACTGTCAGGCAGAGTAGGGCTATTCAGCTACAGTCCTGGAGGGCCACTGCACTGCAGAGTTTATAGCTCAAAAACCTTTATGGGACTTTAGTTCATGTCTGTTTTCTTTGAGGTCATCTATGTGTACTCCTAAAGTAGAACATTTTAAATGCAAAACTTTCTTTTTGGAAATTGGGCCAATAATAACATTATATACATAATATAATCTTAATATGATTTTACACAACAATAAACAAGAAGTAAATATTGAGTCATTTTAGACACAATATTGTCAGTTACTTAGTCTATTTTTGCCCCGCCAATGAAGCCAAAGCAGAATAAACCGTTCTGCATCTCATAGCAACATGCAGTAGTGGCATTTCTGAACAAATTGTTTGCGTGAATAATTTCTCGCTCATAAAGACAGTCACTTGTTTCATTGCTAAATTAATCTGTCTTCTTGAACGAATCGTTTGAGTGAATGATTTAACGACTCACTCATAAGGACAGTCACTTGTTTGGTTATTGGTTATATTAATATTATTTATATACCATTATTGTATTTATTACTATTTTGAGTAAGTTTTTATTTTGTAAATTTTTTATTCAGTTGTAATTTTGTTTTGTGCTTTTGTCATTTTTATGAATGGTTTTTTATATATATTTCCATTTAGCTTTAAGTTATGTCAATTTTAAGTTGAGGAATTTTAGAACTTATTGTACTTATTGTATATCATACTTCTGATAAATATTTTGTAATGGAAAGAAATCTGCTCATCGAGTGATTTCATTGTTTTTAAAATAGGGTTAGGGTTCACCTTTATCCCAGGGTTAAAAATTTACTGTAATTCATAAGCAAAAAGGCACAAAGTGTATATTTTCTATTATTTGAATTGCAGTTTTATTAATTCTATAGATGGCCTCTTATGACCAGATGGAATGTTCTGAGTGTAACGGGTCGGTTATGTTCTGTTATAGTTCCATTTTCACTCTGTTGGATCTGTTCCTGTTTGCCTGATTTCTAGTTAGTTTCCTCATTAGTTAATTAGTCCCACACACCTATTCTGTTTCATCCTGATTACGTTCCCTATGTTTATAAGCCCTGTCTTTGGCTGTGTCCGAAATCACATACTCTCTCGGTACTCATTTTGAATAAGTTTTTACCTCACGACCACTAAAAAAGTATGCTCTATATAGTATATGTATAGTATGAATGTAATCTGGATGTACTAAATTCGCCATGTCAATATCATGTGACCTAACAGCGTCAGTTACGTCGCTTCACTGCCATTCATAAATCCTCTTCCGTGACCTCATGGGACAGTAAAGTGTGCATCTTATATAAGTTGTAGGTCATCCGGGTACTTTTTGCCTACTCTTTTATGAGCACTAAGAATTCAGAAATACTTTTTTTTTCTAGTAGGGAAGTATACGATTTGGGATTCAGCCTGTGTTTCCTCTGTTCTTTGTCCGGTGTTGTTTATGTTAAGTGTTGTTGCTACTCTGATTTCTCCTAAATGTTCACATTGTTTATTAAAATACTCTTTATTTATTTTGTATATTTTGTAATTTAGTATACACATTACACTGAGAGAGCACTGCCTATGAATAACCTTTGAAATTCAGTTTTACCACATGGAACTGAGCCCGCCGGGACAGGTTTTAGGGCGGTTTTGGACAGTTTTTCCATATATGACATTGGGTTTCTGTCAGGTAGTTTGTAATTCCTGAAAAATCCAAACTTGTTTTGTGTGAGAGTCTGTGCATTCGGTTCTACTTGCTTAGAGAAGAAATAAAAACATTTTCAGGTTCGGTCATGTTTAGTTTTTAAAATCTGAGTGCACCGGTCAGGTCGGATAACATGGTCATAATAACGGGCCGGGTTTGGGCTTTTACTTGATGTCCAGCTCCTACACTGAATGGCACGTTTTGTTCAATCATTGTTATAATCCCACTGCAGCACAAGGAAGTTTCGGGGAAAGCAGTGGCACACACGTGCCAAATGCATTGTGGGACATTGTGGGACCTGACAAGAGCCTCGTTTACTGCTTTTAGGATGGTCAAGCTCAGCTTTCACATTGATGCGTTTCATTTGACAACCAAATGTCAGTAACATTACTCAGTAACATCTTTCAGGGGTTTAATACATGCTAAAAGATGTCAAATAAATGATTAGCTGTTCCATCACACCCCTTTTTTAAGCTTTTGCAGCGGACTACATGTGACACACTGCGAAATGAGAATGACATCTGCATTATAAACGTATCACATTCACGCGTAGTCCCATCCAGATGGATTGTCTTGACTCTCAGCACTGAGCCGCTGGTGAGAGACTGCAGTTATTTCAGTCTCATTGCAGTCTCTCTCTCTCTCTCTCTCTCTCTCTCTCTCTCTCTTCCTCTCCCACTCTCTCTTTCCTCTCTTCTTATATCGTCTCTGATTAAACATCATTCTCACATGCTAGGCTTTCATGCCTCCTCTTTCACACTGACTCTCTCTCTCCATCTCTGTTAGCTTCTCTTTCACTTTCAGCCCCAGTGATCATGCCGCATCCCTCTCTCTCTCTGTCCTCTCCTCCGCCTGTCTGCTTTTGTTTACATATATCTTCATCAAACTGACTGTTTTTTTGTGTGTGTGTGTGCCAGCTGAACTGCATTCGCCTGTTTTCTGGTGAAGAGGACATTTCGATGTGGGACGCATCCTGTTTTTCACCTTCCAGCTCACTCATCTGGACGGCTTTCGGGAAGTGGTCCTGTTCAGACTTTCAGGAATACATTGATCATTCGGTTTGCTGCTCGCCGAGTGTTTTCCCAGAGTCTGTTGCATAGCTGTGCATCTCCTGCGGTGCACTCGGACTGCTCTTATAGTCTCTGTGAAGAGCGTGGGCTGAGGAAAGCCCCCCTCTGCCCGTCATCAGCCTGAGGAGAAACACCGTTGAGGGTCAGCTAAGAACAGCGGAGAGGAAAGAGCCAAATCGAGAGAAGAGTGAAGGGTAAAGCAGCACCGCACAGGTTAAGAAGAGCATAAAGCGGCGGCACAAGCAGGATCAGCTCCTGTTGGGAAAGAGAGCGAGAGTTTAAGAAAGAGAGTGGCAAGAGCACTTTAAATTTCTGAACTCTGAAAGCTTTTGAGATCCAACTCGGAACTGCATTCTGATTCTCTTGAACTTCCAGGACAAGCTGTGTCAGTTTTCCCTGCTCAGGATCCTTTGCTGCTAACAGCCATGCAGGTGTCCTTCGCGTGTACGGATCACGGGTTGAAGGCCCCGCGCACCAGCGAGCCGAACAAGCAGAACACGTCGAGTCCGAACACGGCCAGCGCGGCACGGGCACGTTTCCGAACGGTGGCTCTGATTGCTCGTAGCCTGGGCTCCTTCACGCACAGACATCATATTTCCCTGAAGGAGTCCACTGGAAAACTCACCGGCATGAAGTACAGGTACAGAAAAATTCCGGCAACCACAGAAATCTATGATTATATTGTTGTGAAATATCAGTCCTGACACAGTTTTTGTAGTATCTTTTTACACTGACAGCTATAGTTTTGATAATGCTCATCTTTATTAAGACGTTTTATTCTCAAAAAGACGAAAAAGATGGTAAAGGTTTCTATAAAAATAGCAGTTTACTTTGTGAATGAACAAACTCATTCTAGTAAATTCTGTCATTATACTGAAATCTTAAAGGAATAGTTCACTTAAAAAAGGGCATTAGTTTACTCAACCTCATGTTGTTCCAAAATAGGGTGACTTTTTTTCTTTTGAGGTGCACAAAATATTTTGAAAGTCATTGGGGTCCAAAACAACACTGGACGTAACTGACTTTTTTTTAAAAATATATTTTCATGCCATTCGTAAGTCATGCAGGTTTGGAACGAGTAAATGATCACAGACTTTTTTTTTTTTTGGCCGAACTATAAGTGTTTAGTTTCATGCGGTAAATTTTATAGAAGTCTTAAAGTGATTGTTTGATGGAGTGGTTAATAGTGAGATTTGGTGAAGTGATTGATGAAGCGAAAAGTAAATTGTGATTGGCTACATTTTTGAACAACTTTTTATTTTTTTATACATTGACAACAAACAGCTGATTCTTGTCTTGTGTGTGAAATTGTGAATTAGAGTAAAGGCTGGAGAGCTGAAAACATTCAGAGTGTGTGAATATGAGGGGGAGGAGTGAATTAATGTTTTTTTTTTGTGTGCTGGAAATAATTAATTGCATCTGAGACACAAGTATACCACAAACATGCAACAGTTATGGCATATCTGCTAGTTTCCATAACGACAGAGAACTGGCAGTTTGCCTGTGACTCTAATTGGACACATTAGCTTTTGGGCAGCAGGGTAAACCTGAACACCCTCGGCTGATGTCCAGCTTCACGCTCTCATGTTTGACATTTATTGCTTTTCTACACTTTCAATGAATTCATTGTAGAATTCATTAAAGGGCAATTTCATGAGGAAATTACTTTGTCTTGATCTTTTGAAATAAGAGTAACTTATTTATTATAGAGAACAGATACAGTATTGTAGATACTACTACCTGTATATCTTTTCCAAAGTATCCCAGTGTTAGGAAAGTTTGCTGAAGTTTATTTGTTAACAAGATCTGGGTCATATAGTCTGACTTTAAAAGTTTGTGTGGCACATTTCAGCATAGATTGTTTTGTGAACCTGTCACAAGGTAACGCAGGCATTGCAGTGAGGTTGTTAATGAAAGATGGAGCAGCGTAAGCTATTTACTAGACAGCAAACCCATGAGTTACCATGTGTAAGCACAGCAAAGAGCTGTTCATTTTACATGCAAAGAGGATATTTAGTCTTAAAGCAACAGCAGCAGCAAAAAAAAAGTTTAATTCTCAGGGTAAGAAAAAGTGGGTGGAAAATGGTTAAATGATTTGTGATTTTGAGAAAGGGTGCAATATTTATATATATATATATATATATATATATATAAATATGTAGTGGCAAAAAGTGATGTCTGGCCTAGCAAAATTGATATCTTCACCCTTTATTAAATCTCCACAATTAATTTAAACTTATTAAAGATTTTCTAAGCATACTTGTCACGAAACTGCTCTGAGACAGGCAAGTTAAGATCCAAACGCAGCTTTTATTATAATATAAAGTGGTAATCCAGAATCGTGGTCGAACAGATAAGCAATAGGTCAAAGTCCCGGTAGGCAGTCCAAACAAACAAAACATAAAAGGCAGGAAACAAGGCAAACGGGAAATCCAAAGACAGGCAGGGCAAAAAGGCAAAATATAGAAACCAGGTAAACGCTCAGAGATGCAGTGGGACACAAACAAAACTTAGCCCTGAGTGAGTGAATGAACATGGAATAAATAGACAAGGACTAACAGGGTGATGAGAAACAGGTGAATGCAATCAGAGACCAACCAGGTGATGAGACACAGGTGAATGAAATGATGAATGCTGATGAATCCGGGCAGTGAGTTATGGGAAATGTAGTTAGTGAGGAAGTGATCAAAGTCTATTGTGGAGCACCCTCTGGTGGCTCTCGAGGGCACTCCAGCTGGTGATCGTTACATAGCCCCCCCCCCCCAATGGGCGGCTTCCAGACGCTCCAAAACTGTCCAGGTGGTCGGTGGCATGGAGGCGGATCCGGGGGCGGGATGGAGGGCCAGGTCCGTGGAGTAGAAGAGGGCCTGGAGACTGCGGCAGGATGGAAGGCCAGGGCGGAGCAGGCTGTGCAGGCGACCAGGGCGGAGCAGGCCGTGCAGGCGACCAGGGCGGAGACGACCCCTCGGGCGACCAGGGCGGAGACGACCCCTCGGGCGACCAGGGCGGAGACGACCCTCGGGCGGCCAGGGCGGAGACGACCCCTCGGGCGGCCAGGGCGGAGACGACCCCTCGGGCGGCCAGGGCGGAGACGACCCCTCGGGCGACCAGGGCGGAGACGACCCTCGGGCGGCCAGGGCGGAGACGACGCCTCGGGCGGCCAGGGCGGAGACGACCCCTCGGGCGGCCAGGGCGGAGACGACCCCTCGGGCGACCAGGGCGGAGACGACCCCTCGGGCGACCAGGGCGGAGACGACCCCTCGGGCGACCAGGGCGGAGACGACCCTCGGGCGGCCAGGGCGGAGACGACCCCTCGGGCGGCCAGGGCGGAGACGACCCCTCGGGTGGCCAGGGCGGTGAAGACCCTTCGGGCGGCCACGGCGGTGCATACCCCGGCTCAGGAACAGCAGACACCGGCTCAGGAACAGCAGACACCGGCTCAGGAACAGCAGACAACGGCTCAGGAACAGCAGACAACACACACACTGGCTGGGGAACAGACAACACACACACTGGCTGGGGAACAGACAACACACACACTGGCTCGGGAACAGACATCACACACACTGGCTCGGGAACAGGCATCACACACACTGGCTCGGGAACAGACATCACACACACTGGCTAGGGAAAAGGAACAGTCTCTGGATCGGCAGACGTGACTTGAACAGTCTCTGGATCGGCAGACGTGACTTGAACAGTCTCTGGATCGGCAGACGTGACTTGAACAGTCTCTGGATCGGCAGACGTGACTTGAACAATCTCCGTGCTGGGGAGGACCAGCGGCGAAGAGGACTGAGCGCTGGGCAGGACCAGCGGCGAAGAGTGCCTTGAGCTGGGCAGGACCAGCGGCGAAGAGGACTGAGCGCTGGGCAGGACCAGCGCCGAAGAGGGCCTTGAGCTGGGCAGGACCAGCGGTGAAGAGGGCCTTGGCTCTGGCTGGACGTGGCTGACGTGAAGCTCTGGCTGGACGTGGCTGACGTGAAGCTCTGGCTGGACGTGGCTGACGTGAAGCTCTGGCTGGACGTGGCTGACGTGAAGCTCTGGCTGGACATGGCTGACGTGAAGCTCTGGCTGGACGTGGCTGAAGTGAAGCTCTGGCTGGACGGTCTCTGGGTCGTCCTGGTTGACGTGAAACTCAGGCTGAGGGGATACTGTGGATTCACGGAGTTCCTCATTTACCACACCCACCGTATACACTGAACCGCTTAACAGAAGGGCCAGTTCAATATAGCTCTCCAATGTCCCGTGAGGCTCATGCAAGGGCATGAATGAACTGAGCGGTTCTGATAGCCCTCCTCGGAAGAAGATCATCAGGCATTCCTCGCTCATAGAGGTGAAAGCTGCCAGCTTGATAAAATCTTCTACGTACTCCTCAATCAAACGATACCCCTGACGGAGACACAGGCTTTGGACTGCTGTGTCCATGTCTGGTATTGCTGCTGGATCTGGGTGTGGCTAAGTTTTCTGTTACGAAAATGCTCTGAGACAGGCAAGTTAAGATCCTGCAATACTGCAGTTGAGCTTGGAATCATTTGTCAACGCAATAATAAAACATGCAAAACTGTGCAGGCATAATTTTTGCCCAGGTAATTAAAATACAGAACGAACTAAATATTAATAACAGATTATGTTGTAGTCAATGTATGCTTTGATACAAAAAAGTGTGGCAAAAAATGCTGCACAACGAGAAGAGGTAACCGGACCCTGAGGAAGATTGTGGAGAAGGACCGATTCCAGACCTTGGGGGACCTGCGGAAGCAGTGGACTGAGTCTGGAGTAGAAACATCCAGAGCCACCGTGGACAGGCGTGTGCAGGAAATGGGCTACAGGTGCCGCATTCCCCAGGTCAAGCCACTTTTGAACCAGAAACAGCGGCAGAAGCGCCTGACCTGGGCTACAGAGAAGCAGCACTGGACTGTTGCTCAGTGATCCAAAGTACTTTTTTCGGATGAAAGCAAATTTTGCATGTCATTCGGAAATCAAGGTGCCAGAGCAGTGGCGTGCACAGACCTCCTCAGGGGCAGGGGCGGAGGGATGAAAAAGGGCACTAAATAAAAAAAAATATTACTTCTTGATTTTTTTTGTTTTTATTCTTTCTTTCCTTGGCCTTCTAAGAAAATATGTTGATACAATTATTAGAATACATAACACATCAAATGAAAATAGGGAAATTATGATAATATTAAATATTATTTTACCAAACAAAACAGTGAGAATCAAGAAGGTAATTATGGAAAATTAATTTTTAGTTTTGTTGATGTTGTAAATGTAAATGTCGTAAAAGTAAATGTTGTAAATGTCGCGCCTTGCCTACTTCCCATTAATCATAGAATTAGAATGAAAGTTATTGAAAATACAATAACAAAAACATCAGTAGGCCCTTTGTAATTTAAAAACGTAAGCCTAGGAGAAGCCTATATTGGCCCTATTTGAAATGCAAAACCAAAAATATTCCCACTGGTGTGTAGGTAAAAAAAGAAAGAATATAGGCTATTACTAAATGACTGCTGTCTGGGGCCTCAATACTTGCAAGTTATTTCAATGTGAGGCTTTATTTTTTACGTTTTTGGCGCTTTAGCGAGCGATAGTAAACTTGCGTTTATTAACAGAATAATGCGTCTTTCGGAAGAACATTGTAGCCGGAACTACTTCTCTCTGTGTACGTCTATGACGAGTCACGCAGCCGGTAACTTAAACGTTACCGGCTGCTCGTTTGAAGAGACTCGCGCGAACTGCTGCGTAGTGCGTACCAGAACCGTTAAATGCGTATGAGGCGCTGCAAAGGAAACTCCGCCTACCACTTCTCCGCCAAATTTTTTTAAAATATAATATTTGTTTGTATTATTATTGTTAGTGGCAAGGGTGTGTGTGTGTGTTTCATTTATTATAATATTTATAATAATAATAATAATTATTTACAAATTATCAGAGAAGGGCACAATACATTTAGAGACAAAAGGGGCAGGGGCGTGAGCCCCCCCGGAACCCCCCCCCCCCCCCCCCCCCCCTGTGCACGCCACTGTGCCAGAGTCTGGAGGAAGACTGGGGAGAAGGAAATGCCAAAATGCCTGAAGTCCAGTGTCAAGTACCCACAGTCAGTGATGGTCTGGGGTGCCATGTCAGCTGCTAGTGTTGGTCCACTGTGTTTTATCAAGGGCAGGGTCAATGGAGCTAGCTATCAGGAGATTTTGGAGCACTTCATGCTTCCATCTGCTGAAAAGCAGCACGACCTGGCACCTGCTCACAGTGCCAAAACCACTGGTAAATGGTTTACTGACCATGGTATTACTGTGCTCAATTGGCCTTCCAACTCTCCTGACCTGAACCCCATAGAGAATCTGTGGGATATTGTGAAGGAAAGTTGAGAGACGCAAGACCCAACACTCTGGATGAGTTTAAGGCCGCTATCGAAGCATCCTGGGCCTCCATAACACCTTAGCAGTGCCACAGGCTGATTGTCTCCATGCCACGCCGCACTGAAGCAGTCATTTCTGCAAAAGGATTCCCGACCAAGTATTGAGTGCATAACTGAACATAATTATTTGAATGTTGACTTTTTTTGTATTAAAAACACTTATTTTATTGGTCGGATGAAATATGCTAATTTTTTGAGATAGGAATTTTGGGTTTTCATGAGCTGTATGCCAAATCATCAGTATTAAAACAATTTAAAAAAAAAAACACTGGGTGGTGATGGCGCAATGGATAAGACACATGCCTTTGGTTTGAGAGGCCCGGGTTCGAATCCACTGTGAGGCACCAATGTGTCCCTGAGCAAGACACTTAACCCCTAGTTGCTCCAGAGGCGTGCGACCTCTGACATATAGCAATTGTAAGTCGCTTTGGATAAAAGCGTCAGCTAAATGTAAATAAAAGACCTTAAATATTTCAGTTGGTGTGCAATGAATCTAAAATATATGAAAGCTTAATTTTTATCATTACATTATGGAAAATAATTAACTTTATCACAATATGCTAATTTTTGGAGAAGGACCTGTATATATATATATATATATATATATATATATATATATATATATATATATATATATATATATATATACACACATACATATACATAGTGGAAAAATAAATATACTAAACTGTATTTAAAAAACATTTATTTTATGCTAAGTATACTAAAAATACATTTACATAATATAATATAAATACCCTGCAGTTGTATTTAGAAAAAGCTGAGGAGATATTAAATGAATGACCTCATTTGACTTATTAAGGTCATAAGTCACATAACAAACTAAAACTGTCAGAGGCTAACGCACTGCTTGCAGGGCACAACCTGCCTCTTAGAGAGAATTTTAAGGTTGTTTTCACAAGGCAAAGTTAACCATGAGTAATGACCCTCTGTTTATCCGTATATGTCGGATGTCCTGGAGAAGAAATGTCTGTCTCTGTCATTTAATCATCTGTCACTCACTGTGATTTAATATTTAGAAATAGCAATTGCTCTGACAGGGTAGAACCTCAGGTCTTTTTGTAACATTACATTTTTCTAGAAAGACATGCTTAGGCTACATTTGAACATCTTTCTGTTGCACCATGTGTCTGTGATTAAGCGTGTATGTTTGTAGTAAGTAGTCAGAATGTATAAAAAGAATGTCATTGAATAAATGTGTGACATGAAAGTAAATTTCCGCTCCATCTCTGTGTTTGTCCTGGTCATGGTTCAGAATGAACTCTCTGCTGCACATGCTAATGGAATGTATTGAGAAAATGCTCAGGCCATTAATATGTTTTACTGTATTTTCCTTTAATTATTTAGTCTTTTGACAAATATATTCCTTCTTTTTTAATCACAGAATGATTTTGTTTCTCATTTTATTCAGGTTGCAATAACAATAGAGCACAATGGATTAAAATAAAACAGATTTAATATATATTCGCTGTCATTTGGGCCTTGGTCAGTGTTAAAGTTGGGCCATGCTTCTGTTTAACCTTATCATAATACTGCCCTAACAATTCTGAGCAGTAAGGCTTTTTTCTGTGCTCTCTCTCTCTCTGAATTTATAAATGACAACAAGGCTTAATATATAGTTTAAAAACGTTTGATGTCCACAGATTTGTAAAAGGCCATATCTTAGTGTGTCCAAGGGATTAAGCATTAGCATTGTGTGTCTGTATTTGTATCTCCTCTCTCTCTCTGTCTCTTTTATTTGATCAAATCATAGAAGCATAATTTTGCCTGGTATTTCTGAATTCATAGCAGTAATGCAAACAGTTGCAGTGTTTCATGGTTCACTGGCCGGTGCTGCACAGTCCAGATGGGTAGTCGTGCTGTACGTGTGTGTGTGTGTGTGTGTGTGTGTGTACACGCGCATTCATCCTTGTCATTGTATTTGTGTGGGCTTCTGTTTTCTTGGTCATTGGCCTATTAGCAATCAATCAGTGTATGTGTTAATTTTATTTTGGCTTGTGCATTTTTCTTCACACCATAATGGTCCGTTGTGCTAATGTGTGTGTTTTTGTGTGTGAGTAACACAGCAGCAGAGAATCACTGTGTTCCAGAATCTTCAGATGCGCATGCAGGATAAGGAAACCTGGGTGGTGAGACCACGTTTTGTAACTCATAGAAGTGATTCTGTATTTTTGTGTTGTGTGTCAAAAAAGGAAAAAACCTGTTGCGTTCCTACACGCAGTCATGTAAATGTACAAATAAATGAGACCTCCTTTCCTGTCATGACACATCTGTTCTTCACACACCTTCCTCTGAACAATGTCAGTGAGACGATTTATACGTTTCCATTGGCTTGCGGAGGCATTTCTGAGCTCTACTGTGACGCAGTCTCTCTGTCCTTCAGCTGTCTGACTCAGCTCGCTGTGATGAGGAAGGATCTGTTGACAACCAACAGCATGTGTACCTGCTACCCGGAAAAAAGACGCACACCCCCATCGCACGGAAAAAAGGGAGTTTTAAATGATATATGTCTGGAGCTGATAATGTGCTGTGGTTGTAATGTCACACAAACTAATAATGGCTCGGTAAAAAATATAGAGTGGGAGATGATGTTTGGGCGACATGCACCAGCCGCATCAGTGTGAAGGATAAATGTGTGAAAAGTGTAAAGTTCCTTAGCCAAAATCAATGTTCTTGGTTTCCCTCCAAATGCATGCTAACTCGCTTCCTGTGAGGCAATGCACAGCTTCACAAATACACAGAAATATTCAAGTACCATGTCTGGTTGTTCCTCCTAAAATAATACCCCAAAATGAAGAAAATCCATTTTGTTGGTCTTATTATGATGCAAAATCAGGTTTTTAAGGCTGGCAGGGTTAGATCCAGACATCAGGAGCTGTTGCTCTGGTATTTTGAACTAACAAAAGAAAATGTGAGTTGCGTTGCTCGTTCAAAACCCACCACCACGATGTTAAGGTGTTGTGGGTGGTTGTCAGGATGTTTGCTGAGGCGTTCTGAATGGTTTTTAGTGCTTTGCTATGTGGTTGCTTGCATGGATTCTCTGGGTGTCTCTATGTTATTGCGGTCAATAACTATGACTCAGGTAATCTACCTGTTGAAAATTGTAAGTTCAATCACATAGAAAAGCAATATCACACCTCTCCTCAGCAATCCACGTTATTTGAAGTGTCATTTAGTTCTGTAGCACAAAAAAATTACATCAAAGTTTATTACTTCAGCATTTGTTGATGGATGGATGGATGGAACGATGGATAATGGGATGGATGGAACAATGGATAATGGGATGGATGGAATGATGGATAATGGGATGGATGGATAGATAGATAGATAGATAGATAGATAGATAGATAGATAGATAGATAGATAGATAGATAGATAGATAGATAGATAGATAGATAGATAGATAGATAGATAGATAGATAGATAATGAGATGGATCGATAGATATATGGATAATGAGATGGATGGATAGATGTATAGATAAATAATTGGATAAATGGATAGATGGATAGATAAATAATTGGATAAATGGATAGATGAGATACTGTAGATGGATAGATGGATGGATGGATAAATTGATGGATGAGATAGATAGATAGATAGATAGATAGATAGAATCTGTTCCTTCAAACAGTAAAATAAACTGCACTTAGTCTACATGTGTTTATCATAATCACAGTATAAAAACAAATGTTTAAGCAATCTGAGGACAGTAACAGTAACAGATATTTATGACTCAGTCGGGCATTAAGAGGACACCACATTTCAGAGTAGAGGAAATTTTAATGATAGAGGAGTGGAAAT
The DNA here is from genome assembly GCF_051911475.1 of Siphateles boraxobius. NCBI lineage: Eukaryota > Metazoa > Chordata > Actinopteri > Cypriniformes > Leuciscidae > Siphateles > Siphateles boraxobius. Next base: position 2,844,666 of record NW_027509215.1, read on the forward strand.
AGATTGCTGAGGTATTATTGAAACCAGGGCCGATGTTAAAGTTACATTCACACCCTGATGAATAGAGCTGTAGCTAATGTATTTTATATTGTAGCCAATAATATTATCTAAATGGGAGGCTCAAGCCATAAAAAGTGTAGATCCAAGACTTTGGGGGATAAATACCAGCCAGCCATTTTATGCGTGTGCATTCACGTGTACTTTTTAAAGCTATTAAAGTGTTTTTGTTCTCTGGTAATAGCTACCTTAAATCACTGAAGTGCTGTAAGAGTCGCAGCGGTCTCTGTGGATCAAACACTCAGTCGCCATCTGCACTGAGAGAAAATTAAAATGGTTTCCTCTTGGGCCAAAAAGGAGGTCCATTATTCACATGCACTGCAGTCCCAGTGTGGGAGGTCATGAACGTTTTTTTTTTTTTTTTACCAAATAGTAGAAAAATGTTTTAACAGTTCGGACCTAAGTGGCTTTTTAAACATTTTATTTTCCTTTTACTTTTGAAATAAAAGTGTTCAGTGTACTATGAAAATATCTGTGCAGAACGCTTCAACGTGTATTTATTTATGTAACTGTCACAGTTCAATGCTATTGAAGGATGTGTCTGCACTCCAGAGCTCTACTGAAAGTTTTAAGGGTTTAAAAACATAAATAAATTATAATATTTCAATTAAATAGCTATTTTGAATTATAACTCTGTCAATAAACTCTGTTTATTTTTTACTGTTATTCATATTCACAATAACTTTTTAAAAATTATTGTGGGTGTGGCCAATTCAAATTCCCACTCATGAATAGAGCTGAATTCTTGCAATAGTAATAATATTTCCTCAAATTATATTTATATTTATGTTTATGGTTATGTAATTTTTAGTATTCTGCTCAGAAAGGAAAGCAGATGTTCAGGGGACTTATACTATTCACCAATCACCATCCAAATCAGTAAACTCTAAACTGAAGGAACGCAATAAGCTTTCCTAAAGCCTTACCCAGAAGATTTCACATTCATTTAGCACATTTATTTTAAGGAGACACACTCAAAATGAAATGAAATTAAATAAATGTAAATAAAACAGGCATGTCTGAAGTGAAGACACTTGAATGTTATGTCCTTGCTAACAGATTTCTAACTTTCTCCACAGGAATCTTGGGAAGTCAGGACTGCGAGTGTCATGCCTTGGACTTGGTGAGCATTTTTTGATTTATAAACCAGCAGCCATAGACCATAAACACCAAAAGGTCACACTGACTATAAGTATCATAGATCTGTGACACATTCACACAATATGTGTCAATTAAGAGCAGGCAACAGTGTGTGTTTGAAGTCACATGATATTGAAAATGTTATCCTCCCTCCATTCATAATTGAAACACAAGCTCACTAATTGCCTCACACACTCCACACACAGCGGGAGAGTGATGGGTTGACGCTTAATTTATTCTCTTTTCATTTTAGTTTATGATTAGATGTTTTCATTAACACGACTTGTGAATGGAAACATAATGACTGCATGAATCTGTTTTGAGATAAAAACACGCAGAGGCTTATATAGCAGGCATTTTTAATGCTGCGGGGGCTCCAGGAAAACCATGCAAGAGATCATGCAGTTTATTCCAATCTGGCGCTTCTATATTTATCACTACAAACTAATGAAAGATACGCAAGAAAATTACAGCAGTGTCAGTTCTGGTCTGATGTTCTGCTCTTATTTATAAAATGCAAGAATTCGAATGGTGTATTGAAAATGTTATGTTTTGTCGCCAAGAGCAAACATATTTTCCTCGCATGAAAACCACAGGGCATTGAAAACTGAATTGGTTTGGTGTAGACTGAACTAGGATAAGTGAGCTTGATTTTATTGTTGTCATACTAAAGGCTTTCAGAAGGAGCACTGAGGAACAAACAGCTGCTATTCCACCATAAAAAAGCCCTGGGCTTATCTTCACAATCCATTTCCAAATGGTGTCTCTCTTATCTTAGATAAGAATCTTCCTCGGTACGAGTCTTTCCTCCTCCCTGCATCCAAATATACACTGCCGTTCAAAAGTTTGGGGTTACTAAGATTTTGAAAAAAGTTTCTTATACTCACCAATGCTGGAAATCCAAGAAAGTTGTCCCTTGTTGTAAAATGTTACTTATTTAACAACATCCACATTATTAATATATGAATTGTTGACTTTCACTATTATTAGCTAACAGACCAATAACATTAAAATGTTGAACTCTGCTTAAATTTGTTGCAATGAAGTTGCTGCCAGTGTCAGAAATCAACTTTAATTAAAGTAAATAAAATGGATTTGAGTGACATTTGGTGTTATTTACATGCACTTTCTGTATTATTTTAGTACCTGATTAACTGAGTATACAAATCAGCAAGCAGAGCAAACATGCTCACAAAAGCTGTGCTGAATGAAACTTGCAACTTGTTTTGTGAATAAGGCTTAAACTACTAAGAGCTTAATTTCACGCCTGCTTATTCACTAATGGTTAGTGATTGAAATGCAGGTTTTGGTGCTGAAATACTTTGCAAAAGTGCTGCAACTCACCTTTCATTGCTTGGAACTGTTATTTTCCTGAGAAGTCAGAGGTCATTGCTTCAGGTCGGACATCACAAACATTAGTCACTTGTTTAAATGCAAGAGCACTGCAGGCTGATAAGATTTCAGTGCTTCAGACATGCACTTTACTGAATACATGAGGACAGCTTTCAGTGGAAACCACGAAAGCAGCAGTAATTTTTTTGTATAGGCTTGTGTGTGCATATGTGCATGTATAAATGTATGTTCATTCATGTGAGTCAGTGGTGTTTGCTTAAAGACTATGATGAAAGCACAACGGTGACTGTTTATTTTTTGTACAAATAATCTAAAATGTATTGTAAATTTCACTCTTGGTACACTTCAATATTTTAGTGAATAAAAGTGTAAAATATAACAGCATAGGCTATATCAGGTTTTTTGTATGTCTTATATTAATTTACTAATGTAAATGAATATAAAAAATCTAGTCAGTCAGATCTAATGCAGTAATATGTGAGGAGATCCAGGATTAGCCGGAAAGATCCTGTATTCCCTTGTTTGTCTCAGTTGATGAGCTGCCGAAGACCCTGGTGCACACCGTTGCTCACAGTACGCATAAAGTTATCTGGCAGGATGAGGACTGTTACGTCAATGTACGAAACACAAGAAAGGCGCCAAATGATTCTTATCGCTGCACAGGTGTCACCAAGGGAACGTAACACTTGCAAACGCCCACACTATTTCCTCATTTATCCTACAACCCATGGGCACTTGATCGCCATGGGAACAGCTGATCAGCCCCGACGGGTTCCCTCACCCTGAAACACAGTCGGGTGTTTCTTCGAATGTCAACTGATCCCATATATTGAAGCCCAGGACACCAGTGCTTGCTGGAGAGATGCTCATCCCGCAGCAGGGTGAGTTTTAGGGTGATAGTAGGTGATTCTGACAGGGATTGGGGCAGTGACTGCAGAGTCTTACCCTGACAGCAATGAATCATGGGTGCTTTAGACTGCCAGCAGTGTGAGTCAGGCCAAGAATAACAGAGTCCTCAGGAAATCCTGGGACAGATTTTCCCAAGAATCAACCTCATTTTTATCTCTTTAGCTATATGCTGAACAAAAGTATTGAAGCATTTTTTTGTTTATTTTTGATGGTTTCAATTTCCTTATCAAATATTCAATATATATATATATATATATATATTCTGTAATGCTGGGTGAACTCAAAAAACAAAAGAAAAGCTGGATCCAAATGTAGTTTTATAGGTTAATAACAAAATAAACATAAAACCACGGCGACCAGAGAACCTATAACAGAATGAGCATCACCATACATCCAACAAAGGACAACATCAGACAAATAACATGAGAAACACTTGAGTATAAATACACTCAAGGGGTGATTGGCAAACACCTGGGAACAATCAGGACCTAATCAATAAGAAAAACTACAAAGGACTGCAAAACTTGGCACAGAACAGGAAAAAACATAAGTCCACACAAGACAAGGGGAACACAAGACAGGAATCATGATATTTATACTGAATACTTTGGTTTAGAAAGGACGCATAAAAGTGATCAGGAGTGACAGAAAAGACATTTAAAATGTAACAAAAGATTTGCTTTTTAAATAAATACAAAGTTCCGTCATGAAACTCTAGATGGCGCAGGCTGATAGGTCCTTAACTCAATTTGGTAGTGATGGCATCATTATCTACATATCGCAGCTAGGGTGACCAGAAGTCCCAAAAACTTAGCTGTTGTCCCGAATCAGGCCCTGATTGTCCAGAAAATGATACTAAAGCAAAATCTTGAGTAGTTATTGTCCGATAAAACATTAAAAACTGTCCCTGGAGGTTGAGTCGTGAAGAGAGCGCAAGTTGCAGCAGCCGCAAGCTCAGTGAATGAATGTGCAGGCAGCCAGTCGAAAGGAGTGATTGATTTGTCACGGCACTGTGTGCCAAAAAATACTTCGGCAATGAACAATGACTACTTATACAACACCCCAAACTCATCTGGTCACCCTAAGCGCAGCTGATAGGTTGCTGTGGCATCAGTAGCCAATGGGTTGCAGTTCAACATTCAAATACTACTTGCAGGGTTTGCTCTCAGAAACCCTCCACCTTCCCCAGCTCCACCTGTGTAGATCCACTAAATGGGGGTTATTTCATGTATATTATATACAGTATGTGCAACAGCAGCTTGTCTTACTTGCTCACAGCAGTGTCTGTGAATGTATTGGCAGTAGCAAGTCTTTTTACTAAAAAGACTTGCAAAAAGCAGCAATAACCAACATGAGCATCATCTGCAGCAGCGTAGCAGATCTATTCCACCAAGACCAAATACATTAACATTGCCAAATCCATTACCATGCCAATCTCTCTGAGAGTTGTCATGACAGAGAGGCTCTTTTTAATTTTCTATTCATCAAAAGAAAGTATCATGTATCATGTTTCCACAAAATATAAGCAACACTGCTGTTTTTAACATTGATAAGTGTATTGAGCACCAAATCAGCATATGATTTCTGAAGGATCATGTGACATTGAAGACTGAAAAAATGACTGCTGAATATTTAGCTTTGCCATCACAGGAATAAATGACATTTAAAAAATATTAAAAATAGAAAATATTACCTTTATATTGTAATAATATTTATTGATGTAAAAAAAAAAACGAGTGAGTTTTAATGTTTCGACTTCCCTGATATCTTAGGATTATTTATGATATTTTTATATTTTCACAACTGCAAAAGCTAATAACCTTATAAAGAACTGGAAAAGTAGTCAAAATTCTTGCTATTTAATAAGATTGAAGATACATACATGCATTTATCTGATGCTTTTCATCCAGAGAGGCTTAAAAGACAAATAAATAAATAGTTTTTAAAAAAGCTTCCCAAAAAAGAACACCATTATTATGTTATATTGAATGAAATCAATAGGGAAATGTTGATTTGTTTACATCAATATGGAAGTTAAATGTATAGCCTATATCAAGTCCTCTGAACAACAATGAAGTTTAAGGAAATGTCACTGGCCTAGTTTTCTTAAATTCTTCTTTAACTTGTATTATTACTGTAAAACATTCAGATTCAGGTCTATGTTTCCTTCTAATGTGTTTGAAGGTTTCAGTGACAGGCACCAGACCAAATAAATTAAACTCTGCTTGGAATACATTTACATTTATTCATTTTCAGACGCTTTTATACAAAGCGACTTACAAATGAGGAATACAGCAAGCGATTCAATGTGAAAAGGCAAACAAAAAGAAGAGTAGAGAAGAAGTGCTCAAAATACAAAGTTTCAGACATTGCTTAGAGTAGCAGAAACTAGAAAAGGGATTAAAGGAAAGTGAAAGATAGATTTTTTTTAATGATGAGGTTAAAGGGATAGTTCACCCAAAAATGAAAATTCTGTCAGTATTTACTTACCCTCATGTTGTTCCAACCCCGTAAGACCTTCGTTCATCTTCGGAACATGAATTAAGATAAAATCTGAGAGCTGGATCACTCCTCCATACTAGTCCATTGGCTTCTTCAGGGATTGAATTTGCCGGCCCCGAAAAGGTATTAAAGACATCGTTAAAATAGTCCAAGTGACTACAGTGGCTCAATCTTAAGTTTATCAAGCGACGAGAATACTTTTTGTGCGCAAAAATAAACATAAATAACGACTTTATTTCAACTATTCATTTTCTTCTCTCTGGGCCTCGAGTCAGGTTACTAGTTTAACAGCGTACGCTTCTGCTGTTGTACGTCACACGCATCGCCCACATGACCAGCGTCAGCCAATAGTGAGCCTACGTGTGACGTAGCTCTATGCAATCACACTACGTTAACTGACTCGAGGCTCATAGAGAAGGAAATGAATAGTTGAAATAAAGTCGTTATTTTTGTTTGTTTTTGCGCACAAAAAGTATTCTCGTCGCTTGATAAACTTAATATTGAGCCACTGTAGTCACTTGGACTATTTTAACGATGTCTCTAATAACTTTTCGGGGCAGGCAAGTTTCAATCCCTGAAGAAGCCTATAAGGACTAGTATGGAGGAGTGATCCAGCTCTCAGATTTCATCAAATATATCTTAATTCGTGTTCCGAAGATGAACGAAGGTCTTACGGGGTTGGAACAACATGAGGGTGAGTAAATACTGACAGAATTTCATTTTTGGGTGAACTATCCCTTTAAGTGCTCATGGAAAAGGTGATGAGTTTTCAAAATGAGTCTTTTGAATGTTGTCAGGGATTCTGCATTCTGGATGAAGTCGGGGAGATCATTCCACCAGCAAGGAACAGTGAAAGAAAATGTTTCTGGAGAGTGATTTTGTGCCTCTCTGTGATGGTACCACGAGCCATCGCTCATTTACCGATCGTAGGCCTCTGGTAGGGATGTGGATGAGCGACGGCATCACAAAGAGGCACAAAATCACTATAATAATAACCTAACTCACTGGATAACTCTGACTCCCCTCTCTTGCTTTAAATTCTCTCTCTCTCTCTCTCTCTCTCTCTCTCTCTCTCTCTCTCTCTCTCTCTCTCTCTCTCTCTCTCTCTCTCTCTCTCTCTCTCTCTCTCTCTCAGGCACATGGGTGACATTCGGGGGGCAGATTTCAGATGAGGTGAGTTTTTCAAATGTTTATATTCATAACCAGAGAGTAAACTTAATTATTTCCAATACATTTTCAACAGAAATTAATCTATAGATTAAACATATTTACTCTTAATAAATATTTTTGTAATATAATAGGGGGCTGAATCATCGGTTTTCACCCATAATTCCCATTTGTAAATCCACTTTAGCCATAAGCACAAATTGGGTAGAGTTAGCCGAGATAAGCATGTTCTGTGTTGACAGTCTTGGCAGAGAGGAAGGCTCGTAGACACATCATGCTGTGGTCTTCCTTATTATTCAAACAATACCATCATTCTGCCAGTGTCCCTTTTTGACACTCACCCAAGGCAAATGTACATAAATACTAGCGGTTCTTACATAATAAAAGTCCCTGTGGCAACAACTTCCACGATAAGCCTGTCTCTCCCCAGAGGCGGAGTCTCCTCTTTTGTCCAGTCATCCCTCTTGTCCAATCAAATTATGCGAGATGCAGACGTCCCAGTTCGGTCCCCTTCTCCACATGTCATAAGTCATCTCATCAGCAGTTGAACAAACGGTTTTCCCTCATCGGCCTGCTAATATACATCTACGCTGAGAGAACGGACCACTGTCACTCATCCTGGCTGACAGCTCTCCATCAAAGACAGCGAGAGAGAGAGACTGATGGATTGTAGAGATTGCAGAGGTTTTAACCACCATTTCAACTGTTCTTTCATCAGAAGATCAAACTCTGACATGAATATCATTGTATCATTGCAGCAGTTACTCAAGAAAAACAGATGCTCTCGTTCAAAACCTTTTTAAGGGGCGGTCACACTACACATTTTGTTCCATTGACTTCCATTCATACACATGCTAATGCATTAGACCGGAAACGCAAGCTCATGCAAAAGATTTTGCATTTCACTTCGTTCTGAAGTTCAAGTTTGGTGAACACTGAACAGCGAATGACCAGTAGAAGATCGATATGTCATTGCATGACCACTTGGCTGAATAAAAAGAACCCATATTTTTGCAGTAAAGTCGAGAAGATTGTATATTTTTACATTTTGATTTACATTTTTGACTATTTGTTATGTTGAATTCATGTTTATAAAAAAAGAAGCTGCAGAGTGTGACGTCGTATCACGAGTGTCCATTGAAATTCCTTGTGCTCAAAGTCTAGTGTGACCGCGGCTTAACTGGCTGTTCACACAGAAACACGTGCTAGACAGATATCTTTGACCGTTACGTTCACATCTTGCGTGTTGTTCAGCGTCTCATTGATGACGCTGTGTTCTAAAAACTCGGTTCTCAAGTTAAAAGAAGTTTAACTTTTAAAAAATGCATCTCAAGACTTTGCGTTTTTCACATTCCACTGCCCGCATCTCACTTTAAAAACAAAACAAAAAACAAAAGGCCTCAAGACACATTTTTTTTAGTCTGACTTATTTTAATATGAACACTACGGGCCCTATCATACACCCGGTGCAATGCAACGACAGGCGCAACGCAAGTGTTTTTTGCTAGTTTCAGTCCGACGCAGTTATCATTTTCACGTCCTGTGCAAATGCATATGCGGCCATCTGTTCGTTGTAGGGTATGGACCAATCAGACACATACTAATTATTCATTATATACAAAGGTTTATGAAACTCCTCACACAGCCCAAATGAACAAACACAAGGGCAGAAACAGTCTCATGTTACAGGGCATGATAAGGAGATTTTACGCCCTCCGAGGAATGTGGCCACATACTCAAGAGAGAGACTATGAAACAGAAACCCTCTTTAAAACAGACTTTGCTGCATTAATAATAGACTAACTGATCTATAAATGAACATGCCTAAAACTGTGAAAGAAACAGGGTAAATGGTTTACTGTCTCGTGTACTATTAGGTATATATTATGGTATGTATCCTGGTATACAACCAACTAACGATCAATGTAACCTCACCTGTATCATGCCTCCTACCTAATTAATCCTCATTTAATGACTCACACTTTGATGTACATCACCCTCTTCTAGAATGCAGTGTGGATGTGTTATAGCTATCTGAGCATTAATGAAGGTATAATCATGCTAGGGACAAAGATCCGTAAATCAACTAAGAGCCACTTTCCCTCTCAGACATGTCACCTTTCTGATTGGTCGAGTTCAACCCTTAGGGGAGGATCTTTTCCAGGCCTTATTAGAGACAGTCCACATGTGACCTCCCTCTCTTAGTTCTTTCATCCAGCCGCAACACTGTTCTGGTGATTCTGGGAAACCCCCTCCCCCTCCACGGGGGCCCCAGGGCCGAGCAGGCCTCGATTCCAACCAGATATGGGCTCAGGCAGGAGAGAGATGACTCTCTCACAAAGAACCAAGGACAATCTCAAGAGTTTTGGAACAAAGACTCCAACCAACAACGACTCCAATCACCCATCCTTCCGACTTCCTCACTTCTCCTGGGTGCTCGGCGTGGCCTCAACAGAGTCCCAGGCCTTGCCCAAACCAGCCATCCGTTCCTGGAGAAAGAGAACGCTCAACCAACTTCCACTTGACACTGCCGGAACCATCAACGACTTCAATTTTCAACAACTTCAAGAATTGTTCCCATTACAAATGCAAGTATTCAATTCAATGAAATGTGAAAATGAAATTCTGATGGTTCTTCTCATAGACCCTCTTTCGGTTTCCAATTTCATCCTATCACTAACCTATTTATGTATTCATGTGTGTATGTTGTTTAGTTTATTTATATTGATATAAATATCTATATTTAGTTAATAAAACTTGTACATAATATGTATTTGGTTCTGTTTTGTTTGCAATACAAGTCACTTTACGATCACGGTTTTTGCTACTGGCTCAAAGTACTGTACAGGCGAAGAAATAATTATTCTTCGGTGGCCATGAAAGATACCCTTTTCTTAGAATAAATTAATAATCAAAAGAGTTCGTTGGAAGAACTGATTAATTGATTGTAATATTAATTCAGCCACATCAAGTTAATCCAATTAACTGACCCAAATATTTATAATTAATAATAACAAGATATTATTGATTATTAATATTTCCGAAAAGCTGAGTTCCTTACATCGTCCATGAGCGTGCTGGTCTGAAAACGAGGTGTGTTCAGGCGCGTGGTTGGTGCTTTGCTATTTTGAGGCAACTGAAATAGACTGTGCCTTTGACCAACTGAAACCTGGTCTAAAGGAGCAATATTGTTTTTGTTATTTAAAGGATACATTGTGCCTCACATGATATGAGCCTATAGGCGGGTGCACAACGCACATACACTCTGCTTATCACACACACAGCGACGTGCAGCAGCACACAAAGATGCCAAATATTAAAAAATAAAAGGATTACAATCTAAAAGATTATTATTGTGTACATAAAGATATGGTGGAATCCGGCTTGTCCTGTAGATGGTCTGCTAGCGCACTTTAACTTTGCGCCATGCAAATAACAATCCACTTGGCGCGAGCGTAACTGGCTTTTAAAGAGAATGGAAGATGAGACTCTGATTGTTTTTTTGCACGTTATGCCCAAAGCACACTTATTACTCATTTAGAGAATAGGGACAACCCTTTTAGACCATGCGTCGGGTGCTCCGACCATTTTTCCCGTCCTTAAACTAGCAAAAGTGGATTTGGACACGCACTAAGTGCACTTGCGCCATGCGCTTTAGACCATGAGCTGAGATTGTTAAAATAGGGCCCAATGTCTTGCTTAAGATGCTGAAAATAACGCTAGCACAATGGTCAAGGACATCCATCTAGCGCATGTTTACATAAAAAAACACATGAAAAAGTAGCGCAGTGAAGTGCAAAAACAACGCAGGGAAGTGGAATGGAAAAAAATAAAATGATGAGCACATTTTGAAAGGATACATTTACCAAGCATCCCTGCATAATAATAATATTGTGTTAATATGCACATGAATGCCAGATAATGTTTATCTGCCTGAAAATCTGTCCGTAAAGACATGCATTATTTTTTCAGCATTATGTGACAAACAATGTGAGGTTTCAGAATGAAAACACTGTCAGATGCTGTTAATTATTTTGCAGTAGCACATATTCTATATACATAGTGACAAGCAGGCAGTAAATGCCAGGATGGAGGCAAGTGCTTGGAAGGGAGGGGTTGAAAAATAACAGTGCTCGGTAAAATCAGCCTAAGAGGAAAATCTTTCACGGACAGAGCAAGCTATTGCATTTTGATGAAAGATTACAAAGATAAATGGTTTTCTTTAGAAAAACATGCCCCTCTGCACCTCTCTCTCCATCATTGCCTATCCTAACTGCATTGTCCATATAAATAAAAGTGGCAAAGATATTCTACATAGGTTTAACAAAAATAAATAAATAAAATCAGCTCAGCCCTGAATTCGGTTAAGTGTGAGGGACATGAATGTTATAAAAATGCTTCACAAGGCAGTGAGTCATGTGAAGAGGATTTAAGCACTGCAGTTTTCAGAAGGGTGAGCGTTCAATTATCTGTTTAACACACTTCTAAGCTCTCTGCATTGATGATTGTGTGTGTGTGTGTGTGTGTGTGTGTTTTTGCAGGTGGCAGAGCAGCTGATGACTATAGCCTATGAAAACGGGGTCAACCTCTTTGACACTGCGGAGGTCTACTCAGCTGGGAAGTGAGTTTGGCCTTTGACTTACAGCAAAATGAGTGGCTGAATTCATCTGGACACCTTTATTTCCTTTTCATACCATCTAACTATTCTAAATATTGCATACTATGTAGCCTATTTAATGGGTAGTATGGATATAATAGTCCAGCATGTAAACTTAATTTACAAACTTCCATCTTGCCAGTTGTTTTATCCAAACCTGTTAGAAAATGCAGAAGGAAATTCGATTGAAAATCCCCCACTGATAGCATAATTTCTGTACATGCTTTTGCATCAAATTCACTAAAGGAATTATGCATTGAGGCTGTGACGCAAACAGTCACAAATTTAGTATTGCATGCAATTTACATGGGGCAATTCTCTGGTTTGCAGGCCGGTTCTGAGTGCTAAGTAGTGCAGGATACAACAAACTATAGGAACCATATCTGTACAATGTCACTCCACCACTGTGATCAGGCACACATTGGCTATATTTAAAATGCCAAAAAGTCTGGATATGTGCCTGGTTGTAATGCTTTTGATAAATTACTGTTGCCACAATCACTATAAAAGCTTACATTAATTTTGAATAAGCTTTAAATTTCCTACAGATTTCCGCGGACAGTAACCATAGCTCTTGTCAGGCAAATAGCGCTGACGTTTGTGAAAGTTGCAGATTCTATAATGAAACTGCATACAAAGAAGGTGTGTTTGCCCTGAAAAGAAGGACAGTAACTTTGTTTAAATATGCATAGCACAGTGCTATAGTGGCTGTTTAGTGAATTCACTAAACAAAAATTAGAAATTTTCCATAAAAAAAAACACTCTACAAATCCAGCAATAAAATATATATTTTTTTCTATTTAAATGACAAAGTACTCAAAATGTGTATTTCTTCACAGGGCTGAAATAATCCTAGGAAACATTATCAAGAAGAAGTGTTGGAGGTATGTATCTTAGTTTTCTAAATATATTCATTTAAGGGACATCCCACTAATCAATTTCATTGAGAAATGTATAAAACATAATCACTGCACACATAACCCATAATCTGTCTGTGTGTGTACAGGAGATCCAGTCTGGTCATCACTACTAAACTGTACTGGGGAGGAAAGTAAGTATTAGTGGAGTGAATCAATCCATCCATCCATCCGTCTGTCTGTCTCTATTCATTTTATTAATAATAACTATACTCTTATTTTCTCCTTAAAATTTAGGCATTTGTCTTTCTTTCTTTTCTTCTTTCTTTCTTTCTTTCTTTCTTTCTCTAGGGCAGAGACAGAGCGTGGGCTCTCGAGGAAGCACATTATTGAAGGTAGATATTCTTCTTTCTTCTAATCCCCCTGTTGTTTGTAATTGACCTGAACCTTTTTTCTTCTTTTCTTTCTCATTGCCTCCTCCTTTATTGATTTTTTTCTCCTTCGCTGCAGTGTCTGGCCTTGTTCCTAATAAAAGCACAGCACCAACACCAACATTCATTCTTAGATTCTCTCTCTCTCTCTCTCTCTCTCTCTCTCTCTCTCTCTCTCTCTCTCTCTCTCTCTCTCTCGATAAATGCCTATACAGAGAGCAAATGCAAACCAAGGGAATGATTCAAATACAGTATAGACAAAGAAACCATTCGCCTTCTACTTTTATTACACGATTGTCATGTTTTCCAGTAAAATGTCTAAACTGTAATCAATTTAAATCAAGATCAATTTAAATGAGAATCAGAGTAAGACTTGTTTAGTTACTTGTTTGTTTGTTTATGTTTTTCTTACCCCCCTTGGCAAATGTTGCATCTCAAGTAAATTGGTCTTGTTTTATATATATTTATATATATTTTATTTTATTTTTTATTTTTATTAAATTTATTTTTATTTTATTTATATATATATATATATATATATATATATATATATATATCAACACCAACATTATATATATATTATTATATATATCTTCAAGAAACAATACCAAAAGGCAGTTTGTTACCTTTTTAAAACCTTTTAAGGTTTTTCATCTATTTTGTAATTTAATTGTAATTTTACCATAGGCCTATTCATGCGGTATTCTCATAATTGACAGCATTTAATTATGTGAAGAGTTTGAGATCGTAAGCTTTTTTTGAGGAGGCGGACCACTGATTTTACGAGAGTTTACAATTTTTCTCAGTCGCTTTGGTGCATTTCTCAGATCAGAAATTAAATTCTCAAAACTACTTGATCAACCTCCACATCTAGTCACTTGTGCACATCATAAAAGCAGTTTCTCGTTCTTTTGAACAAGTTGCGATTGCTTGAATGATTTACATTCAGGCAATTGATTATGTACAATTGTCTGCTGTTTCCTACATTATCATTTGCCAATGCCATGTTGCTCAAAATGTATTAAATAGTTCTCTGTGCAATAGTCTTACTTCTCAAAACATCTAGTCATTAGTTCATTGTATAAGTCATTACATGCAAAATGGTTGATCTAGTTGTCATAAACTGTCAAGCATATTTTCAACACATTTCTATTAGACTTTCTGTAAATGTGTCATGAATTGATGAATTTTTTCAGGTGAATCTTGACTTTCACTAATGAAGAGAATGTAGATCCAACAATGAGAAACCAGTTCTCTGAAATAGCTCAAAGTTGCATCTCATGAACCTTCAATTAGCAAGCATATATACAGCGCTGCATGCAAAAGCAAAGTTCTGCCTATGGGGTCTTTCCTGTGGTTGCCTTTCTAATGTTGTATTTTAGCTTTTGTGCACCTATTTCTTTTTCTTTTCTATATCACAATAATATTGTAATGTTTTTTTATCAGACCACTAGTAAAAGTGTAACTGAATCCTGTCCAGTCTCTTTCAATCAATAACTCACGTACAGTAGTGTGTAAATTTGTACTTTAGAAATGGATATATGGCATACAGAAGAAGCGCATTGTACATTTCTGTCACCTAAACTGTTGCCATAGTTTACATCATGTAATACTAACAGTATGTAGTGTTTTTATTTACAACATGACTAAGCATTTTTACTATCTTGTTTGTGAACAATGACACAAGGATTTTTCATTCTGATGGCACTGATATGTTAATTGACAAATACTTACTTTTGAGAGACGAACTAAAGATTTTGAGTAAATTACAGGCTTTTGCAGGTAATCCACTGTATGGTGCTGTTTGTACGAATTGTTTTGAGAATGCACATACTTATTTGCATAGTAACACCAGGTAACTTTTGCTCTCGGGGTCCCCCTACAGTTGGGAAACAGTATTGTCCTCTACTACTGTCGTAAACTCTGTCATCGTGCATTTGACAACCATGATAGCCCTGAACACTGTAGGAGGAGGTCACATGCAGGTGTTCTGCTTGCGTCGCGTGTGAAATGTCTTCATCCCAGGTACAGTGGCATATATTTCAGCATGTCATATGAATATAATTTCATGGGGTTTATTTTTTTTCTAACGACGAATGATCGCGATGATCACGTTTACAAGCCAGTGTGTCATTATAGTAGCCTAGTCTATTGGTTACCGTTTTACTGAATCTATATGATACTTCAATGCAATGTTTGAGTGGTAGATAATAACCATATATCGTCAATATTATAATATCAAGCTACCATAAATAAATCTTCAAATTTTACAAATCGATTTGAGGCAAGACAAATAATCATTACCTGATTCATGAAGATAAACGGAGGATAAGATAGCTTCCGTGATATAGTCAGGCAGACAAAAAAAACACCCCAGACTACGGGGTGTCATTGGTTGTTGCGTTAAATGTTACCCAGATTCAATAGTGCTATTTTCTGATTGGCTAACAACACCAGACGAACAACACCAGAGGAGACGCGCTTGAATTGCCCGTTCCACAGTGAGAGCGGCGCGGCCAGAGTTTTGGACGCTGCAGCATATTAAATATATTACAAATAGTTTTTCATCGTGAGAAATACAATGTGTTACGGGAGAGCGTGACAAAAGACCGAAATGAGTGACTGTCACGCTCAATGCGTGACACTTGACAGCCCTGCGATTTTAAGGAAGTGGGGGTGGAAGTGACGTATATGCCGTAAAGCAGTCGCGTTTTGTAGTTCTCTTTGTTCGCCGGTTACTACCCGAAACCCGAAGTTTAAAATTACGATTCAAAACGCGACAGACCCCGTCAGGCTATGGCAGACGTGTCATTCAACCTATTGTAAGTCGATGTACCATCACAAGAGACTTGGAAGTATATTATGAAGGTTGAAAAGTTACCTGGTGTTACTTTAAGGATGATTTGAGAAATGCACTTAAGCGACTGGGAAAAACTGTAATATCTGTAATGTCATTTCTGTATCACTTTCAGATTGAAAAAACATACGGTTTATAATTCATGAAACTAATTGAATCATTCGCATACTTTGCTCATGCCCAGTTATTTTTATCACTCTAGCTTGTGTGTAGTTTTCCTTCCTGGCTCGCGTCTCTCTCTCTCTCTCGTCCTCATTAGCTCGTGTTTGTATGACATTGTTTGTGGGCTAGAAAGGAACGTCTCTTTTATCCTTTAAAAAGCTCCCCGCTAAGAATATCTCCTCCACAAACCCAGAAAATTGTGACTGATTATAGCCGTGGCGGATGCGAGGGCGCACTCGGTGAGCAAGGGGCAGATTAATGAGTCTGAGATTGGCTGGATTACAGTGTTTTTGTGATGAATGAGTGTGCGGTTTATCTGTCAGATTAATTTCAGTATGGCAGAGTAATCACGTCAGCGTCTGATCACCTGAAAGCTCCCTGACTTTGTTTCAACACACCTGGTGTTTGCTCTCTCTCTTTCTCTCTCAGCCAAGATTTATTGGCATGACTGTAAAGCATCACAGTTTTGCCAATGCTTTACTTTCACAGTACTTACCCATAGGTGTATAAAATAAGAAAATGTTATTTAAAAGAAAAGCTAAATTGGAACGAAGCAAAAATGTGTTTGGAGGTGGAGTAACCCCAAAAAGTATTTGGACATTTAAACAGCACTCAAAAAAGC
Organism: Siphateles boraxobius; assembly: GCF_051911475.1. Classification (NCBI taxonomy): domain Eukaryota; kingdom Metazoa; phylum Chordata; class Actinopteri; order Cypriniformes; family Leuciscidae; genus Siphateles; species Siphateles boraxobius. The sequence goes on from NW_027509215.1 coordinate 2,861,380, forward strand.
TTGAATGCCAGTGCATTAAATGTCAAATAAATTTTCATTTAAAACAGCTCAAGAACACTTTTCATGCAAAACATTTCACATAACAGATGTTTGTGAGGTTCTAAATGGAAAAACAAGAGATTTTTTTTTAAAGAAATTAAAAATAAAATGATCAAAAGGGACAGTAAGGACATTTATAATGTTACAAACGATGTCTATATCAAATAAATACTGTTCTTTTTGACTCTATTTTCATTAAATAATCAGAAGAAAAAGAAAATCCCGGTAGAATATTTTTAAAGCAAAAAATGTTTAGCAAAAAATATTATGTATAGTAATGACGCTGAAAAATAATAAATAAATAAATTGCATTTAAATATAATATATACATTAGAAAAGAAAACAGTTATTTTAAATTGTAAATTGTTTTCTGAGTTTATCAAATAAATGCAGCCTAAGTAAGCATAAGAGACTTCTGTCAAAAACATAAAGAAATCTTACTGACCCCAAAACTTTGGTAATGCTAATGTACTTAATTGTCTATAGTGTTATGTGACATTAATTTTAAGAGTGCCTGATGTGTCTTTTTGGGTGCCACTGGTCTATAAATAGGAATGAAACAATATATTTTGGAAGTTATGACTGACTTATGATAATTATTTTTGTTTCTGAATTTATATCAATAAATATATAATATTTTTATGATTGATAACTAATATAATGCCCAATATTATACATCTGTTAAGGTTGTGTTCAAAACAGTGTTCAAAGTTACATTAGCTCATTTAATCTTGACAAGCTTCCAAGTTTGAAATAAGCTCTGGTATTATTTACTTCAGGTATCACCCTTATCAGAATAATCTTGATCATTTTAAACTTAATATTGGACGATACCAAAATGGTCACTGATATAACCCTAGTCTATAAATATACATAAACAAACATACTACTGACAGTGCATAGTGTATGTTATATGCTGTCCCTCAGTCTTTGTTCTCTGTCTCTCTCTCTGTTTCTGAATGGGACAAGGAAGTGTCAGTCGGACTGAATCATTCATCCTTTCAAAGTCCTTTGACAACTTCATGAGTCTGTGTCTTAATTTTTTTTATCTTTCCTATCTTATAGAACAGTTTTCACTGTACTACTCACCCTAATGTGTCTCCAAATCTTTTTTTCCCTTCACAAAACACAAAAGGATATATTAAGCAGAATGTTTATGGTTTTTGAGCTTCAAAAATGACAAAACGCCCCAAAAAAGCATTATAAATCTGGTCCATAAAACTCAGGCATTATCCCAAGTGTTTTGAAGCCATACAATAGCCCAAAATTTAAGTCATTTTTTGATGAATGTCTTTCCTGTCGAACACTGAACGTTCCTCAGACCACCTTATAGCAGTTTTGGGTTTGCATTCACAAATCAAACTCTCTCTTCAACAAAGCATTCAAATTCTCTTACGCGTTCTCTCTCTCTTTCTCTCTCTAGGTCTAAAGGGTTCTTTGCAGAGGTTACAGCTGGAATACGTGGATGTGGTTTTCGCCAATCGCCCTGACAGCAACACACCTATGGAGGGTAAGTCACTACACAGATGCTTCTAGTTTTGCTAGCTCACTTTGTGCATCATTGCCTTCTGAAATATGTTAGAGGCAATTCATGAAGTAATGTATTTTGCATTGTCGTAAGACCAGCTAGTGGGCATTAGCATAAACTGTCGGCAGGTTTTCTCTTTACTTTCATGGTGGAGTAACAGTTTGGAAAGTCTTGCTGAGCAAGTTAGTTAAAGTGTATTTTTTAAAATAATAATTAGTTACAAGAATAAAAACACAACCAGTGTAATGGCATTGACTTTTGAAGATAACTCTAGCACCCCCTTGAGGTTTTGCTAGAACACTGTTTTAAGGTGCAGTAAGCAAATTTCTGAAAAAACCCAAACGAACACACCCCTCGCTTCATTGATCCGCCCTCAAAATGCACGAACATGCAATACACAAGTGGATGTCTCTTTACCATAGCTGAAATGAAGCAAAATAATGCTTTGTGAAAAATAAAGCGAAGATGAAGAACAAACGACAAGGAAAAACAAAAAAATTAACTTACAGTATACTAGAGTATACAAGCAAGAGTCAGTTGTTAGTCGCCAACAAAACAGCATTTCCAAACAAACAATGACACTCAAAACTGTCCGGTTACTATAGCTAACATTATAATAACAGTATATATTGGTTCTGTGAAATAGCAATACCAATGTTACTCACGTATGGAGCAGAAACAGCGCAACCTTGCCATCTGATTTCAGGCCTTCCCGCATCGGTCTCTCCAGCGCTGGCAAGCTTTCTAATATTAATGCGGGCCATAAAGCTCTTGCCTGATCATAACCCCTTTTTTCCCATATTCCTCGTATCTTTTCTCTTTTGTGATGTCTCTCAGCCTTCTCTCTTTCTTGCTTACTCTCTCTCCTCTCCCATCATGAGTGGACACGCCCCTTACTGCTGATTGGCTACACGTGTGTTGTGCTATCAGTCCGATCCAAACCGTATCTCAGAAATCGCTTACTGCACTTTTAAGTGCACACAGCCGTTCAATAGTTTGGAGTCAGAAAAGAAGTCTCTTATTCTCACCAAGACTACATTTATTTAATCAAAAATACAGTAAAAACAGTCGACCAATATTGTGAAATATCATAACAATTGTTTTATATGTATTTTATTCCTGCGATGGCAAAGCTGAATTTTCAGCAGTGTTACATTATCTATCAATTTTGGTGTGCGCCGGCCTTTACTTTGTGAGTTGGTTGTGTGTATGTGTGTGCGTATGCGTGTGTGTGTATGCTTGTTTATATGATTTATGAGGACACAAATTTGTATAATAATATAATAACATATTACAGCGTAAATGTGGTTTATGAGGACATTTCCTGAATCCTTGTAATTAAAATAACTTAAAAATAACATACTAAACAATATTTTACTAAAAATGTACAAATACAGAAAGTTTTCTGTGATGGGAAGGGTTAGAGTAAGGAAATAGAAAATACAGTTTGTACAGTATAAAAACCATTACGCCTATGGAATGTCCTCATAATGATAGATACACCAAGTGTGTGTGTGTGTGTGTGTGTGTGTGTGTGTGTGTGTGTGTGTGTGTGTGTGTGTGTGTGTGTGTGTGTGTGTGTGTGTGTGTGTGTGTGTGTGTGTGTGTGTGTGTGTGTGTGTGTGTGAGAAACAGGATGTAGGATGCTATTTCCATAGATCTCACGTGGACGTTTTTTCCATGCCTGTTATCATAATCCCAGTCTAACCAATCTCTCACTCTCTTTCAATTTCTGTGGCACTGCAGTGCTTAGGAAGTCTGCTTCTTACACACTCTCTCTATCATCAAATATGTCTCTCTCTCTCTCTAGAGGGATTATACACAGAGTTGCCCATGGGGTACATAGTGTATTTTTAAGTTGCTCTTTCCCTACTGTGTCTCCAAACTCTAAACATTTCTTTTCACACTTGTACACATACTTGCACATTATCATGTTTACTTGCAATCTAATGAGAACATACCACTTTGAATTGCTTTTATGTGAGGCTTATTACATTTTTAGAAATAAAAAACATTATTTTATTTTCAATTTATTTTGTCATATTTAGCTAACTTCTGTAGACAAATCTGTTAGTAAACCCCCACACACCTGATTTCTGCCGTTGGACTACTTTAGGATTTTTCCTGTCTGCACGAGCGAGTCTTATCAACACGGAAACACATTTTACATCAGGGTTACAAGCCAGAAAAGTATTGCATAGATTTCCTAGAGTGTGAGGATAATCTCAAGAGGACTCTACATATCAGAGCTTTAGAGGCACTGCTGCGCTTTGCGGTGGGGAAAAGCAGAAGATCTTTCAAAGTAAAACGTTTAATCATCATTCTACCAAGACTGGAATGATTTTAATCCAAATCTGTGTGGAGTCTGTTCTTGGCACATACAGTTGAATCCTCGTGGGAAGAAAATAGGGTATTTTAATAAAAGAACATTTTGGAACTGAACTGAGAACAATTTTAACTATGTGGTCTCCCTGGAGAGTTGTTTAAGTGTTTGCCACATGTTGTTACTAAGCTTTGTGAGAAAGATCATCAATGTGATGCTAGAGCAGATATATTGGTATACTGTACGTATATGAGCTTCAAGGAAATGTTAAAACACACACACACACACACACACACACACACATTTATACATACATACATACATGTTTATTAGTGGTGTTCATCTGATATTGTAGACTAAGCCCCAACTGGCTGTTTCCACAAACCTCAAATGACCTGTTTGCGCTTGAGTCGTCCACATCAGTCTACTGTCGAGAAATTAAAGCCACAAATCAAAATCGTACAGCTCTGCCACTGTCTCTCTGTCACACACACACACACACACACACACACACACACACACACACACACACACACACACACACACACACACACACACACACACACACACACACACACACACACACACACACACACACACATACACACACACACACACACACACACACACACACACACACACACACACACACACACAAGAAAGAAATGATGCTAACAATGGGAATTTGCATTAATCCCGGTCTCCAGACTTGACACCTTTTAAGGACAGGATGCTATTCACATGAAAGATCCAGCCTCCTCTGTAAGAAAGATTTCTCTAAACTCTTAAAAACTTGATTACCTTTTGGTTTACTTCTTTGGGGATGAGACCTTTGTACCATCGCACCGAGACATTTCAAATGATACCAGACATGTATAGTGTTGTAAGAGAATTGTTCACATTAAACCATATAGATTTCTGGGTGAATTTCAGGGGATCTCAGCATGAGAGAGAGACGAGATGGGGGAGGGAGAGAATTGTAAATTGGGAAGTGATCAACTCAAGTGTGTTCGTGACTCGAATGGGGATGTTAATATAGCAAGAGAGTTCAGATGTTAATTTCCTTTGTTTTCTCAGAGAGTTGCCCTCTCTTCCAGTTTTTCCAGTCTTACAATAATTTCAGCATATACTAATACATTATTAAAATCAAAAGTTGTATTTGTTAACATTAGTTAATGGACTGTGAGCTAAAATGAGCAATGAACGACTATATTTTTATTAACTAACATTAACAAAGATTAATAAATACAGTAATAAATGTATTGCTCATTGTTAGTTCATGTTAGTTACATTAACTAATGTTAACATATGAGACCTTATTGTAAAGTCTAACCCATATTTCAAATTGTAAAAACAATTAAAAAATCGTATGAACCATAAACTTTTGAATGGTAGTGTATATGTGTTTTAAACCTGAACTAATACAGTTTTTTATTTTTATTTAATAAACCAAGCAAAATAGTGACTGAGCTTAAAAGGCTGTGATGAGCATGTTTATGTTGCATTTGAACTGACTAAATTTATTGAATGTAAATTGATGATTTTTGCTTTTTTTCCCCACCACATTTTCTTCTGCCTACACAACAAGCATCCAACAGCATCGTTTATTGGGAAATTGCAATCAAAATCCATTGTCTCAAAAATCTGAGGGGACACTTGAGCATGACGCATCTGCACATGCACACTTCAGCCTACGCACTGCAGAGACCCCATACATTCACATTACATTAGATTAATACTTCAGGGTTCTAATGTTTGGATGTTCTGAGAGATCCAGCAGAATTGAGCTAGAGTTCACAGTCTCTTGTTAGAAGAAGCTATATGTTTGCTGAAGAACCATTCATTTTTGTTCTCACTGGCATGTACCTCTGGTTTCCTTGTTTTTCGTCTTGCTCACTCTTTTCTTGAGCAAATGTATTGTTGTGCTTAGCTGACGTTCACTTCGCTTTTTCTCCTCCATTCTCACCCACACACATTTCTTTTCACTTGTACAGAGTTCGTAAAGAGCGAGTGGGTGTGGGCTTTCATTTTCATTATGTAGGCTACTGAGGTAAATTTGGCTTCTCCTGTGTTTTTTTTATTTTCATTTTTATATCTTTTCACCTTCTCTTGCCTTAATTTCCTTCTCATAAGTTCTTTTGTTTCTCACATTTATGCATTTAGCTGCCCTGGTCTTACAGGATTGGCCCACATTGGACTATGACCTACCCACTTAGACAAGAAAAGCGAGGAGCGACCAGCGTTGATAAAGGGAACCTAACAGTAGCTACTTTCCATAGACAGTAAAAGAAATGGACACAGCGACCCCCTTGATTTCAACGGAGAAAACTGAAGCCCGATTAAAGCACTCACTTCCTGATGGCTGAGCGACTGCGCAGGCTCAAACTGAGCTTGACAACAGTCTGACAGTTGGTCATCTTTTAGTAGCTGTGCCAAGACAAATCTGAATCACCTAATTCCTCAAAAACGTTGTTGAAATATTTTGTCCCGTTGTTTTTATGGACTCTCTCTCAATGGGCTTCTCCCTTGACTTTATGCCTCTATGTCCCCCTGATTGCCTCATAGACAGTAAAAGATTGCTGCGAGCTTCTCCTCCTGTCTATACGGTAATGTCTCTATTGTGCGACAGAAAGTCGTGTGGTTATGACGGAATTGTTAGCCTATTTTTACAAAAACAGCTTCTACACGGCCATAACGTGAGATACAAAGTAATGGAGCCTTTTATGCATTGTCGTGTTTCTTTAGAAATAAATAATGGACAAATGAAGTCTTTGGACGCCTCAGATGTAAAGTTATTCGCTGTCAAAGTCACGCCAAAATGAATGGGAGTCAATGGAATGCTAACAGCAGGACAAGACACACAAACTGTTAAAAAGTACAGATAAATAAAGAAAATGGATTTCTCTACCAGCAGCAAAAAGACGGCGTTAGCTGTTAGCACCACCAATCTCCTTTAGGAACTAGGTGGACTGATTAATGCCAGCCAATCAGATTAGAGCCTGCCAGATTTAGCAAGTGTGTTCCAATTTTTCTGCAGAAGTTCAGACAGTCAGTGAACAAAATGCTGATCCTCTGGCTTGGTATTTGACGAGACTAGGGCAGCCCTGCTACACCACTGTCAGACAAAGAGCTCCCCACAGACATCATTCACTGGTGGCATGTGAAGATGGAACGCAGCCTCAGTGGACGCAGAGTAATGGCCACAGTGAATCGCCTTGAGTCAAAACACTGATGAGACAGAGAAAAGCAGCTCTTTGCATAAGACAATTCTGAAAGATGAAGCAATAAAGCAGCTTTATTAACTCGTTGACGGAGGTTTTTGAGCAAATCTTGTACTCGCTGTTCTTGTCCAAAAGCTATAAACCACAGCTGAAGAGTAACAGCGGTAATAGGGCTCCGCTGGTAATGGCGCAGAACAGGATAGTGCCTTGAGGATTTCAGAGCAGATGGCGTTTCTGTTAGCTGCAGAGTGGCGCTCTGTCAAATGTAATCAAAAATACTGATGCCTGATGAAGACCTGAGGGTCGAAACGTTGTACTATTAATAAATTCATTTGCAGCTATTTTCAGTGTGCGGACTTAACACTTCTTTTTTCGCTCTGTCAAGTGTACACTGATATCGTGTGTAATATGATGAAACAAAGACTGTGGGTATTATACATGATACATGATTTTTCTTTTCTATTTATCATTATACAATATTAGAAATTGTAGGTATTTGCCCATAAAGTGTGGTTGTAGCATCCATACAGTACTGTTCATGTTAAAGTTTTGGAAAGAAGTCTCTTATATTCATAAAGGCTGCATTTATTTGATCAAACAGTACACATTGTAATAATGTAAAATACAGTAAAACTTAATAATGTGAAATATTATTACAATTTAAATAACTGTTTTCTATTTTAATATATTTTAAAGTGTATTTTTTCCTGTGATGTCAAAGCTGCATTTTTAGCATCATTACTCCAGTCTTCAGTGTCACATGATCCTTCAGAAATCATTCTAAATATGCTGATTTGATGCTCAAGAAACATTTTTGATTATTATCAATGTTGAAAACAGTTGTGCTGCTTAATATTTTTGTGGAAACCATGGCACATTTTTCAGGATTCTTTGATTGAAAGTTTTAATAACAGCATGAATTTGAAATTGAAATGTTTTGTACCGTTATAAAAATCTATAATATTAATTTCCGCAGTGACCCCATTAATTTCTTACCTGACCCTAAACTTTTGAAAAGTACCGTACATTTTCATATGTTTGCATAGACACTGAAATGTGTGAACAACTTGATGTGTTCAAATATTTTTGCTATATTTAGAATATTGAATTCATGGATTAATTAAAAACATTCAAAACCATCACATTTATTTAACACATTTACAGGTACATAATTTGACATTAATTTGATATGATTAACATTTTCATTATCTTGAAATTCAACTCATTTTAAAAAACATAATTTTATCTAACTTTGAATGATGACATAATCGTATTCATTTATTTTAATCAATAATAGTAAATGTAACTATTAAAATTAATTTATAATGAAAATGAAAATGATTTGTAACAAATTTTACGCTTCTAAATTGTACATATGTCAATTTTATATGTTGTCAATATATGCCTTTCAGAATTTATCAATGCTGGCCTACAAAAATGTTATGTTATGAACATCAAAAACGAATGATCTCAGGCTGCATATGGGAAGCCTCAGAAAAACATCAAAAACAGAATGAATTTTTTGGCAGAACATGGGAAGTTTGATTCAGAGGGGTTCAGCAGAGTTGCGTGGAGTGATGAATCGCAATGAAACACGGGTTTCATGGTGATACAGAGCGTTGTCTTCGAAAATCTGTTGAGAAATATTACAATAAATGCATCTCTCTACCACAGTGAAGCATTGAGGAAGAGTGTCGTTGTGTGGGGAGTCTTCTTAGCTGCTGGTATTGGTGAGATGCTTCTCTGTGAAAGTCATTTAATGCTTTGGATACAGGAGAATATTACAAAATGGCTTGCTTCCCACAAATGAAAATTTGTTATCTAAAGAAGAATGATCAGATGTTATTTTTCAACAAAACAATGCTCTTGCCCAAACTGGAAAGACAACCAAGAAGTGGCTTGACCTGGTCAGAGTCCAGATTTGAACCGTATAGTGAATTTTTGCTCTCTCGTTAAATTATACGAACTGGGAGACATTTTTCAGCTAATCATGAACTGTTTGAAGCCATCAACATTGGAACAACACTGACGCTTCTTTCTGTAAAAAGCTGTCTGCAAGTTTACAGACATGGCTTAAACATTTAAAGAAGACAAAGGGGAAGGCTATTCCGTGCAATACGTTATCTACAGTATTTGTGCAATTCTTGCTAAGTTCCTGACCAGTGATTTGTGACTAAAATAGATAGACCATTATAAGTCCACTAAATATTTTGCCATTTATGGCTTTGCCCATTTAGGGTTGTTTTTTTGCCCATGTGTAAGCTATAAAGAAAGAATGATGGTCTGAATTCCTCTTTATTAAACCCCACTAGACCATAAAACACAAATGTCCTGACACTGAGCCTTCCTTAATGTGTTAAAGTTCAATATGCCCCATCTCCTCTTAAAGACCATCATGCGGACCATTATCCTTATTATAACTCATTGAGTAAAATTAATAAAAAAGGACTATGAGATGTGAGCATTTTCTTGAGGGGGAGGTGAATTAACAAGACATTGATGCCCATTTGTAATTCTCTGGTGGTCTATAGCATATGCCATAGCACCCAGTTCACTTAAGGAATTATACAAATCAGACAATAATGCACAGCCAAGAAAATAGCGCTGAGTGCAATTTTTCCTGGACTTTTCTCCAGGTTACAGGTTGGTTCTGAATTTTAAGTAGTTTAGGATGCTATTGCTATACTTTATTAGGACTGTACAGCATCCGCTGGGAAAGTTTCTGATATAATGTATGATTTAAATAAATTCAATTAAATGAATGAATGAATGTATTGAGAATGAATTATCTTACAACAAAGAATGTGTAAATGATAGGAAAATATGTTTCTTTCATTATGATGTCTAGAACCCTTTGGAATGGATACAGTTGTGCTGCTATGCTTGAATATATGATACAGAGAAGTTTAAAATTATTGTACAATACAACTTGCTTAGTGAGATATATAGCCGTTGTGTCAGTTTACTGCTGAAATGCTTCTGGTGTTTAATCCTATTATATCAGAAGTCTGTGAAATAGCCTCAGCTCTTCTGCATTATTAGCGTTCATCCTTTGTGGAACATTAGACTTTTGCCAGATCTCACAGGAAAAACAAGCAAACTGTTCTGACAACACAATCCCAAAATAAGCCTCCCAAAACATGGATAAATAAGCCAATTTAAAGGCATATTTTCCCACAAATGAAAATTCTGTCATCATTTACTCACCCTCAAGTTGTTCCAAACCTGAATGAATTTATTTCTTCTGCTGAACACAAAAGACATTTCGAAGAATATGGGTAACCAAACATTTGATGGGCCTCATTGATTTCCATATTATTTTTTTCCATACTATTGAAGTCAATGGGGCCCATCAACTGTTTGGTTACCCATATTATTCAAAATATTTTCTATTGTGTTCAGCAGAAGAAATAAATTAATTCAGGTTTGAAACAACATTATGACAGAATTTTAATTTAGGTGAACTATCCCTTTAATATTATCTGATTTATTAAGAGAATAAATTGTATTTTGCAATTCAGGGTCCCCTTACATAGATAGATAGATTTGATCTCTAATGCTGCAGAATAATTTTCATAAAAACTTGTGTTGTCCTTAGTTCCAGTACTATACCTTTATATCCTTTGTCATGTTATGGGCATTTGTGTAACAATGAAAAGCTATCCTTTTACAAAAAAGGAATTAAAATAATACACATGTACAACTGGACATGTAAATCAAGTATTAAAATTATAAGTGCAAAATATCTATCCTGGGAATTCCCATAGTTTTAAATGACTTTCTGAAAAAACAAGTCCAGTCACTCTGCACAAGGAGAGGATGTAGATAGTGCCATCTAATGGTGAGCAGACAAAAAAAATTCTCTGGATATAGAGCAAACTAATTCCAAAAGCTTGGGTGATATTTTTGTCTGTACATGTGTTTTTCAGAGATTGTGAGAGCCATGACGCATGTCATTAACCATGGTATGTCCATGTACTGGGGCACGTCACGCTGGTCAGCTATGGAGATCATGGTGAGTGGAGAGGACAAACTTCTGTGCACGCTTTCCTTAAAGGATTAGTTCACCTCAAAATGAAAATTTCCTAATAATTTACTCACCCCAATGCCATCCAAGATATCCATGTCTTTCTTTCCTCAGTGGAAGAGAAATTATTTATTTTGAGGAAAACATTTCTGGATTTTTCTTCGAATAATGTACTTCAATGGCAACCACTGTTTTGAAGTCCAAATCAATGCAGTTTCAAAGGTCTTTGAAGTGCTTCAACGGACTGTGCACGATCGCAGCTGAGGAAGAGGGTCTTATCTAGCGGAACGATAGGTCATTGCAACATATATATATTTTTTAACTACAATTGTTCAGATTAAGCTGATCTGCAACGCGCCGGGAACTACGTCATCACGTTGAAAGGTCACGCTCGATGTCGCCGGCGCCGGTGTTCTGACGATTCATGCTACCCATCGAGATGTGCTACTTACTGGTTATGCGCATGTGCAGACTCATTTTTCTTCTGCTTACCACGCCCATAAATATATGCATCCTTGCTGTGGAGACTTGTAGGAAACTTTGACAGGTCAAAGATGAATATTTGATGATAATTTTTACTTTTCACACCGTTTTAAAAATAAAAACAGTACAGTATACTGTACTCTTAACTTCGAATTTTATTATAATTGTATTTCATATAATAATGTTATTTTTACTTGTTATATCAAAATTGATAATTGCTAGTTCATTTAAAATATTAAAATATGCTCCCCATACACTTACCCTGATTTAAATGAAATATCGATGTCATAATATTGTGAGATTTACACCATTATGGAAACAATAGAGAATGAATCAACATTCTCTGTGATCGATTCGCGGTTGGGTAGCATTTTTTGAGAAGGCAGCACAAATCGACAGACTCTGCTATTGATTCGCGCTACGGTAGCATTTTTCGACAAGGCAGCACAAATCGTCAGAACACCGGCGGAAGTACCGCCCCACTGTTTACAAAGCAACCAATACAATTTGAACTATCCTCCTTCGCACGGTCGATATAATGTGTTATGTGTATGCTAGGTCAAAGAGATGTGTTTTTAGTCTAGATTTGAACTGACAGACTGTGTCTGCTTCCCAAACAATGTTAGGAAGATTATTCCAAAATTTTGGTGCTACATAGGAAAAGGATCTACCGCCAGCAGTAAGCAATTTTGTAAGCAATCAGTTTGTAAGCAATCAGTAATATTTTAAAATGTACACAACGTTTAATAGGGAGCTGGGAGCCAATGCATTGTTGACAGAACCAGGCTAATATGGGTATACTTTATGCGCAAAGGAGCAACTGTGTCTAAAGTGCTGGAAAAGAGAGAGTCAAAAGTTTCTGTTGCAATATCGTGTTATTCTAAGCTATGTGGGATGCTGAGGAGATGAAACTAATCAGGAATATTATTAATAAAGCGATAGGTCTAACATATTTGTATCATGTAGTCGACTTTGCAGCCTTGGCTAAATGAAGAATACACAAGACTAGATAATGATCTGAGATGTCATCGCACTGCTGTAGAATTTCAATGGCATCAACATTGATTCCATGCGATAATATTAGATCTAGAGTATGATTACGACAATGAGTAGGTCCTGACACGTGTTGCTCCAATAGAGTTCAGAATGTCTTTAAATGCCAATCCCAATGCATCTTTTTCGTTATCTACATGTATATTAAATTCACCAACAATTAGGACTTTATCTCCAGCCAGTACTAACTCTGATAGAAAAACAGGAAATTCTTTGATAAAGTCTGTATGGTACCCTGGTGGACTGTATACAGTAGCCAGCACAAATCTCAAATGTGATTTATCATTTACACTAGATAGTGTTACAAGCACCAACACTTCAAAAGAAGTATATTTAAAACTAGACTTCTCAGTAATATTAATGATATTACTATAAATTACGGCAACACCCCCCCCCCCCCCACCCCCTTTGCCTTTTAGACGAGGATCATGTTTATAACTAATGTTGCTGGGTGGACTCATTTAAAGTAATGTAATCGTCTGGTTTTAGCAGTATTAGACAATATCTAATATATGTTGATGAATAAGTTAAATTTAGCAAATAAGAACAGCAAGGAATGATAGTAAATAGAGATTCAAACAGAAAACTATACGGAGCTTACAGACGCAGACCAGCAGCAAGGCAGACAGGAGCATTCGATAAAACAGGAGAATAACAGCGCTTGCAGGTGTTATATGCCCTCAGGTAAGGGGGTGGGGCCTTACCTGGCATTGGCTGCACGCTTCTGTCTGTCTAGCCAGACTTGGTGCAATTGGATGCTTCTGCAGAGGTCAGGTACGGATGCCCTTCCCATTGGTGGATCTCTCCACTCGATGTTTCAGAGAGCCGGGGTTATGATAGTAACCTATTGTTTTCTTCCGGGAATGAATACTTCACAATATTCCACATTTAAATAATTCCCGCTCAAGGCATATCAAAAAAGGAGGAGAGGCCTGGCCGCCTGGTTCAGTTGCATTAGTAGTGTGTTGAAACCATAGGTTGAAATAATGTGTTTTTGAACATTTAAGCATGAAAACCTATACTAGTAGACCCCAAAAACAAAACTAATACTTTATAGGTTCCCTTTAATAGGCCATAATAGGTCCCTTTTAACAGTATTAATATTATTCTCTTTTATTTTTTGTCATGTCTTTCTCTCCATGTAGGAGGCGTATTCTGTAGCGAGGCAGTTTAATTTGATTCCACCTGTGTGTGAACAGGCCGAGTATCATTTATTTCAGAGAGATAAAGTGGAGATGCAACTGCCAGAGCTTTACCATAAGATTGGTAAAAACAAACACATATTCTACATAAATACACACATATAAACACCCAAGATTAACCTTAAAATGGCCTTAAAATTTTATTAAAATATGTCTTGTACCGCAGGTGTTGGAGTAGTGTCCTGGTCTCCTCTGGCCTGTGGCATCATCACAGGAAAATATGAAAATGGCATCCCAGAATCTTCCAGAGCCTCTTTGAAGGTACTTTAATCTTGTGTCATGGCAGACATAATTTCCTCAAGACATAACGGTGGATATCTGTTGAGTAAACTGAACCATATCCAACAAGAAACAGTGCCAGATTTCTGTGTAAAGCAGATATATTCCAAAACAACTGAAGAACAAAACAAGAGTTAAACAGGACAGTCTGTCACTGGATGAAGTGATTTAGGAGCTCATATAGACCTTATACGGCAGAGAAACAAGTGTGCAGCCATCTTTAGAATTTTGTCATAAGGTGGATGTCATAAAAAATGTCAGTTGACCGGGAAGTTTTTAAAACGAGCGATTCATTCATAAATCCGTAAGATCTTACCTTCATGTGGTGGAAATACAAACCGGAAGACAGAACACAAAAAGCACAGTGCTGAAAAGAAGGGGGGGGGGGGGGGGGCTTCATAAGATCTATAGTTAATAAACTACACCTTAAATTAGTATCCAGCGATGAGGGTGGCAGGTCTGTCAGGGCAGGTTTGCTGTGGTTGTCTCACTTTCTCTCTCTCCGTGCAGCCTTATCAGTGGCTGAAGGAGAAGATTCTGAGTGAGGATGGCAGAAAGCAGCAGGCGAAGCTTAAGGAATTGACCCACATTGCTGAGAGGCTCAGCTGTACCCTGACACAACTTGCCATCGGTAGGTCAAAAGAACTTCAATCATTTTCACTTCAACTGTCACAATGTGCCACATATTATCAATGCCAGAGTGACTCAGACTGTTCTGTCATACGCAGTACAGACATGTGTAAAAGGCTGAATTTTATTTTATGCACATAACCCACAGGGCTTTAAAATCACCAAGTCTTTGAGTTGTTTCTGAATACTTTTTTGTTGTTGGATGCTAATACGTATTTTTACCTGTTTTTGAACAAATTAAATGGAACTCAATTTATTTAATCCCCATAAACTTGATCGCTTTATGAACTAAACCCAAACAACAAACCCAAAAACGATTATAAATGGACATGGCAACGATGTGCGAAGCAGCCTTACAAACAGAAACAAAACATGATGCATTTATATACGGTGGTTTATTTAAAATAAAGTCTTTGGCCTTTGTAATATTACTTTTGTCAAAAAAAGCGGATACCATACATGCGAGACGCCAGAACTTTGAAATGGCTACCATGCTGTCAATCATCGCAATTTCAGGGGTGAGTCGTGTTCCGTACTCACACACACGGAAGAATAATTTAGGGGACTCACTCCTGTATATAAATGTGGTTGGCACTCCTGACACTTTATAGTACGTGGCCGTATACTACTAAAATTACATACCTAATGAAAAAATAACTTGGCATGCTTTGGTTCATTTGGAAGCCTTTTTTTTACAGTTTTAATATATGTGTTTTAATAGAAGTTTATAGCTGTGGAGGGTAACATTTTAAATGGTTTAAAATTAGAAAATGGTGATTTTGTTCTATTTTTTATTTAGTAATAATAATAAATATTTTCTAAAAAATATTGTTTGCATTAATTGTTTTACATTTTATTTTATTGTGTATTTTTTATTAATATTTTAATTTAAACAGTGATAACAATGCAAAAAAAATTGTTAAAAAAGTACTGTTAAAAAGTCCTGTATGAACAAACCCTTGGCTGCAGTACCCGATCAAAATCCCACACGCTAAATTGAGATTCCAATAATTCACTGGCTTGAAACTTTCATACATATACTGTAGGACCAGACCACAGATCCCTCATACATCTATTCTCCATGTTCCTCTATAGCCTGGTGCCTCCGTAATGAAGGAGTGAGTTCGGTTCTCCTGGGGACCTCCAACCCTGCACAGCTCACTGAAAACCTGGGGGCGATACAGGCAAGAGATTTATCAAAACATCTCAAATACAGTCACACTGTGAAATCATAAGCTCTGGTGGCCTTTTACAGCTCTCTGCTCTTATCTCTTAACACCTTACTTCTGAATCTCACATGGTTCATTTACATTTAAAACATCAAAAACAGGATATTGCTTGATCCTATTTTTATGTGCTATGGCAAACTTTCACACACTGATGGAAGATCCAACTAAAGCCTCAGACAGAAGATGGTTTTACGTTTCTAGCTTTGTGGTTTTCAATCAGGGGCCTCAAAATTTAATATTTTAATTCACGCCCTCAGACCTGAAAAGGTCATGTATTTTTAAAAAAAAATCTTAATATTAAAATTGAATTAGGTAGAAATAGTTAATAATAAATATTTTTTAAATTCTTAATCAGCAAATCAGAAACAACTAGAAAACTTTTTGTTGTGGACAATAGGCAATGAAGTCAAAACGGTTGAGAACCACTGACTGAGGCTATCTTAAAGGGATAGTTCACCCAAAAATGAAAATTCTGTTCCAACCCCGTAAGACCTTCGTTCATCTTCGGAACACAGATTAAGATATTTTTGAAGTAATCTGAGAGCTGTATCACTCCTCCATATTAGTCCATAGGCTTCTTCAGGGATTGAACTTGCCGGCCTCAAAGTTATTAAAGACATCGTTAAAATAGTCCAAGTGACTACAGTGGCTCAATCTTAAGTTTATCAAGCGACTAGAATACTTTTTGTGCGCAAAAACAAACATAAATAACGACTTTATTTCAACTATTCATTTCCTTCTTTATGGGCCTCTAGTCAGTTAACTTAGTGTGATTCTGCAGAGCTACATCACATGTAGGCTCACTATTGGCCGACGCTGGTCATGTGGGTGATGCGTGTGACGTACAACAACAGAAGCTTACGCTGTTAAACTAGTAACCTGACTCGAGGCCTACAGAGAAGGAAATGAATAGTTGAAATAAAGTCGTTATTTTAGTTTTTTTTGCGCACAAAATGTATTCTCGTCGTTTGATAAATTTAAGATTGAGCCACTGTAGTCACTTGGACTATTTTAACGATATCTTTAATAACTTTTCGGGGCCGGCAAGTTCAATCCCCGAAGAAGCCTATGGAGGAGTGATCCAACTCTCAGATTTCATCAAAAATATCTTAATTCATGTTCTGAAGATGAACGAAGGTCTTACGGGGTTGGAACAACATGAGGGTGAGTAAATACTGACAGAATTTTCATTTTTGGGTGAACCATCCTTTTAAGGATCTTTCACATTGAGCGTGATTAAGCGACGCAATGACACTCTTGAATCGAAACAATAGACCCCTATGGGGATTTTTTTCTCCGTTCGGTGTGTCAATATTTCTCCCCGTCGTCCCGTGATGAAACGGGGCCAACCGATTAGATTTTAGTTTTAGATCACGTGCTTCGAGCCACACAAAAAGGCGAAATTAGTGGCACTATAGCACAGAAAGCAGTTTTGAAAACCAGTGTAAAAACCAAAAAAAGGTATACCGGCAGAGAGAAGAGAATGGATGTTGAGTTCTTGTTGGTCCTATCCCAAATGTCACACTTCATGTGCACTTGCGGTCTTGTGGGCTTGTGGAAGTGTGGACTCGGAGGAAGATCGCAAGGGCTTAGGATTCCATTTGGGACTGGGCCGTAATCATTCATGCCTGAGAACAGAGAACTTTTTGATAAATGTCACACGACTACAAAAAAAAAATAGACAAAAAAGAAGTTCTGTGGCAAGGAATTGCCGAGAAAATGGGAATCGATAGTGAGTTTAATATCTTAATAAAGTCGTAAGCATTATAGATTGTTTGTGTTTCTGGTGTAGTACCAAACTTTATTTATCTTAATTTACTGTTGTATGTTGTGCAGCGGACGAGGTTAAAGGGATAGTTCAGTAAGTTCACAACACAAAAGAAGATATTTTGAAGAATGTGGGTAACCAAACCATTGATGACTTCCATTGACTTCCATTGACATTGACTTCCATAGTATGGGGAACAAAATACTATGGAAGTCAATGTGGCCAATCAACTTTTTGGTTACCGACGTTCTTCAAAATAGCTTATTTTGTGTTCAGCATAAGAAAGAACAACTTGAGGGTGAGTAAATGATGGGAGAATTTTCATTTTTGGGCCAAAGGTTCAAATGTGTTAAAGCCTAGTGTGCAAGTGTTAAATGCATTTTCGGTCAGCGCCACCTATCGTTCAGGTGTTAATTTGTCCAAGTCAATCAATCGTTTCGCGCTTGGTGTGAAAGTACCGTTCATCGCCGATTCGCTTCGCTTTATTGCGTTTCGCTCAGTCTGAAAGGTCCTTTAGTCAAACTAGTTAGGTCTAGTATAGCAGCTATCATATTCTAAAAACCAGCTTGACCACTTTTAATGAAGTTGACACAAAAATAAAAGGAATCCATAATATTTTACTCTCATTTACTAAAATAAATAAATACAAAAAACATAAAATAAGAAATACATATATTTGTGATACACATGTGGGTGTGAATGATGAAAGAATTTTGAGTAAATTATTACGTTACTAATAGTCAGTAATGTTTTATTTTTGTGTAATAATAACTATAATGATTTTATGTTTGTATTCATTTTTTTCAATTAATTTTATTTTATAGCGAATTTTTTTTATTATTTAAAAAAATACACAATAAAATAATAATTATTTTTATCTTGTTTTATTTTTGTTTAACAATAGTAATAATGCATTTTTATGAAAAACATTTGAATGTTTATATTAAGTTTTAATTAATTTTATAGTGTATTTGTATTTTATTTTAATTTAAACCGTTTGATAAACAAAAAACAATTTTAACTTTGTCAAAAAAGTATTGTTAAAAAAAGTATAGTATAATGAATGATGAAAGAATTTTCATTTTGAGTAAATAATGACGTTGAGCTTTTGATTCTGTTGCCTGCATTTTTAATAGTTACATCATATGGATTACATTTTCACTTACAGGTTCTTACAAAGATCACCCCTCAAGTGGCCTCGGACATCGACAAAGTCCTGGGTAACCGTCCCCACAGTAAGAAGGACTACCATCACTAGGCCTTTCTGTGAACCTGTAAGCCTTGAGACTCAGGATGCCATGCCAGCCCTATTGTGTCGGCGGGTGTCCACAGTGTGTGATTCCCACCATTGTGTGTCTATGTCAACTTCTTCTGCAGAGAACCATTGTTACCATTACAGTAGAAATGCTAAAGTGTTATGCATGCTTCTGTTCGACCTAAACCTGAGCTCAACCTTGCATTAAAATCTCTGTGGAGACACACCTGGCTGTGAAGCACAGAAGGTCCTGGACTCCGTCATCCATGGGGTTTTGCAAACAGCTGTCCATCGCCCATATGTGCCGAAGTGAACGTGGTGTTGACCCTTGACCTCTGGATATTCATTCTAAAAAGGGGTGATTGACAGGCCCTGCTTACTGTCTATTGAAAAAAAAGTAAGGAAAACACACTGCATATCGCACTGAGAATGTAATGGCAAAGAACTGTGATATATGGCAGAGCAGCATGTGGAGTTGAACTGTGCAAGATGTGAGCAGCATTAGTAAAAATGTGTTGGATTAAAAAGCCATCAACAGCAAAGTGGGCTGTTATGATGTTTAAATGTTCTCCAAAAAGTTGCTCCATCCATCGTTGTTAGACTGTTTGTGTATGTTCCCTCTGTAATCCCTACAATTCGTGTCATGTCTAATCTGTTCAATAATTTCTTATTTCTCCGTTTTAAATGAACATTATAAAAGAAATTTTGTTTGTTTAAATGCTTTTCCAGTGATAAAGTTGATTAAAACCGATTAAAGACTTAAATGGTTGCTGCTGTTTTTGGTAAGTTTTGAACTGCTAAGGAGTAAGTTAGCCTAAATACTTGAAGTCGGAGAGGGATAAACTACACAACTACTAGTTAATGTCCAAGGAGTGGCAAAATGAATCAAAATGTTTACAAACATGAAAATAAGGAAGCTGTTAATGATTGAACTGTGCAAAGTGCTTTTAACATCAAAATAAAAATTTGCATCTCCAGGTTGTGTTTAATAATGAATGTTTGTTATTTTGCTGGTTGATGAACATTGCTAAAACGTTGACTGGAATCTAAATAACCTGAAAAGTGTGGGCTACAGTTAAAAAAACGAACCATAACTTTTTTAAAGGGTAGAAAAACTAGGGCATAACTTACTGAACGGAGAAAAAACTAGGTCACATGAGGCAGCAGAAAATACTGAACAACATAAACATTACCGTTTGGCCTCCATAGAAACCACGTCCCTCCCTCAATGCATTGATGCAACAAGCTCCTCCCACTTATGTTTCTATTGGATAAACTCCCTGTCAGTTTCAAAATTCGCTTTTTTCATTTGCTCTTCCTCGTCTTCCGTCACCTTATTTCGATTTCATACGCGCCAAACATTCTAGGCCGCGATATACTTCACTCAAACAAACACTTCGAAACTACAGCTTATGGCTATTGAGAACTTTATTTTTAAGCAAGTGTTTGTTTTGTTATTTATTATTCAATTAAGTCGTCTAAAAGGAAATAAGGAAAAATCCCTCCCTCTGTCTCCAAGGCTGCAGGCTGTAAACTGAAAGCACAGCATTGCGCTGGGTGAGTCGCGCTCGCAACAATCACGATGTATTAGTGTATTATGCGATAAATGTGATTAAACCTTTCTCGCTCGTCTCAAAAACAATAAGGTCTTTGGTTGGAATCGTATTTTTGACTGTCCACTTTCATTTGAAGCTCATCGGGGATGTTGATGCACGGCCGGAGCAGCCCGAGGGGCGACAGTGTTTGTGTTGCTGCTGATGATGATGATGATGATAAAGATAAAGATGGCAGCATGATGAAAAGTGATTCCTTCTGCATGAACCAGTCCTTCCCCTCTGCACGCAACTGCACTCTCACCCACATGGACGCATCAGGTGGGCCACATAGCTTCCACACCTGTGCTACAATATGTGGACTTATAAAACAATATAAATATACAAAGTGATAGCAATAAGCTTTATCAAAATCACAACAATACAGTATATAGCAGTAGTTGTTGACAAAGTGTTACCACAAGGAAGATCTTTTAAGAGTTGCTGCAAAATGTTTTTAGAATATATTATTTAGATATGAGTTTCAGGGTGGTTGCTAAATAGATTATCTTCTAAAATAGTTTGCTCTGATGATTGCCTTACTTTTGTTCACCCTCATATTGTTCCAAAACTGTTAGCCTTTTTTCAGTGTAACAGAAAAAGATGTTAGTCAGAATGACAGGCGTAGTCAACATTCACTCTCACTGTGTTGAAAAAATACACTACTGGTCAAAAGTTTGGATAGATAAGATTTTTTTTGTTTTTAAAGAAGTATCTTATATGGAAGTTTGTTTTATGCCATGTAAAAAAAAAACTTTTTAAAAGATAATTGTGACTTTTTATCTCACAGTTCTGACTTTTTTTGCTCACAATTGCCAATTTGTATCTCGCTATTCTGAGGTTTTCTCACGAATCTGAGAAAATCTGTATTTTTTTCCCTTAGAATTGGACCTTATAACTTGCAATTGCGACTTTATATCGAGCAATTTTGATCAATTCAGAATTGCGAGATGTAAGCTTGCAATTGCGAAGAAAAAAGTCAGAATAGTGAGATAAAAAGTTGCAAATGCAAGTTATAAGGTCCAATTCTGAGTTAGAAAGACTGACTTTTTCTGAGATTTGTGAAATATAAACTGACAATTGTGAGAAAAAAGTCAGAGTAATGAGATAAAATTACCTGTTTTATTTTTTTATTCCGTGGCAGAAACAAGCTTCCATACTCACCCAGGCTACATTTATTTGATATACTATAGAGTAAAAAGAGTAATAATGTGACATTTTATTGCAATTTAAAATTGCTATTTTCTTTTTAATATTTTTGTATGTATTCCTGTGATGACAAAACTAAATTTTCAGCATCATTACTCCAGTCTTCAATATGACACGATCCTTCAGAAATCATTCTAGTATGCTGATTTGGTGCTCAATAAACATTTATTATCAATGATGAATGGAGTGTACATAAGAATAGCATTTTTGGAAATAGAAATCTTTTGGAACATTATAAATGTCATTACTCTCACTTTTTTCTCTCACAAATTAAAGGGGTATTTCACCCAAAAATGAAAATTCAGTCAGTATGTACTCATCCTCATGTTGTTCCAACCCCGTAAGACCTTCGTTCATCTTCGGAACATGAATTAAGATATTTTTGATGAAATCTGAGAGCTGGATCACTCCTCCATAGGCTTCTTGAGGGATTGAACTTGCAGGCCCAGAAAAGTTATTACAGACATCGTTAAAATAGTCCAAGTGACTACAGTGGCTCAATCTTAAGTTTATCAAACGACGAGAATACTTTTTGTGCGCAAAAAAACAAAAATAATGACTTTATTTCAACTATTCATTTCCTTCTCTGTGGGCCTCGAGTCAGTTCACTAGTGTAAAAGCGTAAGCTTCTGTTGTTGTACGTCACACGCATCACACACATGACCAGCGTTGGCCAATAGTGAGCCTACGTGTGACGTAGCTCTACGCAATCACACTAAGTTAACTAAGGCCAACAGAGAAAGAAATCAATATCTGAAGTAAAGTCTTTATTTTTGCACACAAAAAGTATTCTCGTCGTTTGATAAACTTAAGATTGAGCCACTGTAGTCACTTGGACTATTTAACAATGTCTTTAATAACTTTTCGAGGCCGGCAAGTTTCAATCCTTTTGAAGCCTATGGAGGAGTGATCCAGCTCTCAGATTTCATCAAAAATATCTTAATTCGTGTTCCGATGAACGAAGGTCTTACGGGGTTGGAACAACATTAGGGTGAATAAATACTGACAAAATTTTCATTTTTGGGTGATCTATCCCTTTAATGCATCCTTGTTGAATTAAAGTATTAAAGAAACTTACTAACCCCAAACTTTAGAATTGTATGTAATTAAATGGTGCTTTTCCACTGCATGGTACGGTTTCGGCTCGGCGTGGCACGGTTCGGCTCGCCTGCTTTTCCACTGCGTGGTACAACTCGGCGCAGCATGGCTCGGTTCGCTTTAGCTCGGTTGCTTTTCCACTGCAGTTAGTACCGCTTGAAAGTGGGTGGGATTATATGACTTATCGTTATAGTTTATCCGCTCCTCGGCAACCAACAAGAGGAACGTCTGCACTTCTCGACCACTGACCACGATTCAGCCATTTCTTTTTTGGAAGTTTTTTTTCTTCAAGCAAGTAGTTTTAAAATAGGTGCTACAGCGGTGTCTGTTACTTGCTATTTAAATCTAGCGGGTTTGATGTCTCGCAAATACAATGGCGCTGGTAGTGACGATTCTGTCTGTCTGAACAATCAGTGATCTACAGTGCTTCCACGTCACATTTTAGTATCGGTACGGTACGCTTGGAACCTCAACAGAGGTGGTACCATTTAAAGCGAGCTGTACCGTACCGTACCATGCAGTGGAAAAGCGCCACAAGTGAGCCGAGCCGAGCCGTACCATGCAGTGGAAAATCTCCAAAGCGTGCCGTACCGAACCGAACCGTACCATGCAGTGGAAAATCTCCAAAGCGTGCCGTACCGAACCGAACCGTACCGTACCATGCAGTGGAAAATCTCCAAAGCGTGCCGTACCGAACCGAACCGTACCGTACCATGCAGTGGAAAAGCACCAAAGCGTGCCGTACCGCGTACCGTACCATGCAGTGGAAAAGCACCAAAGCGCGCCGTACCGAACCGTACCGTACCATGCAGTGGAAAAGCACCGTACCGTACCATGCAGTGGAAAAGCACCAAAGCGTTCCGTACCGAACCGTACCGTACCATGCAGTGGAAAAGCGCCAAAAGTGACTGGTGACTGAAGCTGTCATTCTGCCGAACATCTCCCTTTGTGTTCCAGTTCCACTGAAGAAGAAATTTAAATGGGTTTGGAAAGTTGAGTAAATAATGGAAGAATTATTTTTTACCTGACTTTTGTTTCTTTTCCAAAAGGTGATTCTCATGTTGGTTCATCAGTGGCGATGAGGAATCTTCAGATGTCTGATCTGCATTGCTTCCAACCTGTGCCTCCGTCATCAAATCAAGGGTCTCCTGTGTTGGAAAACTCTCTGCTCAGACAGCTCACCGGTATCGCTCCAGAAAAGAGTGGCACAGCTCTCACCATCAACCCTAATAAAGCTGTTCTGTCCATTAACTGCACCACATCACAGGTATTAGACGGTTGTGCCCCTCAAAGCCCCTAGTCTGATAAAACAAAAGCCTACTCTACATAATATTGGTAATGGGGATACTTTTCTTTTAGCTGCACTGTTATTCATAAAATTACTAAATTATGAAGGGTTTCAATGATTTCTTCCTCTCTCTCTTTTTTGCAAGGTTTTGGATGCAAATGAACATGCTTGTAAGCTGTTTGATTGTGCATACAGTGATTTGATTGGCCGGAAGCTGACCTCTCTACTAAGAGCCAATCAGACACTAGTGGAAGTCCTGAAGGAGGAGACTCTGGATTCTGATGGGAACCTAGTTGCCATTTCTGCAAAAGTGGTATAAAACTGCATTTAATTAAACAACAATTCACTTAGCTGTCGCTCAACTTATTTGTGGCATGAATATATAATTTCTTCCATGCTGTACGTTTTGTCTTTAGCCGCTTTTCCATCGTCGAGCTGAACGGTTCCAGTTGTATTTCCACTTGAGCCTGTATGGCTAAGTGTGCTATTTGTGAAGCGTAAACACAAATTAATTATAAAGCATTTTTACATCTATTTACTATTTACATCACATATCGTCTGTAAACTCTCGCGTTAGCAAGGCAATGACTGATCATATATTTAATTTAAAAAAGCTCTGTTATCAGTACCAGAGTGTAAAATGAAACCATATCCATACCGACTGGACTGTATCTGCACGGAATGGAGTGATTAAGCAAAGAGAACGTTTTGCCCCGACGGTGGAAAAGTGTATTTTGGCTCTGATCTCTGCTTTCATGTGCTGGATGTGAGCGTCACACACGGCTCATGCTCATTCTCTCCATAGGTGACTGCAGTGAGTTTGACAGGAGCTGAGTTTCCTGTGTCTGTGTGGCTTCAGATATCAGAGCAGCAGCAGATCTTAGAGCTCCTGCTGGAGCGAGTGGAGAGAATCACGGCACACGTGACTTTCACTCCAAATGTGAGATTCATTTCTTGTGAACTGAAAGGCTTACTTAAGTTAAGCATGATGTTGATCCTTAGTGTTATTTTCAAAAGAATTTAACTGAAGCATACTCTACCGTTCAAAAGTTTTGGGGTCAGTAAGATATTTAAATAAATGATCACTTTAATTCAGCAAGGATGCATAAATTGATCAAAAGTGACTAACACCGTGTCTAGGCCAGAAGCAAGCGACGCGACTAAAGCGAATAGAACCCATTATAATTAATAATGCTGTAAACACCGGATGCGGTCAACTGTAAACCGTAAACTGATGCCCCTTCTATTTCTGATGTAGCACGACTGTTTTCAACATTGTTAGTAAGAGATGTTTGTTGAGCAGCAAATTAGCATATTGCAACAATTTCTGAAGGATCATGTGACATTAAAGCCTGGAAATAATAGGCTTGTTCGACTTGAGCCGGCGCTGCACAGACCGATCGGTTTATGTCATCTAAGTACCGCGAGAGTGATTCATAAGCATACGAGCCGTCTGCTCTCTAATCGCTCTCGCGGTACTTTGATGTCATTCACCGATCGGTCTGTGCAGCGCCGGTTCAAGTCGAACAAGCCTATAGATGCAGAAAATTCAGCTTTGCAATCACAGAAATATTTTACATTTTGAAATATATTCATATAGAAAACTTTTTTTTTATTGTAATAATACAGTATTTGTCAATATTACTGTTTTAATTGTATTTTTTTATCAAATAAATGCAGCCTTTTGTCATATTAAGAGATTTCTATCAAGAAATTCTTACCGACCCAAAACTTTTGGGGTGGGGTGGGGTAGTGTTGTGTGCCATTGAAGAAAATTGTATTGTAAAGCTGCTGCTCAGTGGACCAGAAAAGTTCCAGCTCCTCCTACTGTTTCCTCAGGGTGGAGTCCTCAGTTGTGACGCCACTTTTGCCCATCTCTATGGTTACCACGCTGCTGAGGAGATGACTGGACTTTCAATCATGTCTCTTATGCCATCTTTACAGATTCCCTTCCACTGCAGGACAACTCCCAAGGTCATGATCATAAAAAATAAAATAAAAACTCTAGGGAAGCGTTTGTCATTTTTTGCAATTTCTTATTAATCATGCTAGTGACAACAAAAATAACAGTCCGAATCAGAACTGCATGATTCGTTCTGTCAAACCAGCATTGTGTAACATTGTTATATTTGTATTATGTATATACTACTATAGTTTTTATTAATATTTTGAATTGGCTTTTTTTTTGCTCTCATTTAAATTAGTTTAATTTTTAGTAATATTGTGCTTTTGTCATTTTTATTAATTTATTTTTAGATATTAATATTTAGGTTTTATTTATCTATTTAGTTTTTGTATTAGTTTTTTTGTAATTGTAGTGCTTCAATTTATTTCAGTTGGTTGCCAAGGCAAAATTTTTAATTTGCGTTTAGGTTTTTTTGTTGCATCTAATATTTATATAAATAATTTATATATACAAGTGTTTTTAATCATTTTGATTTATTTTCATTTTTAATAACAATCCAATTAATAATAATTAAATTGTGCACCTTTGTTTCTTTGCTCTTTTTTTTCTTTGCTCTGATCTCAGGTTTTGCGTATGCAGAGATTGTTTGTGAAAGCCAGGTCTGGTTTGGTGGTTCCAGCATGTGTTCGGCTGCAGGCCGCTGTGTCCTGTGGAAGATCACCGCTCCAGATGAATGGATCAGCACATCCAGAACCTTCTGATGGTTCACTCCTAAGCTCTCGATGGCCCAACCAAACTCCTTCAGGTCAGTCCTCTCATTCACTGCAGTGCATGCAAAGTTTTAGAACTCTTAGTTTTATTGTGCTGCTTCAACAGACTGAAGCCACAAACACAGTCAATTTTAAGTGTGTGTTGTCTCATACTTTCACATCGAAAATAAAAATATGCAGATTTCTTAACTGTGAATCAGATTTCTCTATATGTGGGGATTTATTTATAACCCAAGGTTGCTAATTATAGTGCATTTCCAATATTTGGTCTGACATAAAGAAAATCTATACTATTGTTTCTAGTTGGTGTCCAATCTAATTAAGAAAGTTGCTGATAAATATAATTAGATCTAATGTATTTCTAATACGTTTCAAATTGCAATTGATTTTCAGTATGATCAACACAGTGCACTCTTGTCCTGCAGGTGGTAAATCTTGTATGGGTGATGTCCTGTCCCCCAGCGCAGGTGTGTTGTACTCTGGGTCAGTGTGTGTGTTTGCTCCCAGTAGCTTTCTCCTGACGCTCCTGCCCAATGGCACCATTCACAGTCTCAACAACCCATTCAGCTCTATGCTGCTCGGATACAACAGCAGTCAGCTGCTTGGAAAGGTTAGAGATGCTATGAAACATTCCCTTTTTTTTGCCCTGAGTTGCTGGGATTTACTTTTTAGGGTCTGTAGAACCCTTTTAATAAAGATATGCTTAAAGGCAGTGGTTCTCAACTCCAGTCCTCGGGACCCACTGCTCTGCACATTTTGTATGCCTCTTTTATCTGACACACTCAGTTCAGATCAAGGAGTCTCTCCTAACGAGCTGGTGATCTGAATCGGGTGTGTTAAATAAGGAGACATAAAATATGTGCAGAGCAGTGGGTCCCGAGGACTGGAGTTGAGAACCACTGCTTAAAGGGATGGTTTACCCAAAAGTGAAAATTGTCATCACTTACTCACCCTCAGGTTTTTCCAAACCTGTATGAGTTTCTTTCTTCTATTGAACACAAAAGAAGATATTTTAAAGAATGTTGGTAACCAGACAGGTGACTGTAGCCATTGCCTTCCATAGTATTCATAGAAGGCAATGGTTACCGTGACCTGTCTGGTTACCAACTAGTCCTAGTGGACGGGCCACTTTTACAAAAATGGCTATAACTCGAGAACAAAATTGGATATTTAGTCACTCAATCTGAGGTCGCAGTAAAAAATAACCCTGGTTATTGGACACTTGGTGGCGCTGTAACAGGGAAAAAACATGAAAATGGCTATAAACCCTCCAACCGTTAGTCTGGTTGACTTGAAAATTGGCATGCAGTGTCTTTGTGCCAGGTGCCATGATAGTCTGAGGACATTGGCATATCTCAATAAACATGGCCGCCATCGGACAATGAAATTTGAGCACCTTTTAGACCAAGGCCCGTATTCATAAAGAATCTTAATGCAAAGAGTAGCTCCTAGTGACAAAATTCTAAGAAAATTCTTAGAAATGTGGGCGTTTACTCTTAAAATTAAAGAAAAAATCCTAGTAAAGAAAAAAGTAATTCGGAAAGCATCTTAACCCTTAAAAGAGGTCTTACGGTCAAAATTGTTAGGAGCACGGACGAGGACTTTTAAGAGGATTAAGAGTTTCTTTAGCAGAGGAGAAAATGGCAGAAAGACGAAGAGGGAGAAGAAATGTGTTGCAGACAATAGATGACAGTGAGTTAATAAGACACTATAGATTAGATCATGCAGGGAACATGTTTGTGACCGATTTTGTTAGAGACACAATAACATCTCCGACACAGCGCAGGAATGGCGTAGTGCAAGAAATTAAATCACTACTGTACATTAAGATATTTGGCAGCTGGGAAAATGCATCAATGCAGCAGTGATGATATGGTTCTGTCACAACCTTCTGTAAGCAGAGTGATCACAAACAATTACAGCATTCCAGAACCTCTTATTGTGTCGCAGTTCCGCACAAGCAGGGGGAATGAACCGTAAATAACTTATTAACCGCTATAAGCTCCAACGTCTGCTTCTGTGCTGTGACACCCGGCCTGAATTTTCCTTTAAGGATGGCCTTGTGTTCATCCACAAACTGGGCTCACAGTAAACACTGTTCCTCTCAGGGCCGGCGCTAGCTATTTAGGTGCCCTAAGCACAAATGATTGGTGGTGCCCCCCGCCCCCTTGCCCCACTCCCCCCACCCCCAACCACCCACCCACTCACCCAAGGAATAACAACCATTCGGAATTTCTTAGTTGGGTTCTCTTTACTTCCAAAATAACTGCTGCAAATAAATAATTTTACATTAACAATGGCACCAAATATGAAAAGAAATAATATAAAGGTTAAAATTATAAATACCAAGAACCACCACAATTACTAAAAACACAGATTTGGAACTGAACAATGTAAACACAGAAAGTTAAAAGTGCAAAAAAAGTTTATAACTGTACAAGTACGAATTTTAAAGTGCACATTTTAAACTGCAAATAACCATACATAACTGCACAATAGAATTTACTCAACAGAGGGACTGTCTATATCTCTATAAAGAGACCATTCTGCTATTCTATAGGGCTGGGAAAAGATTAATCGCGATTAATCGCATCCAAAATAAAAGTTTGTGTCTACATGAATGATATATAGTATGTGTGTGTACTGTGTATAATTACTTTGTGTATATAAATAAATACACATTTGCATGTATGTATTTAAGAAATATTTGTTATTTATATATAAAATATTTAAATGTATATATAATATAAATTATATATAATATATACAGTATATACATGCAAATATTTCTTAAATATATACGTGTATATGTGTGTGTATTTATATATACACAAAATGATTATACACAGTACACACACATATATCATGTAGACACAAACTTTTATTTTGGATGCGATTAATCTTTTCCCAGCCCTAATAATTTGACAACTCTGTGAATATGAAAATATACAAACACTGAGATTGTGGGGGTTTTTTTTCTAATTGCAGTTTCACCAACAGATGTCGCCCTTGGGCCTTGGCCTATGAACTTCTTCAAAATGACCGCATTAACCGCATAGAACAACAACGAAAAAACGTATCTACCTTTTCTTCTCAAACAAACTAACTGCATCTTAAACAGCCAAAGTTTCAAAATTTCACGGGGGAGAAACCCCCGGACCCCCGTTAAAATTAAATATTCAACATGCAGGGCTAAAAAAGCCTGCCCCGGATCATTTGCACTACTAGCGACGCCCCCCTGGACATGCATACACGACGCAAGGACGCCCGCGCTACAAAACTAACATTTTTATTTAAAAAAATTTCTTACCTGCAAGCGACGCGCGAGTATCATTCCACTGTCTCTTCTTTTTCCTTTTTTCCGCCCCGACTCTTGGTGCCTTTTCGAGGCCATGTCTGAGGTCGGTGTCTGCCACATTTGACATTGATTGAGGCATAATCGAACAGACCACTGGGAGGTGGGGAAGGGGGGGCACCAGAGGGAGACTGGCACAGGAGATTCACCTTTTTCTCGACTAATTTGGTCTAGGCCTATATTACTTTTGTATTGCTTTTGTATATTAACATGCTTTAGACATATTTTATTTGTTATTTATACTAGTAGCCTATTGTGATGATTTTTCACGACCCAGATTTTTTGGTGCCCCCCCAAGCACTTGGTGCCCTAAGCGCAGTGCGTGATGTGCGTGTGCGGAGCGCCGGCCCTGGTTCCTCTGTCCAGTTGAGCTTTCTTGGTTTTTATTCCATGTTTGCTACATTAAAACCAACATTCAAACCACCACTTAAATAGACTGGAACAATTTTTATCATTCTAATCCAATCAAATGCCTTATAGGAAATTAACAGTATGGTAAATAAAAAAAGGATTTATATACACCTATATAATGTGTGTGTGTGTGTGTGTATGAGAATGGTCAAATAGGAAAAATTACGCATGTAATTTCAATGTGAAGGCTTAGAATAGGCCCTATCCTTATAAATCACTTTTTTTCCTTCTTGGACAACCAACCAATCACAGTCTTCAAAAGATTGTGTCATACATAGCAACGGGGTCAGCCCCGCCTCCTCACTAAGATAAAAGTTTTTGTCTTTTCCTTACTCAGAGTTGCTCTCAGATCGGTCCCGAATCGCTCTTAAGCTAAGACTCCTACGTAAAAGATTTTAAGCCAAATTAAGAGTTTTCTGAGAGGATTCTTAGAATCTTTATGAATACGGGCCCAGGTTAACAGAGGCCAATCAGAATGAAACGTGGTGGGCATGTTCGACTCGTGGCCCTAGAGGTCTAAAAGAATTTTGAAAGAAATCAGCTGAGTTTTACAGCTCTGTAATCACATGGTGTTTCACACATCCACACAATATGCATATCATTTGATAGATCTCCTCACACTGAACAACTTTGCCTCAGGAACCCCTGCTGTCAATCAAATCGTTCATTAGATATTCCCGATTATGTAAATAATCGTATCTCTGGATACTCCAGGGCCCGTATTCATAAAGATTCTAAGAATCCTCTCAGAAAACTCTTAATTTAGCTTAAAAACTTTTATGTTGGAGTCTTAGCTGAAGAGCGATTCGGGACCGATCTGAGAGCAACTCTGAGTAAGGAAAAGACAAAAACTTTTATCTTAGTGATGAGGCGGGGCTGACCCCGTTGCTATGTATGACACAATCTTTTGAAGACTGTGATTGGTTGGTTGTCCAAGAAGGGAAAAAAGAGTGATTTTAAGTATAGGGTCTATTCTAAGCCTTCACTTTGAAATTACATGCGTAATTTTTCCTATTTGACCGTTCTCACACACACACACACACATTATATATGTGTATATAAATCTTTTTTTTTAATTTACCATGCTGTTAATTTCCTATAAGGTATTTGATTGGCTTACAATGATAAAAAATCTTCCACTTTTTCCAATTACACTGATTGCTGGCATGTCTATTTAAGTGGTGGTTTGAATGTTGGTTTTAATGTAACAAACATGGAATCAAAACCAAGAAGGATGAGAAAGCCCAACTGGACAGAGGAACAGTGTTTACTGTTAGCCCATTTACTGTAGTGGATGAACACAAGGCCATCCTTAAAGGAAAATTCGGGCTGGGTGTCAATCTATAGCGTCTTATTAACTCACTGTCATCCATTGTCTGCAACTAATTTCTTCTCCCTATTCATATTTCTGCCATTTTCTCCTTTGCTAAAGAAACTTTTAATCCTCTTAAAAGTCCTCGTCCGTGCTCCTAACAATTTTGACCTTAAGACCTCTTTTAAGGGTTAAGATGCTTTCTGAATTACTTTTTTTTTTACTGGGATTTTTTCTTTAATTTTAAGAGTAAACGCCCACATTTCTAAGAATTTTCTTAGAATTTTGTCACTAGGTGCTACTCTTTGCATTAAGATTCTTTATGAATACGGGCCCAGATCAATAATCAAAAAAATTGAACTTTGCCCTTTGGCTAGGAACAGGGTAATTTAGATAATGGGTATGGCCAAATGCACACAAAAGCCTAGAACTCCTAAACGAAAACTCATGGCTTCTCAAAAATAGGTGAGAACATGCGACATATAATTCTACAAAAGCATGCAAACATTTATGGAGATCGGACCATAGGTGGGGCTATAACTGTTAAAAAGCTTAAAAACATATATTTCCTGTGGTAAATTGCCTGTATTGGCTGTAAATGGTCTTTTCCATCTATGATGTAAGTGGTTGCATGCTTGCTAAATAAACGCATATTTTTAAAGGCCATAAACGCTTGAACCCTGATAATTGCTGCTCGCAGTGTAAAGGCCACCCAACGACGGAATCCAATGGTGTAGGTGAAGGTATAATGCATGTATGTCTTTTCTGCGCTCCAGTGAAGTTCACCTATTTTATTAGAATTTTAGTTTCAATATTACTTTAGCTCTACGCTTAATCTGACTCCAATTTCAAATGATTATCAAATTTAGATTGTGTTTCTTATTAGAAAATAATGATAAATATTGATTGACTTAATTTAGATCTTTGATTATTCTGAGTATCCCATACTTTCAATTATTCAATCATTTAAGGACGCGGTATCGCTTTGAGACGTTACGTCGCGAATGTGCCCTCACGATCACAAATTTGCCAGTTCTGAAATAGTCAGAGGATGCAGTGCTATCTATTTTACCCTTAAGATGCCGCTCAATGCTGACTGTTAATTTTTTTAATAGTCGCAAGATGCAACGTGCTAAGTCAGTGACGGACAGAAATCAGAAGGTCTCTATAATGATGTGCTCCATGCTCCATTCTTTAGTGCCTTCGGTTTGATCTATCCTGGACAGAGATTTGCGGAAACACCAGACTACACATTAATCCATACTAGGATGATTTCAGAATAATGCAGAATAAATGAAATATAATATTTTATTTGTCAGGTAAAATTGTATCATGCCAATTACACAAGAAAATGATTAAAAGCCAATTCAGAAATAATAAGTACATGACATCAATTTCTCAAATATGACTCCAAGAGTAAGAAATGTATTACTTACAGTGACACACAGTTGTGTGTGAGTGTGTTCTGACGCGAAAACCCTGACACAGCACTGCATGGGGGTTTTCCTGGTTACAGGTTCTGCCACTTACCCTTATATACACAGAACAGAACAAAGGGGTTGTACAAATATTTGTCTATTCATGTACCCCAGGGGCTAACACCTGGTTTTTGGGGAGAGGGGAGAATTCAGATATCTTAAAGAGACACCACACAAAAAGGAGAACAGGATTCTTCTAAGTATTCAATTTTTCTTGTATTCAATGATTGAAATGAAATTAAGACCATTTTACCTATCACACTGAGACATTTAAAATGATCCCAAACATAAAAGGGGAAACAAAAAAAGATTCAAAAGATACATATGTAGTATGTAGATCTTCTTAGTGAACTTTTAGTGACATAAATCAGGGGGAAAGGAAGGGATGAGGGAGAGGGGGTGCACAGATAAGGAAGGAGAAAAGTTTGGACAAGACCATGTCTTGTCCAAACAATTTCTTATTAAATGTATTGATCAAATTTAAGAATTTAAAATGAAAGATAAAGCATACATTTTATAAGATTGAAGGGGAATGCCCTCGGAGGAAATAACTAATGAAAAGCTGATCCAATCTGTAAGTGATGTGTCGAAGCTAGTTTACATGCTAACACTAAGCCTTTGCACCTGTGTAGAATGTCACATACCTGATACCAGCATTTTATGAGCGAGTTCGTGCTGCAGAACGAAGCGACCAGCCTGCATCTCATCCACAAGACACATCCATCCCCTCTGACAGCCACACAGGTAAAGAGACATGATGTGCTGTAAGGACACACACTTTAGCTTGTGATGCTGTTCTAAAATCCCCTCTCATCCTGTCTAACTACTTCTCAGACCCCTGTAGATGTTCTGCTAGTGCTAACTGTCCCCCTAGTGATGTACTAACCCTCACTACTGACATGCTCTCAACTAAGGATGACCAACAGGAGACATGTAGTGAGTTCTTACTGATATTGCTCAATACAGACTTAAATTATATTGCTGTCCCTTAAATTATTTATTTTACAATATTTATATATATATATATATATATATAATATATACTTATTTTTATTTTTTCTGTACTGATCAAAATGAATGATTTTTGCTGGAACTTCAATGTTGAATACATTTTAATTTTCATTATGTATTAACCAGTGTTTTATCTCTGGATAATATGTGCAGATCCAAACACTGTGCTTGCTGGTGACAGTGTAATGGTGCATCTAGCCATGCGTAGGAGAGCGGGTCTTGGGAAAGGAAAGAGAATCTTCACTGGTATCATCGCTAAACTGGAGAAGGAGAGCAATGTCCCATCAACCATGACCTCACCTGCTGTCACCTCCAGACCACTGAATGGGTTAGATACTCCACTAAATCCTCCCATTTAGTTTTTTTTTATGTGCACAGCTTAAAAGTGAATTTCTCAAAACCTGTCAGAAACATGTCCAGTTCATGTTGTACTTGGGGGAAAAAAGTACTTATAGTAAAAGTACTAAAGGAAAGGAAACCCATTATTATTATTACATTTTTACAGATTTTCATGGCAGCATTTGTTGCTTGTAATTTTTTTGCGATTTAAATAAAAATAAATTGAAATGTAATTTTTATATTATATGTAGTGTACAATTAGGAAAATTTCACTTTGTAGAAAAAAATCTAATTCTAATTTTCCTAATTAGCTTTTAAAAACAAGCTTCTTTTTGAAGAATCAATTATATTTTGGTTTTGTAATGAAATATGAACTGGGCGTGACTTTGTGTGATTCCCACTTAAACCTAAAATATGTATTGTCTTTCTGTTCATGTAAAAAAATAAGGACCTTATTCACAGCAGTGCCATCTTCGATATTTAAAGGGAATGAAAGAGAGTCTGTGAGGAACATGCATCTCTTCAGTGGGTTGTGCTTTTTATTTTAAAGTGTTTTTTTTTGGATTGTTCTGCTGATGAAACACTTTCATTTAAACATTTCTGATCTTTCCAAGAAATATCAGTAGACAAAAAATTCCAGACAGCATGAGCTGTGGAAAATAAGTGATCTAGGAGCTTTTTATAGTGGATGCCATTGAAAACACAGCAATTTTATCCCGGCTTACTGCCTCGTTTTCATACCTGTCATGGTGCTGCTCTGAATGAGCTCTATAGATCATAAAAGAAGGCGCTAGGTGGCAGATTTCCATGATTTGACATTGTTGTCTCTGTTTATCTCAGGTTGGATGACACTACAGAGCTTTGCGAGCAGATTGTGGATGTGACCACTCAAGAGTCTGAGTCTGACTCTGCCAACTCTACCACTGCTCTGCTACAGACCTTTGCTTTGGTGGAGTCCCTGGAGGTCCACAGGACCTGCCCTTCTGCTATGGTTTCCGCTCAATATGGCCCATTTGGGCGGCTCTTCACTAGGCGAGATTCTTCCAAGGCAGGCCAAAACTCAGATCGTAAAGAAGCTCCAGTAAAGTCCTGTGACTCTGTACCTCATCCTGAACCTCACACGCAGGCCTGCCAGTGTTCAGAGCAAGCCCAGCTTCAGGACTCCAGTTTTGAGGTGATTTCCTTAGGCAGTGGGTCGTCATCTGGATTCTGTGAGCGGCTTGTGGGCGGTTCTGGTCCTGAAAAGATGGATGAGTCTCAGCAGGGATGTCAGCTAGTGGAATCTGGCAGCACCTTTCTGGATTTAAACTCTAACGGAGATGTAATTGTTCATGCCATGTCAAAGATGGACCTGAACGACAGCGTTGAGATCCCAAACGCACCTGTAGATCTTAACCATTCACTTACCTCATGTGACACTGCTGAGCTCCTGCGTACTCCTTCACCCTTCATTGTAGAGTCAGACACTGAAGCAGAAGCTCATGTCTGCTCTGAGCAAGAAGCAACACAAGGAACTGCCCCATTACCAAAAGAAAGGCAGGCAAGCCCTCAGAAAAAGACTCTAGACCAACTGCCAAAAAATCATCTAACTAAAGTTCTGGAACAGTGGAATTCCTTTTCGGAACATGCCGTTGGCCGAGCTCTGGATCTCCGGAGGGGGAGGGGTGGAATGCTATTGCCAGGCGACAATCCTGCCACCTCCACTCCTAAGAAAGTCAAGGTCAACTCTTCCATTCCAGAGGGCAGGATTCATGTGACGTGCTACAACAGAGATGGAACGCCAATCGGTATGTCAACATCTACCTCACCTGATTTAAAGGGATAGTTCACCCAAAAATGAAAATTTTGTCAGTAATTACTCACCCTCATGTTGTTCCAACCCCGTAAGACCTTCATTCATCTTTGGAACATGAATTAAGATATTTTTGATGAAATCTGAGAGCTGGATTACTCCTCCATACTAGTCCATAGGCTTCTTGAGGGATTGAAACTTGCCAGCCCCGAAAAGTTA
The DNA here is from genome assembly GCF_051911475.1 of Siphateles boraxobius. Lineage (NCBI taxonomy): Eukaryota > Metazoa > Chordata > Actinopteri > Cypriniformes > Leuciscidae > Siphateles > Siphateles boraxobius. Next base: position 2,898,197 of record NW_027509215.1, read on the forward strand.
TTAAAGCCATCGTTAAAATAGTCCAAGTGACTACAGTGGCTCAATATTAAGTTTATCAAGCGACGAGAATACTTTTTGTGCGCAAAAACAAACATAAATAACGACTTTATTTTAACTATTCATTTACTTCTCTTTGGGCCTCTAGTCAGTTAAACTAGTGTAATTGCTTAAAGCTACGTCACACGTAGGCTCACTATTGGCCGACGCGGGTCATGTGGGTGATGCGTGTGACGTTCAACAACAGAAGCTTACGCTATTACACTAGTGAACTGACTCGAGGCCCACAGAGAAGGAAATGAATAGTTGAAATAAAGTTGTTATTTCTGTTTGTTTTTGCGCACAAAAAGTATTCTCGTCGTTTGATAAACTTAAGATTGAGCCACTGTAGTCACTTGGACTATTTTAACGATGTCTGTAATAACTTTTCGGGGCTGGCAAGTTCAATCCCTTGAGAAGCCTATGGAGGAGTGATCCAGCTCTCAGATTTCATCAAAAATATCTTAATTCGTGTTCCGAAGATGAACGAAGGTCTTACGGGGTTGGAAACAACATGAGGGTGAGTACATACTGACTGAATTTTCATTTTTGGGTGAACTATCCCTTTAATTATACTAGGGACACACAATGACCATATTGTGTAGAACTGTATATAATTTTTTTTAATTTGCTTGCCTTGTCTGATTAGGCCAATATTAGAATATTAGTTACGATGCATTGAGTCGAAAAAAAATTTCTATAATGACTGTTTAACTGTCTATAGCATTATACCGGCTACTTTCATGTTTAGTATCAGTCTGTCTGTGGTATTTTTTCATATTGTAATATTGAATGGCTAATTACTGCCATCTTGCAAATTGAAATGCTTAAAGTAATGTTTTTTTTCTCAATAATAGTTTTATGGTGACCATAAACATTTTGATTTTAGATGTCTAGAAAGGCAGAAACTCTCAGCTAAACCAAGAAAACATTGACATTGTCAACAAGGACAATGAAATGAAAGACCTTTAAAATAGAGGAAATAGAGAATATTTTGGAACGTTGGGAACTAAACAACATTGGAGCCCACTGACTTCCATTCTATGCAATATATCATCTTTTATCACCTTTAACAGTTTGTTTGTTGATTTAATGATGACAGAATGTTTATTTTTTTGATGAACTATCCCTTTAATACCTGGTACACATTGTACGATTTTGAGCTATCCCAGACAAAAGAAGACCAATCATGGCAATTTATGTGGTTGTGGTTCCTAAACTGTGTCCTACGTCATACAGTGAGAGAGGTTCAAAGACGGCCGTTGTCACCGTCTTACGACCAAAGATAGCCTGCAATCGTTTTCTGACAGTGTCAAAAATTTAACATGATCATGATTCAACTCAGTGTGTTTGCTGCTACGTCTACTGACTAATAATTTATTGCGTAACTGACCAATAAAAATGCAACAAGAAATGCCGTATTGATCAATGCTACATGGCGATAAAACTTAAAACCACTTACCTCAAGCTCTATTTGCAAGATTGCAGGGGCGTAGCTAGGGGTTGGCTCTGGATGGCCAGTGCCACCCCTGATTGAAGCTTGGCTACCCCTGTTGCGCAAGCATTTTGACGGCTTTAATAGCTGACTTTTCTCCGTTCAAAGAACTATGACACTGGCACAAAGCAAAGGCAATGTTCACACTCCAGTTTAACTAAATTGTCACTTTACCTATTAATATGGAAAAAATAACAAGCCCATAGATGCCTACAATAAGTGAAAATGGCAACACTGCAAATGAGTGCTGGGTGAAGCAGCTTTACAAACAAAAACAAAGCCGAGTGATACACGAGTGCAACGGTCAAACATGTTCAAGCGCATGTTTACATAGGAAAAATAATGGAAAAGTATATTACGCGTTATTCCCCGCCCTCACACACACACACACGCGTTATACCCCGCTCTCACACACACACACACAGTAGCCTGTATTACTCACATATCATGTGGTAGCACAAAGAAATCCCATTTGCATTTGTTCATATAAATGAACACGCTTTTGCATTTTTAATAATGTTTAAACATTATTTTCCGATGTTTACTAAGCAAGCCGTTTAATCGGTTGAGTTTAATCTACTCAAGGAGCTCTACCGGTGATTGATCGCGTTTGTGTCCGAGACTCCTTGTCTATTGCTATGGAAGAGAATTTATGTCAGGCAAAAATGCAATCATTACATAAGAATGATGACCTAGTGTTTAACCAGTACTGTTTTTGAGATGCAGTCACATAAAATCCATTTTATGTGTTCCATTCCACATCCGTTTTAAGGTAGCCTATTACACGCGGGCAATACAGAATTGCAATTTGCATATTAAGTGATTTTGTTTCTAGATTTGAAGCTAGTTTTTCTTTCTTTTTTCTGCCATCCCATTAAAATCACTGGGTCTTAACTGGCCATCCCTGGAAAAAAGTTCTGGCTACGCCCCTGCAAGATTTGCATCACAAGTAACCCTCTTTTCCCCAGCCATGGGCGCATCCAAATTCTCCTCTTTCGCTTCCTCTTTTTTTTCAGTGCACATAAAAACCACAAGTGCCAAAGTGCGATTCATCTTGCTCTATTTGTTTACCACTAGCATATGCTTATGTCGTTTTATTCTTCTATACTAACTTGGGTCGTACAGTCTACATACATGTCGTACCGAAGTTTATTAGATCCACATCATACAGTGTGATTTGTAATGATCTTATAGGATTGCCGAAATCGCAGAATCTGTAACAGGCTGTGACAGGTAAACCACAAGTGAGATAATAAAATAATATAAACTCCAATCAACATTTCTTATCCATTTATTTATTTGGCAAGTAGTCGCGTAATAAGCAGGATATTGTGGTCATTATTGCAAAATAAAGCCCTTCAGGGTGAACCTTGCCTGGGCTTATTCTGTGATAATGACTGTACGTTATCTCTTACGGTACTTAATTTTTCCATTTCACACTGTGTACTCTTTCTGTATGCCATGTTTTCTACTGTACATTTATGATGTTTCAGTCCATGAATCCAACTGATAAAGTGGTAATTTTCAACATCTCTTTCTCACTCTGTGTAGAGGTGCAGTGTGATGTGCGATGGGTGTCCCTGTCCAGCGGCAGCTCTCTGGTCTGTCTATGGCTGAGTGGGAGTCATCTTTTGCTCCACCACCAGGAGGCGCTACAGAACACAATGTCTCCCACAGTGAGGACAGAAGCCCCAGAACAGGAGGCCTTTGCCTGCAGCCTTGCTGAGGTGATCTGCATGAGTACTTAATCTAGAAGACAGGCTTTAAAAAGCACATTTCTTAAGCAAAGAAATCTTTCTTTTTCTCATTTAGGCAATTCGGTCAGATCCTTTGCATTCTTCTGTGGACCTGGAGCAGTCCGGAGCATGTGAGGGTTATTTTGAGGAAAACTACCGCCCACTGCGCTCTATTGGAAAGGGAGCCTTCGGCTTTGTCTGGCTCGCTTCAAGACGGATATGTGGACAGGAAGTCAGTGACACTCTTTCTGCGCTCACTGCTGTCCATGCACTCATATTTATCCGGTTGAGAGATAATAACCTGATAATGATGACATCAGTTGTTCAAACCTTAGACAGGGTTCTTAAAAGACGATGTTTACACACTGAGTCAGTGTCATTGCTGCAGGGTCCATTCTGTCTTTTATGGACAATTATATGAGCTGATGAAGAGATGTTAAATTTATTATCATTCACTTCAATTTCAGGTGGTTGTGAAATTCATTAGGAAAAGTGCGGTGGTGAGTGAATGCTGGGTGGATGATCCTGATCTGGGCCGGGTCAGTCAGGAAGTGGCCATACTGTTTCGTTTGCAACATCCCAATATTGTGAAGGTACACTCAGAGAACTGTTTGACTATTTATTAAATATTTAGAATATTTTTTTGCCAAAATAAAATTATCAAACAGCTCCTGCTTAAATAAATTGGCCATTAAAGTGTCATGAAACCCCCCCTTTTTTAGCCTGATCGTTCACACCTCAGATTTGAGAAGAACTCCAAAAATTGGGCATTTTAACAACCATTAAAACACAGACCTGCAGCACACTCATTATTAAAATATGAGTGGATAAAAAAACAAGCAACAGAGTTGGGGGAATAAAGAATCATTTTTGGTCTACATTATTATCAGAATAATCCATAATGTCATCGTGTTCATGATCAGATGTACCGCTGTATCAGTGTCCTTATCTGCACTATTAGTAAACTAATAGTAAACCATTTCATTTGTAGAGAGGACATGATGAAATATGTGTGCATACACTGTGCTGGTTCATGTTTGGAGCAGGAGAGTATGAGAAATATGTCCATAAAAACACTCTTGTTCTGGTCCGCATATGAACTGTGATCTGCGTTGCCAGTGTTGCAGCGTTCCACACAGAAACTTCTCTCATCTGCGCTCCGCATGCTGTTAAAAATTAAATAATGTTACAGTCATATTTTTCGTGTATTGGTAGTCAAACTCCAGTTCTGATATCATCATGGGGAAAATGCAAACAACACTACTACTTCTATTCAAACACAAAGCTGAACAGGCAGAGGTGAACGAACAGCGCCAAACCGGTCATGTCACATTTGATTTCTCCCCTGTAATGCGATCTCATGCATAATACAGTGTAGTGATTGGATTATATGAGTCTATTCTCATGAATAATAGAGAAACTGATGACGTAAAATATTACTCTCCAGCCACGGCAGCCAATCACCACTCCAAAATAATGCATATACCTCACTTTTCGTGATGTTGGTTCAACTTTGCTTTTTAAACCAGAAAAAAAAAAACCTTTCCCTTAAAGGATTAGTTCACTTTTTAAAAAACATTTGCTGATAATTTACTCACCCCCATGTCATCCAAGATGTCCATGTCTTTCTTTCTTCGGTCGAAAAGAAATTAAGGTTTTTGATGAAAACATTCTAGGATTTTTCTCCATATAAGGGACTTCAATGGGACCCAAACGGTCCAAGGTCCAAATGACAGTTTCAGTGCAGCTTCAAATGGCTTTAAACGACACCAGACGATGCATAAGGGTCTTATCTTACGAAACGATCGATCATTTCAAAAATAAATAAAAAAGTTTAAGTTTTATAAGCACAAATGCTCGCCTTGCTCTTTTATGTGATGCACGTTCGTGACTCTCCTGTTCGTACTCGTTCATCAAAATGAACAAATCTTTTTTCGAGTCATTTCGTTCATTCAACGAACGAAATGAATCGAAAAAAGATTTGTTCATTTTGATGAACGAGTTCGAACAGGAGAGTCACGAACCGAAGAAAGAAAGACATGGACATCTTGGATGACATGGGGGTGAGTAAATTATCAGCAAAAGTTTTTTAAAAAGTGAACTAATCCTTTAATATTAAACACGAGTGCTATTGTTGTTTTCATTGATGTGCAACCTGTACACCTGTACACATGTTAACATCTCAAAAAATGTGTTTTGACCCTTTAAGTTTCCTAAACGCAACAGCAGACTGTTTCGTGCAGACTAGTTTCATGCTCACTTTTATCATTACAACTTGATTCACTTATCCAAATCAGTTCTTTTGAACTGTCCAATTCAATGTTCAGTACGCATGCTTTATGTAAATTCTAACCAAATCATTTATTTTGTGTATTGGTGCATTAAATTGTATAAATAAATCTTCCTTGGTTTCATTGCAATGAAACAGTGCCTTATTTGAATTTTTTTTATTCTGCACAATGCATTATACTGATCAAAAGTGATGGTATATAATGACATTTATAATGTTACAAAAGAATTCTATTTCACATAAATTAACATTTAATTCATCAAAGAATCCTGAGAAAATACAATCGTTATTATAGCATGTTCACTGTGGTTGATGCTTAGTGTCCTAAATTTTTTCTGCAGGTGCTGGAGGTGTTTGAGAATGAGGGATTCTTCCAAATGGTCATGCAGAAACATGGGGACGGACTAGACCTGTTTGAGTTTATCGACATGCAGCCTAGACTGGACGAGCCTCTTGCCAGCTACATCTTCAGACAGGTGAGAAACAGGCTATGAGAACTTTAGCACAGAGTAGATGTGTTGGTAGCCAGTTGTCCTATAATATCCTGATGTGAGCTCTGGAGTAAAGTTTTATTTTACCTGATATTTCGGTATGTGTCTGTACACAGTTGGTAGCCGCAGTGAGTTACCTGCGGGGCAAAAGAGTGCTTCACAGGGACATAAAGGATGAAAATATCATCATAAACTCCAACTTTCATATCCAGCTGATCGACTTTGGCTCAGCTGCCCTGCTGGAACCCGGGAAACTTTTCTACGTCTTCTGTGGCACTCTGGAGTACTGCTCACCAGAGGTGCTTCAGGGAAACCCGTACGTACTGAAACATCACACAGCCCGTCACAGTTCCATCTGTGTGTCTTAGAATAGAGGATAGGATCAGGTGGTTAAGGGTGTGAGAAGTAGGGGTGTGCTAAAAAAATCGATACAGCAATACAACGCGATTTTTATATTCGGGATATACTACATCAATTTCAAACTCAAAAAATCGATGTTAAAAAAAAAAATCACGTTTTAAACAGGGTGTGAACTACAACCTCCGTTCCTGTAGATGTCGCAGTACGGTGGCTTTAGTTTCCCCCAACTTGCTGGGAGCCACCATAGAGTGCCACTTTCGGTAGTGAAAGCTGGAAGCGGCATGGCAGACTCAGCCGACAAAATTACTTTGGCTTCTTCACAATATAAAGCTGATGTGTGGGTGCTCTTTGGTTTTAAAACAAACCAGGGAGCATGGACTTGCAGACATCCCAAGTCTCCCGGAAGTTCCGGGAGTCTCCCGCATATTGATAGCGGCTCCCTGATGATTATTTAAAATTTGTTAAAATCTAGAGCGAGTGAGCAAGAGCACGCATGCGACACAGAAGAGACTGTGCTCCATACCGTGTAGTGCGTGCACGGCAGAGAGGGAGACGGCGAAAGACATTGCGTGTGTGTGCGTGTGTTCCTCATGAAGCGCATGTAAGACGGGGAGCATCCTGATTGGCCTGTTTCGTTAAATCAACCGATCACCCCACACAAACCTCAGTGAGTTAGCTTAACTGTGCACTGTAATTTCATTTTAAATATCTAATGCACTTTATTTTAATGTCTTCAATATAAGTGTGTCCGTTGTTAAAAGTGCAAGTCTATTTTGTTACGGCAGCTAAACAAAAAATTGGAAAGGAGATTTTGTATTAAGATTTTGACTCATTTTTTCTGCTGATTTATCAATGTGATCCGATGTAAGACTACTCAGATGGCACACCGTAACTTGTATTTTATTTTTACATTTTTAGTTAACTGTGTGGAATATCGCAATATTTATCGTATTGTGATGTAAACGTATCGTGATCCATATATCGTGATGCGTATCGTATCGTGAAGTCCTTGCCAATACCCACCCCTAGTGAGAAGGGTAACATATTGGTAATGTATTCATGTCTATATAAGAACCACACATTAACTTCACAGGATAACTTGTATCACTACGATGCTCTTAAAGTCAACATGAAATCAAAATTTATCCTATTTACTTTTAATACTGTTATTGTGCATGGTTCATCCAAGCAGGTCTTCATTTATTCTCCTTCAATAAAAATGTAGTAACTTTAAATTACTTACTAAAACAAAATCCTGTTTGGATATTGAAATAGGTTTGAATATTCTGCTTAACTTGGAAATATGCAACATCACATCAACATCACATTAAATTAAGTTGATTGTAAGCCTATGTAGGTGATGTCACAAATATAGTGCTATAATGGCTTTAACAAATAAAATTGACACCTTAAAGCCAGAAGTTGAGTTTAGTCTTTTCCTTATTGTAATGTATGTCCAGGTGAAATGGCTTCTGGAACAAGAATAAATGTAGGTCAGGACTTGATTTTGTCCATCAATAATGGCTGGTTGTGGTTTGCTATTGCTGTGATCTTAAAATGAAGGGGAAGTTATTTTGCATATAGATTATGAGGAAACGTGCATTAAATGTGAATGGATCGATGATTTATAGTAAATTCTCCAATATTCCATTTTGAAAAAAAAATGTTATGTGACTTTAATAACTTTAAAAGGATGAGAAAACATAAATGTGTACGTGTCCACTCATCTGTGCTTTTAAAGGTGAAATATGAGACTGCAAGTTCCATATTCCATTGTGATGTTTTTTGATGTATTTAGATACGAGGGTCCAGAGCTGGAGATGTGGTCTCTAGGAGTGCTCTTATACACCTTACTGTTCAGTGAAAACCCGTTTTGCAGTGTGGAAGAAACCCTGCAGGCCCAACTCCACCCTCCATGCCAGATTTCTACAGGTTTGAAGATCTGATTCATCACAGCAATAAGGATCGACTAGAGAGACGTGACAATTTCTGCAAATTGTGGCTTAATTAATGTACAACCTGTTGTTTTAGAGTTGTATGCACTGTTGGCTGGTCTTTTGCACCCAGTGGTTGATCAGAGAATCAATCTAGAGGAGCTCTTGGAGTCACAGTGGATACAGCAACCCATAAATCTAGCAGAGTACTCGTGGGGAGAGGTCTTTCCCTCCAGCAACGGTATTGGTTTTAGCTTATTTTTGTATTGTGGCCTTTTATGCTACCAAAAAGATAATATTCAGTTCTGTCAAACATATTTTACTTTAAATCCAATGCTGCAGGTTTCATACGATATACGATTTTATCTCAGAATGCACAGAGCATGTGGACTCCAACTATTCATGTGTGCACCGAGCAGACATCCTCTACATGGACCCCGAAAACAACCTGGAAGACACTCCTTTAGAAGATGAAGATGAGGAGGAGGATGAAGAGCAGAGGAGAACTATGGCGGCGCTGCAGTCCGAGCTGCTGAAATACCTCACCGACGAGTGAGGAACTGTTGTGAAAGAAACACTAATGCGTTCTGGCCAACTAATTATGACATTAAATCTAATGTCACCATGAACACTAATGCACAATCTCTGCAGAACTCTCCGTCCACCTGCTGCTGTCCTTCTTTGATGATACCAGTCCGTCCAAAGAGCAAAAGGAAAGTTTGACTGGGAATGGAAGCAATCCGTGTTGCTAAGAAACAGTTTTATCTCTGTGTTTGGTGAAGGAATAGGAGTTTATTTATCAAACATGTTGTGTATTTCACCTTTTATAGAGGTTTAAAGCATGGTATTCTGAGATGTAGAAAGTTCTTGCTGTTTGTTGTAATGGTGTGACAATCCGAGCACAAGGATTGTCCTATTTAAACATATGGCACATGCGCTAGACCTGGATGAGGGTTACCTGAGCTTTAAGATATGTTATTAGGCCTTCAGAGTTTTAACAATATTTTTTAGGTTGATTTTTAACCTTTTAAATAATATATTAATTAATTTTAAAATTGCAATATTTATCTTGTGAATAAATTATTGGCGTCATTTCAGTTTGCTTTGGCTGTTTGTTATTGGTATTATTTCAAGTTGCTCACAGGCTTTGTAAAGCCTCTATCAAATGTTACTGTCACGGGAATTCTTCAATAAAAATGATTGCAGTTTATAATAACGTCTTGTGTTGAAATATCCGGAACTTTTGCGCTCTGGCTGTTGTTGCAGCGCGGGTGTATTTTGACGCGGCACAGACATGGGTACGCATGTTTGCAGAAAACGGGTGAGGACGAAATGTTAAATAAATTTCACACATTGACACTCGATTGAATGTTCAACAGCTGCTAAGAAACTGTCGCGATGCTGCCAACTGTTACTTTGTATCAAGCAGATTCCGGGAACCAGAGTCCCAATTGTGATGAATCTGATTATAAAAATGGTTTAATGGCGCAGTTAATATTATTAACGTTTATGTGATTGCTAGAAAATATGGATATACTAACATAACATTAAAACTAAAAACAGTTTTGCAAGAAACGTCTGCCTCGATGATTAGAAGTGGAAGGTCACAATCATTCATTCATACATATAAAACTTCTCTTATTGTTTTAGCTAAACCTGATTAAAAATAATGTATAGCCCCTCAACAGTTACAGCATCTCAACATACACAGTGGGAGACTGGGGCTAAAAGTAACGTTAATCATGAGAAAAGCTGATATGTTGTTCCAAATATATTTATCCCTGGTTTCACAGACCAGGCTTAAGCATAGTCTCAGACTAAATTGCATGTTTGAGCTGTTTTAACTAAAAGCAATTTGCACTATATCTTAAAATATTTCAGTGCCATTGTTTTGTCTCAAGATGCACACCAGTAATGTATTTTTTCTAAGGCATGTTTATAAAAGCTACTTAAATGTCCTAATTTTAAAAAAGGCCTAATCCTGGCTTAATCTAAGCCCTGTCTGTGAAACCAGGCCTCAGATTTATTGTCCAATCACTATTTGCTGAATTGAACAGCAGTTACTTCCTCTCTCTGTGTCTCAGATGGTGCAATGGATGTGGAGATGGCGTGTTTGTCCTGTGGCTGCGAGCAGAGGTCATATGCCATTCTGCACCACACAAGAGCCCCATCACGTGAATCCATCTTGCACCGGTCAGGTCACCCACAGTCCTGTGACACAGCTCGCTCTGTCCTCTTTGCTTGAGATGGGCTTCTCAGAAACTCAAGCCGAGAAGATGCATGAAGGTGCAACAAAGAGCCGTGGGAAACATGTTACGTCTGTTCTGACAGCACTGTTGCTCCTGGGATTAAATCCCTCCAGTATCCTGAAAATAATGCAAAAGTGTCCAGAGGTATATTCACTTAAAGGTGCAGACTTACAGCAGCGCATCAATCATCTGAGGAAGATGGGATTGTTAGAAGGTGATGCATCTTTTCTGGTAGGAAATTACACTTCCGTTCAAAAGTTTGGGGTCAGTAAGATATATATATATATATATATATACTGTATATATATTAGATTGATACTTTTGTTCAACGTGCATGCATTATATTGATAATGACAGTAAAGACATTTATAAAGTTACTTTATTTCAAATAAATGCTGTTCTTTTGAACTTTTGAAGTTCGTTTCCACAAAAATATTGAGCAGCGCAACTGTTTTCGTCATTGATAATAGTAAGAAATGTTTCTTGAGCACCAAATCAGCATATTAGAGTGATTTGTGAAGGATCATGTGACATTGAAGACTGGAGTAATTATGCTGAAAATTCAGCTTTTCCATCATAGGATTAAATTATATTGTAAACATGTTAAAATTTAAAACAATTACTTTAAAAATACATAGCATTACTGTTTATTGTATTTTTGATCGAATAAAGGCACTCTTTGTGAGCATAAGAGACGTCTTATTAAAACATTTTATTAAAATTCTACTGACCCCAAACTTTAGAACGGTGGTGTAAACGTGTGAAATGTGAAACATTAATTGGAAAATGTTTACTTTGTATCAAGTAATATTTTACCTTATTAAAATAAAAGTTAAACTTTATTAATTAATTCAACTATGATTTATTTGTTGAACAGTTTGTTACATATTGTTCCAAAGCATTTTAAACCTTAAACCTATGTACATTGCAAGGTAAGGAGAGAAGGTAAATAATTTGTTTTCTCATAATTAAACGCTAATTCCTAATTCTAATAACGCTAATTCTTTCTCTTTTTTTTGTGAGATTTGTTCTAATTTTATTTAGATAGGAAAGAGTAGACCACCAACAGTAAGCGAGGGGTTTGGGATCGGGAAAGGTCCACGAGCCAGGATTCAAACTGGAGTCGCCCACATTTTTGTTTTGTTTTTTTCTCATTGTTGAAATACATTTTGGAAAAAAAAAAATGTAATGGACTACTCCATAGACCCCAGTTTGAAAGCCAATCAATTTGAAATCTGTCCACAGGCAGTCTGCAGAGGATGATCAGTCACTACCCCAAGATCATGGTCCTGCCTATCAAGAGGGTAAACATGGTTTCCCGATTGCTCAGAGAAAAATGCCTCTTCACCGTCCAACAGGTCACAGACATCCTCAGAGACTCACCAGAGGTTTTAGAGGACGATTTGGTCCAGCTGGAGTACAAATTTCAGGTACGACGGGTATCTGTAAGTTTAAACCATTCTTCACTAAAAGTTTCCCTTGCTCTGATGACACGATACATAATAGCAGAATTTTGATTTTAGGGTAAACTATCCTTGTAAATAGTTTTCTTGTGTTTTGTGAGCCATTGCGGCTCATTGAAGTTGGCATTCACAGGGCAGTGTTTGTTTTACAGTAGTTGCAAACTGACTCACAGCTTGTCCCCCCCACAGTATGCATATTTCCGTATGGGTGTCCGGCAGGCAGAGATGTTGAAGGCGAAGGTGTTCAGGATGTCTCTGTCTGAGCTGCGGTGTCGTCACTGTTTTCTGGAGCGGAGGGGACTGTACCAGACGCCAGACAAGAAGGGCCAAACACTCATCGTCAACCCCCCGCTCAACGACGTCCTCTGCGTCTCGGAGGAAACCTACCTGACGCAGGTCGCCATGGCAACTGAAGAGGAGTTCCATGTTTTTTGCAAACTGATGACGAGAGAGCAGGAGGATGAAGGGAGGGAGGACGAGTACAGCAGTGATGAGGACGAGGAGTTAGGGGAGGATAAAGAAGATGATGATGATGATGATGATGGACAGCACAGGAGGAAGCATCACAGGAACACTGGTTACAAGAAGGACAGGAAATGAGGCATTTTGTATTAAAAAAATTCAAAATTAATAAACTTTTTCATTCAGCAAAATTCAATTCACCAATGTTTTTTTTTCTTTATGAGTGATACATGATGGTATCAGTTTTGCATAAAAAATCCAAACAATGCAAATTACTAACATCATTTGTTTACGTGGTGGTCATGCCAACATTTTTGTATATTATTTGTTTGCATAACCTTCCATCTCATTTATTGCTTTATAAGCTTTTAGCTCCGGATATGAGGTGCATAGTAGTGTCGTGGGACATTGAGGTAATAACGGTGTTAGTGTTAGTTTATCTGAACGGCCTGTCATGGGGAGGGTCAGCACAATTTACACCAAATGCTGAGTAACCATAGAGAGCTTAAAGAGTGTTAGTGCCGTGTGATGGTTTACGGATCTGTGCGCATCAGTGAAACGCCTGCTCTCTGATAACAAGCACCGAGTCGGGAGGTATTGATCTGGGGCGACATTAGTCTAATGGAGGTCTGGATGGAAGCAGAGGTTACTGCACGTGGATGAGTGGAACAGGTACACGAGTCATTTTTACAGTTAATCGATTGTTAGTCAATACAACCATATTTCATTCTTCCTCTGTGAACTGTTTGTCTGTGAAACGGGGCTGAAATTAACATAAATGTTTTTGTGGACCAGGAATATTACAGGAACTTATTTACAGGAATCTATTTGCATAGATATGTTTTGTTTTGCTTGTAACTGAGGCATTGTGGCTGCGAATTTGAGATGAAACTGTAATTGGGTTTATAAGGCTCATTCAGTTTCACTCAAAAGTAGATTTTTATACATTTCATATTGTTATCGATATTAACCCTTTCATTTGTGTCTTAAAGTTGTCATGAAAATATGGACTCACCCATTTTCTGCATTTCTTTCTCTTTTTTAAAAAAATGCAGTATTATCAGGAATATGTAAGAAAAATGAATTAACTTGTTCTAATTAGAGGTATATTGTTTGGACTATTTGTTTTTATTCTCTGTTCATCGTTCGGGTCCATTTCCTAGAGACTGTAATGAGATGCTTAGAAATTCATAGAAATTACAATGATTTACAAAAATAAAAAAGACTTATGTTTTTCAAATTTTGTATTGGGAGAAAAAGTTAATCAGCGCTTTATGTGATGGTTTTAATTTGTTTAATCATTAAAAAATAAAATTTAAATCATCAATGTAACATTTATCCATCATTATTTTTTGGAGAAACTACAAACTGGAAAGATTAATTAATTCTATAATAACCATTTAAAGGGATAGTTCACTCAAGCCTGAAAATCCAGTCATCATTTAGTCAACCTCATGTTATTCCAAAGCGTTATGCATTTCTTTCTCCCATGGAACACAAGCGAAGATATTTGAAAGAATGAAGGTACCTACACCATTTGGGTGACCATTGACTTCCATTGTCCATTGTAGAAGAAATTCTAAGACATTTATCAAAATAGCTTATTTTATGTTCCACAGAAGAAAGAATTCATACAGGTTTGGAACAACATGAGGAGTAAAAGAGTTTTCATTCGTGGGTGAACTATCCTTTTAAAGTTCATCAGAAATTGGGACATACTGAAGTGATAGTTCCTATAAAAAAATTGCCTGTAATATTAGGATCGACATTCTTATTCTATAGAGCTTTTGATTGGACAGTGTATTTGCAGGATGCTAATCGAATATTTCTTGTATTACTTGTCCTTACTTCTCCTGGTATACAAAAAATGAAACTGAATTTGCTTTTGTTTGAAAAACGTTCAATATTTTTGAAGCCTTATCCTAAGTTTAGAGTTCATATGGCGTGTAATGTGATGTACATATTTCGGTACTCATGTTTTTTCTGTTTTCTGTAGGTAGAGAAGCTATATATGTGCTCCACCGTTCCAGTCTTAGCATACCTTGGAGGAATTGTTCTTCAGCCCAACACTTTCTCCCAGTAGTGTGTTATTGGACTCTAAATATGACTCAATCTTTCATTAACATATCTGTGAATTGGTACAGAATAATGGACAGCAAACATATGGATCTGTTCCTCATCCCTACGGTTCTGCTAACCTCTGTCACAATGCTGGTCAACCCCGTTCTGTCCATCTGCATTCTGTGCTTTCCTTCGCTACGCCAAGAGACCCGCTACCTGCTCCTTTCTAACACACTCTTCGCAGACATGCTTTTCCTCACCATAAACCTTGCGATGGTCTCCTGCAACTCTGTAGGCCTGCACATGTCCCCCTCGCTGTGTGAGTTTATGATGCTGAGCATGGTAATGACGTACAGCTGCTCTGTGATCACGGTCACACTGATGGTTGTCGACACATATGTGGCTGTACGTTGGCCATTACGTTACAAAGAGATTCTCCCGCCATCTCGGGCCAAGAAGATAATCATGAGCATATGGGTGATGGCCGCAATGTGTCCGGTCTCCTTGCTTGTGATGTTTAAGGTGGGGATGGGAAGGAACCAACAGAGCTGTCCATTGTGTTTGATGCTGATTGCGTTGCACTCGTTGGAGGAGAAATTGAAGATTGGCGTTCCTTTGTACTTCATCATTGCCATCAGCCTCTGCACTGCTCTCATTGTGTACTGTTACATACATCTCTACATCATCACCAAGACTTCTGGGATATGGCGTAGTCGCTATTCCCGGGCGCGTATGACACTTTTGGCACATACTCTGTTGCTCATGATGTATTTTGTACCTGCGTTGGTCTTTGCAGTCGAGCTGGTTCTTTTAAAGCGAGAAAACGATGATGATGTGGTGGGGGTGTTGATTGACTTGGTGAATATGTGCATACTGATGTTGTTGCCACGCTGTTGCACTCCTTACCTGTACATTTTGCGCTATCGCGAGATTTACGAGACTGTCCAGCAGGTGTTGTGGAAGAAGAGACATCAAAATCAGAGAAGTGCAGAAGAGTGGACTTGAAGTTAGAGCAGAGCCACCCTGCAAAATAACTGTATCTGGTTCCTCTGTTTTTGGAGGATTAATTTGCAGAAGAGTGAATTTCAATTTTACTCCTGAGCCAGAAAGAGATCTCAAAGGAAACATTTAATTCTTAGTATTAATATTCTATTAAAGCATTTTAACTGTTAACATGAAGTAATATTACATATATTTATATCTTTTTATATTTTCATTTGTAAACTAAAGATTGAATGCTATGTCCTCTTATTCATCATAACAAAACTATATCAAGTGCAACTGGGTGAATCTCACAAAGAAATGTCCAGGTCAGATTTTACACCAACATAAAAAGGTAAAAAAAACCCTTGAATATTGTGGAAACAAAACTCAGTGTGTGTGTGTGTACAGGATAATCTTCATAATGACAATAAGCTTTTTTTTGCATGCCATTCTCATATATGAAAACAAAAAAGATATAAAACAGGCTTAGATGTTTTCATGCAAAATATCCTTCTTTTTTAAGTACATCTCTTGAGATTCTCCCAGCAATATGCTCTATGTTGTTGTTCATGAACACAATATTGATTCAAACTCTTGTAAGTACTGGTCGATAGTGCTGTTTTGTTCTCTTAAGATAAATAAATTTACATTACAGGATTTTTACATGATTGTGTCTTTCTCCAATTTCCTATATGCATTCAATGTTTAACCTGAGGCACTTAGTCCTCCAAGTTAAACAATCAATCAGTTCAAAAATAACAGTGTAAATGTTACGCAATAGTCCTGATTCTAGGAAGACATATCAATATTTATGCCTTGGTGCAAAATCCCGAGTGTCATTCTGATCCTTTTAGCTGTGAAGTGATATTTACCCGTTTCTCAATCTCCACGGAAACCATCTACAAGCCTGTCTGTGACAGATCTGTCGCCTAAATCACTTACCACAGTCTGCGAGAAGAGAAGGAGAGACACATTTACCTGACCGTCGCTCTTTTTGCCTTGGATTGGACGCACAAACACATGCCAAGAGATGGAAAAACTGATGGAGGGAAAGTCTAAGGTTTTCTACCTAGCTGCCGAAGACCTTTTTTTATCTCTGCTTTGTTCATTTGGCAATTGGTACAACAGGTCTGGTCGAGCTGAGCTTCACAGACATTCCTCGAATTTTTCCAACTCCTCTGAAAGCCCAGCGGAGATGTTTGCGCACGAGTGGCATGGATTCATCCCTCCCTGCCACATGAAAGTGCTTGAGATGTGCCCCATTTTGGCCTTCCTGGCCATTCTGCTGACCACTCCGGTTCTTCTAATACGTATCCTGTCCCGCGTTGACCTGCGGCAGCAGACGCGTTTCCTCCTCCTGGCCAATCTTCTTTTCAGCGACCTACTCTTTGTTTGCATGAATATTCTGAGTGCCTGCATCAACTTATCTGGTGTGTTGATGACAGAGTGGCCGTGTGCCGTGCTGCTCTTCCTATCCACGGTATTATACAGTTCTGGCGTACTAAGTATTACAGCAATGGTGCTGGATACCTGCTTTGCTGTAATAGCACCCCTTCGCTACCTGGCAGTGTGGCCCGTGTCGCGAACCTACGGAGCAGTTGCTGCCATCTGGGCCGTCTCAGTCTTTTTCCCTGCGGCAGCTGTTGGCATGTTTTTGTGGTACCATAGTACGGCCCCCTGCGCCCTCCACATCTGCTCCCTGCCTTTGCTGATGGTTTTGACTGTAAGCCACTTTCGCCCACTCCTTGTCTCCATGTTGTTGACAGTCACGGGTATCATTTTCATCCTCCTCCTGGTGTTGTCTGGTTACCTCATCCTCTACTTTTATACACGTAATTCGGGTGTGTGGAAGGGCCAAGCCTCGTCCCGTGCTAAAGGAACATTTCTAATCCATTATCTCCACCTGTTCCTGGCTTTCTGTCCTCTGCTGGTTTTGGTGATCGAGCTGATGCTTTGCTACAAAAGTGAGGCTCTGGACCTTAGAGCAAACCTGTGGATGTCCCTGGTGGTGTGTAACGTCTTACTTATCCTGCCCAAAGCCTTAGCTCCGTACCTGTACGGGCTTCGCTATAGAGAACTGTGTGGCGTGCTGTTCCAGTTCTTTCGGCTGAATAGGCCAAGAACTATCACACCTGTGCTATAAAGATGCTTAGTTGAACCTGTGAAAAAGACCTTTGAAACGGTGTTGCTGAGCTTTTAATCAACTGATTCAGTTAAAAGCTTACATTTCATAGCTCTAATGATGCTCAACTGTGGTTTTGTTCACAAGAGGAAAGTAATAATAGCCTATGAAATGCCTGAGAATAATATGTGTCAATATTCGAAAAGTTGTAGTTTTATTTAGGTGGTGTTATGTATTTACACAATGTATTTGTTACTAAAACTTTTTATTTCTAGACTATCAATAAAAACAACAACTACTAAGTCATTTCCCAGCCTTCATATGCTTTGTTCAGAGTCTTGCACATAGCCTACATCAGATTTAGCCTAATTCATTGTAGCCTATGATATCGCCTGTCGTAAACCTACAAGAAGTGTAAAAGGCTTTGAAAATCACTTATTTTATTTTTGATAATAGCTGTGGCTGAATCCAAGTTTCTATATTTTATTGCAGTGACTGTAGTTCGACTGAAAACGTGTGTAAACCATGGTAGGCCTACATTTTATAAGGGTGACTAACCGAGAACCTGTAGTAGCATATGTTAAAATGGTTATTATACGTCTGGGTTATTTGCGGAGTTGTTTTCCATAACGCTATAAATCCATTTCAAAAGTTTTCCGAAAAATTTTTTTTTTTACCTAGACCCACACATTTTGTGAATATTCAATTTATCCTGTTAAAATGTTTTACTGGCTCAGACTGAACATGTTCAACAATGATTATTAAATCAAACAACAATATTGTTTATGATAAATTAAAAGTTAATTTTTTTTCAAACCGCTAGGCCTATATATAAATCCATCCATTTTTTTTCAAAACGCTATAAATCCATCCATTTTTTCCAAAAATGTGTCTTTAAAAAAAGAAGCATTCAACATATAATCAGGGGCTCATATTATAAATTAATATAAATTAAATTTAGTAACACATTTAGGCAAATAGTCATTTGGTGCCGAACCTGAAAAAAGTAATGATAGTATCAATATTCAATAAGTTATTTAGTAATTCAGAGTCATTTTTAGTAAAGTGTCAAACCTGTAACATGTAGGACCAATTTGTCCACTACATATGCATGAAAAAAACGAATTATTAAAAATATTCAATAATGAAAACGATATTCAAAAGTAGGGCACCCCTCCACCACATGGACACACCACATGGACCGCATGTATAGGCTACACAGCATGTGAGCAAGTGACGCTTAAATATAAGTAAAAAAAAATCTTAAACATACTTTTCACATTTATGTTTAATAATATAATTTTCTTTTTTTATTATTTCATCTATGTTGATTATAGGCTATATGAAAAGGAAACCGCATGAAATGATGAGTAAGATAGGATCATAAGATGCCCAAAATATCGGAAAACATTTGGGTCAGACATGATTTTGATCACTTATTAAGTTTTGTTTTGTAGAAAGCTTTTCTTTAAAGTAAATTTCGTTTTGTATAAATTGTATCTTCATTTTAATCAATGTTTCATCAACAAATTTACTGGATTAATAAATAAGAACCAAATATAGCAAGCAATAATCAGGACACGGAGGCGCCCGCGCGTGAACTGGAGCGCGTCTCATAAATGAACCGAAACACAGCTATACTTGCCTCACAGCAGGGACGTGCACAGGGGGGTTGCTCAGGTTGCCCGGGCAACTGCCCATATGCCCTTCTCGACTCAGGTTGCCCTTCCGAGAAAAAAATAATAAAAATCGGCCTAGATAAATTTTTTATTTATTTTTTTTAAATCGCAAAGCCTCATTCACTTCCATTCGTGCACCGAAAGTGAAAGTCAGTAAGGGAAGGGCAAACTTTTTACGTGGCTGCAGCGCTGCACGCGACCGGTGCGTAAGACCCCACAAATTACTTAAGGCCCCGCCTCCATCTCGTGTCATAGCGTGTCAATTAATGTGTACAACATCCATGACAAAATGAAGCGAAACTATCCTTCTGGTCACGAAAAGATGAAGAAGAAAAAACCCATGAGAGGGAATTGCGGGAACAACAATCAGGTAAACTTGTGTTCTCTCCTCTCTAAGTTTGATGTCAGCAAAGTTTGATGTTTTTCGGTCTTGCTAACCTAGCTGGGCAGGCAGTGCATCTCTTGCATCACTTTGTGCCTGACAAAAGTGAGAGTAAAATAAAAAAAATTATTACGTTTGTTTTTGATAAACGACAAAGTGCAACGGTGTTTGTTTACTGCAGCTCGGAAAACATAACCGCGTCGCGTGTGTTATCGTGCGTTCATATGCGCGTGCACGAAATGAAACTCGCATTTTTCAAGCAGAAATGTGGAGACCAGACATACTGAACAATACATGCACGTGAATGATGGCACTCCCAATCAAAGTCACATTTATAAAACAAGAAACTGATTATCTAGTCTCAGTGTAGTTAAAAACTCTAAACAACTGCACTAATTATGCAAGATAGAAAGCAATGTATTGACAATTTGACATTGATTGACTATTGGTTTATAGGCTATATTGAATTTAAAATGTTGATTAGCTGGACATACTGGTCAATATGGATGCACATCCCTCAGTAAATAATAACCATAAATCAAGAATTGCTTCAACATGCATAATAATAAATAAATAAAAATCATACTGATGCCGAAAATACCCAGGCTGTATGGAGAACCAAAGTTAATCCCAAAAGCCAAAGCTCAGGGTTATAATTTATTATTTTCTTCTTATTTATGTTTACGTTAATATTCACTTGTTATGTTAACATTCTATAGAAAATACTCTATTCAATAAATATTGTTTGTTTGAACCTCATTCTGTTCTATATTGTTGTACTTATTCTTTGACTGTTTTGTTTCAAGGAGGGAGGATTGTATTGGGAGCACTGAAGTGTCAGGTGTGATTGTGTGGCAATGGCAAATGGTTTACATAGCTCACGGCGTCACAGGTCAGGTAGAGGGCCCCTTTTGCTTAGGGCCCCAGGGGGAGTTCAGGATCGGCCCTGGTTTTAGCAGTCGATTCTGTTGCCTACCGGAATTCCTGTTCCCTTTACGCAATCATACCTCAAATCATGCGTAGTTGCCCGTAGCCTACCATCAGAACTGAATACGAGCAAGAAACACAACTGAATGTAGGGGAAGCCCTTTTTTCAGGTCAGAGCAACTGCCCCTCATAATTCCTGTGCACGTCCCTGCCTCACAGACCTGAGAACTATAGAAAGCTTGAAATGTGTAGGCTACTTTTAAACAAAACAATTAAAAACGAAAAGAAATTGGCTACTCTCTGCGTATGTAGGCTAATTCGAAGTGTGCATTTATCTCTATAGGCCTATGCGCGTACGAAGATGGCGAGTCAGCATAGTATTAATAAACAATTCAAATGTTTCATGCATAGGCTAATCATTACTTTGGTCGGTTCTTTGTGGCAAGCTTTATGCGTGCGTTGAGATGCGGAATAGGCAATTAAAAACGCTCATTATGGTTTCTCTCCCATATAAGTAATTAAATCTATAAATATGTGATTAGACTAATGGCTTAAATGAACTAGCCTACTACTAGTCGACTCGAAAACTAGCACTCATTTTGAGGAATGAATGAACATAAACAAACCTCTGTTCAGAGCGCCGCCTTGTTGGATTCATAGACTGTAAAAAAAAAATTGTTGGATTGCGTAGAACGCTGACGCTCACCGAATTCTGATTAGTCGAGAGGATTTATCGCGTTTAGGCTAAAAATAGGTTCGGCGCTTATCGCGGTTTGGAAAGAAACTGCACCTTGCAGTACATTTTAAACAAGGAAATAACAAGGATTTGGCATGATGGAGCAGTGAGTAGGTTAAGTAGCCTACACAGCAAAATGACATGACAAACTATTTTTTTTTAAATGACGTTTATCGCGTTTTGGAAAAGAGCTCTTCATTTGAAAGGTTAGTGAAAATGAATAAATAACACTTACCAGAGAATTTTAAGTACTAGCCTACAAAATTGTTCTCTTGATAAAAATGAACTTTACAAATGTCACTGCTGCTGCAAAATTCGATTCATGTATTAACTTAAGGTTCTTATTGAAATTAATCCAAGAATGCATAATAATCCCTATTATTCTGATAATTATAATACAATTTTGTAATAATGTTTGTGCTGTGGGACAGTGTTATCCAATCTATGTCAGAATACAATGCGCGCGAAACACCACCACAATAAAACAACCACAAGATGGCGGCATTTACAGTTTTTAAAATGATGATTTCTCCTTGTTATGCTGACTAGCTGTCTATAAAATAATTACTCTAAATGAAATGTTTTTTAAAACTAATATTCCTATAATTATTTGCATACATCCCAATTTCTATCATTTACATAATATTCCTATTATTATTTGCATATTATCAAAATTTATATCAGGTAGATCAAGTTTCTAGTCACGCGTGACGGTTTTTTCCGTTTCCCGATCTGTCCAGAGAACTACCTGTTTTGCTAGTTTTTAATCAATCCGACTTTCTACAGCTGCAGAAAGAAACGAACGCAATATCAACACCAGCCTTTTAATATATTATTGTACAAAAACACATATAAAATATACAAGGGAGACATGACTTTTTCTAATCTAAATGATTTGTTCTTGTAGTACAAAATGTATAATAACGTCAAACAACACTATGGGCTTTGCTACACTTGAAAAAGCTGTTATATTTTGCCGTGACAACAACATGTCACAAGTCTTTCATAATCAAGTTTTTGTTTGCAAACAACGGCCAGCCACATGTAAGTTCTCCTGCACGGAATTCTGGGATATGATGTTCTTTTGCTGGTTTGAAGGACTGGTGATATGCCACTAGAACTACATTTCCCTATAAACACCTTGCAGAACAGCTGACACAACAGAAGCCTAAAAGCTGTGTGTACTTTCTTTGTGCCAGAACACGCAGAGAGCCACTATGAGACGGACGTTAACAAAGAAATCTTAATAGTGACAGCACGAGTGCTCACGCTTATGGAGCTATTTTTCAGAAACAAACCGGATTTGTTTGATCACATTTACTTTTAAGGACCTCTACTCTTTGCTGTTGTTTTTTATGTTTTCCAGAAAGTTGGTCTCCTGGGGATAAGGTGAGAAAATCAATGCTGAAAAATTATTCTGAACAACTTGAACGATTGAGAGATCATGTCAGTATAATGCGATATGATGAATGCGTTAACAATGTGCTTTTAAAGATGAATATATTCCGTGTCATGGTTCTTTATGGCGAGTTAACAAACAATATTCAGGATTTTATATATACATATATATGTATATATGTGTATATAATCTGTTGTATTATACAGCATGCAGAGCAAAAATAAGTATCGTATATGTATTTAAAATCTGCATGGAAATGTTTAGCATGCTGGAAAGCCCATCTTGGACTAGCAACAAAACAGCTAGCCTATTCCAGGTCCAGGATGGTTATTTGGAACTTAATATCTGGTCGACTAGTTTGCACCCTGCCTTGGTATCCTTTATAGAGTAGAATCACACATAATTGATCTCATTTCTATGAGGTCATCATTTCAGTCCACATGGGGCATGTGTAACTGTAGGGGAAATATTGAGCAACCGTCCATGTTCTTTTATTTCTACTTCCACAACAAAACAAACCTGAGTGACTTTAAAAAAAGATTGCGCAAACTCACTCCCTCTCTCATACATGCACTCACTCACTTTATCTCTCAGCACAAAGAATCAGTGTTCCTTTTATATCAGTGGCAGTGCTATATTGCCTTGAGGAATATATTTGTATAGTTTTTTTGTTTTTACTGCTCACAGAATTTCAGTGTGCTCTAGTAACATTCACAGATATTTATGGACTCAATCACTTTGTGCAATAGTTTGCTTTACACATTTGTATTTTTTTCAATGTTGCTAGTTGTCATGACCCTTGTGACAGATTATAACACTTATAATACATTTGTAATTATAATAACACTTAAGTTAAAAATTTACCTTAATAATAATGCTGAATTAATAATGAATTACTTGGTTTGAAAATATAGGCCCGGTTTCACAGACCATGTTTAGAAGATTAAGCCAAGATAAGGCCTTAGTTCAATTAGGACATTTAAGTAGCTTTTATAAACATGCCTTAGAATAATGCATTACTGGTGTGCATCTTGAGACAAAACAATGGCACTGACATATTTTAAGATATGTCAGTACAAGTTGCTTTCAGTTAAAACCGCTCAATGTATTTTAGTATAGGAATAGGCTTAAATCTTGTCTGTGATACCGGGGGTCATGGCTATATTAACAAATAATGATAGATTTTCAAAATAATTGTTACTATTGAAATTCTCTTGAGCATGAACTTGACCTTTAGCCTCTGCATCAGGGTCAAAAAGTCACCTTGAAAGTTTGAATCTGGCCACGTTCTGTATGAAATGAATAATACAAGAGGTCAATAATATATGGTTGCAGTAGTTTCCTTCTCAGTAAGTGATAACAAACACATTTGAACCAGGTCTTTGGATTTACTTTAAAATTACAGACTGTAATGTTGTACCAGGGGTACCATTCTCAAGAAGGTGGATCTCAGTAGGACTAAATACCACTTATAGTGTTTGTTGATTGTAACTGCTGTTCCTCTACAGGTGTTGATGGTTGCTGATCGTTTTCCTGCAGGAATTTGATAGTGATTGTTAGTTGGTGAAGGGCTCCTGTCAGATACAATCATGGTGCTCATTTTGGGGCGGCGGCAGAATCATGAGAACTCTAGTGGCGTGCCTGAATCGCCAGCAATAAAGCGTAAAATCTTTGAGATGGAGTCTAAGTCCCTGAGCGACGTGTTCAACTTCTCTTCCGGTTCCTCTCACTCTGAGAGCGTCCTCCAGGTCTTCAACGAATTCCGCGACAGCCGCCTCTTCACGGACGTGATCATCAGTGTCCAGGGCCGCCAGTTCCCCTGTCACCGCGCCGTGCTGTCGGCCTGTAGCAGCTACTTCCGTGCCATGTTCTGCAACGACCACAAGGAGAGCCACGAGATGCTGGTGGAGATCAACGGCATCCAGGCGGACGCTATGGACACGTTCCTGCAGTACGTTTACACCGGACATGCCTGCATCACCACACAGAACGTCCAGTTCCTCTTCGAGACCTCCAGCCTCTTCCAGATCGCCACTCTGCGGGATGCTTGCGCAAAATTCCTGGAGGAGCAGCTGGACCCCTGCAACTGCCTCGGCATCCAGCGCTTCGCAGATGCCCACTCTCTCAAACAGCTGGCCAGCCGTTGCCGTGCTTTCGCCTTGCTGAATTTTCCAGAGGTGGCACAGCATGAGGAGTTTCTAGACCTCCACAAGGATGAGCTGGAGGAATACTTGGCCAGCGACGAACTGTCCATTGGCAGGGAGGAGGTGGTGTTTGAGGCGGTGATGCATTGGGTCTACCACGGCGTGGAGTATCGCAGACCCATGCTGAAAGATCTGCTGCAACATGTCCGACTGCCTCTGCTTCATCCCAACTATTTTGTACAGACGGTGAGTGGCACATTCAAATTCATTTGGCAGGTGGAGAAGCTCTTTTTTAAGTTCAACAAATCCAGAAAGGCTCTGCTTAGATGTTTATAGAGTGCTACAGTGTTGTATTTTTATAGGCCAACCTGGAAGCTAGCATCACCCTGGTTCACTCGACAAAAATCCAATAGGATTTTTTTATGTCCCAGGCCACCTCTGTAGTCCAGCTTTTTTCCAAGATAAGTAAAAGGTTTAAAAAAAGTCACAACGGGGAATTACTAATGTATTTTAAGTTAAAGAATAAAACGTGAAAATATCTTGAACTTGTGTTAACCACAGACCTTATTTTAGGCATTTACCAAAAACAAATAAAAAAAACCCATTGACTTCAGGAGAATGGAACCATAAGTGCTAAAATTCTAACTTATTTCAGAGTTTTGATCTACAAAAAAAATTTATTGGGTATAGTATATGGTTATGAAACCAGATAAAGCAAGGACTTTAGTTTTGCTCCAATGGTATTTCAAACACTTGAACCAGCTAATCAAGATCCTGGGGTTCGCTTGAAAATTATCGGCAGATGTGTTGAACTAGTCAATTCAAGCTTTCTTTATTGTCATAATAGAACAAGATAGCTGGACTCTACAGGAAGACAGATATGAGGAAACATGTTTCAGGTTAAGCAATAAGATTGTGTTAATTTCTCTGCTGCAGGTGGAAGGTGATAAACTGATCCAGAATGCTCCAGAATGTTATCAACTGCTGCACGAAGCACGCCGCTACCATGTACTTGGCAATGAGATGATGTCACCACGTACAAGACCCCGCAGGTACGATGTAGTTTTTGATCAAAAATTGGTCGATGCGATGTCAGATCACATTGTCAGCATTGCTCGTGAAATAGTTTTTTCTTCTTGTGAAGGACTAAAATAACATGCATTTTACAGAGAAAATGAAACCACTGAAAAAGAGTCAGTTTTTCACTGAACATTTGAGGATGAGCTGTAGAACATCAACATTATTATTATGTCCTTGAATTTTACATGCAACAATGAAATCAATGACATTATCAAATAAAAATGCACTCATGTTGACTACTGGAAAAACACTACATCTGAAAAAATTTCTGTTTGAAATGCGAAGTTATTATAAACGTGTACTGTTTTGTAATTAATTTTCTTTATCAGTATTGCTTATTCTTTTTGAATTTGAACAATCCCAAAGTATACTTCAGTTTTATGCGCTTTTTTTCCTTTAACCTTGACTTCGAAACAGTGGCCTGGGCTAGTGTTGCCATTAATCAGTAAAAAAATTATTGGACTTGAAAAATCCCAATGACTTGCATTGCAGGAGGGACGTCATATCTAGGAACCACACTACAATCACTCAAAACACACTGTGTCTGTGACTTGCACCACTCACGTTTTCTAAGGGACATTTGTTTGGAGAAAGAATATTTGTTTAGTGGCACCATGTCTTATTTTGGAGGCAGTATTTATTTAGGGAAATATCTGTGTTTGGAGGTAGTATCTGTATTTTTAGATTACTGTCTTTATTGCAGTCTGATGTGTGGAGCCGTAATCTGTACTTGAAGGCAGTACCTTAAAATGGAGTTTCTGTATTTTGATTCAATATCCTAATATGGGGTCTGTATCTGTATTTAGAAGCCGTATCTGTGTCCTGGATGTTATCTGTGTTTGGAGTTAGTATCTTGCATTGGGTGCTGAAAATGTATGAGCTTGTTTTTCAGACATTCCACTCTGCCATAAAACCTGTCAAAATCATATTTCAAATTGATTTAGTGTTTTAAAAATGAGCACATTCAGCCCAGAGCAACCACAAATGCAAAAAATTCATTGTATAGGACTTAAGTTATTGTCTGCACTAAACACACATAAAAGAGCTGTGCTGGCACTCAGTGTAAACATTGTCGCATAGTGTATTTCAGACGGCTGTTTTTGTGTTTGGTTGGGGGTTATTCAGGTCAGAATTCTTTTAAAAAGAAAAACACGAATTTCTAGGAAGAGTATTATTTTTCCAATGAATCATTGCAGAAGCTCATTGTACCTCAGGCAATGAAGCTTAACCACATCCTGATGCTGTCATCTCTTTATTTCTCCTCTTTAAAGTTCACGCTTATCTAAATATATTGTTTCTCTCTATCTACAGGTCCACTGGTTTCTCTGAGGTTATTGTGGTGGTGGGAGGCTGTGAGCGAGTGGGGGGGTTCAATCTCCCATACACAGAATGTTACGACCCTGTGACGGGAGAGTGGACATCTCTTGCTAAACACCCCGAGTACACTAAGTCTGAGTATGCAGTATGTGCCCTCCGCAACGACATTCTTGTGTCAGGTGAGACCCTCATATTCCCACCTCAAAAAAGATAAATTGAAAAATATTGTTTTCTATTTTCATGTAGCCCCATGCACAGTAAATCCTCATTGGTCCAAAACCCTCGCCATAGCTGTATATGAAACAACCTATATGTTCTAAATGGTTGTGATTTGTCACATCAGGCTTCATTTTAGGGTAGGGTGATATTTGCTATACTTTTAGTACTGTGTGTCCTGTACTTGGTCACAGTGACTGATCAGCAAGAGGCTAGTTCTGCGGAACCCGAACACACACACACACACACACACACACACAACACACACACACACACACACACACACGCACACATACATACACACACACACTCTCTCTCTATTTTGACCTGTGTTGTTGGCACAGGCATGTAGAACTTCCTATAAAAGTAGATTTACCCAGATTTACATGTTTGAGAGGAGTCTTGATGTCTGCTTGGAACATAAATGACATCTAATATAAAATTTAAATGAAAAATGCTGACAAGAATATTTACACTCAATTGATTTTTGCTTTATTGCTGTAAAAAAAAAAACATTTGAAGTGTCCAAATTCCAGTGTTGTGCAAGTTACTTCCAAACTGTAATACATTATATATTACTTGTTACTGTTATTTAAAAGTAATTCATTACCTTACAATATTACTGTCTCAGAATTGTAATGCGTTACATTACTCCTGTATTACTTTTGAGTTACTTTCACCAAAATAACTATACAGGAGTAGAACTTAACATTCTAAAATGACTAGGGCTGTAAGGATATGCCAAATCATATGAAACCGAAATCGCGACACTCAGATCCACGAACCTGCAGAATCGCGACACACCCCTTCCAACTCCCAGCGTTATCCATACCGTCCAGATCCAATGCTACCACATCTTTAAATTACTATTAGTATTATTTGAAGTAAACTTAACATTATAAAATACGTAGACCTACACCACAAAACTAGTTGAGGATAAATTATTTAAAATTTGGGAATTCCAGCGTTATGGACATGACATTTGCAGTCAAAACTTGAAATATAAATTCTCAGAAAATGCATTAATACCAAAATATTGAAACGTCTTTTTATCCATAGGCTCCTCCCTGAAAGGAGTCCAGACATTAGAAAAATATCAGTCTACACATGCGTTTTATATTTAATATTAGGGAAATAGACAGTCATGCGTGACAAAAAACAATCTTTAACTTTTAGGAGGCAACGATTATTATTTTTATTTTTATTTTTTTTTGTAATTCTGTGAATTACACTGCGCAAATCGGATGAAGAAGGGTTGGCTCTCCACAGAACATAAAATATTCATTTTATTTAATTTTTCGTGTTTGCATTTATGAGGAAAAAACAATGTTACAGACGTGACAGTTCTCCGTTATGGAGACGACCGCTCTGAAGCGGCACTAAAAGACTGCTTTAAAACTTTCACAGAGACCTTACACACACAAAGCCTTTCTTTAAAGTGAATTTCGTTTTGTATTAATTGTATCTTAATTTTAACCAATGTTTCGTCAACCAATTGCCTGGATTTAAGCGCATGAACTGGAGCGCGTCTCATAAATGAACCGAAACTCAGCGTATTAGTATAGCCTATTCACGGACTTGAAAAATATATCTATATTGAAATGTCTACTTGTAAACAGAACAATTCAAAACGAAAGAAAACATGCTCTCTGCTTATGAAATGAAATGTGCATTTCTCTCTGGTGCATTCACTACTGCGAAGATCGAGAGTCAGCATCGTCAACTTCATCTTGACTATTAATAAACAATCAACATGTCTCCTTGCTATATTTGACATATTCATAATCATTGCTTTTGCCGGTTCTTTGTGACAGCTTTTAGGTGCTTTATCGGCAGCGCCGCCGCCCTTACATGAACGCGTCACCACCGCATCAAAAACATGATTGCGTGATGAAAACATGAAAAATACCACATAAACATAGCCTAACTGTTTAGAAAGAAAACACAGAACGAATAGCCTAATGCGCATACGTCCATCTCGCGAATGTATAGTCTTCTTCATGCCATCTTTACCATTATCCGCTTTTCCACTGGCCAGCGCGAGCACAGAGGCCAAAATCATACCTCACGGCACTCCTGTAAAAAAAATAAATCGCTATACAAATATATCAGACGCTGCCATTTAGTCTTTATTTACAGACTTGGACACCACACGCGGCTATTGACTGACCACGAACAGGTAATTTAGCCTACTTGCATTTTTCATTCGTTAATGTCTCGCGGTCTTGCTGTTTTTTGTTGTTGTTTGTTTTACAATTAAAACTAAAAGTCTGTTGTAACGCAAGCCTTACTGAACATGTACCGAGTAAAATATTACTGAAAATTGCTAAGTAATGCCTTACACTACTGCGTTACAGCAAAAAGTAATATGTTACTGTAATGCATTACTTTTGTAACGCGTTACTCCCAACACTGCCAAATTCTGACAAGTCTATCACTGTGTGATGTGTGGGGAAAAAGTGGGCTGTAACTTTTAGTCAGACATGATGTCCACTTGACGGGTTAAAAACTGAAAAAAGAACAATCAGTTTTGAGGACAGGATCCAAGCCATAAACGGGGATTAGAATATCATAGATACTGCTCCAAAAAGCACATCCATACATCATAGAAGTAATATATTAGACTCCAGGGGGTTAATAAATGCCTTCTGAAGTGATGCGTTTTTGTAAGAAAAACATCCATTATGTAAAACCTTATAAAGTAATATCACTGGTATCTGGCAACGGCCGTATATGCGTTTTCAAGAGAGTCGAGTTCCGGCAGAAGGGTGACCTCTGATCCGAGGTAGGGTGTAGCTACTCTTCTCTTATTTCGAAATATAAGAGAATATAATCCTCTGCGATAGAGGATTCCACATCAATTCTCACTTAAGGTTATGCTACACCTACTTTAATCCACTCAGAATACCTTAATACTTCCATAGCAACACCCTGGCAACCCTACACACCATCCTGACTGGCACCATCCTGGCATGAGCAAGCACCACTCGCATTCCCAGAGAATGAGCTTTTAAGGTATCATGCCAGAAAGCAACCATTCAGAACACCGTAGCAACTCCCTAAAATCTGCTTAGTAACATGCTTTATACCACTTTAGTAACTTTATAACACATAGCAAAACCCTTTCAACCATACACACAATCCTGCCATTGTGGCTGTGCCTTGTGCATTAGCAAGCACGACTCACATTTTCTTCAAACAATGTAACCCTCTACTTTTAAATACTTTGTTCAGTTGAGCTTCATTTGAACAAATTCTGTTATGGATGGGTTGGGCAAATTAGTCCTGGGCTTTCTGTGGTGAGTTAAGGGCTTTTAGCAAATGCCTTGTTTGTGAGGACATTTCTAGAACAGCTGTTTATGATTCGATGAAAATCGGCCTCTGTGACCAGCTAGTGTGTCAAGGGCTGTTCTCACTGGCAAACTCTAGCGTTCTATTGACTGAGAGCTTGGGACATTTTAAACTAACTGGCACTGGCAAGCGGCTTCTTAAGGGAGTATTTGTGCCAAAAGTTTCAGAATGGTTCCAGGAATTATCTGCAGTTTTTGGCTGCAGATGTTGGTAAGTCTGCACGATATGAGGAAAAGCTGCGATGTGCGATATCATTGTTCAATATTGCGATGATGATACGACTTGCGGTAAATATTCAAATGTGATTATGTCTATGTTCGCAAAGAACCTATTAAAGCACTTAACTATGAATAGCCTATTCCCACTGAATTAAGAAATCAAATCGATAATTTTGGACATGCTTTTATTGAACAAATTGCACATAAATTAGGCATAATGACTTGAGAAATTAACTTTCAATTTCCCCTGCTCCTTTTCAAATATTTTCTTGTAAACTCAACAAAAACATCTCTTTATGATTGTATTGCAGGTGGTGATGAAGGTTGGTTGTGTTTCCTATTGAAGTTGCCACCGCTGTTCGGCATGTTTTACACAGTACCTGTGTTTGTAACACGTCATCTCTCCTGAATCCAAAATAATTCCATATTGCTGAAGTGCTGTTCTTTTTCATCTTTTTCGTCCCTCACTCTTCTCTCCTTCCTCCACCATCGTATTTGCTAACGGCACAGTGTCGCCGCTAAATTGACACCAATCAATCTGAGCGTAGCTGACACTTCCTGGGGCTTCATCTTATTGACCAAATAGCATGAATGCACCAATCATGTCTTCAGGGCTACACGTGATAGGTCAAACTTGTGAATGCTTGGCGCATGTAATTCACTTTTTTCCCTTATTCATTGTTTCAGGCAGTCTTTTGCGAATGTGTTCATTGCGCATGTTTATATCGCAGTGACGATGAAATAAGATGTATCGTTCAGCCCTAGTGTAGTTATTGCATTACGTCATCCAGTGCCCAAAGGTTATGTCTATGTATACAGGTCATGCATTTGAGGAGCTTCTATAACTGTGACGTTTTTATACATTTCAACTTGATCTAAACACTTTTAAGTCATGTGTGTTTTTGGTTACACACGCTAGATGTAATAACCAGGAACTCTGAATTGTATTATTCTCCTTCTAGAGCCATTTATTTAGTGCTTTAAAAACATGAAGAAAGGAGTGTGACTGTCCTTTTGAGCTCATGTTGTCACGTGTCAGGATTGCCCTTCTCTCTTTCTCACACACACACACACACGCTACTTATTGCTGTTCTCGTGTGCACGTGCAGTTGGCCGGCCCCCAGTATTAGGTTCAGAGGCCCCTTACTAAATCTGTCCATGTCCTCTGTCAGAAGTCATATCCTACAGGCTTGGTGGTTCAGCTGTCTTTGATAAACATTACTCCTGCAGAACCAGTAAGAATTTGCCGTTAATAAGCTTTTGCTTTCGGTTTATTGCATACAAAAAAAAAGTATGTACAAGTAAATAAACTTGAAATACACTAAAGTACCCTGCATTTTGGACAGTTTGTATGGTGTTAACGTATTAAATTACTTGACAAATAATCTGTCATGTGAGCCCTTTATTTGCATTTCTTCAGAAGAGCCTAAAAATAAAAATTGCCATCATTCTCACCCTCATGTTATTCCAAACCTGTATGACCTCTTTTTCTTCTACAAAACCTTGGACCCCATAGACTTTCATTTTATGTACAAAAATATATGATATCTTTTATTTGAAATACCATCTTTCGTGTTTCATAGAAGAAAGAAAATCATACAGGTTTGCAATGGCTTAATAATGAGTAAATAATGCTTTCTCGCTTGATGTTTTGAATGATCTGGTGCTTCCTGTTCACGGTTGTCCATTTTAGGAGGCTTGAATAGCTAGTGGGCTGGTTTTGTTATGAAAATCTGGCAACCCTGGTTTAGGGAACCATACTTATTGACTAATTGTGTATGCCAAGATCCAATACTGGTTCTGACTTGGTGTTTGCAATATTTTGCAAGAAATGTTATGAATGCTGAGAAGAATTGTCTTTTTTTAGTTTAAAATTGGCAACCAATTTAGCACTTATCCAAGCCCTAAATGTGCTTCAAATCTGTTTAGGATAATCCTAAATGTTTTAAGCTACATCCCTTCAGCATGTCTAGCAATGTCTATGCTAATGAGAAGCTTTTTCTGTTCACCTGGAGGTTTTGCATCCTGCTTTAAGGAATCTCTGTGTCGGCAGGAGACTGAATCAGACTTAAATGCTGGTTCGTCCGATCTTCAGTCTGAATGAATGTCACAAAGGCTTGATGTTTTTTTGTCAGGGGATATTTATGACAGAAGATTAAACTAAAAGGACTGGAGCCGGGCTTTATTATGTTTACTCAGTATTAGAGGAAAAGGCAAACACATCCTCTTTAATTAAACAGGGATTTTGACTCTGCCTTTGTTTACCAGACAGTTGCTCTGCTAATGGAGTTTATGAGCACTGTAGTTCTTTCTGTGGTGCTCGTACTTCCTCAGAACCCCCCGCTTTTTCCTTCTTTGAGCTTCCCCTTTATCCTTTTTTCTGATGCTTGTTTTTAGTATGATTACTCTTAAATGTGTTCAACTATTTTCAGTGCAGGAACACTACAACACTGTTATCATAAGACTTCACCTTTTTATCTCATATAATTGAAGGTGTTGACAAGATGCCCAGGTAGTGCACCAACTTACCTTGAAGGGACTCAGAGAGGGAGGAAGAGCCTCATGTGCTATTTGAGAACGTCTGACACCTACATTATCTAAGTCTATGAACAGAATTAAAGTGGAACGGCCTGCTGCCAGATGTTTAGCGTGTGTGTGGGAGAGTAGGACTGTCAGAGCTTGCCTCAGACCTGTTTGGATGATAACCAGCCATTTGGGTCAGATGTGAAGTGGCACAGAATAGAATAGCCCTCGGCAGGTTTAGATAAACATAGATGACAACAAGAAAGGATGTTCAGATCAGAGGGAGCATTTCTGTTTAACAGGAACACAGGTGAGGCACTGTGGTTTGTGTAATTACAGACATTGTGTTGTCTCAAACTGAGAACTAATAATATGTTTGTGGGTTTGCAAAGTTGAAATTCTTGACCACAAAAAAAAGCTGCTAGTGGTTGATAACTAAACAGTGGCCCCAAAAAGTATTTGGTCATTTAAAGGAATAGTTCACCCAAAAATTAAAGTATTCTCATCATTACTCACTCATGCCATCCCTGATGTTTATGACTTTCTTTCTTCAGATAAACTCTGATGAAAATTTTTAGGAAAATATTCCATCTCTGTAAGTTGATATAATGGCATTGAATGGGTGCTGCTTGTTTGACAGTTGGAAAAACCCACATTATAGCATTGTGAAGCACACAAGAGAAATCTGTCGTCTGTTACTTCTCGTGTGAGCTTTCCAACTCGCTTACATCACAATGTCCATCTCATGAACGCTCGTATGACAGTAGACCGGAAGCAATGCTTTATAATTTAAGAAAATTTGTATTTTTCTTTTTACACACACACAC
Source organism: Siphateles boraxobius (assembly GCF_051911475.1). Lineage (NCBI taxonomy): Eukaryota > Metazoa > Chordata > Actinopteri > Cypriniformes > Leuciscidae > Siphateles > Siphateles boraxobius. The sequence continues at coordinate 2,932,679 of NW_027509215.1, forward strand.
ACATACACACACCTCTATCGTTTTCCTTCAGAAGACATTGATTCTTCAACTGTGGTCCCACGGATTACCATCATGATCGTTGTTTGTGGGTTTTTTGTGCCCATTTCACCCATCCAAGCGGGCGCACGTACACAGCAGTGCACCTCAGTTGTGGGTAATGAGAGTCGAAGAGAGTGCTGTTCATTCACTCCCCCCACCTTCATTTCCTGCCGCTACTGAGACTCCAACCTGTGACCTTCGGGTTACAAGTCAGACTCTCTAACCATTAGGTCACAACTGTCTGAGGATGCAGTTTTCTATATTAATCTGTCCACAAAATAAGGTCAAGTTGGTGTACAAACGCACACAGAGCCTGCTCTTGCTGCATGTTAATTTTTTGGTTATTATTTACAGGTGGACGCATCAACAGCAGTTATGTGTGGATGTATAACTCCCAGCTCAACGTCTGGATCAGAGTGGCCTCTCTTAATAAGGGGCGCTGGAGACACAAGATGACCGTCCTACTGGGGAAGGTGAGAGAGAGTGTGGTGTGCATATGTGTGAGTGTTTCCAGTCCCAGTGTCCAATTTCCTAAATCAGAGGAACATATCCTTTAGAGCAGTGGGACTGTTTGGATTTGCACCTGTGTTTTGCACTGGTTAAACATCTAATGTACTAAAATATTTGTGATTTAAATGTTGCTTGAACATTTTTTTAATTGGTTCAAATACACGGCTACTTTTGAGAGAGTTAATTTTAGCTCCAATAATGCTTTATTTACAGCATTTGTTTTAGACATCCCCACCCTTCCTTTGTTTTTCCTTATCATAATTAGCCCTGTAATGTAATTATTCTTCTCTTTCTACTACACAACCTTTAAATATTTCAGCTTGATACACTTAACATTTGTTCCACTTTCGACTCCAGTGATTGTTTTTGACGACAATTTCAGCCTTTAATGTGCCATTTAATTAAAATTAGCATATGAAAATCTCCTGTTGCAGTTGGTTTCCTCTCTTGTGTTTATTTGGAGATTGTGTTGTTATTGGTCTATTCTTCCTTAATGAATGGTTAACACATTTTACAATATTTAAATCAATTATTCATACAGAAAGAACAATTTCAGTAAAAATCTGTATTTTGTTTTCCAGTACAAACAAATAAACAACTAAACAGGAACAAAATTGCATAAGATATTTAAAAAAAAATTGTATCCCATTGTCAATTTTTTCTTTTTTGTTTTACAACATTTAGTGTGGTTTATGCTTTAAAATGAGACAAAAACAATTAGTAACACTTTACTTAAAGCCTTTATGTATAATGCATTATATTTTTTCATAAATAATTGTAATCAAAGTTAAAATGTATTATAATATTCACAGATTTCTTGTTAAATAATGCATTATACTTTCCAAAGGTATATTATGTCTGATGTTACAATTATTCATGAGACCATACAATTAATTATATTGTGCATTGCAATGTATAATTACTGCATATATATATATATATATATATATATATATATATATATATATATATATATATATATATATATATATATATATATATATATATAGACCGTTTTTGCAGCATGAAACTTATAATCAGTGCATAACGTTATAATCTGTACACTTTTCTTTTTTCTTTTTTTTTTTAATCTGCACTGTTGTCACTTAGGCATTGAAATATCCAGGCTTTCAGTGTGTTTATAGGACTGATGTTACGATCAGATTTTTACAGCTCTAATCAGATTATGCTGTTGTAATTTGACCTATTGCCATTTGATTGATAATTATGTAGAAATGAGCTGTCCCGGTATTGTACGTTTTGTTTGTCCTATGCAGAATCATGATCCTCTTCGTGTAATTATTCATGAAAAGTGTTTTGGGTGTTTGTAAATGTTTGAGACATATGAATTTCATTACACATGCGGGGGGTATAACATTCTGCGGCTGCCTGCTTGGATGTAATGGATTTCTCTGTTCGTACACACAGAGAGGCATAGACACGCACATAATGATCTCTTGAGAATCTTTTTTCCTTGGAAAACTGTTCTAATTCTCTCTCTTCCTCTTTTTTTCCTTGGAAAAGAGTTCTAATTCTCTCTCTTCCTCTGTGTGTTTATCTGTCCGCCCAGTGCCCATCCTCATCTTTGGTTATTGACAGCATGTTTGCATGATTTTCAGGATGTTTGTAGTTGCTATAAAATGGAAATTCATTTGAAATCCTCCTTTTTAAAAAATGAGTTCACCCAAAAATAGAAATTGTTAACATTTAAGGCCCCTATATACTCACGGCAAAGTTCCTTAGCTTGGGTAAAACGAAGTTCAAAATATGTTCAGCTCTCCTGTTGAACAGGTTTCCCGTTTATCATCTTTAATGTAGGTCGTGTCATTATGTTGTTATCATGGCTCGTCCACATTTCCTCTGTGGTGTCAGTTTCAGGATAAAGAGGTTTGTGGAGAGGATTTGAAGAGTGTTTCTCAGTGGCTACACTGCCGTGCAAAGGCGAAAGACCATAACTGTGTTTTTGGTCAAATTAGTTATTGATATTTTTGGCACATTCAGACCTCATTTATCATGTGGATAAGTATCTTAAATCAATTCCATTGTTTTTGCGAGAAATTGGGTTGTCTTAACAGTAACTTCCAAAAGCCCCTGAGAAACCAAGGCAGAACACCGTAACACCAGTTACCGCTCTTTGGCTTTGTTTTGGAACGCGCATATTTAGTTTGGCTACGGTACTCTGCGTTTGTTTAGCCGCCCGTGAATACGAAGTTACTGTACAGGAGGTGTTCTGTCAAATAATGCTACTTATCAGATTGTATGGTGTTCTGCCTTTGTTTTACTCTCCATTAAAATATTAATTGTAACTTAAAACAACTTAGCCTGTGTACAGCTACCATCAGTCCCTGTAACTTCTGATGTCCTCAGAGCTTTGTCCTGCACAAACGTGGCCAGAACGTTTAGTATGGTCTGAACCCGCTCCATCAACAAACGTGCGTTATCGATCGCGAAGGATATATGCAGAGTTGACAGAAAAACGTGTCACATGCCGTAGCAGGTAAATACAACAAAGCACAAAAGCCTCGCCTCACCCAGTTCGGGTACTGGACCTGGTTGAAACTCGCATGCATCTAGCTGAAAGAGTGCCAAAACTGCGCCGGCGCCTTTAGCACCGCCCTGAACATGGTCAACAAGTGTATATTGGTGCATACACATACAAAATAATGAAGCAACAAGTGTAGGCTACTGGTGCATACAACACCAGCTGACCAGCTCTTACAAGCAGGTTATACCTATAATCACAGCGACCGGGATAAATCCGCGAGAAGAGCCAAGTACACAAGCAGAATAATAGGGCAGACAGCTGAAACCACCGCATAGCCTACTGAAAAGACGCGGAACACAGAAGGCTTTAAACACATTTAAGGCCCCAATATACTCATGGCAAAGTTCTTTTGCTTGGGTAAAACGAAGTTCAAAATATGTGAGCAGTGATATATTGTTAGCAAACATCTGACGCCACACACACTGCTAAGAGCAACGGTTAGATGAATATGTATTATGTGCTGTGCGCTTTCCTTTCAATAACAAAATAAATGCACGACAAAATTAAGAAAACTGCAAGCATTTTAGTGAAGCTCCAGAAAAGCATCTGTTCATAGCATCATGGATATTGTCACGGGAGTGAAGAATCACTTGACAAGGCAGGCTTCGTGAAAAGGCCCCGGAGGGTGGATTTATTTACAATTAAACAAAACTGGTGAAAGAAGGTAAGCCGGTGCGTGATGGCTGGTGCTTTAAGTGCTCTCCGGTGTTCAATCCCAACGAAAGTGGGTGTCCAAAACTAGTTCCAAAACGGTGGGCTGTCAGTCACTCGCTGCTTTCTGGGGAGTACAGAGAGAAAGGTTAGACCAGCGCTTTCATTCGGTTCGAGACTAGCGTCTGTCTGTTTGCTAGGCATGTGCTGCTTATGTGGCTGTGGGCTGATTGGGAGCAGCTGTGACCGACCAGCCAGCGATGAGGAGGTGCAGGTGTTTTGTGTTGGTTGTCAGGGCGACGCTGATTAATCCGAGGACGCTCGTCACAATATGTTTGCACGAGCTCTGCAATTCGGCATTCTAGTATTGTCACATTTATTTATATAGCACTTTATTCAATAGATTTCTTAAAATCAAGCAGCTTTACTAGGTATGCACCGAATGTTCGGCAACGTAAATTATTCGGCCGAAAATAGCAAAAAAAAGCATTTTCGGTGTTCGGCCGAATAAGTAAAAAGACCGAATAAATGTGACCGAACAATGACGTTTTTGATGAGGCGATCAAATAGTAACCAATAAAGAGTGAGAGGCGCGCGCTTTATAAATGCAGCAAACATGCCCTCTTTGCGCAGATAACAAAAGAGAAGCTCATCAGATGCATCTGTGGCAGACGTTGTACCCTTACTTGCAGCACTAAAGCGTCTTTTAACCCTCTGTAGTTGACAAACGCGCCACCGCGTTTTGCTGGATTTTTTTCACATAGCAGCAAAATAGATTTAAATACTCTGTCATTTATGGTCACTTAAATGCAGACTTAAGAAATATGAAAAAATAAACTGTTAAATGTCTACTTGTGTCCACTTACAATCGAAAAAAAACTGTGCTTTTGTAAAATAAAGAAAATAAACAGGGTGTGCTTTCTGCCCCTCCGTCTCCGTTAACTTTTTTTCTGGAGCACGTCTCTAAACTTAAACAAAACTCAGCCAATACTAGTCAAATAGGCAAAGGCAATATATCTTTATAATCATTTAATTGTCTACTTTTAAATTATCTAATTCAAAACGAAAACAAATATTCTCAGTAGTTCTCTGGGAAGCATAAAAAATATAGTAGTTATTGAAGTACCACTTTCATCTGTGCTCTATAACTTCCTAATTCGTTAATCAGAGTTTATTTTTAGTTAATAGTAGTTACTAGATTGTTAATAAACTTTTTCAGTAGTTCTCTGGGAAGCATTAAAAAAATAGTAGTTATTGATTTAGTTAATAGTGAACTACCACTTTCATCTGTGCGCTATTACTTACTAGTTCGTTAATCAGAGTTTCTTGTTAGTTAATAATAGTTACTAGATTGTTAACATTGTGTTACTAATTGGTTCTTGTGTAGTTATTCATTAACGAAGGAACCGTATTCTAAAGTGTTACCCTCCTTATCTGCTAATCGCCACGGAGAGCGCGCGCTATATTGAAATGATCTGAGGCAATCCATGCAAACCTGTCAACGCCCACGATAAAGTGTATGTAAACCGCAAAAGTAAGCTTATGTCTAGGACAGTTATTCATTTGTTGTGGGTTCATGCGCTTTTCAATGCACTTTTTTTAGTTACATTCTTTCATCAGTCAGTTATAGGCCTAACATAGGCTATTCAAATAGGGGGGCTTCAAAGATGGCCAAATAAAAATATATTTTTTATTTTACTAATTTATTTAATTTAAGTTATATTGTGCTTTGTTTAAGTAATATCTGCTGGAATGTTAAAAAAAATTCAGTGTTAAATAAATTGCATTTTTGCAATTTGATTTTTTTTTCTCTGAAAAGCAAGACAAAATAGTAAAAAAGCATATTTTTACTATTTAATTAAATGCAATGGTGAAAAAATTAGCAAAATAAATGGAACACATTTGAAACACCGCATTCGGTGTTCGGCCTTCGGGCAAGTGTTTCATTATTATTCGGCTTCGGCCAAGAATTTTCATTTCGGTGCATCCCTAAGCTTTACTGTATTTAAACATGAAAAACGGTGTCAGTGTCTCGTTTCATCAGAAGTACAACTTCTATTTTCTACTATAATGCAGCTCTCCAGTGTGTTCATGTTTTTACTCGAGGACGTCTGACCTTGACAGACTGAACGGGATAAATGAACTGGAAAAGATTTCAACATGAGAGAAGGTGGAGCCTCAGCGCACACCTACCTATTACGTGATCGCCACAGACCAATGGTAATACAAAGGTGTTTACCAGCCGTAGCAAACTTTTCCGTAGAGTTAGCTTTGGCAAGCTGTTTCGAACGAACTTGATTTTGGCCTGATATTGTTCGAAATTACTTCACATCAGTTTGTGTTTCGATTTCGCTTTAAGTATGTCGGAGCTTGTACTCATCCTCATATTGTTCCAAACCCAAATTACTTTTTCTTCAGGGGAATGCAATTTTTTTTGTTTTTAAAACCTCTGTAATGCTCATTAACAGGTTCACAAATTTTTTTTATGGGGTCTACTAGAATACATCAATTATTTTTCAAAACTCATTATTTTTCTTAAAATTTACATTGTTGCAGGCAGTACCTGTTTTCACCCTTTGTCTGAAAGCTCAGTTTTAAATTGCTGAACGCTTTGAAAAACGTAGTCTGACTGGTCAGTCGGGCCCATGTCATAACTGAATGAGGAACAACTAAGAAGTTTGTTGATTGTCAGTGACGTAGCAGGCTCACTGTGACACCATTGACGCATTGCGGGTCCCTGTCCCCACTGGGCCGGTATAAACTCTACACCACTGTCTTTGTGCTTCACGAAAAAAGTCAGTCATACATGTTTGGAATAACATGAGAATTAGTCGATTGTGATAATTTGTTTTCCGGTGAACTATCCCTTACATGTTTAATTCATTCCATCTTTCATTAGATTTATTTTACTTTAGGTTTTCTTTTAAATGGATAGCTCACCCAAAAATGAAAATTGTCATTTACTCACCCTTTGTTCCAAACTTGTATGGATTTCTTTCTTCTGCTGAAAAGAAGATATTTTGAAGACTGTCAGTAACTAAACAGTTGAAGGGCCCCATTGACTTCCATAGTATTTTTTCCATACTATGGAAGTCAATGGGGCACATCAAATGTTTGGTTACCCATATTCCTCAAAATATCAGAAGACAGACAACATAAGAAAAAAATTCATACAGGTTCGGAACATTTTTAGGTGAACTCTCCCAAGCATTTCATTTTGTGTCATTTGTTTGTGTGCATGTTCTTTATGTCCACATTGGTACTGCAGGTGTATTTTTTTTGGTTTCTTGTATAGAACCAAACACTGTAACACAGGTGGTGACACTGTATAGACTCTCTCTAATTCCAGAAGAACCTCTTTATTGTTTTGCTGTAATATGATCACCTGCACATACAGGATTATAACTTCAATTCAAAGAATAAGTCAGCCATCTAACATGATTTCATTCCATCTACCTTTATATCCATTCAACCATCATTCTCTTATCTTGTTTGTGCAAAGAGAGGGGATTTCAATTCTTATCGTATTTATTATTATTTTTTACCAAGGAAAATTGGCATGAATGCCGTTTCAGTCACTGAGGACAGGGTGTGACAGAGTTTAAAATAATTAGAGAGAATGAATGAGATAACTTTACTCTCCTAGGTCAGAGGTCATCTGTCTGTATGAGTGTTTGCACATGAGCTTAGGCCTAAAGCTACTGCAATCGGGTTTCCCGTTTATCAGCTGTTCGTACACACAGAGAGGTATAGACACGCACATAATGATCTCTTGAGAATCTTTTTTCCTTGGAAAACTGTTCTAATTCTCTCTCTTCCTCTTTTTTCCTTGGAAAAGAGTTCTAATTCTCTCTCTTCCTTTTGTGTGTGTTCATCTGTCCGCCCAGTGCCCATCCTCATCTTTGGTTATTGACCTCATGTTTGCATGATTTTCAGGATGTTTGTAGTTGCTTTAATATGGAAATTCATTTGAAATCCTCCTTTTTAAAAAATGAGTTCACCCAAAAATAGAAATTGTTAACATTTAAGGCCCCTATATACTCACGGCAAAGTTCCTTAGCTTGGGTAAAACGAAGTTCAAAATATGTTCAGCTCTCCTGTTGAACAGGTTTCCCGTTTATCATCTTTAATGTAGGTCGTGTCATTATGTTGTTATCATGGCTCGTCCACATTTCCTCTGTGGTGTCAGTTTCAGGATAAAGAGGTTTGTGGAGAGGATTTGAAGAGTGTTTCTCAGTGGCTACACTGCCGCGCAAAGGCGAAAGACCTTAACTGTGTTTTTGGTCGAAAATTAGTTATTGATATTATTGGCACATTCAGACCTCCTTTATCATGTGGATAAGTATCTTAAATCAATTCCTTTGTTTTCGCGAGAAATTAATGGGTTGTCTTAACAGTAACTTCCAAAAAGCCCGTGAGAAACCAAGGCAGAACACCGTAACACCAGTTACCGCTCTTTGGCTTTGTTTTGGAACGCGCATATTTAGTTTGGCTACGGTACTCTGCGTTTGTTTAGCCACCCGTGAATACGAAGATATTCAAGAACAAAAGCCTCGCCTCACCCAGTTCGGGTACTGGACCTGGTTGAAACTCGCATGCATCTAGCTGAAGGGTGCCAAAACTGCGCCGGCGCTTTTAGCACCGCCCTGAACATGGTCAACAAGTGTATATTGGTGCATACACATACAACATAATGAAGCAACAAGTGTAGGTTACTGGTGCATACAGCACCAGCTGACCAGCTTTTACAAGCGGGTTATACCTATAATCACAGCGTCCGGAATAAATCCGCGAGAAGAGCCAAGTACACAAGCAGAAAAATAGGGCAGACAGCTGAAACCACAGCATACTGAAAAGATGCGGACCGTATAAGGTTGTGCTATAAATGCATTAGTCGTCTCGGTAGTCCAGAACATGCTCCTCACTATGTCTCAAGAGGGAAAGCACTGCGTTCGTAGGCCTACTCTTCGTGAACGTAAGAAGCAACACTTACGAACACGTATCTCGGGAAGCGCCTGTGATAAAGGGGCTATATGAATTTGAAATATGCGTCGTTCAGATCCACCGCTATAAACCAGTTCCCGTGTCCAATGTGCGCGAGGATCTGTTTGATCGTGATCATTTAGAACGCGCGCTTAGCGAGTTAGTGGGCTACCAATTGTTGATGCTCTCTGGAGGTATTTTGTCATTTCTAATGTATTAATAATGCCACCATAATGCAACCAAAGCACAGAATAGCCATAAGTAGATGGCTATACGTAATTGTAAAACATGGGCTACTAAATAAATGCCATGCTCACTTGATTTTATACAGGTGATACTATAATGATTTTGATAATGGTGATCAGCAACCAAATAGATAATGTGGAAGTAACTGCCTTTTGCCTTGGCATGACTTCTCTCTTTTTGATGAAAGTACAAAGGCAGAGTACAGTAACTTTAAAATGGTGGTCAAAAGTCAAGTTTGAGGTCAAGATTTTTTTTTTATGTAGATCATTTTCATTACTAAAACATATATTTTCGAGTGTCCTACCTGATTTGGCGGGACAACTAAAAATCTTTATAGTCATTTTTCTCAGTTCCACATTCTAGCGAGTTAAGGTCTTTAAGGAAATTATAATATATATATATATATAATTTCATATCTGTGTATGTATCCTGCAGGTGTATGCAGTTGGAGGTTATGATGGGCAGTGTTGTCTCAGTAACGTGGAGGTGTATGACTCCTTCTCCAACCGCTGGACTGAGGTGGCCCCTATGAAAGAAGCCGTCTACTCTCCGGCGGTCACCAGCTGTGCGGGAAAACTCTTCGTCATCGGAGGACAACCTGATGAAAACAGCTGCTCCAATAAGGTGACTGAGAAACAGCACTAAACAAACACAAAATATAAAATTAGGCAGAGCTGATCTAAAAAAACTAAAATCTTTGATCTTCAGCTTATAAGCACTGAAAATGCATTTGATGCCTATTGACTTTTAAGTGGTGGCAGACCCTTCCAATGAGTGCTCTTGACTAGGTGCATTAAAGGGAAAAAAAAGAAAGAGTCTTGATTTCATTTGTTTATGAAAAACTGACATAGATGACGTCTTTTATCAAATAAAAACTGCTTTTTTGCCTTGTCCCTCTTTTCCTCAAACCTGTCATCAGTTCCCTGGAATAAACCACACGCCCATTCCAACTTGAAAAGATTAGTCACGTCTAAATGATACTGTCATGTTTTTTTCCTCCTTGACACAATGCATTTAGAAAGCAAATGGTCCATAACCAGAGCAATAAAGTTTAACCAACCTGTAACGCATGCTATTTTTACACCTGGTAATAAGATGCGTTTAGATGATCGGGTCACAAGTAGACAAGGGAGACACATATCCATTTGAGATCTTTCGATCTAATGGACAATATGCTCCCTCAATTTAAATATGAATGTGCCCAGACTGAAATACATCAAAGAGCATCGGGTTTAGTTTCTACTCTGACAGTCGCAAGACCACGCCGAACGCTGTGAGTGTGTGTTAGAAATCAGTAATACTGAGAGAATATTGTGCTTGGTACGTTTTTCCTCTTCAAACTCCAGCCGACAAAGTTTAAATCCCGTCTGGCTAGCGTGCTTCCCATAATGTTTACTCATTAGGTCAGTAGGCGGAGAGTTCGAGGTCTTTTGTGGCTGTTCGAAAGCATTCGACCACATGCTACGTAAGCAGTCCGGTCAAATGTGTTTTCAACTACCTCTGGAAGAGGTTGAATATATTTGAATAAATTTTAAAATGTAATTTATTCCTGACAAAGAATTTTCAGTGTCATTACTCCAGTCTTCAGTGTCACATGGTTCTTCTGTAACTTTGGTTAACTCTTATTTAATCAAAAAGTGATAAACCCAGACTTTTGGGTATGATTAGGGTCCTGCTAATCTCACCTTTATTTTGTGCCTCATGCAACCCCTCGAATGTGGGCATCTTTTTGAACAGAAGGGCTGCTAATGGCAGGGCAGATGGGGAGTGAATGTGTGTGTTTGTGCAGGTGGTCTGTAACAGAGTGAACAGGTGGACCTCCGTAGTAAGCTTATTGTCCTCAGACACTGGTGCCATCTCGGATAACATCTCACATAGGTTTCTCTCATTGATTTTTCCAGTGCTCAGATTACTGCTTTCTTTACTTGCCATCTGGAACAAAAAGAGAAGGAGCTGATATAGTTTAATACAAAGCCCTCATGCTGAATGTTCCTCCGTGCAATTGCTTTGTCTGTCAGCTGAAAGTTTCCAAATGGCGTCTGCTCGACAGTACATCTTTACTCTCTGTCAGAGTGCGTGTCTTCGGTGACATCCATATTGTCATACTTTTTTAAATCTATACATCAAGCTAGCACAGAGAAAGATTGCTTGCACTGAAGATGCATATATTAGATTTAGTTGTTTCTGTTTTCTCTCTCTCAAGGCCTGTTCTCTGGTTTCAGCTCAATATATTTGGCATTATGCTGATGGCAATGAGGAAATTATGAATATGGTAGTTGATCACTGTTTTAACACCTGCATATTCATGTTATATATATATATATCAGTTTTGGCATTCCAATTTAAAACTATATTGATTTGATTCATTGACAAAATCTAATATATTAAGCAGTTCAATTTTTGCTAAAATATGGGGGGAAATTTAAAAAGGCTTATATGCTGAAAAGTAGGACTTAAAAATAGTCGCCAAGTCCCCTTTATTTACATAGCTCTTTATACAATACTGATTGTTTCAAAGCAGCTTTACAGTGATAACAGAAATTATTAATTGAAATAAAACTGAAATAAAAATATTAATGTAGATGGAAAAAATATGCAAAAAATGAAATTTAAAAATGACATCTTCATAAACATAAAAGAATAACTTTGAACTAATAATAAAAATGACATAACAAATTGACTAAATCTATAATGATAAAATTACAAAAGATTACTATTGTATATAAATAATATTATAATAGCACTATTAAAAGAAGTAGTTTATATAGCTTAGAATCTGAATCCTTTTATAACACACAAGCTTTCTCTGTTCTTTCTACACGCATATATGTTTCAGGTTCAGTGTTATGACCCAGAGACAGACAGCTGGCAGTTGAGGGCATGTATTCCCTTCACCAAACCCAATATTTCTGCCGTTTCTCTCAATAACGTCATCTACGTGTGCGGGGGCCTCACCAAGTCCATCTACTGCTACGACCCTTCACAGGACCACTGGTTGCATGTGGGTCACTCCTTCAGCAGACAGGTACCTGAAGCACAACTGCTAATAAACCAAAAAGTCAAACGTTCCTGTCATTTTATCCCACATACTGATTTTATTATTGTATGTCTGTGTGTGTTTAGGAGAGTTGCGGGATATCAATTTGTAACGGAAAGATCTACATCCTGGGTGGACGGGGAGAAAATGGGGAGGCATCTGACAACATTGTGTGCTATGACCCGGCCTCTGGCATCATCACATGCACTTCTGCTTTGCCTCGTCCTATCTCCTACCATGGCTGTGTTACCATACACCGTTTCAGTGAGAAACAACGCAAAGCCTGATAGCATCCACTAACGCACATGCAAACTCCCAAACATGGGCTCATCTGAACATGTATAACCAGATGTGCTCTTTTAAACTGTGCATACTTTAGGATTGTTTAACTGTTACAGTTGAACTCATCATCATGCCAAAGCTGTTTAGATTGTTATCTATGTGACAATTTCCTGCAGTCGTTTCTCTGGAAGACGGATGTAATGCATAACCTTCCTCATACCTGAAATACATTTAGATATTGTAAATTGAAACTATAAAAAACATTTCTGCTAATGGACACCTCACGGTTCTCAGAAGTGGGTCATCAAAGTGGTGAAGGGGAGATGACAGGAAATATAATTTATGTATTCCGGTTTGCTCCAATAACAAAATAAAAAAATCTGTGATGGCATTTCCATGACTTTCCAAAAGAGGGAAAAAATATAGAGAAACCGATTACAGCAGTCAGAAGAGAGAAAGATGTCAAATTTGCCGTTAATTTCTTAGCCGTTGTATTATAAACACCCTTGCAAAAGTGTTGATTTATTTTTTTGTAATTTACTGCCAATGTAATATATAACAAATTACAGCATTATACATTTAAAAACAAATTAAAATCTAAAAAACTTTACTAGATTTGTGATGTTGATTACTGTGGAAACGCGTCATCACAGACTGTGAAAAGGGTCGTTTGAAATAAAATAAAATGTAAATATTAGAAACTAAAATAATAAAACAATTAAACCTGAACAGCAATATAAAAAACAATAAAATGACAAAAGCTCATAATGAAATTACTAAACATTAAACTAAAATTAATATGAATATTAAAAATTTAAAAATAAAAGCTAAATATTGATTTACTAAAATAACGCATTCAGAGAATGTGTCAAATCTGATGGAGTAATCGCATAGATGCTGCCATTTTTTTCTTCCTATTTTATATGCAAATGTACTTTTGTTTATCCCTTAAACCCTTTTATCGCTGTTATTATTACTGTTGTTTCGTATCATTACTCCAAAATTTGACAACGATTTCTTGACATGGAGAAGTAGTCTGCAGATCAAAACTGTTTTTTTAGGTTCAGTCTTGGGAGTTGATTTTAATGTGCCATTTACTCTTTCTACATCATATTACACTTCTGAGCTTATTAAATAAAAGAAAGCACTTAAATAATACATCAGACATGCGGTATGAGGTTTTCATAAGGAGGTTTTTGTGTTTAAGCACTTGAAAACCTAAGTCTCGAAGCAGGAGCTCAGTGATGGACAGCTCTGATTTAATCAATGAAATGTCACGTCTGGTTCTTTTAGGTTCTTGATGAACCGTACAGCTGTGAATTATTTTTTTTTTCCTTCTGTGTATCATATCTGTATTTAAGCATCTCATCATCTTTGTGACAACCAGGACGTGCCTTTCTGACTGTTTTTTTTTTTTTAAGCAGAGCCCCAATCATGCACTTGTATGTACTAGTGTTAGTAATATTTCTCAGTGTAAATATATTTTACGTTTTTTATGTTATGTTAAAATTCTTGCGTGTCTGCGGGGGAATGTGCATGTTAAAATAAGACTAACTTGCAACTGTTTTCATGTTTTTGCAGTTATATAATTGCAGTCTCTACTCTAGTGCTTATCAGTACTGGAAACAGACATTTACTTACTTTACATTAGATTCATAGTATCGGTTGCATTTTCTGCAATGCATCTGAACGTGTCAGGCAGGATGCTGGCAGCTAGTTTACTCAAAAGCCTGCATCACCATTTCTGCCTGCAATGATAAAATATATATAAGTGTGTCTGTATATATGTATTTATATATTTTCATATAAATATGTTTTGTTGATTTTTTTTCTCTCCATTCAATCACTTTAATTATTACCAGCTGTACTGTTCTAATGTTTTTGTAAATGTTATTTTCCCTTTTTTTAAAATAAATATAATAAACCAGCTTTTTTATTGTTTTTTCTTAGTTAGATGTTGTTTTTGTCAGTCACTGTTGTAGGAATATACTTATGGAATCTGATTCTTGACTGCACTGGTCATTCAAGCTCTGAGTTGGTTTTCAGCCAGCTTATTCATATCTAGTTCTGTGGAACTTGAGTGCAAGCTTGACACATCCTTTAAATGCAATGATTACTGCATGGCACAAGCTGATTGGCCTCTGCTTATCATGCAGCCAATGAGATTGCTTGCTCAACATTTATATAGTCTTGTTTATTGTTTGTTGTAAACTAGTCCTGAAGTGCGTTTTTATAGTTCCTCTGAAACCCTCCACCTGCCTAGATCTGCTACAGGATTTATTTGTCTATGTATGTATGGAGCATATCATGCATGCTCACAGCAGTAACAAGTCCATACTTGCTCTGCAGCAGCAGCTGTGTAGCAGATCTTGGCCGCCAAGACCAAATACATTAACCTTGCCATATTCAATAACATGCTAAAACTATTCCAAGAGTCATCATGGTTTAAATAAATATATCCTGATATTCCTGTTCCTATAGAAACTCAAAATGTGTTAAACCTGAAATACCTAAAATACCATCACGTCATTTATCTGGAATGAAACTGTAATTGTAATTGAGCCAAAGCATAAAAAACACTGGACATTTCTCAAATATAATTATAATAGACCTTAAATTGTAAAACTGCAAAAGTGCTTCATGCACCATATTTGCTGTATGTTGTCATTTTATATTCATAATTATATCTTAAGCATGAATAATGTTTGTGTTTGTACAACTCATTGATTCTTGTGGCTTGAGGAAACATGCATTCATATTTGAGCAATCTTCAAGATTCTATGGAAATTCCTCTCAAAGGATTTCCAAGTTATATGCACTATATTCCTCATACTCTAGTCTAGGCAAGTTAGGTTCAAGGATATCATTGAAAAATAAAACTACTAAAAACATTTGTTAATTGAAAAAAGCTGAATAAATAAAACAAATATTAAATTATGATATGAATATTATCAAAATATAAATATGATTAATATATAAATACTAAAATCAAAATGTGAAATGTTGCCTTGTCAATAAACTATAAGTTTGGGGGAAAAAATCAATTAAACCTAAATAGCAATATTTAAATAATAATAATAATAATAATAATAATAAAAACTAAAGCACATAAAGAAATTAATACAAATTAAACTAAAATTAACATGAAAACTAAAAATATAAAAAATAAAAAGAGTTTTTTTTAAAACAAAATGTATTTGTTACTGTATCCATTTGTGGGCCAATTAGCTTACAATTTTCTTACCTGGTTAATACCTGGCATTGGTTAAATTCGTAGGGACAGTCGTCCTATCACGACAAACTTTACAACTGGTCAAGACTCCAAACAGTTTGCCCTGTACATGTCTGCACGACTCAGCTCATGCCTAGGCCCAGACATTTTTGCATTTTCTGTGCTAACTTTGAGGGAAAATCCATAGAATGTATTTAAATATTGTAAAAAGTGGAGAGTAGCCTACTATACTTTTATCGTTAGTTAAAGGGATATTCAAATTAAACAACTATAATATATTTTTAAAAATCTGTATTTTGTTGAGACAGCTCTCCTTATTGAAGTTGACCTCTAAAACCTTATTATTTTATTATCAGCGAAAGGGCAGAAAAGAACGAAAGACCTTCCTTTGAGCGCTGATTCCTCTCAAGATCTCTTTATTCTTTCTTGCCACTGTTGATTTTTGGCTTTCTGACTTAAAGGGTTAGTTCGCCCATTTAAGACATGAAGTTGTATGGAATCCTTACCAGCACTATAGTGCATAGACACTGACCCACTCTGTACTAGTCACCTCCCTGGTCAGAGTTTTGGCCGCTGGAAGTTTTTCAAGTAAGTACTTCCGGTTAATTTCCGGGGCCTCACAACTGTGCGTTTTTACGTGAAAAAATTATTTGCGTTTAAAAGCTTGATTAATTTAACACACAAAAAACACTCCGGTCAAAATTCATACCTCAGTTTTTATCGGCACTATTTTCTTTCCATTTCTATCAATCCGCGCTGCTGTCAACGTCAACAGTGCGCACGTTCCGATCAGCTGTTGATAGGGCGACTCGCTGACAACATGTCTGACTGCGAAACTTCTGATGATGAAACCAATTTTAGCACAATGTGAGACGGAACAGATGAGGATTAAAGTAATTTTAGAACAACGCCAAAGGGATACCTTTATGAACCGGAGTATACCAATGCCGAACTTGTGTGTGTGTTCAATCAAATAGTTTTCTCAGCAAATTGTACCTATATCCCTATACTGTTTTTATATTAGACATCTTTTCACGTGTTTTCCACTGTCAGACGGACAGATGAGGATGAAAGTAATTTCGTAAAGTAAAATGTATGTTTGGAGCATATCATACATATCATAAAGTAAATGTATGTATGGAGCATATCATGCATGCTCACAGCAGTAACAAGTCCATACTTGCTCTGCAGCAGTAGAGTTGTGACGTTCGTGAACGAACCGATTCTTTTGAACGGCTCATAAACATGAACGATGGGAGCCGAGTCGCGGCTGGAGGGGAGCCGTTCTTTCTGTCGTTCTTTTTTTCCTATGCGTGTTTCACACAGATGCACACAAATTAGCTCCTCAGTTATAGGGGAAGGGGCGCACCCAGCGCAGGGGTACTACTGCCTAACAGCATGATGATAGTAGTTGTGCATGCGCGCCCATCCTTTACGTGAGTACTCCAATGGAAAAAAAAACCTACGTGCCTTTGTCATTGGGTAGGAGCGGAGTTGTGCGCGCTGCCGTCAAGCTGGCTTCTTAAAACTGACTAAATATTTAAAAAGAGCCAAAAGAGCCGTTTTTTTTTAATCAAAATGTTCTTGTGTGATAACAATGTTCTTGTGTGGAAGTGTTACTGTTTGTAGTAAAAGCTGATTTGCACAGAAATTCATTGCAGCCGGCTTTGTTTTTTATGTTTATTTGTGAGTAGGTATTGTATGAATAACATAAGTCAACATAGCTTTACACATACACACACTTTGTACTAAAGGTGAATCCAAAATAGTGATGTCACTTTCTAAACAGAGGGATGTTGTGCAACCCTATGGTATATAGTCCACACATGACAAATGAGGTAATAATCTATATTTCAGAAAAATTCAAACTCAGATATTGGTGTGTGATATCTGAGTTTAAATTATTTGACTACAAATCTCACCTCATCATTCCTCCCAGTGATTATTTCCAGGATAAACTGAGATGCCCTCAAGCTGGCTTCTTAAAACTGATTAAATATTTAAAAAGAGCCAAAAGAGCCGTTCTTTTGAACGGCTCTTTGTAAGGAACGGATCGCCAAGATCCGGATCCCCTCAAAGAGCCATAAATCCCATCACTATGCAGCAGCAGCTGCGTAGCAGATCTAGTCCGCCAAGACCAAATACATTAACCTTGCCATATTCAATAACATGCTAAAACTATTCCATGAGTCATCATGGTTTAAATAAATATATCCTCATATTCCTGTTCCTATAGAAACTCAAAATGTGTTAAACCTGAAATACCTAAAATACCATCACGTCATTTATCTGGAATGAAACTGTAATTGTAATTGAGCCAAAGCATAAAAAACACTGGACATTTCTCAAATATAATTATAATAGACCTTAAATTGTAAAACTGCAAAAGTGCTTCATGCACCATATTTGCTGTATGTTGTCATTTTATATTATTAATTATATCTTAAGCATGAATAATGTCTGTGTTTGTACAACTCATTCATTCTTGTGGCTTGAGGAAACATGGATTCATATTTGTGCAATCTTCAAGATTCTATGGAAATTCCTCTCAAAGGATTTCCAAGTTAAATGCACTATATTCCTCATACTCTAGTCTAGGCAAGTTAGGTTCAAGGATATAATTGAAAACTAAAACTACTAAAAACATTTGTTAATTGAAAAAAGCTGAATAAATAAAACAAATATTAAATTATGATATGGATATTATCAAAATATAAATATGATTAATATATAAATACTAAAATGTACTCCTACAAAGGTATGAGGAGAAGCCCAACTGGCAGCGGAGCAGATGTCCTGCAGTGACACTCCCCTAAACAAAGCCCAAGGGGCGGCTAAGCCCCTTGTGGAATGAGCTCTGATGCCCCATGGGGGCTTCACTCCCTTTGCTTGATTCTCCCTTTGCACGTCACTCCCTTGGTTCTTTCCCAACAGGGTTACACGGTTCGGTTTTCACCCCTAAAACCGAATGTGCTACCGAGGTTCTGGTGACATCCAGCCGGTAGTAACGCACGAAGGTATGAGGAGAAGCCCAACTGGCAGCGGAGCAGATGTCCTGCAGTGACACTCCCCTAAACAAAGCCCAAGAGGCGGCTAAGCCCCTTGTGGAATGAGCTCTGATGCCCCATGGGGGCTTCACTCCCTTTGCTTCATAAGCCATAGTTATAGCGTCCACAACCCAATGTGAGAGGCGTTGCTTCGATATGGGACTCCCTCTGTGCGGTGGGGCCCATGAAACAAAGAGCTGGTCGCTCTTCCGGAAAGCGTTGGTCCTGGTCATATATGCCTGTAAAGCACGGACTGGACACAGAGCATTCAGCCTCTGATCCTCTAGAGAGGTAAAAGGTGGAGGGTGAAAAGCGGACAGCTCCAACACCTCCGAAGTGAAAGCAGGGAAGAACTTCGACATGAAGGCCGGGTTAGGCTTAAGGGAAACCTTATCTCCACTGAGGGAGAACTTAGTGCACGAGGGTTGAACCGAGAGTGCATGTAGCTCACTGACACGTTTAGCAGATGCCAAGGCCAAGAGCAAAGCTGTCTTGAAGGACAGCAGCTTAAGGGAAAAACTCCCCAGAGGCTCAAAAGGATGTTGAGACAGCTCTTCCAGCACCATGGAGAGGTCCCACTCCGGAACAGTTCTCCTGATGACTGGCAAGGAGCGGCGTGCACCCTTCATAAATCTGCGGATTATAGGGTGCTGCCCGACAGTAGAGCCATGTTAACCCACATGACAGGCTGAAATTGCAGCCAAGTAGACCTTAATGGTGGAAAAGGATCTCCCTTTTTCCATGAGGTCTTGAAGGAAACACAAAATATCAGGAACTGAGCACCGATAAGATGTGAGACCGCGCCCATCACACCACCCTTCGAACACTTGCCACTTACAGCCATATAAGGACCGTGCGGAGACGGCCCTGGCATTCTGAATAGTGGCGACGACACGCGGCGAAAGCCCAAGTGCGTTCAGGTTCGTCCTCTCACGGGCCAGGCCCAGAGAGCCACCCTGTCTGGGTGGGGGTGGTAAATCTCCCCGTTGGCTTGGGACAATAGATCCGTGCGAACGGGAAGTCGACACAGCTCGGCGTATAACAGAGGAATTATCTCCGCCAGCCATGGTGCCTTGGGCCACCTGGGTGCTATCAGAATGAGAGACAGGCCCTGCTCTCTCACCCTGGCCAATGTGGGAATTATCAGGCACAGGGGAGGAAAAGCATACAGGAGCACTCTGGGCCATGGGTGGGCCAGTGCGTCCACCCCGGGGGGCGCGTCCATGTCCCTTAGAGAGAAGAACATAGGACAATGGTATTTTTCGAGCGAGGCGAATAGATCTACGCTCGCCCGTCCGAATCTCATCCATAGCATTTCCACTATCTGCGGGTGAAGACACCAATCTCCGTTGATTGGGTTTCCCCCTTGATAGCAGATCCGCGCCTCTGTTCAGAATGCCCGGAACGTGAGTTGCGCGTAACGACAGGAAAACCCGTCTGCTCCACACCAAAAGCTTGTAAGCTAGAGTGTGGAGTTTCGACGAGCGCATGCCGCCCTGACGGTTGATATAAGCCACAGCCGTGGTATTGTCGCACCGTACTAGAACGTGATGTCCCTGCAGGCGAGGCAGAAAATGATTCAGAGCTTTCCAAATGGTTAAAAGCTCTAAATAGTTTATGTGCGCTGAACGTAGTCTGTTTGGCCACAGACCGTTCACCGTTCTGCCCTCCTGGTGGCACCCCAGCCTGTTAAGGACGCATCTGTCGTCACAACCTTTCCGCATCGTAACCGCCCCCAGAGGGGTTCCCCGTGCGTAAAAGTCTTCACTCTCCCAGTGGCGCAAGGCTGCGGAGTAGGCGCGTGTCACTGTTACCGAGCAGCAAAGGTCGCGAATCGAATGACAAAACCCATTTCATGAATGCCCTCATCCTCAGGTGTCCCAACGGCACAACTTGGGTGGATGAAGCGTGAGACCCTGCAGCCTGAGACATGTGCGATATTGCACTTTCGCCCCTTCTCTGAACTGTGACAGACAGTTTATAAGAGAGCGAACGCGCTCTTGAGAGAGACGCGCTCGCATGGAGACCGAGTTCAACTGCAAGCCCAGGAAAATGACATTCTGACTGGGCGTGAAATTGCTCTTGCTCACATTCACTTGGAACCCGAGCGATGTGATGTGCGCGAGCACACGGCCGGTGTCCTGCAACACCTTCTCCTTTGATTCGGCTACTCAGGCCTGATATTCTCAGAGGTGCTAAGCCCGCCTCCGCGCACAGACAGAAAGACCGGGGACTCAAACCGAGTCCAAACGGAAGAACTGTGAATTCGTAACATATGCCCTGATAGGCGAAACGAAGAAACTTCCTCTGCGGAGGATAGATGCTTATGTGAAAGAAAGCATCTTTCATATCGACTGATGTGAACCAGTCGTTCTGTTTTATGGCACGGGCGAGTGCGCCCTGTGTCAGCATTCTGAAATTGCATTTCCTCAAATGTTTGTTCAACACTCGAAGGTCCAAGATAGGGCGGAGAGAGCCGCCTTTTTTCGGGACCAGAAAATAACGGGAATAAAAGCCCTGGTTCATCAGATTTGGGGGCACCACCTGAATCGCTCCCTTGTTTAGGAGAGATGAAATTTCCTCTTTCAGAATGTGAGAGGCGTTCTCTTCCGTGTGAGAAAAGAGAATGCCGTTGAAATGCGGGGGTTTTACTGCGAATAGCAATCTGTAACCCTGCATTACTGTACGCATCACCCACTCGGGAGCTGAAACGGTTCGCCAAGCCACTTCGTGACTCGCGAGTGCTCCCGCTCGGGCCAGAGCGGAGCTGTGTGAGACCAACAGGTTTGTTTGTGATGCAATGGCGCCATCTAGTGGACACACTAGAGGCGACATGCGGGGGTTCGGAGGGATTTTCTCTCTCTGCAGTGAGATGAGTTCTCTCTGCGGAGAGAGGTTTTCTCTCCGAAACGAATTCATTCGATTCGTATTTTTTTGTGTTTTGTGTTGGGCAAACACTGGGGCCGGAGCCTTTATTGAGAGAGTGAGGGGAACAGAGTGTGAGCAGTGTGGTGTCACTGAGTTTAAACTTTACCTCACAGAGGGCCCCCTGAACGTGGGGGAAAACACACATTTCTCGAACACACGAGCTGGGCAGTCTTGACAGGCGGTGAGCTGATCCATCCGCTGGACCCCCTGGGTCTCTTGGAAAGAGACTTCTAGAAGAGGCGGGGAGTCCGAAGGGCTGGCGGCCCGTGAACATGGACTCGATGCCCCCATCGGCTGAACATCAGGCAGGCCGCTTGCGTTTCGAATCGGTGGGGTTGGTATTCGGAGGTCTCCCGGCCGCGGCGGGAGCGGGCTTACCCCAGTGCCTGTTTGTAGGTGCTGGGTAATGTTGCCGGGGGGGGTGGTTTGTTGCGGCGCTTTTCCTTGCCCTGATGAAACTGTCGTCCCGTGGCCGGTGGGTTAGGCAAACGGACAGGGGGCGCCTGGCGTGGGACTGCCTTCCTGGGAAGGCAAAGCTTGAAGGCCTCATCCTCCTTCCTCTTATCGTCACACCGTTGTTGCATCAGTGCGACGGCGGGGCCAAATAGAGCCCGGCCGGGCTCCACCGGCGCGCCCGCGATGCGCCGTTTCTCACTGTCAGGTAGTCCTGACAGGCTCAGCCAGAGCGCACGCTCTCCCACCACGGAAAGCGCCATGGAGCGCCCACAAGCTTGGACAGCCTGCCGAGCGTTACGGAGGACGAGGTCGTTCACTGTGAGGATCTCCTTCCACAGGGTTTCAGAAGGATTTCCCTTTTCCAATTTTTGCCCCAATTCTTCGAGGATCTCCACCTGGTAGGCGGAGAGGAGTGAAGAAACGTTAAGGGCCCTGACAGCCACGGCCGAGGACTTATAAGCTGCCTGGTGAACGGAGGCAGCAAAACGGTCCATCTTGTTGGGCAAGACCGGCTTAGGGGGAGCGAGCAGCCCGCCCTGAGCGGGGTTTAAGGTGCCTGGCGATGGAAGGCTCAACGGCGGGGGGTTCGCCCATACCGTGCGCTGCCATGTCCTTAACCTCGAGTCCCGTGAGACCGTGTTTGAAGTCGAGCGGGTCGCTCCAATAATTCCTCATGTGCTTCGCACACGCCGGGAGGATGGGGAAGAGTTGTTTCCTCGGGCCGGGAGGGGGTCCCAGCACTTTCCCATCATAAATCCCTCTCCTGGTCGGTGGCGCTCTGAGGTGCCGGCCATTCAATGTTGAGGCGAGCGGCCGCTCGCTCACACACTTCCAGGAGGATGGCTTGAGGCAGAGACGCGTGGGCGGTAGCCTGGGGAACACCAGAGGGCGGAATGGCGTCCTCGTCCTCTGAAACCCCAAGAATGGCCGCATCCTCCTCTTCGCCAGAACCGGGCGGTTCGTGGACGAGAGCGAGGTTGTCCTCGAAGATGTCCTCCTCGGGGATTGCGGGATTGGGCTGGTCAGCCCAGATGAGAAACGTTGCGCCCCGGGAGGCCCCCGGTAGCGCTTTGTCATCACCGTGTCCCCCGTCCGAGTCAGAAGGGCTGAGCCCGGTGCACTGTGTCACTGCCACCTTAAAACGGCGTTTAAGCAGCTTCCTAGGCAGCATGAGGCAGAAACTGCAATTCTCCGGGTTCTCCAGGGCTTCCCGAGCGTGCTTAGGACCCAAACAGACCACGCAAAGCTGATGAAGATCCTTAGCCGCGATAAGGGCACCACACGCGGCCGGGCAGGCCCGTGATAGGCTATCCCCTGGAGAGGCTGCAGGCTTAGACAGTGACATACCAGCGAAGAAATCGGAGAAATCCATGGCGGGCAGCCGTGAGGTGAAACGGAGAAAATAGCGAGAGCGTGGGCGGCTCCGAATGCAAAGCAGCAGCAGTTGAAAAATAAACAACTGTCACGTCCGACGGAGGCTGATCTGGCCGATATGTCCTCCTGAAGACACGAGGTGAGCAGTGTAAAAATCAACCGAGCCGTGAGATGCAGAGATCGCGAGAAGCGAATGTCAACTGAGGAATAGCAGCGCGCCCAGCTGTTATATGCCCGTAGGTAAGGGGGTGTGGCTTCACCTGGCATTGGCTGCGCACTTCTGTCTGTCTAGCCAGACTTGGTGCAATTGGATGCTTCTGCAGAGGTCAGGTACGGATGCCCTTCCCATAGGTGGATCTCGAACACGAGATGATGAAAGAGAACGATGGAATCTGAACGGTGATTCTTTTGAAGGCACATTCTTGTGGTCAGAGCCTGGAAATTTACAACTTCGCACCATTGTTCATTTTCTACTTTTTACGTTGTTTCGTAATCGATTGTGTAAACACTATGGAACAGCTGATCGGAACGTGCGCACTGTTGACGTTGACAGCAGCGCGGATTGATAGAAATGGAAAGAAAATAGTGCCGATAAAAACTGAGGTATGAATTTTGACCGGCGTGTTTTTTGTGTGTTAAATTAATCAAGCGTTGAAACGCAAATAATTTTTTCACGTAAAAACGCACAGTTTTGAGGCCCCGGAAACTAACCGGGAGTACTTTCTTGAAAAACTTCCAGCGGCCAGAACTCTGACCAGGGAGGTGACTACAGAGTGGGTCAGTGTGTATGCACTATAGTGCTGGTAAGGATTCCATACAACTTCATTTAACTTGTCTTAAATGGGCAAACTAACCCTTTAAATGCATAGCTATTAACCAAGTTAAAATAAAACTTGCTAACAAGTTGTTATTTGTGAAAGGAAATAAGACATTCACGATCACATTCCTGGCCAGCAACAAGCACGAGACTTCAAAACCTGTGCAAGGTTCAGGTCTTATCAGTTCATTATTCTGTCAAAGTAAAGGCCCTCAGGTGATGAATGGCCCCCAGAGATGATGTGTTAATGTACTGTTTGGAACGGATGACGGATGCGTTATCTAAGAAACAAGGAAAAGGGGTTGAATGTGAAACTGCAAATAAGTGCACATGGTATGATAAATATGAAAAATGTCATATTTTTAACATGTAGGCCTACCATGGAAGTATAATGAGGACATGCATGAGAAGTTACAAAAAACTAAAAATGCATTAGCCTACATGCCAGAGTATCAAATGTGTGCTTTTTGCTGTTTTAAACATGCATCACGATCACACTATTAACTTTCGGTGAGATGTTGATGTAAATGTGTTTTTTAGCGCCACTCTTTGGTCAGGCTCGGATATAGCATGGCCTAACTCTTCTTGAATGTATTAGGTTCAGATTGGATCCACCACCAACAACAACAAAAAATTAATATCCTACTGTGAAATACACTAGTCTGGGGCTAAATTTTTACCAGAACATCTTTTATTTGCTCTGGCAAATTTGAACTGAAAGCCTAAATATAGGATGTTAAGTTGTATTCAGTGTGTGTGTTAATAGGCCAGTGTTGAACTGATTTTGCAGTTAAATTTTTTTTTAGTTCTTTCCTCAGGTACAGGTTCTATAATGCTCAGGGATTTTCAACCTTTTAGATGTTTCGTACACCCAGATATGATTATCCTCATGCAAGGGACCCTTAGCCTGAAATTTAAAGGCCATCTAAATAGTTTCTTGTATACAGACACAATTTATATTGTGAACATTTTAAATTAGCCTATATGTAAAAACATTATTTGGAAAATATTTAGATTTAGTTTTTATTATTACATTTGTTTCCTATTCATGATAGAACTGTACTATTACACATATTATTTAAGGCATTATTTATTTATTTATTTATTTATTTATTTTACATAGGCCTACAGTTTTGCTCTAAACAAGGACCTCCAAGCACTCCATGCTTTCGACCCTTTTATGAAAACCTCTGCAGGCCGCGCGCTCGCTGCGCTCTTTCCTGAGCGGGAACGCGCCCTGCACGAGCTCGTGTGTCCGCGCGAGATTTTATTGTGCGCGAGATCAACAGAAGCTAACGGCTAAATACCTCACTTTTAAACATCTCACCATCACATTCAGCGTAGGTTTAACGTGTAATTAAACACACCTACAACTTTTGTGCATGTTTACGTCACATTTTTCTCAGTTTAGAAAGTGTCAGTGATGAGAGTTTTGCAATAAGTGCTTAAAAAGCTGTTGTTTTATGTTAGCTTAGTATGTGAATGTCAGATTAGCAGCGTTTTATCTATTTTTTAACGTATTCTTAAACCTCTGCAACAACTAATAGCAGTTTGTCAATGAAATATAATGACACGTATATGCTTAGATACTAGGTCTGTGTCTCAAAATCTGGTAAGTTGCCTACCCAGGACGCATTTTTGGGAATCATAAGAAATCAAGTAGGCAGCTAACTAAGTTTTGAGACACAACCCCTGTGTGTCTGTAGGATAAGTAAGTTGTTGTTTATTTGTCATGTTGTGTACTTTGTCTGCAGTCCAGCCAATGAGTGATCATGTCTGGGGTGAAAAGGAAAATAGAGGACAAAGATCCTGACTATGAGGACATCACTCAAGTGCAGGAGAACAAGAGGAGCAAAGTGGTGGAGCAGAATGGTAAGTCTAGGTTCCTAACAGTGATGTAAAGTATAACACAGTGGTTTACTCAATAGTGATTTGAGTTATTTTTTAATCTGCCTTTTTGATTTTTTACCAGCCCGTGATGCTGCAGTGCAGAAGATTGATGCCATCATTAAGGATCAGTTTTCTCTTGAGATGAAGAATAAAGAGCACGAGATCGAGGTCATCGGGCAGGTAATCATCTGTCCAACACTCACCTGATCTTTACAGTATGTCTCAAAACTATGTGGACTGGATTTAAGGACAGAACTTTATCTTATTTCTAGCCTAGCAGTACTTTGTTAGGCCAAAAGTACTTTTAATGAGGGGTGTAAAAAGTACTGAGAAACTACATTCACGTATGGTACTGCGTCAATATTTTATTTAAAAGTCAAAGTATCTTGCCTAAAACATAGTTGAGACAAAGGAAACACTTGGAATGCACTGCACAACTTTTAAAATCAGAAAAGATTTTAAAATACTATGCATTATACAATTGCAAGCTCTGACATACAGCAACTAGTGTAGAATCTTCCAGACTGCAAAAATCTTGAAAAAAGTTGTGTAATGTATTCCAGATTTTAGTTTCCTATTTGTATGTTAGTATTTAAATATAAACTTTTGTAGGTTTCAAAGAAAAGACTGAAGTTCCCCCATCATTAGCAGTGATTGTTAGTAAAAATGCGTTAGTTAAAGTAGCTGCTTTAGGTCAAAAGACTCTAAAAGTGATGAGATGTCTCTTCACAAGGTTATGGTTTGAATCTTGGTTTAAATAAGGGTTTAGTGAGGTGATTTGCTTGTATGGACAAAAATATAATATTTTAATATGAATATAAAATTGTAATAAAATATGAATCACTATAAATAGATCATAAATAATATTTGATTTGATGTTGCCATTAATAATGTTATTATGTTTTTTCTTCTTCAGAGGCTGAATGAGGCCAGGAGAATGATGGACAAGCTCAGAGCTTGCATTGTTGCAAACTACTATGCCAATGCTGGCCAGCCTAAAGTCCCAGAGGTAATAGAGATACATTTTGTCTATAGAATGAAACAGAAGTAAAAAGCCCATTCATTTTCTCCATAGAGAACAATCATTTTTAAACATTTAAAGACAGACCTACAGTGAGCAATGACGTTATTATTCGATGGTGCATGCTTTTGTTAAATCAGCAGAAAGTCATTCAACAGTGGAATTCCTGTTGGAAAAACTGATTCTGCAACAAAAAAAAAAGAGAGAAAGAAAACAAACGCTACCAAATATATTGTTTCCATGTACATAATTAGCATCTTTAAATGAATCCACTTGTTAAGCGTGACATCATGCATCACTGTTTCCGCGTCAAATGCTCTATCAGATGTCTGTGTTCTCTAATACTACTGAAAAATCATGATCCTCCTAACCTAAGTCCATACTGAAATCTCAGTTGGTGATTCTTCTTTTATTAATCATTAAAATATTGGTCCGGGACACTGTGAGCTTAGAGCCTGTAATGCACAGTACATTGTGAGTTTTTAAAAGCTTAGTTTTAATGTGTGATATGAATAAACAGGGCTCATAAAAGGCTGCTGAGATAGTATTCTCAATCCAAATGTGTAGAGGCTTGGACTTTACTTCACAAAATAACAAGTTTACATTTTTGCTTAAGTTTTTAATCTTGTGATTCATCTCGTATCTGGTTTGGTTCATGTCTTCTAACTCTAATTTTTTTAAAAATTCCTATGAGTTTTAAATTAATGTGAAAAATACTGCTGGAACTAAGGCCACAAAAAAGTGGGCAAACATTCTTGCACTCTTTATGTGAAAAAACAAAACAGAAAATCCCTGGTTTTTCTCATTCTACATGAATAAACATCCAGTTTCGTTGCTGGTTTGTTGAATGCTCCTTTAAGCCCAAACAGTTGATCACTGATTTAATTTGCTTCCAGGCCACTAAGAGTGACCCATCTGTTCTCAACCACCCTGCCATAAAGCGCTTCCTGGATTCCCCCTCCCGCTCCTCGTCTCCACTGAACCAGAATTCAGAGACGCCATCACAGGTCCAGTCTGAGACCGAATCCCTCAGTCAGCATGGGGAAGCTGGGGAGAGAGAGACAGACAGCGGGAGAGAGGATGGGGCTCCACGTGAACGACGACCCGGCAGAAACACAGGAAAGGTTAGTGGTCCACACACTAGCAGAACATAAGGCTTTAATAGTTTTTCAGAATGTAGTAATAATCCTGCAAAACCCCACTTCATTAGAACTAAAATAGTTCAATAAACCTCAAAGGTTGTCACAGTGATTTTACCGTAGTTCAGGGGTGTTTATTTAAGCCCAATGTGAAAAATAGAAAAGTAATAGAAGACCTCTGTGATTGCTTAATTTTATCAAAGGTTTGTATGTAAAATTTTTAAGTAACATTTATGAAGAATCTAATTAGATAAAAAATGCTTAATGTAGTATAAAATCAGCACTTTGCCTTTTAATGCAACAAGACTAAAAACACAGCACTGGGAGATCCAGTGAAAAGCATTTGAATTCATTGCATAATTCTCTGTTATAAGCTTTATAAGATCAAACAGTGCTGACGTGGAAACCATGCTTTCCAGTCCACAAATCACCAACATTCACCATGGTTAGCTAAATGTAACCATGGTATTGTGGCAGAAATAGTCGAATGTTTTTACATTATTGATTTGTAGGGTTTTGTCAACCTTTTGAGAGTGAAATTCACTGACTTTCAAGTGCTTTACACAACTTTTTCTAGCCCTTCAAAGCTCTAAATGTGAATAACTGCATTCCATGTCGATTTAAGGTGTGCCCCTAAATTTTCAGTTTGTGCTCCTACAATTTTCAGTTTGTGCTCCTAAATTTTTCAGTGAGGGGCTATAGTGTTATTAGTATAAAAAGTTAGTATGGAGCCCTGCAAACAATTCATTATAAGGTGCATTACAAGGCATAATTACTGCATTAAAAACGTTTATAAGGTATTCTACATACAGGCTTTATATAAAGTGTTACTAAAACTTTTTAATACATGTCTGAGCCATTACTTGACAGTAACAATTTTTTATTACTTGCCCATGTGTAGGACACATTTGGTGTGCCATTATCCTTAGAGCAGCATGTGACTTACCATACTACAGGAGAGGAGGCTTCTCGACTCTACATGAAGAAAACCATTGTTGTGGGCAACGTATCCAAGTACGTAGTCTTTATTTGTCCATTTGCCCTTATTTCACGGATAGATCACAGTGCTTCATATTACTAATTGTACTTGATTAGGTTGATGTCTTTTGCACTATTAGTGTGAACCCTGTATGATTTAAAAAATATTTTATCATTTGTAGTGTAGATCAGCTTTATCCCAACAACCAGAGGGCTAATGGCCTAAATCTTTGTTATTGCACTTGAGCACCAGAGAGTTTTGATTTAGCACCACTGGGATGTTCACTGATGTTTGTGCTCTTTCTCTGAACAATTCTGGTGTGCCCTTGAGTAGGACGCTTTATTCTCGGTTCTGCAGTGCAACCTTAAAGGGATAGTTCACCCAAAAAAAGGAACATTCCGTAATCATTCTATTTTCATATAATTTAAATCCGTATGTCTTTCTTTCTTCTGTGGAATATAAAAGGAGGAATATCATGAAGAGTTATGATCATACCAAGTCAAAATACGCCTGATGTCAAAGGTTTAAGTGAAAAATTCTGGTGTTTGTTTAAAAAATGCCTGGCTTGTTTGGCTTCAGAAGACTTTGAATATATAGCACATCTTTAGTGAGGAGCTACAGTCTCCATTCATTGAAATCTCAAGGAAAAGAGTGATTGATAAATTAAGAAGAATGTCATCCAAATTTGGAATGACGTGGGTAAGTAAACGATAACAGAATTTTCATTTAATAATTTTTCAAACCATCCTTTTCTTGTTCCTCTGTAAAAAAAAGGAAAAAAATGTCCTGAATGAATGCTAGCCCAGGGCTCCAGACTAACTTTTCCACTGGTTGCACTGGTGCTACCAACTTTCTCAGTTGGTCGCACCAGCATATGATTTGGTCGCACCTTTTTCTTTTTTTTTTTTTCTTTTTTTTTTGGCTACATGCCATGGGATTAATCAATGCATGCTGATGAATAGTGGTTTTAATGGACCAAGGCTAGCAAAGGCTTTCTGGGTTGCAGCAGAAATACCTGTAATATATTAATTATCATTGCCAAATTTCAGGATTTTCATGGATTTTGGACAGTAATTTTAATCTGTAATTTTGAGCATTTTACATTTGAATTATATACAATCTATCTATTTACATTTGAATCACATTCTATCTATCTATCTATCTATCTATCTATCTATCTATCTATCTATCTATCTATCTATCTATCTATCTATCTATCTATCTATCTATCTATCTATCTATCTATCTATCTATCTATCACGATTCCTGTCTTATGTTTTCCTTGTCTTGTGTTGACTTTTGTTATTTCCTGTCCTGTGCCATGTTTTGTAGTCCTTTGTAGTTTTTCTTGTTTATTAGTCTCTCCAGGTGTTTCTAATTAGCCCCGCCCCCTTGTTATCTTGTTTGCCTGTGTATTTAAACCCCTGTGCTTCAGTTGTGTTTTGTCGGTCGTTGTTTATTGTTCTTTTGTAGTCTGAGTACCTTGTTCCTAGTTCTGAGTTTACCCTGGATTACCTGTTTGTTGGATTATTAAAGTGCTTGCAGTGTTTCCCCTAGAAATTTTTCCAGCAGCGGTGCTGTTGTTTGCCCGAGGTTGTTACCAAGCCGCGCGTGGTGGGGTCCGGTGGCATGCACCCTGTAAGATTAAATTATTATATTTAAAAATAACCCCTTAAACCATGACTTCTGGCAAGTTTTGTGGATAGAAATGGACATTTTGAGAAAAACAAATATGACATGCCATCAACTGATTCAAGGGATGATTATTGCAGCAGCACGTACCTTGAACTGCAGTCACAAACAGAAACCTTCATTTTATAATTTTAGGCAGGATTGTTCATGTTTTCTTTTGTGTTCATTTTCAGCTTGTTAGAAATTGTTTAGGGGAAAAATGAAACGGCACAACCCAGAAAAAGATTATTTACAATTTATTGAACATTTTATCTTAATGGGAAAGGCCACACCCAATCTGTGAGCACTTAATTTTTCTGGGCTTTTTATAGAAGATCTATAAGGCTCTTTG
Source organism: Siphateles boraxobius (assembly GCF_051911475.1). Lineage (NCBI taxonomy): Eukaryota > Metazoa > Chordata > Actinopteri > Cypriniformes > Leuciscidae > Siphateles > Siphateles boraxobius. The sequence goes on from NW_027509215.1 coordinate 2,963,878, forward strand.
GTAATTGAATGATACTGTGGGGGTATTTTTTGTTTTTGCAAGAAGTCTTATGCTCATCTAGCCTGCATTTATTTAATCAAAAATACAGAAAAAACAGTAGCCTAATATAGTGAAATATTATTACATGATGTTCTTTTTAACTTTTTATTAATCAAAGAATCTTTAAAAAAAAAAAAAAAGAGCATCACGTATCATCATATTAGAATGATATCTGAAGGACACCAACAAGTTTAGTAGACTCATCTGAAAAAATAAATATGATTTAACGTTAACTATCAGGACTATGAGCTGTAGGTGATACTTCCTCGTCCTCATGGAGAGCGCAGTTCGTACCGCTTTCTCCTTTCCACAAGCGCTTGCTCCCGTGGCGTCTGTCGTCGCTATGCAAACATGAACAGAGGCGCGCTTGAAAAAACGACCGCGCCGGCCGCATTTGAAATTTGCACGCGCAAAAAAACGTGCTATGTGAACGGCCCCTTATGGCAACGTGACATTAGTCTAATCGAAAATATTTCCATATGTGGCTCTTTCCTCCTTGTTAACAAGGGGATTCAGAGCCACCGCATGCAGCGCCGGCGGTCGCCATGACAGTGTTTTTAGGTGTGTAAGTGAATGAAGTGAATGTCGTGATATTGCTGATCATGGAAAGATTTTGCAGCGGCGCTGAAAATCCAGCGGCGGCGCTGCGCCGCTGCTGAATACATTGTAGGGGAAACACTGGCTTGCATTTGGATTCACTCTCCGCTTCATTTCTACCACATCGTAACAGACTCTGTTACGATGTGGTAGAAATGAAGCGGAGAGTGAATTTAATATTTTTAATATTAAAAAATTTAAAAAGCGAAGAGTGAGACAGGAAATAACTGAAGTCAACACAAGACAAGGAAAACATAAGACAGGAATCGTGACACTATCTATCTATCTATCTATCTATCTATCTATCTATCTATCTATCTATCTGTCTATTATCATCTTTCTATCTTTTAAAAATCATTAAACATTAAAATGTGTGCATTACATTTTAAAAGATTAGAGTATTATAATAAACTGATACAGATTTTTCGTTATCAAAGTTTATAACTTAGTTGTAACAAAAAGCAGAAATCTCACACTCCTTACCTTCTGAATTTTATAATAATTTCCTTTTCCGCTGTCGAGCGATCATGAGAGTAATCGCTCGACAGAGGAAAATATAACCGCTGAAAAGACGTAGGAGGAAGGGGCTCTGTGTTTCGTGAGACCATTTTTATATGCCTTAATTCGTGAATTCGTAATTACCGCGTTTCACCATCAGTGTGCAATGCGCGTGGCGTCTACTTTCGTCTATAAATAAACTGCACGTGTCTTGCGGAATAACATTGTAGACGGAACTTCTCTCCGTTAATGTCTATGGCGAGTCACGCAGGCACTGGGCTACTCCGCAGCCGAGACGACCCCGGGATAAAATAGTCCGAATATAAACACTTATTATAGGCGTACCGTAGTGATTCAGAATAAGTCAAAAACACGGTTTGGAAAATGGATTCATGATGTAGCCTACTCGTTCATTTTGAACATAAGTTACGGACTGCAGCAGCTGATAGAACGGCGTTCTGTTGCTGAAGCGTCCACTTGCACAAATGCGACCACATTGTGGAGTGCAATAAATGAGGAGAGTAGAGACGGAGATGCGTCGAGTCAGCTTTACTCTTCACTTCACTATATTCGAACTGTACAGCAGTTAGATCAACACACAACATCCGTTAAACCGGAAACCCTAAAACCCAACATTTCCTTAAAGGTATAGACCCATGGTGAATGTCTCTTTCAGTCTTATTTTGTGGGTCACCACACAGGCCCCCCCAGAATTCACCCATAAACAAGTCCAGACCGAACAGGTACCCCCCAAAAGAACATAGGACGCTATTCACCAGTGCCAAACCGAACAGTCCAGCTCATAACAGTCCATATGAAAAGTCAACGTATAGGGGGGCGGACCGGGCGGCCATACCGGCTGCGCTTAACTGGAGAGGGGCAAGGGGCGGGGCAGGCGCATGGTTTGAGGCTGCCGCAGGGGGGCGCACTCGCCGTGGGGGCAGGGCCAACTGCAGCGGTTTGCCAGCATCCACGTGAGCAGGCTTGAGTCGGTCTATAGCCACCCGCTCAGGCCTGCCCCCCATATCCACCACAAAGTTCTTAGACCCTGCCGTCAGGACACGGAAGGGCCCATCGTAGGGGGATGAAGACATACTTGGCTGACGGTAAACCCTTGGGCACGTAGGACTGGGGGAGGCCATGGTGCGACGCTGGAATGGGAACAAAAGCGTCGGCAATGTCCCGAGACACAGCACGATGGGAGGCAACCGACCACGGGGCCGTGGCATCTGGAAGAAACTCCCCCGGGACGCGCAGAGGCTGGCCGTACACCAGCTCAGCCGATGAGGCTTGAAGATCCTCCTTGGGGGCGGAGCGAAGGCCGAGCATAACCCATGGGAGGCGGTCAGCCCAGTCGCTGCCCGTGAGGCTGGCCCTGAGCGCGGCCTTCATGTCCCGATGAAACCGCTCGCAAAGTCCGTTGCTCTGTGGATTATAGGCTGTGGTACGGTGAACCTTCACCCCCAGGACCTCGGCGACCGCAGTCCAAAGCTCCGATGTAAACTGCGGACCCCGGTCCGAGGAGAGGTCGGACGGTGTGCCGAAACCGGCCACTCAAGCCATAATGAACGCCCGGGCCACCTCAGCAGATGTAGTGGAGGCCAGGGGCACCACTTCTGGCCACCTGGTGGTCCTGTCCACCATGGTGAGGAGGTAGGTGTAACCACGGGAGGGAGGAAGTTGGCCCACCAGGTCCACATTCACATGATCAAAACGCCTCTCTGGCACTTTGAAGGTTGCCAAAGGGGCCTTGGTATGACGAGTCACCTTTGCGCGCTGGCACGCCACACAGGCAGCAGCCCAGACCCTGACGTCCCTCCGCAGGCCCGGCCAGACGAACTTGGCCTCCACCAGCTTGGTTGAGGCCTTCACCCATGGGTGAGAAAGGCCGTGTATAGTGTCAAACACCTTACGCCTCCAGCCAGCAGGTACCATGGGGCGCGGTTGGCCAGTGGAGACGTCGCAGTGGAGTGTAGCGTTGGCCGTGTCAAACACCACATCCTCCATGAGCAGCGCCGTGGCAGCCGTCCTGTAGGCTTGCACCTCAGAGTCCGCGGTCTGATCCCCAGCCATAGCTGCATAGTCAAGGCCCAAGTGGATGGAACCAGTGACTGCCCGGGAGAGGCAGTCGGCGACAAAGTTGTCCTTGCCGGCAACGTGCTGAATGTCAGTGGTATACTCGGATATGGCAGAGAGCTGACGCTGCTGGCGACCAGACCAAGGCTCCGAAGACTTGGCCATAGCAAACGTCAGCGGCTTGTGGTCAACGAAAGCCCATGAATCGGCGGCCCTCCAACAGGAAACGGAAATGACAGGTGGCGAGGAAAAGACCCAGGAGCTCCCTGTCGAAGGCGCTGTATTTCCTCTCGTTGTCCCGGAGCTTCCTGCTGAAAAAGGCCAGTGGCTGCCAGGCTCCGCCCACCCACTGTTCACACAGCCCCCAAGGCGTAGTTCGAGGCGTCCGTAGTCAGAGCCACTGGGGCGGTCGGAGACGGGTGCGCTAGCAGAGCAGCGTTGGCCAGCGCAGTTTTAGCAGCCTCAAAAGCACCAGTCATCTCTGGGGACCAATCCAACACGTCCGCCGGCCGCCCACCCCGCAAGGCGTCGTACAATGGTCGCATGAGTTGGGCCGCATGGGGGAGGAAACGGTTGTAGAAGTTCAACATGCCCAGGAACTCCTGCAGGGACTTCACGGTGCGTGGGCGTGGGAAACTAGCGACGGCGTCCACCTTGGCTGGGAGGGGGACGGCCCCCAGTGGTGTAACGTGGTGGCCGAGGAATGTGATTGATGACCGGCCAAACTCGCACTTGGCCGGGTTGATGATGAGACCATGCTCACTGAGCCCGCCGAACAGCTGCCGGAGATGAGTCAGGTGGTCGTCTGCGGACGCACTGGCCACGAGAATGTCGTCCAAGTACACAAACAGAAACGGCATGTCTCTCAGCACAGAGTCCATGAGGCGCTGAAACGTTTGCGCTGCCCCCTTGAGGCCGAAAGGCATCCGTAGGAATTCGAAAAGGCCAAAGGGTGTGATGACCGCTGTCTTGGGAACATCCTGTGGGTGGACAGGCACCTGGTGGTAACCGCGCACCAGGTCCACCTTCGAGAATATGGTGGCGCCGGCTAGGTGGGCGGAGAAGTCCTGTATGTGCGGCACGGGGTACCGATCGGGGGTGGTGACGTTGTTCAGGCGACGGAAATCACCACAGGTACGCCAATTGCCATTGGCCTTTGTCACCATGTGCAGGGGGGAAGCCCATGGGCTGTTGGAGCGGCGCACGATGCCGAGGTGCTCCATCGTGGCGAACTCCTCCCTGGCGATCGCAAGCTTGGCCGAGTCGAGGCGCCGAGCTCGTGCATAGACTGGGGGGCCCACCGTGGTGATGTAGTGCTCCACGCCATGCTTAGCCACCGCTGATGAGAACGTAGGCGTGGTGATGTCAGGGAACTCAGCGAGTAGGCGTTGATACAGGTCCCCGGTGGCAAGCGTGTTCGACAGACAAAGCGCCCCCATCCCACCCAGCGTACAGGGGTACGAAGCAAAAGAGAGGGCGTCGATCAGGCGGCAGTTTGTAACATCCACCAACAGCCTGTAAGCGCAGAGGAAATCTGCCCCTAGGAGCGACGTAGACACGGCGGCCATGACGAAATCCCAGCCGAAACGCCGCCCGCCGAAACACACTTCCACATACCTTGTGCCATAGGTACGTATGGGAGTGCCATTGGCGGCATCCATCGGGTGGCCATGCCCGCCAGCCATAGTGTCCACTGGCTTCGCCGGCAGGATGCTTCGCTGAGCCCTTGAATCGACCAGCAGCCGCCGGCCCGACAAGGTGTCAGTGATGAATAACAGCTTGCAGTCACAGCCAGCGCCCATAGCTGCTAATGAGCGCCGGCCCTGGCTTTTCCAGCGGGGCAGCCATACGCAGGGGGGGCAGCAGTGCGTTGACAAACTGTTGCCGGTTGGCGAGTAAAATCCTGTCTGCCTCCACAGCCAGCGCTCTGTAGTCTCTGGAGGAAGGAAGGGGGGAGCTGGCCAATGCGGTGCGCACGGGTGCCGGAAGCTGCCGTAGGAATATATGGGCGAAAAGGAACGCGGGATCCGCCGCGCCCAGCACCGCTAGCATCCTCTCCATTAACTCAGACGGCTTACTGTCGCCAAGGCCGTTCAGGGACAGCAGGCGATCTACCTTCTCCAGCTCCGACAGTTCAAAGAGGTTCAACAGGAATGTTTTGAGCGCGTCGTATTTGCCGTCAGCCAGAGGAGCCTCTAATAGAGCCATAGCCCTGGCCGTTGTCGAGGCATCTAAGGCCGCTACTACGTGGAAATACTTCGTAACGTCCAGTGTTATTCCTCTCAGCTGGAACTGTGCCTCGATGTGTTGAAACCACGGCCGCGGGTTGTGCTGCCAAAAGTCCGGTAACTTGATGGTGGCCGCGTAGATAGCGCCGACATTAGCCGCGCCGCTAACAGCGTCCGGCGCCACAGCAACAGCATTTTCGCCATCGTCGTTGTGTGACATAATTCAGCCGTATCCAACTCGCGTCGGGTCACCAATGTGGAGTGCAATAATGAGGAGACTAGAGACGGAGATGCATCGAGTCAGCTTTACTCTTCACTTCACTATATTCGAACTGTACAGCAGTTAGATCAACACACAACATCCGTTAAACCGGAAACCCTAAAACCCAACATTTCCTTAAAGGTATAGACCCATGGTGAATGTCTCTTTCAGTCTTATTTTGTGGGTCACCACAACATAATATTTTAACTCGCACATTCTCAAAAAATGGTCGCATATGCGACCAATTTGGTCGCAGTCTGGAACCCTGTAGCCATTGATTATTTGGATAAATGCTTTTATGAGAAACAATGTTTATTTCTCTGGGCTTGTATTAATTTTTAAATGCATAACTTTCTCTGTAAAATCTCAGTATTATTTTTTCCGAAACCCAATAAACCTCTGTGGCAAAAAGCAAAACTTTCGCTTTCCCTAGGCAGCGATCTAACCTAGTTTATTCTGCATTATCCGACAGTCCTCCTCTACTTTACCTCATAAAGTACATTCAAGAGCATGTGAGAGAGACACAAGTGTGTGTGTCTGCATATGAGCAATGATATAAGTGCTTTTTTTTCTGCCTGCAGAGCTACTAAAGATCTTTATGAGACTGTTTACTTCAGGGCCGGTGTGCTGAAAAAAACTCACCATCTCAAGCTGTTCATCTCGCTAAACAGCTCTACATTCTACATTTATGTGTTTAGCAGATGCTTTCTTTTTTGAGAAACTTAAAATTAAGTGCACAAATCACATTACTGAGGCAGGTAGCTGAAAATTACCAATGCATGCTGAGCTGAAAAGAAACTCGCAGCTTTGGCAAATAAACTGACTTTTTATCCTTCCTGCTACTGAATGAATACATAGCAAAAATGCTACCTGCTGAAGCTTGAAGAAAAGTGTCAAGAATTTTAAAATATTTAAAATGTTTAAATATAGTTACTGGGAGGTTCATACTGTTTTTTTTTTTCCTGTAATTCATAGTTCTGAACTACAACCCTGACCCAAACAATAACATATAGCTTGTGTGTATGCTACTATAAATTGATTTGAGTTTAATTTTTAGACTGATGTTTTCTTTCTCAGGTATATTGCTCCTGATAAACGTGAGGAGAACGATCAGTCCACACATAAATGGATGGTGTATGTTCGAGGTTCTCGTAAAGAGCCTAGTATCGATCATTTCGTGAAGAAGGTCTGGTTCTTCCTGCACCCTAGCTACAAGCCCAATGATCTTGTGGAAGTCAGGTGTGTGTTTACTTGCCTCTCTAATTTATTGTTTCTGTTTTGTTTCTAATATTTTTGAGGAAACTGATCTTTTTTTTCAGGATTCTTTCGTGAATAAAAAGTTTAAAAGAACATTTATTTGAAATAGATTTTTTTGTAACATTATAAATTACTGTCACTTTTGATCAATGTATCCTTGCTGAACAAAAGTATTAATTTCTTAAAAAATAAATGTTAGCATGATTCATTTTGCTTGTTTTTTTTGTTGCTTCAAGCAATATCAACATAGAACAGGCAGTGCCCTCTAGTGGAGGAGACTATATTCATCCCTGTGGTGCTTTTATTTCTCTCTTCTGATAGAGAAAGACTCTTTTTAAACTGTGTGTGTGTGTGTGTGTTTAGTGAGCCACCGTTCCACTTGACACGACGAGGGTGGGGAGAGTTTCCTGTCCGTGTGCAGATTCACTTTAAAGATCAACGGAACAAGCGTATCGACATCATCCACCACTTAAAGGTCAGACGCTTACTGACCGCTTGCATACACACTCTCTTTGAACCCTTTTGTTGCCCTTTTCATCTTTTCTTTTCTCTCTCTTTATTTATCTTTCTCCTTTTTTACGTGGGACATTCAAACAGTAGAGGACATCCCCCTCTATGTCTTTGAAATTCCAATTGTGTGTGTGTGTGTGTGTTTGTGCAAATTGCACATAATAGAATATGCCTGTATGAATCCATCACTTTATCCTGTATTCTCTGAGTCTAAAGGGTGAAATGGTCGATTTTAAAAAGCACTCTGTCTGTTGTTATTTCCTTTCTCCTTTATCTCTTGTCACAACAATCCCTTTTGTTATAGGTTAAAAATACAAAGGTAAAATAGAGGGAGATGAATCGAGATGTCAAGACAAAAGGAAAGTTTGTGGATTAAAGTACTTTCCTTAACCCACCATCCTCTTAGATTCGTGACAGCAAAGACTGTTGAATGTTCTTTAATGTCTCTGTTATTTATCTTCTTTTATTTGTTCTCCCTCAGCTTGACCGAACATACACAGGTTTACAGACTTTGGGAGCTGAAACGGTAAGACACACAGAGTATCTTAATATTTACCAGAAACTACAGCTGTGCTCATAAATATACATAATGTTTTTTATTATTATTTTAAAATGAGAGAGAGATTTTTTTTTATTCCGTACTACCCTGCAATAGCACAACTATCACACAAGGCTACAAACGTACATTAATGCTCAAGGAAGCACCACACAGTATTACCAACCAGTATATAAAGTTTTTAATAGGATGTATAAATTCAGTTATTGTCATGTGGAAAAATGGACTGAAGGGACTGTAAGGCGCTCAGAGTGAGAATATTGTGTATAAGTGCCTGCAAATTATCACAGATAATTATCAACTTAAATAAGGAGCACACTTATCTAAATGGGCTAAGACCGAGCATTCGCCATCGCTGCCCCCACCCTTTGGAACTCACTCCCTATCCAGATTAGAAACTCGGATTCACTGACCACCTACAAAAAACTGCTCAAAACCCACCTGTTTCAGCTCGCCTACAATCTATAATAGCACTCTCATCATTGTTTGTTTGTTTGTTTCATTTGTAAAGCGTCTTTGAGTTCCTTGGAAAGCACTATATAAGACTTATGTATTATTATTATTATTAAGAGTCAAGGTCTCAATTGTGTGAATATAGTGATGAAAATGTCATAGTCTTCAAGATGATGGAAAGCACAACTGGAGTTCTGGTGTGTATGGGACTAGTGTGGGAATGCAAGTGTCAGACAGGTAAATTAACAATATGGGTGTCCAATTAAGATTTATTGTTGTTGTCAGTTGTAACAAAGGAAAAAATGATGCCACCGCGTAATTAAATGCTAAACTGTGTAAATGAGTTTCCAGAGTACGTGTACTAAAAGGTGTGAAGAAGGTAATTTTTTAACTCAAGGAAAAAATGAAATGATGAAAGATGTAGGTTTTTTTAGCTACAGAACTCATAGAGCCTAATATTACTTTTCAATCTGGACACAGTAAGAGTGCAGGGGTTTTATAGTTCTTAAATGATTTTGCAATGACAATGTTTATTGCAAGCGTCAAATGTATACGATTTATCTTTAAAATGCCATTTTTACAGTTTCTCTGTCTTATTTCCCAAAGGTGGTTGATGTTGAGCTCCACAGAAACTCACTGGGCGATGACTTCTTCCCTTTTGCCCCCTCATCTTCATCATCATCATCCTCCTCTCATCTGCCATTTGTGGGCGGATCTGGCTCCTCCTCCACAGCTGCTCTGGGCTCTCGGCGACACTCCTCTCCCTCTCAGCACCCTCAGGATAGTCAACCCAGCTTGGAAAGAGGTAGACAAAGCATACACAAATGCTTGTCCAACTCACAGGATTCCAGAAAATTAAGAGGATTACTATGATGTTTGCACTTTATTGCGGTGTCAAATAGGGCTGGGACGATTACCGCAATACCGCGGTCACGTGACTCCAACCGCGGGTCTGAGCTCGTCACCGTCATCACCGCAAAAAAAAAAACATTGGGCTGCACGTTGTGTCTAATGGCATGGATTCATTGATTCTAATGACATGGATTATGTCTAATGATATTGTGTCTAAAATGGATTCAAGGTTTTCTAAACAAAACTTATCAAAAGATGGAGCAAATCCAACCTTTCGCAAGTTGGGGAGTGCGATGTTCCATGACGCATAATAACATTCCATTTGTATTAGAGATGCGCGGATGGGCTATTATTATTTCATCCTGAACCGCATCACAAAACTCATCATCTATCCGCACCAACGTTTTTTTAATAAATTTTCGAAACCGCATCCGCGGCGCTGACTGTGGTCTGAGCGATGCGAGGCGCTTCTGCCGCGAGGCTAGAAAGCTCTTGGCTGTTCTAGAAAGGAGACTAATCCAATGCAGCAAAGATATTTAAAGGTCCCTAGTATAGCCTATTGGCTATGTTGTATCCCCAGAATATCAGCAGTGAACTCCGTCTACGATCGGCGCACAGGGATAAAAAAATAAAAATAAATAGCCTATAACGCACATCGGCAAACATGGCCTTACCTGACTAGGCTACTGTAGCCTAAAATTTTATCATTTCGTTTTGAATTTTGTTTAAAAGTAGACAGCTTTCTACTTATTTCTCATGTCTGTGAGGCAAGTAGGCATAGCCTATGCCGAGTTTCGGTTCATTTAAATGAGACGAGCTCTAGTTCACGCGCAAGAGATCGCACAGGCGCTTCCACGTCCTCCAGATTATATGTCTGCTATACATGAATATCAGATGATGTCACCAACGTCTCCTCATTGACGTCACTCAATTCTAAAACTTGTCTTCCGCCATCTTGAGTACCTGATTCGGCAAGATCGATACGTCAGTTGCAAAGGAACTAGAGCTTATTCTCTGGCCAAGCCCGAACTTGCGGGCCGATATTTCCCGTCACTATCCTCGGGCCGGGCCCTTGATCTAGAGATGTGCACCCCCAATGCAAAAGAGTGCGGCGCGGGACTAGATTTGATGGCCGAGTGCGAGCGGCAATGCACTCTCTGTGTGTGCGCGCGTTGCAGGGAGAATAAAACGATTCGCGGGACTCCCGCAAACTAGAAATATCTATGAATGAAACATAAAAACGAATACATTTTTGCAGAAAAGCAACAAGAACTAAAACAAAATAGAAACGATTTACAGGCCAGAGTTTCCTTTTAAAACACATTTGCAGCGTTGAGCGATGTAGCCAATCACAGACATACGTGTTGATTTCTTCAACGCAAAGGCCAATCAGAAGCATTTAAGATAGACTCCCCTCACTGCTCAAAACCTCTATGCTCAAAACGGACTTTTTGTTCAGAGCTCTGTATGCTGACAAATCCTCTAATTGTATCAAACAAAGTGTATATATTATGAAAGATTCATTGTGCAATCAGCTTAATTGATATTAACAGAGATGTGAGATCGCGATTAACTGATGTCAGCTTTTTAGGAATTATTAAGGGAGTGCACTTTGCGCGCATTCAGTCAAAATCCTTGAATCATATCATGACCAACCATGCACGCAGCTGCTTGCTTTTATGTTATAACGGTGGTGTTGTGTTATAACAATGGTTTGTGTGTGCAAACTCTCTGTGCAGTGTTCATGTTGTCTGTGGTGAGTGGATGTAAATGATAATGAGCTTACTAGTTTAGGGGTGTGCTATATCACGATTTATGATCGTGGATTAAAATATATCCACCATTTGCTTTTGAAGAAATGTCGTAGTATCGTGCATTTTATCAGTTGCAGTTCTGGCGCCTCCGTCTCAGCATATGCTACAACGCGACGTATATTCACTTCAAATGTTAACGCAAAGGAACGGGACAATGCAGTTCACATAAGTTCATTATTTGCATGTGCTATCAAGTGATTCACGTGTTGATGCGCGGTTCTAACGAGCGCTTTTCTGAGCGCGTACAACCGAAGTGCACGCGCACTAAGCCTGTTTAACAACAGCGACAGGTTACTGAACGAAGTTATCTTTCTAGTCTTATTGCGCGAATACTGTCAAATACACACAGGGTTTACATAAACAAAGTTGGTTATGTATAAAGTTAAACAAACAGAGAAAATCTGCTTCCTAGCTAATGCCGTCAGTATTGTAGACAGTACTCGGCAGGTACTCAAGATGGCGGCAGTCAACTGGAAAAAGAGCGGATGACGTAAGAGGTCATGTGACTGATATTCATGTATATTTGCTTCTTATTTATTAATTTCAGGCAATTAGTTAATGAAACAGTGATTAAAATTAAGATACAATTTATACAAAACGAAATTTAATTTAAAGAAAGGCTTTCTACAAAACAAAACTTAATAAAGTGGTCAAAATCATGTCTGATCTTATGATCCTATCTTACATTTACATTTTACATTTATTCATTTAGCTGACGCTTTTATCCAAAGCGACTTACAATTGCTATATATGTCAGAGGTCGCACGCCTCTGGAGCAACTAGGGGTTAAGTGTCTTGCTCAGGGACACATTGGTGTCTCACAGTGGATTCGAACCTGGGTCTCTCAAACCAAAGGCATGTGTTTTATCCCGAGCGCTATCACCACCCTTACTCATGCTGTTCACTTTTCATATAATCGACATAGATTAAATAAAAAATAACATTATATTATGTAAACATAAATATGGAATATAATTTTTGTAATTAAGACATGTTGGAAAAGGTGTTCATTTTTCATTTCCAATGTGAACATCATAATGTATTCTCCTGAAAATAAGGAAATCTATTCAGTGATTGGTTCATGCCAAATTACTGCTTGATGAAAATTGGACTATTTCAAAATGTGCTCGTTTTTTTCGTATGTAGGTGACAATATTTAACAAAGTCTGTCTAGCAAAAATGACTTCTGGTGTCTGGGTGTGTATTTAAAGCGGTTTACCGCTATACTGTGAGAGTATCTTGCTTTTCAACCGCGGTTAAAATCCATACCGCCCCAGCCCTAGTGATAAACACGAATTATTCCAAGTCTAGACCTTCATTAAACAGTCCTTGCCCTAGTCACTTGTGTGAAAATGCATGTTGTGTTTGTGGGAACAGCTTAAGCTGTTTCTTAATGATACTTCTTGAAGTTCTTGTGTGTAAATGACTTCTTAATTAAATCTGTTGATTAGAATCTTAAAAGTCCCTCTATGTTCTCGTTTCCCCTTCAGTTCCAGGTGTCACTGTCAAGACTGAGTCGATGCGTTCTTCATGTTCAGAACGAACTTCGCAGTCAAATAGGTCTGAGAAAATCACCCTTGGTTCCCACGGAAACTCTGCCTTTCAGCCAATCACGGCCAGCTGTAAGATCATTCCACAAGGGCAAGTGCCCAGTCCCGCCGAATCACCCGGGAAATCATTCCAGCCGATCACGATGAGCTGCAAGATTGTGTCTGGTGAGTCTCACAGGAGCACAAAGGCGGTGGAGAAGAACAGATTTGAAGTGCAAGCATTAAAATCCTCTATATAAAGTTTCTTTCATGTTGCTCTGACTTTTTTTCTGCTAGAGAATGTTAGATTTTCTAGAGAAAAGGAGACTGTCAGAAAGTTGTAAAACTCCTCTCTGTAATGCATTATAGATTAGCTGTCAATGTGTGACAGCAGACCTAAGAGGAGTTTGGTCTGATATGTCTTAGTCTTGCTTTTCCAGACCTACCCTTTATAAAGTGTGGTACACATTGCATCTTATTCTTGCCAAGAACCACCCACTTATGCCGCATTTCCGTATCTCCAGTATTTGCGTACAATTGTCGTGTTTTGCTCCCTAGTGGAACCAAATTAAATGTTCTAATGGATTGTGCAGTAGACATTCATCCACTTATTCAACATGGTAAAATTAATGAATCTATGAATATATCTACACGAAAGAAATGTCTGCCAATGTGTCTTTAAGGGCTAATCAATGTAAATAATTATAAAATAATAATTTTAAGACATAATTATTCATAACCATCCATTTTACAGGTAAAGTGTTTAAGGAATAACATTTTAGTAGAAAAATATTGTTAATTCTCACCTCATGCTCATAGGTTTGAAGAGAATATCTTTTGGTTGTGTGGAGATGATGAAAAGGCAGCTTTAAACAGGAATGGGCCATTTGATTACCATGCAAAATGACTAAACTACCAATTGTATCTCTTACAACTAAGAACTTTTAAAAATTAGATTTTGTGAAACCCATAAACTGACAATTCTAGGCAGATATTTGTCTTGTAGCAGCCTGGGAACTTGCTAACATGACGGTTTCCCATTGAAAGCTGGATAGTCTGAAATTGTGTAAAGCCAGCCTATCAGTTTTTGATTTTGCCAATTCGAGAAGACTCAAACTGTTCTGTAATGCATTATGGATTTGCAGTCTATGTAACTCTGAAACACAGTGAGAAATGTATAAGGGTCACACTGTAAATCTAATTACAGAAACAGAATTTTTGTGTTCCAGGCTCTCCTATTTCCACCCCTAGTCACTCTCCACTTCCTCGGACATCATCATCCACACCAGTTCACATGAAGTCCAGCCCCTCAGTCATAAATAACCCCTATATTATAGTGGACAAACCAGGACAAGTCATTAATATGGCTGCATCGTCATCTGCAGCTGCAGGTACATACATCGTATTTCCTACATGTTAGTTTTATTCCCTTATTTTCAACATCACAGAAGTTCTACTTGGCTGTTGCTTTTCAGCAATGTTCTGGTTCTAGCAGTATAGTGAAATAATTTTTTACTAGAAATTTGGCGCATGACGAGGACACTGTGAGTGTCAGGTGTGAAAAATGAAGACAAATCATAAAGTACAAGTTTCTCCTTCAGTTCTTTTTCTTTATCCTTCTCGCACTCTCTCTCTCACACACACTTTCTGTGCTTCACTCTTTTCCATGACTCATGCTGTGGGTTTGCAGGCCATCATAAGACCAAGTTGCCATAGCGACCACATCACTGAGAGTTTAGGAGTGTGAGGAGTATGCGGTTGATGTAACATTACTGTGTGTAACGCACACAAACCTCCACACAAACACACCTACATGCTCTTAGGGATAATGTGTGTGTGTGGGTGTTCAGAGCTCTGTGCTGTGGTTCCAAAGCAACATAGTGACCATTAGAGATGGGCAAATCAAGAGCAAACATAGAAATACTACTCTCAACTCAACACTATTTACCCCCCCATGACTCTAGATATCATAGTTGTCATTTTTCTCAGGTATAGTAGACACTTGGATATAACATTTGAGTGCATATTTGATTGCAAATAATGCTGTTTTGTATGAAGCTTACTAGGTTTCAAAACACAGCCAATCTCTTATGACTGTGTTCTGATATGGTCTCTGCAGGATTCATACAACGGGATGAAAATTAGGTGTTAATGAAGTCTGAACATCGAAGAAACAGCTGCTTTGAGTTAAAGCCAAAATCAACATATAAAATATTCTGCTACATGCTTTTATGAATTATTAAGGGATTGCCAAGAGATTAGAAATGCCTAGTACCAGGAAAATGTATCTATTACATTAAGATGAGTAAAGCTGTTTTACTGTCCTGATTCATTCAGTTGTCTGTGGAAACAGTTTAAAAATGAAAATCACGTGATAAAAATGACAATATGACAACTGTTTTCATTTATGTGCTTTTCCAAAATAAATGAAAATTAATTTGACTTTAGTTTTGTTTAAAAACAAGTGCTCTCAGTGTCAGAGCAGCTTTACAAATTCACTGCATGCATGTCTTGAGCTGTGTGTCTTTTTGTTACTGGAGAACAGAGCTTGTGAAAATCAGGCTGTTAATCTGGAGAAGCAGCAGCATGCCAACCATCCTGGGAGATGGATGGTGCATTATGAGATTTGGAGTAAATGAACTGCTCTGTTTTTTTAGTTCTTTTGAGCACAGAAATTGAGCACAGAAGAGCAGAGCTGCAGTCTTAACACATTTAGGTTAAACACTGAGCTGCAGAGTTACTCACAATTTCATTGTGCACAAAGATGCAGACAAAAAACCTGTATATGTGCCAATGTTTTTGTCAACCTCTGAGAAAAAGTTTTAAAGAGCAGAAAGCACTGTGACACTGACACATGATGTATTCACACATAAAAAACACTTTGTTGTAGGGCAAATTTAAAAAAAAAAAAGCTTGTGGAAGAGATCCATAGAGATGCTTTGTTTCATATGTTTTGACCTATCTTGTTGTGCTGAAAAAATTGTTTGGTTTGAAAAGGCCTTAACATCAAAATTAAATGGAAATTTACCTAAGTGCTTAATGCATTTTATTGATCTTAAGTTGAATGATTCATCTATGAATGTTTAATAAAAAAAAAAGAGTGCCCTTTTAATCAAAATGTCATAACCTGATTTTCCGATTGATTTTGCTCTGGTGATGTATGTCGGACTTCTCCAGTCATTTCATCGGCAAAACAATTCCTACAACTTTCTTTAATCGAAACAACTTCCCCTCCCTCGTAAAGCAACATCTCTTCTCTTCTCTGATGACATGTTTACTGGCGTGTGAGGGTGGGACAACCTGTCACTCACATGACATCTCAGCAATAGCAAACCACAACAATCTAATAAATTCTAATGAACAAAATCAAGTCCTGCCCTAAATTTTTTCTTGTAAACCTGTTTCATGTGAAGAAAAGACTATCTCATCTTTTGTGTCATATCGACTTTAAGCTTTTGCCTCCATCCAAGTGCCTCCCCTAATAATGTTTGTTTTCAAAAATCCATTTTACTCAGATGTACGTCACAATACAGAAGAAAAGATTGTTACTTCCGCTACTTCTGATATATTGTGACTTCAACACATACTTCCATTAGGCATGGGTTGTTTATCAGATGAAGTGTCATATCTATTTGTTATATCTGCTGAATCCATATGTTTATCCTAGGCAGTCCGTCAGCCAAGCAGAGCAGCACAGCCCATGGTGCTCGATCACCTGCTCCTAAAGTTCACACCAGCAGCTTCCTGTCCTCTGGCGTCAAGGTGAGACTGAAAGTATATGTGTTTCTCTCATAGTGTATGGATTTATTCAATGCAACCCTGCTTTGATTTCAGTTTAGGGTCTTACTGCTAAAGTCCAGCTGTGTGGGTTAGGACTCCTAAAGAAGAATTTACCTACTCTGATTTTTTTTGGCTTCCCTTTAGCAGTCTTTTATTTCATTATCTGAAAGTGGCTTGATTTATATTACCATGCATAGTGGTGAGCATCTCTCTCTTGCTTCTACAAGGCAACTGAAGTGGAGGGTGGGTGGATGAGAATAGAATATCAGAAGAAATTATGTGGGTATTGTGATTGAAATGAACTATAATTGAAAAATACAGATGTAGGCATTTGAAAACAATGTGGCACAATCAGTTCCCCTTCAGGCAGATTGGCAAGATGAATCAGTCCATTTGTGGTCAGAGAGAGCTGTAATGGAGCTTGTAAGAGGAAGGCACTCCTATATAGGAAATCATTTTTCTGTCATTGTGCTTTAGAGCTATACTAATATGGGCTCTGCTGTTATTTACAAAGTGAAAAGATAGTATTTGCCTGAATCATACCGACACTTAAAGCTTTAATAGGTTGTCTGTCCTTCTGTTGAACTGATGAGAAACACACTGAAATTAGGTAATGATCTTTCTCTCTCTCTATCTGGGTTACTCTCTGAGGCTGTCTCAGTGTTTTCTGGACCCTGCAGGCTAAATTAACACCAGTAGTTATTAATAGGTACTGCCTGGTGGTGCAGTAAGCGGTCTGCAGCAGCTGTGTGTGTGTGTGTGTGTGTGTGCGCGTGTGTGTGTGTGTGTGTGTGTGTGTGTGTGTGTGTGTGTGTGTGTGTGTGTGTGTGTGTGTGTGTGTGTGTGTGTGTGTGTGTGTGTGTGTTAGGGTTTAAAATGGGACATCTTTCTGTGGCGTGATGCTCACACTAACTCACTCACTTTCTCACTCACTCACTCACTCACTCACTCACTCACTCACTCACTCACTCACTCACTCACTCACTCACTCACTCACTCACTCACTCACTTTACTGACACTTGTGATCAATTTAATGCCTCCTTGCTGAATAAAAGTATTATCTTCTTTTAAAAAAACATCTTACTGACACCAAACTTTGGAACAATAGTGTACTTGACTGAATTTTTTTATTTTTTAAATTAATTAATTTACTTTTAGTCAGAAGCTTAAATGCTTGAAGAAAGTTTTGTAATTATAAATTGTGCCTATGAATTTCGTAAACTATTTTTTTTTCTTTAAATGACAAAGTGAAGGAATAAAACTATCATATGTCTATGATACATGTGAATTTCTTTAATAGTGTTTAAAAAGCATCCCAGAATGCCCTCCATAAATTTGTTAAGAGAATGAACTGTGTACATAACTGGAATCTAGTCAGTCTAGTCAGGGTGACTAAAAAGATAAAATTGCTTAACTTTTTTGATCACTTTATAATTCCCATAATTCCAATTGTGTTATATTTAATAGTCTTAGCACTTAGTCTTAAGTGATAAAAATAGTAATAATTATATAAAGAATGAATAGGTGTGCAATTTTTTATTTTATTTTGCACTGTACTTTCCTGAAGGAACAGAATTTGGATTTAAATTAATATTTAGAGTGTTGTTACTGTTGTATATAAGAGCACTATGACAGTGATGATGTGTGTTTGTGTAAGTGTGCTACTGCTACTGGCAGGAGAGGTGAATCTCGCACAAGTTCACCGAGTTCATCTCAGTGTTCAGTCTCTCCCTCAGAGAAGTGTGTGTTTATCTTACCTAAGGGAATGTGAGAATCACTTAATTAACTTTGGATTTGATCTCACATCCAATATCTCTGAAAATATCTTCAAATTGAACCGTGAATCAAACTGATGGTTTTTCAGTGCACATCTCGCTGTACTACGTCACGCAAAGAGTAATAAAATGTCTCTGTCTGTTTGTCTTAAGGTTATAATCAAGCAAGAACCAGGAGAGGTGCCCACCCAGCCGTCACCACAGCAACAGGTGATCTCCACGGCAACATCCCAGCAGCAACAACAGTATGTGACTGTGAAGGGCGGTCACATGATAGCCATGTCACCGCAGAAACAGAGCGGGGCGGGGGCTGGAGGAGGGGCCACACCCAGCAAGGTTTCTATGTATTCTTTTTGTTTTGTTTTTACCAGTATGTTACTGTTCATTATGCTTATTTATGTTTCATAGTTATTTGACTCTTAAGTCACGAAACCAATATCATATCTTTCAGTTCTTTGGCTGTAGTTCATGGCTGAAAACATTTGAGCATCAAAGCTCAATGATTGTTTCGGTCCACATATAATATCCAAAATTGATGTCTAGCTAGTTCCATACAAAACTGAAGTCTTTCTATAGTTCCATCCCTTGTTCAATGCTGCCCGTCCTGTCTGAGAGAGCTTTTGAAAACTGGAGTGCGCTGTGGTCATGCGGTCTAAACATATCTCAGGTCATTGTGTCTCTTTGGACGTCCTACTCGTCTCTTTACTGCAGGCTTTTTTTAGCACTTGAGAGTCAAAGCTGCTCCTGTTTAGAGACTGTCCATCTACAATGCGCCACTCTGCGCAAAAAATACATCTTAGTTCTGACTCTACAATAGAGGCTTAAGCACATTTATTTTTTTATTCCATATTTTTTATTTTACTCCACAGATCTCAAGGTTTAAAGTCAGGCCATTTTCTATATGATCTCTATAAACAATATAATTTGTTAAAGATGCATTTCCTCGATATGGCCCATATAAGGGTGTGTTCACACTTGGTATGTTTGGTTTGATTAAAACAAACCCTGGTGCGATTGCTCTATCAGTGCAGTTCATTTGATTAAGTGTGAACGCTGCCATCCAAACCCTTGTGTTCACCAAACAAGCCGACCGAGACCGCTGAAAAGATGGGTTTTGGTCTGGTCTTCGTTTGTGTGTGTGATGGAGGGATTCCTGCCGCTGTTTTGATTCCTTTACACATTCTATAAGCTCTTCACGAGTTCTCAGCTCCATCATATACCATCATATGTACGCATATGCAGCGAGCCCATTTATCCCAGCACACAGCATTGTTTTGGATGTACGCCGTCCCGTCACAAAATGTGTTTTTTAGGTTTTGTGTTAAAATGCCAATGTAAACGCTAAGCTGACCAGGACTAAATTTATTGACAAATTTTTTTTTTGGCCCCAAGACTCCGGACCAAAAGATTTCTATTTCAAATAAATAATGTTCTTTAATAATATTTCACAATGTCACTCCTTTTCTTTTGATCCGATGAATGTAGTCTTGGTAAGCATAAGAGACTTATTTGAAAAATTCAAAAAATTCTTACTGACCCCAAACTTTTAAACGGTAGTATACTTATTTTTTAATTACAAATTATTTAAAGAAATTAAGAGCAGAGGAAAGATGTTGAGTAACCAAAAAGTGACCAAAAGTCTTACTTTTATTGTAATTAAAACTTTAAGTAATGGCACCTTTTAAAAACTGTTTACAAAGTGCTTTACAGAAGAGAAATGCGTACGTGCATTCACAGAAAAGAAAAACATATACGCATAATAGAAATAAGACAATAAAACAAAATACAACAATAAAATAAATCAAGGAAAGGCCCCAGCGAACAAATGTGTTTTGAGATACTTTTTTAAAAGTGCATAACTCTGTGTGTGTGTGTGTGTGTGTGTGTGTGTGTGTGTGTGTGTGTGTGTGTGTGTGTGTGTGTGTGTGTGTGTGTTTGTTTGTTTGTTTGTGTAGGTGTTGGGGATTCCACTCTGCTCTGCCGTCAAACAGGTCTCGATGAGCAGTGGGCAGATATTGGTTGCTAAGTCCAGCCCCTCTGTGTCCAAGGTGGTAGGCCAAAAGCAAGTGGTAGCACAGGGCGTCGCTAAGGCAATCGTCAGTGGAGGAGGTAGCGGTGCGAGCGGCATTGTGGGACAGCAGGTGCATGCTGGTACAAAGGCAGCAAGTGGGTCTGGAGGAAGTGGCAAAAGTGGAGGTCAGAGTTCATACACTTTTTTTTTTCTCTTGACCCTCATCATGCCATAAAGTAACCCATATAGTTCAATTGCTCTCTACTATGCTATGTCTTTCTTTTAAACAAGTCAAAATGAATTAATGAACTATTCTTAACTAAGGGTGACGTGACAAGTTGTCAGCATTAGGTTGTTTTTTGTCCTCACTGAAAATGATACACTGCACAAAGCTATAATCTCAACAAATCAGAACTGGTTTGTAATTATTTGCTGAACCAGTTGCTGATTTGTTCAGATGCATGAATCCATGTATGAATTGTAAAATAAAATTGTGTATGTTAAATTTCGTCAGTTTTAGAAGGTAAAGTGTATATATGTGTACAATGTTCAGAAAGCATTTGTCTTGCCAGGGATGCTAATTAAGATGTTCAGAATAGTGTGTGAATGCATCTGTTTGTGTGTTTAGAGAAGTGTTTGTCAGGCTGTTCAGCAGATGTTGTGCTGAAAGGGAAATATCACAGGGCTAATCTAAGTGTGGCTGTACTGCAGAGCTGACTAAACCATTAAGGCAGGAACACACCAAGCCGACGGTCGGCCGTCAGGCAGTTTTTGTGCGTCGGCTGACTAAGTTTTCTCAGTGTGTTCCGCACCGTCGGCTGAAATTGGTTCTCGTCGGCTTTGTAACAGCCGATTCGACATGTTGAATCGGCGTCGGGCCGTCGGTGAGAGAGAGAACTCTGATTGGCTATGTTACGTCATCTTACATGAGTGTTCCTTGGCAAATATTTAAATATTAACATGAGTGGAGTGGAATAAAGAAAGTGTTTAACAGGATTGATATTCAAAACGGTAAGCACACACGCACTGCTTTGTTTATGGTTTGTGTAACGTTATCTGCAGCCTGCAGCGTCGGTTTCTCTTTTTAATGTCGAATATAGATGAATATATCTGCAGAAGTAGACAGTTGTCTCAATTACACGTAGGCGCAGAACGCGCATTCTAGCTAACAGTTGGCTGTAGTTCTCTCGGTGTGTTCAAGTACAGCTTTTTACCCCGACGCGAGGCGACAACACAGTCGGCTTTCATCAGCGCTAGTTCGTCGGCTTCATCTCGGTGTGTTCCTGCCTTTAGGAATCGCCATTACTCAGTCAGACGCTTGTATCTCCCTGCTGCCACAGGTGGAAACAGGATTTAGTTTGATTCATTTTAAAACACAAAAGGGACAGATTTTAAAGGGACAGATCAGCAATAAAAAATGAAATAAATATTAATAATATTAATAATTAATTTACTCGTCTCTTATTTTGTGCCGAACTTGTATAACACTTTTCTTTCATGAAGCACAAAAGAGTGAAAATTAAGTACACTACCATTATTTTTTTAATGACATTTTTTATTCTCACCAATACTACATTTATTCAATCAAAAATAACTGATGGATCAATTTAAAATAACTATTTTCTACTTTAATATATTTATAAAAAAAACTGTCACTATTGATCAATTGAACGCATCCATGCTGAATAAAAGTATTAATTTCTTTCCAAAGAAAATCTGACCCCAAACTTTTGAATAGTAGTTCATGCTGCTTTTTCCCATACAGTGGTAAACCTATAGCCGCCTTGTGCTTTCAAGGATAAAAAAAACATGAAAATAGTTAATACGGTTCAGAGCCATACAGTTGCTTTCAGTGAACAAAAGGTCAAGTTGATATTCACTGAAACTTTTGGTGATTTGTGTTTATTTTTATTTTTCAGTAATGGCTACCCTCCAGCTGCCAGCAAATAACTTGGCAAACCTGGCTAATCTGCCTCCAGGCACCAAACTCTACCTGACCACCAACAGCAAGAACCCATCGGGCAAAGGCAAACTGCTACTGATCCCACAGGGAGCCATTCTGAGAGCCTCACACAGCGCAGGTCAGACATACACTGACACGCTACATGTATCATAGGATTTGGGAACTATCATTGTCTCTCTGGGCCTGTTTACATCTGGTATTAAGATGTATTTTGATTGATCGAATCACAAGTAGACGAGGGAAACACCTTGAGACCTGTTTACAACTGTTGTTTTAATTCATTTCATTTTTTGTCTCTGTAGGCCAGCAGTCTCAAAGTTCTGGTTCTGGAGGGTCACATTCCTCCAGTGGTTCCTCGGGGACTGGCAGCCTGCCTTCCAATTTATCCTACACTTCTTACATCCTTAAACAGACTCCACAGGTAATAGTTTTTGTTGTAAACTGTTTAAAATAAAGATTTTTACACACTAAGTCTGTGGAATGGATCCTGATATACTCAAACGGTTTAGTTCAATTTAAACAACTATAGTTTGAACGTGTACTATCACTTTGTTCACGCAGTAACTCTTGCATATGCTATATATACTCTAAATAACCTTTATTTAATGTGTTTAGCTCAGTGGGTGCTCTTGTTGTCCAAAACAGTGTCTAGTCAAAGACTCATATACACACACATTTCAAAAGCCTTTCCCTGTCAGTTTGTGTTACGTTGACAAAGTCACTATTGATCTTTCCAGGGCACGTTTTTGGTTGGCCAGCCAGGGGGCTCTGGGAAACAGAGCTCTGGTGGTGGTCATGTGGCATCCAGTCCTGCTTCCAGTACTCAGCAGGCCATTCGAGTCACAGCAGGACAGAAGGCAGCCATTTTGGCTCAGGTGTGTAACAAAGAAAAAGGATTTAATAACACAAAATTTCCTCGTCTACTTTATGTAGTTGTTTAGCTTCAGGAATATGTAATGTAATATGTTATTTAATGTATATTACAATAATTATTATAAGTGTCAACATTATTATTATATAATTTATTTTATTATATATAATAATTTATATTCAAGTTTTTTTATTTATTATATAGATGGAGTATATTGGATTGAAATAGACAGGTGTTTAGGTTTTGCTGTAGGTTGTTTTTACATGCAAGATAATGTAGTTGAAAGATGTTTTGTCTTTTTTTTCGCAGTACCTGACCCAATTTAACTTTTAATTAGATTCAACATGCAAGCTCCCAATTCCTGGAAAATATCATTTCTTTTTGGTGTGGTTCTGTAGATAGCGATGCAGAAAACACTGAGATGGATTCAACAGCGCATTAATTTCCCTTGCTAAAACAGTCATAGTTAGCTTCAATAAAATAAAGAAATAAAATGTTAAAACACGCACACTCACAGTGACTCAGAAGGAGTGGGATCAGTTTAGCTACTGTGTAAAAGCAAAAGTGTTCAGGAGTGTGCCATTATTTCCTCCCTCTCCATCATCGCTTTCTTGCTCTCTCTCCATCTCATTGATCTTTCTTTATCTCTTTTCTTTTTTTCCACTTGCTGCACTTTCATTAGTGTTACACAACGCCTCTTCTGAAAAGCTCACACTCTCTAGAGCCCTTCCTGTGTGTGTGTGTGTGTGTGTGTGTGTCCTGATTATCAGATAGAGGCTAATGAGTAGCCTATGCCTGCAGCTGACATTTGAGCTGTAATTCAACCTGTGAACACACGCTCATGCACATCTTTTCCTTCCTTCCTTCTCTTACTACCTTTCTTCTTGTTAATTATCCATTAAAATCACACCCTCATTATTCTCATCATGAAGTGTAGCACACAGGGCACCATGATTTCTGCTCATCATTTTTTTTATTAGAATTCTCGTTATTCCCTTCAGCACAGGTGAGACTAAATGAATATTAAAGTACATAATTGCCAACAACATTTCGGTTTATATACAGAATGTATGAATAGATAAATTAAATCAAATAAAAGGAAATGGTACTAAAAATCTATTTCAGTTCTGTAATGATATGTTTTAAAAATTAAACAAGAAAAATGTTGGGAGGGACTAGTTTTTATGACCTGAAAGCATTAAAACTAAATGCATTACATATATATGGGTTTTTTCAACTTCTTTCTATTAATGTTTGATTGACAGGTGGTGGGTGGGTCTCAAGGCTCTCAGGTGAAGCTGTCAGATGGCTCAGTGAAGATGGTAACAGCTGCTGCAGCAAGTCACCTGAACAAACCAGGCACAACAACCCTGAGAATGACGGGAGGTGTCATTACTGCCACAAGCTCCACCCCAACAACACCCAGTTCCACGCCAACCTCTCAACAGGTAAGAGATGTATCTTTTTTTTCTACATTGTCTGACAAGGCGTGACACATTGACTCGAGAATTGACGTACGTATTAGGTAGGGCTGGGTATTGACACAAATTTCACAATTCGATCGATTTTGATTCACCGGCTTGCAATTCGATTAGATTTCGATTCAATATTGATTGTTTCGGATATAAGGTACAATACATGGCAAATTTTCTCAAGGAAAACAAATCTCTTAACAAATGCTGTAGGCTAAACTATGGAGTCAGTTCATTAGCCTACTATAATATTGAAGGTAAAAATTAACTGATTTGTAGCTATACAAACACTTAAATTACACCTTTATTTATTTTATAATAAGAAAGTATTATGAATTATAAACATTTTAATGGTGGCTGTCATGATTTATTCAAACATGCATTAAATATTGAAGAACATTAAAAATTATAATGGATATATAATAGGGTGCATATATTTAGCAAAATTCTCCTATCTAGAGTTAGTTTTTCTAGCTAACTGATGAGTTTATGGTCACATATGTTTTTTTCTGAGGTAAATGTGACATGACATTGTTTACAAGTTGTTTAACTGCCGTCTTTCCACGGTTGAAACACTGATTGAGCGATTTCATGTGACATGATACGGATTTCGCTAAGTTCTCTATCTTTTAACTCACTTTTAGATGCATATTACAGTCTTCTCATGTTTATTTCACAATGTAACTGGTATTATCGCACTGCTGCTTCTCTTGAACTGAGCTGCACACGCCAGAGCGATCTCACGCCACAGCGCCAAAACGGTATTTATGTTTTGAATTTAGTAATAAAATGGATGTAATTTGAAATTTGAGACTTTATTTCATATCAATAGTAACAAAGCACAAAGATTATTGCGATTTATTGGATGGGATGCGTGCTACAATGTTCCATTCATTCATCAAATAAAAACAGGATGACTAATCGATTCTTGAGATTTAAGAATCGACATTGGTTCGTAAAAATGAGATTTGATTAATATTGAGAAATCTATATTTTTTACCCAGCCCTAGTATTAGGTAGCTTATGGCTCGTTTCCACTGAGCGGTACGGTACACAATTATTTGCGTTTCCACTGTCAAAAGTTGTGAATGGTACCAAATGCCGAACCGTACCACTTTTTTGGTACCCTTTCGTTGGGGTACCTGGCACAGTGGTACGGTACTAAAGGGTGGAGCTAGACTCACTGCAGAATGTTGATTGGTTGACAGAGTATCGTCACTTGCGCGTGCTACAAGGGGAATGACAACAATAGAAGCGCCATTTTTTTAATATACAGTTAAAAAATAATACTACTGTTATTGTGTCACATAATGTAGTTTTAAGAGTTTTTCAGGCGAGAATGTTGTCGTTTAAAGCTCAAATCTGTGGTTTATTTATAAAGATTTATGATAATTTGATCCTATGAGATCCATTCCAGGCGATCACCGGGTGGGCGACGCTCATGTTGCCCGCCTGGAGCAGCCTTTCCTCGGCTAGTCGTTCTGACATTTGCCGCTGACTCTGATGTCTCTGTAGTGTCAATTCGTCTTGTGTAGCCCTAACAGGCAATCTTTGGTCTTGTGAATCTATAATTCGTTCCCTGGCCAATCGTTTTGGCTGAGGGCTAAGTGAAGTTTCATATATTTAGGCAATTTAACTTTACCGTTGTAACGTTAGACTAGCACTGAATTTGTACCTTCTTGTACCTTTTACTTATACTTTTATTATGGGTATTTTTGATAAAACTGAAATTTAACAAAAAGAGATAGGGTTGAGTTTTGTCATTTTTATTTTATTACAAGAATATCACTGCAATGTTGTTTATTGTATTAACATTTGTACTAGGGCTGCAACTAACGATTATTTTGATAACCGATTAATCGGACGATTATTTTTTCGATTAATCGGATAAAAGTTTTTAGAACATTTAATTTGATTGTTTGTTTATTATAACTAAATAAAAACCTCAATCAGGGTATTTATGTGTAAAAGTGTACTTTAAAAAGTGCAAAAGCCACACATTGAGTTTTACTAATATAATCTTTATTTTTTACATGTTAAACCTTAATATATTGATAAATTAAAGATAGAAAGACTGAAAACAAGCATGTGAACGTAGCAGAGCCGCAGTAGATTGCGTTTGAAAAACAATTAAAACTTAATAATAGACAAATGCTATAAAAAGAGAATGGAATGGAGGTACGCAGCAAGCTAACAGGCTTGATTAAAAGGACAGGAAAAATGATGCTTTAGTAGTGCACAAGCATTCGCTGAAAACCACTGACTACAGTGACTAAAAAAAAATGTTTTACTGCTGCTGTTATTAACTGCCTTTATATTTAGTGCATATTTAGTGCTTCTCTTTGTAAACACCGTTTTAATTTCTTTGGTAGCGCTAGTTTAATCCATAACTTATGTTGCGAGTGAACTGATTGCGCAACCTGATGCTCGAGACAAAATAGATCTAGTGTGGCTGTCCCGAAGTTAGTAAACAAAGCTGTTTACACAGTAGCATTGTTTTCTCAGATCAGATAGCTATCTGATCGTGAAAAGACCAGGTATAAATGCCCTCCGAAACGCATTCTAGACGGATTTGAATCTGATCGCTCAAACCGCTTCAGGAGGAGATCTGAGACTCATTCCAGACGAAACTGGACAAGTGTAAATGCATCTGGTTGTTGAAACCACATGTAAATTTTACTCCTCCCAAAAATGCTAAAAAATAAACATGCAAGAGCGTGTTATATAGGCTATATGTTATTATGTAAAAATATTTTAGCCAGATATGACGACGCTACTGCAACACGCATCACCGCAGATGAGAAGCTGAACATCTATTTATTCGTTTATTTATTTATTTATATATTTGTTGGTTAATTTGTTCGATTAGTTTTATCTTCATCGAGCTTACTCCACTGCCGCCGCTGAGTAAAAACCTCCGGTGGCTCATTACTGCCACACTTTGGTCACCGCAGATTTAAAATATTTATGAAATGAGCCGCTTACGGCAAATAAAAGTTATTTAGCAACTAATCGATGACTAAATTAGTTGACAACTATTTTAATAATTGATTTTAATCGATTAAATCGATTAGTTTCAGCCCTAATTTGTACAAATGCACATGTTGCCTGGAATATGTTAATAGTATTAAAATGTAAACGAAAAGATGCAGGGGTTTTATATTTCATTTTGTTATAAATAGGCTAACGTTATACATGCAGTGAATAATAATCAATAGGCCTACGCATTGCCTGAACCACATTTGTGTGCCTATAGACCTTATGCACCAGAGAAACCAGGGCGCCGCCATCTTAGGAATATTGTCTTTGAACTTCCGTTTTTGCGTTCGCTCTGTATATTTCTATGGCATCGCTGTCCGGGAGTAATTGGCTGGTGAAGTTGATTTACTTATTGTAGAGTTAACGAAAGTTATCATGAGCATTGTAATGTTTATCATAAGCATTGTAAAGCATATGTCTTAACAAATGGACCTTGGAATTTTTTTAAACGAGCCGTTCATTCATAACTATGCAAGATCGCTGTGAAAATACAGACCGGAAATCAAAAGATAACGAGCTCAGCGCTGAAAAGGGGCGTGGCTACATAAGGTCTATAATGTTTAAAATTTATTTAAATGAAAACGAAAAGAGGCAGAGTGGTGTTTTATAACACATTCTGTTTTATTGTGTACAGAATAGTACATACAGAGATAACCGGAGTAGCAGAGCGAGCTGAGTGACGCTTTCAAGAACGCACGGTTCCATTTAGTTATAATTACGCGTCCTCGGGAGTCCTTCGCCTGAGTCGGACCACTTTTTTCAGGATCGATCCGATACCAAAAATTCTGAGTATTGACCGATACCAATGCCGATCCGATACAACACAGTTTTTTTTTTAAATCAAGTAGAATTTATATAACTCTCCTTGTGTTGAACTGATAATCACTCTTTTGTGTGTTAAACACAATCTACTTAATACATATCATACATGATCATAATCTTTGACAAAAATGCTATTATAAACTAGATTAGTGCATAATTCAGCAGTAAAATTTAGTCTAGAAAAAACATGAGTCCACAATAATTGCATAAAATCTGGACATATAGTGAAAAAAACAAATGAGAGACAATAAGTGTAGCACTAAATCTGGTAAAACGTTACACATTGCTCTTTGTATTGTTGTAAAATACATTCATGAAAAACAAGATAACAATAATCAAAAAGATAAATTATTTTATATATAGCTATGGGCTGCTATACAATTGAGGCATGTTTTGAATGTATAGCACAACTGTTTAATGGGGCTGCAACATATGATGAACAGAACAAGAAAAGCTATTAATAATCTTTCATTGCGTCACTGTATTATGAAATGAAAGGCTGCAATACAGTGCGGCACAAAGCGTTTATGCGCATCCCGAGCGCAGAATGATGTGCTTTAACCAACACGAAGTCACAGTGCGTCGAGTCCGCATTGAAAAGTTCAAAGCACAAACGAAAGACATATTGATGCATAGTGTATTACAGTATCTATCAATGCAATAGTTTATTGAGCCTTTTTTTTTAACAGTTTTAAATTTCAGTTACTGTGCGTGTGAAGCACAGTTATAGTGCTCTGACTCTACTCTAGGGTTGTGATTTAACAGACACCCGGTAGAAAGTTACATGATTAAGTTACAGCAATACAGTCCAGCAAGATAAAGTCATTTTATGCGAAACTATAGACCTTTATCTACAGATCAAGTATAATAATAGTAACATTGAATCATCTTGGAGAGGGTTTCATCATGTTGACTGTCGTAACCGAAAGCGACGCGCTGTTTGAATGCTAAATGGAGAATGATTGACAGCCGCAGCGGAGGGAAAAGTTTACGTGAGCTTGAATTTAATTACTTAAATGTTCATTTCTATCTCACATTATACTATAATGGCTTCAGAACACTTGTAATATAGTGCACGAAAACTTTATGGTGCTTTATAATGTTTTTGTGGCTTTTGTGGGGCTTACCCGATACCCGATCGATCCAGCTAAAATGTCAGTATCGGATCGGTGCATCCCTAGTTTACCATGTCGCTTTCTTTTCGCGCGAAAATGACGTCGATCAAGTAGGGTACTGTTGCCGGTGGAAACGCTAGCCGGATCATGGTTTACCGACCGAACCATACTGTACTGTACCGTACCGTACCGCTCAGTGGAAACGAGCCATTAGTCATCATCATCATTCTGTTTCTTTGACATTATAGAAACTTGTGTTGTGCATGGGTCAAAAAGTTTTGACCTACAGTCCCTCTAATGTTTTTCCCTGTACAGTCAGCAGAAGCCAGTGGAGCATCCTCCTCTCAGCCATTACCTCAGACAGCTAAAGCACCACCGCAGCACCCTGTGCTTGTAGCTGCCAATCAAGCTGCCGTGATCAGTGCTGCCAAGAGCGCTAGCTCTGCCGCCAACACAGCAAAGAGTTCTGCCTCTGGCACTGGGGCCGTAGTCACAGTTGCCAAGACCGTCAACATGCCTCTTATCAGTCTGTCAAAGGGGGCGGGGTCAACTGTAGTGGGCGGGTCCAAAAGCTCCAGCCCTTCATTGGTCACTGCAACGCCACTGATTGGGGGAGGAACTTTCAGTGGGAAAACTGCTACTGCCATCTCAGGTAACCAGTCATTTGCTGTCCAGAGTTGCCATATATTTTGTCCTTAGGGTGCGGTCACATTTACCATTGTTCAGGAATCCAAATAATCTGGAATTTTGTGTAAGGACAAAAGATTTCCCCACACAGATTTAGTTATGGGTTGAAGTTGCAAATTTGCAGCATTGACCAACAGAAAGCTGCTTGGTTTGAAAGTGACTGATTTGTGAGCTGGCCTTCATACCTCACTGCATTATTGACAATAGAGAACAGACCTTTTTTGCCCATAAAATTTCGCTAATATGATCAACACCTTTAGAATGGCAAACCGCTAAAGCTCCCACAGACTCTCACAGATCACAAATGTAATTAAATGAAATGTAATCTGATGACTGAATGGCCTTGACTATTAGCTTCAGAAGTGAAATAAATCTTTCTCAACACTGACTTAGGGGTCAAAGTCTTATAACTTCATACGTCACAGTAACTTTATCATGATTAATGAATGGAAAAATTAAAATTGGTTGACATATAAAAAAAAAACACATTAGAGCACATATTTTTTTCAGATTATTTTTTACATTTTTTGGTCACCGTTTTGTGTTCACCATGATTCTCTTCACTTGCAGGAATGTTGAAGTTGCACCCAGCTCAGTCCAGTTCCCAGCAAACAGTTCTCACCATCCCATCCAATCAGCTGAAGCAGCTGAGTGTGGGCAGTGGGTCCTCTGCGCTGCAGACTATCTTGATGCCTGTTGGCAAAGGTAACAGCACCCTGTTCCTCTTATACTCACACAGCCTTACTCACACTCCTGATCTCTACAGTCCTGAAGGCAGTGAGTCTGTGTAATATTGTAAAGTTAGATTATTTATTTTCAACTTCATGCTCTAGTTAACTGCTTTGACACATAAGCTCTCTTCCCAATGCTGGCAACCCAAAGATTGAAGGTTCGATTCATGATTCATCACATGAATTTTTGTTTAGCATTCATCAGCGATGACAGTAATAGGTGAACAGAGCTCCAGAGACACTCTTCTGTCAGATATGGTTTTCATTTTCTCATTTTGCGCTCTCTCTACCTGGTTGCTTTGTTTTAGATTGATCTGTGCGGCACCATGGCTGCAGAAGCTGCCTCAATTTAGTTTTTTGCATTGAATGAATACAGTACATCAGAGCAGTGAGACAGGCCATTTCCTGTAACAATATGCAAGCTGCTGTCATAGTGATAGAGTGGGATATGAGTAAAGAAAGGAGAGATTACAGCATTCAGTAATTGAGAAATGGCAGACTTGAGTGCTCTTAACATTTATGAGGGACAACAGGAACTGTATGAATCAGGACATAAAAAACACATTAATGCTACCTTAGTCATGTCAGAATGATGGTTTTTACTAAATTAGCTCTAGGGGTGGGCAATATGAACAAAATGTAACTTCACAAAATGAAAAATTATATTTCCAGATAACAATATATAGTAATTATTTAATTAATTAATTAAAAACACAATAAAACAAAGATACAAATAAATAAGCCTGGTAAAAGGTGTATTTTAAGATGTTTCAAGTAAGAAATACTACGAAAATTGAATAATGAAATGTAAAAATAAAACATTCTTCACTGTATGAATTAAATATACATTAATTATGCACTTTATTTTCCTACACTGAGGATATATTACATACCACGATATAGGAAAATATCTATTGATAGACACTATATCATCATCACCATGCAACAGATTTAGTTATATAGTACTTTATATAGTCCAGTCACCCAATCTAGTTACTAAAGTCCCCCTGTGGTCAATAATTGTATCCCTTAAAACTCATCTTTGATCACCAAAATGGCATATTTAAATGTTTTTCCTGTGGATTTTTTTTAATTCAGGCCTTAAATAGCTTGAACGTAAATACACCCTTGCTTCATGTAGTATATGTGGATCAATGAATATGCAAACGAGCCCCACCTACACTCACTCATACAGGCTTGCCTAAAATGGTAATGCAAAATCAGAATGGTAATGCATTTTATGTATCACTCTCTAAAACATCGGACACATAACTGTAATTAATATGATTAGCTTTGGCTTGACTACATTCTCAAACAGCTAATAATGTATTGGTAATGTTACATAAACCATGTTCCCGTTCGCCATCTCAGAGTCAGACAGCTGCCTTCTAAAAATCAGTGTCCTTAGAAACGCTTTGAACAACTCAGAACTTCAGTGGAGAAAGGCATATAGTTCATCATAACATTGTAATATACATCAATACATAATTCACCCGCTATATTGCTAAATGTTCCTGATTTTTCATATCAACAGAAAAATATACCGGGATAACCTGGCTTCTCTTCAGACTCCACTGCTTCAGGGCGTTCATAGTTAGTGATATGCTAAAGCATGCCCGCACATTGACTTGATTGGTTACGAGGTAGTTTGTGACGTGAGAAACACCAGTAATTTCAAACAGCGTTTTTGAGACTGTCTTTGGTTCACTGCAGTTTTTTAAGGAGAAAATACAGTGTTGACTGATGAATTTCTGAAAGCATTTTAAAAACACCACATAGACATATAAACAACATTTAAAAGCTTGGGTTAGTTCACCCCGAAAATTATAATTCTGTCAGTAATTACTCACCCTCATGTTGTTCCAACCCTGTAAGACTTTCGTTCATCTTTGGAACACAAATTAACATATTTTGATTAAATCTGAGAGCTGGCTCATTCCTTCATAGGCTGCAAGGTAATTTCATTTGCCAGCCCAGAAAAGTTATTAAAGACATTGTTAAAATAGTCCAAGAGACTACAGTGGCTCAACTTTAAATTTATCTAGTGACTAGAATACTTTTTGTGCGCAAAAAAACAAAAATAACGACTATATTCAACTATTAAATGTCTTCTGTGTGGTCCTCTGACGTGAGTTCACGAGAGCGCCACGATGCATGCGCGAGAACTGAGAAGAAGACGCAGATGGTTCTCGATGTAGTGTTTAAAATGGTTCTAAAGTGTGCATTTCCTGGATGTCCGAATCGTGAGAAACCAACGAGAAAACGTAAAAGTGCACACCAATGCCGCAAAATGAATGGCTTACCTTTCACACTTTCCCATCAAATGATCGTGAGCGTCATCTTCTCAGTTCTCACGCATGCGTTGTGGCGCTCTCGTGAACTCACGTCAGAGGACCACACAGAAGAAAATTAATAGTTGAATATAGTCGTTATTTTTGGGGGTTTTTTGCGCACAAAAAGTATTCTAGTCGCTAGATGAACTTGAGGTTGAGCCACTGTAGTCTCTTGGACTATTTTAACGATGTCTTTTCTGGGCTGGCAGATGAAATTACCTTGCAGCCTATGAAGGAGTGATCCAGCTCTCAGATTTAATCAAAAATATGTTAATTTGTGTTCGGAAGATGAACGAAAGTCTTACGGGGTTGGAACAACATGAGGGTGAGTAATTACTGACAGAATTGTCATTTTTGGGTGAACTATCCTTTTAAGGCTGCACATCATGTTGCTGCTGGTCTCCCATGATCAGAAAAATACGAAGCAATTTTTGTAGCCTTTGTAGGAATTAAAGTACCTAAAAGCAGATTACCCCAGATTTACATTTTTACATTAATGCATTTAGCAGATGCTTTTATCAAAACATGTGTTATTTGTACTGTTTGGTTTTTGGACCTTTTAATGTAATTACTGTTTTTTTGTTGTTGTTGTTTTCATTTATCCAATCTATTGTAATATTTAATATAAAAAGCCCTTCTTGGGACAGGTGTTGCGAATCAGCCTTGGCTATAAACACTATAATAACGACATGGGATTACTTCGAGAAGATATGTGCACTGTCCCTACCAAAATAAACTATAAATAAATAAATATCCAAAGCTGCCGATGATTAACAACAACGGATAATAAATTAATACTGCAAACTAATATTGTATACTTTTTGTATTATAGCTTGTCTAATAATGACCCATAAATAATAAAGTCAAAAGTTAATTTACCCTTGTGCCTCTGAATCAGTCGGGAATATCCAGAAAAGATTTTCCCTTCAGGTCTATCGGCATCCCTAAAGGAAGCTATTGATATGTAGTTAGCTGTAACATCGATACAATATCAATCACACACCTAAGGCACATTCTCTGCTTTTCATTTTGTTACAATAGCTTTGGTTAAGCTCTTCGATGGGCGAAATAGCGAGAAAGAAATATTAAATGGGTAACCAAAAATACTTTAGTGCATATTATTTAGTAATAAAAACTTCTGGATGTCCAAAATGTTCTGCTCCTGAAAAAGTATATCAATATCTGACATAGCATCTTGTTTATATTTCAAACTACCGTTCAAAAGTTTGGGGTCGGTACGATTAAAAAAAAAAAATTGAAAGTCTTTTATGCTCACCAAGACTGAATTTACTTGATCAAAAATACTGTAAAAACAAGTAATGCTGTGAAATGTTATTACCATTTAAAATAACGTTTCTATTTTAATATTTCTGTAATTTATTTGATCGTGATACATTTTTTCAGGTTTTTTTTTTATGAATAGAAAGAGAAAGAACAAAAAAACAGCATTTATTTAAAATAGTAAAGACATTTATAATGTTTCAAAAGATTTCTGTCACTTTTGATAAATGCTATGCATCCTGGCTGAATAAAAGCATTAATTTCTTTAAAAAAAAATTCAAACTTACTGATTCCAAACTTTTGAACGGTTAAGTAAACCTGTGTGTGTTTGTGTTTCAGTTGTGCAGTCTGGTGCTAAAGCATCTAGCAGCAACACAACCACGAGTGGAACTGCTTCCTCAGCATCCACAACTGTAGCTCAAGGTAAGACATATGCACACACACACACACACACACACACACACACACACACACACACACACACACACACACACACACACACACACACACACACACAGGGAGTACACACAAGGAGTTATGTGTATAGCTATTCAATCCACTGAGTTCAAACTTTTTCTTTACCTCTGTTGTGCATGTCTCGTTACAGTTAAAACTGAACCTGGTTTGGTTGGTTTCACTTGTATGACTCCAGTTCCCCAAACATCTGCCCCAGCCACTTCAACACCCACCCCTGCTTCCTTGCCGACAACCCCTACATCCACAGACACAGCTGCTATTAAAGAAGAACAGGGCATGGAATCAACACATGAACTCATCAAGTAAGGAGCGCACGCACAATTGTGTGTCACCCTGATCTGTCAGAATATCTGCGATGCACTAAAGCTTCTGTTTCTCAGAGGGGCATTGACACACATAGACTTGCACATTCATCAATTTTTTAATTGCACGTTGTCAGTAATAATACTGATGTAATTCTCAACATTTTTACATTTTCTGGCATAAATACAATTTTATTAATTACTCTATTCTAAGTTACAATGCAATTTTTCTGACCAATTCAATCTCGTAACTATTGAGTAAAACGCAATAGAAAGATATGTTCTCTATTTATTGTCTTTTTTATTTTGCAGTGCCTAGACTTCAATCTAGTTTGCGAACTCACAATTAAAATAATAATCAAAAAAGCAAATGTGTTGCTATGGTGCGCCACTGCTGCTCAATATCAGTGCAGGAAACTCATTTTAATTTTTTGTAATGTTGAAAGCTTTTAATATTTGTGAACATTTTTGTTGAAATATTGTCAATCTCTCCCAGCACGGAACACATCGAAACCATGACACAACTTCTGACAGTCATAGTGAAGAAATTTCCTCTGATTATTCCTGAGAAAAGTAAGTTTAATTTCACAGATTTTAAAGTCAGCATGCAATAAAAATTCACCCTAGTTAATTTCTACTTGCATGTTATTCATCCATACATATACTGGTGTTCAAAAGTTTGGGTTTGGTAACTTTTTTAATAGTTTTTTTAAAAGTCTCTTATGCTCACCAAGCATTTATTTGATCAACAATACAGTAAAAACAGTAATACTGTGAAATATTAGTATCATTTAAAATAACTATTTTCTATTTCAATATATTTTAAATTTAAATTGATTGTTTTTGCAAAGCTGAATCTTTAGCATCATTACTCGCCTTTAATGTCACATGATCCTTCAGAAATCATTCTAATATGCTGATTTAGTGCTCAAGAAACATTTCTTATTATTATCAATGTTGAAAATCATTGTGCTGCTTAATATTGTGGAAACCTTGATGCAGTTTTTTCCAGGATTCTTTTGATGCTTAGAAAGTTAAAAAGAGCAGCAGTCATTTTAACTAGAATTAGATTTTTTTCTAAAAATGTAATAGTCTTTACTTTTTAAAATGTTTAACGCATCCTTGCTGAATAAATGCATTAATTTCTATAAAACAAAAAAATACTTTAAACACAAACTTTTGAACAACATTGTATGTTATGCTTTTTTTAACCTCGTAATTTTAAATCAAAACGTCATAACTCTTCCAGTGAAATGACAGATGTTTACCAGCTTGCTTCAATCATTTAGTCAACTTAAATAATGTAAATTTACCCTAAGCCAGACCAACAGAGATGTGTGTGTGTGTGTGTGTGTGTGCTTTACAGATGAGGACTCTAATCCCTTCTGCGCCACCTCTGTGGATCAGTACTACTCATGGAACATTGGCAAACGCAGAGCTGCAGAGGTACAGGAGTGTTTGTGTTTTATCTAGTCTGGGTGTATCTGTAAGCTCTGTTGGATTTTATTTACTTTGTTTCTTTCTCTCTGTGTAGTTGCAGCGAGCAGTGGCTGTGCGCCGTGTGTGTGCTGATCTGTTAGAGAGAACACCTCGGCTTCAGGCCCTCACCCCACCTAGAACTAAAGAGGTGCTCCGCTGGTGCCGTCTCCGGGGTTACACACCCCCTGACCCTGAACCCGAACCCCAGCACACAGAGGAGGACTCCATTGAGGACATACTCACACAGATCGACAGTGAACCGGGTGAGTGTGTAGCTTATGTAACGTGTGTGTGTTTTTGAACCTGTGATTGAGGTTAATTCATCATGTCCTGTGTCTCTCTCAGCTATCCAGAGCTTTGACTTACACAAGACTTGGCACAGACAATGCAGTAGTGTTCTCTCTCTCTCTTTAGTTCCCAGTGATGGCGCATTAACCTGTATAATGCTGTCAGTATTCAGAGTTGGGCTTGAATTCAGCTCTCAGAATATATAGTTCAGACATAAGCAGCTGAAATTCAGCATCAGCTCGGTTTCAATCCCTACTAAGCTTTCTACCCAGACAGCATTTTAAGACATCTTAGATACTGTATACTCCAGATGCTGTTACACACAGTTTTTGCTCCCTCATAACAATAAGATATCAAAATGATGCTGCTTTATCCCCCTTTTTCCTAACGAGCCTACTGAGTTTTAGATTATGGGAGGCACTTCCGGTTTGGGTTTAATTTACAATATATGATATATTATATATCCCATGAATAATTCACTGGAATGGACTGAGAATCTCTTGTTTTTCTCCCCAAATCTTACGTTTCTTCCAGGTTTGCTTTCACGCAGATGCTTTAAAATGTAATTGTCTCCCCTTTTCACTTCTAATCCCCATTAGCAATGTTTACTGCAATGTTTCTAAAGCAGGTAAATACAGTATTAAGGAAATCACTCTGAAATAATTATTATCACTCAATGTTCCAGTTAATGAACATTTTAGATTAAGGCAACGCGTGTTACATAATACAGACATATATTACTACAGTGATATTGAGCACGTCCGTAATATTGCTGCAGAAATAAGCAATGAAAACTTTTGGGGCTATTCATTGTCTGTTGTAGTAATTTTTTAATGCTTTTACACTGTTAAATTTCCTTTTAATATTCAATGGAATAATGTCATCTCATTGTACCCATTTAATGAAAATGCATATTATTGAGAACTTTTCGCTGTTTATTTACAGTTTAGGGAAGTTACATGGGGTGTAGGAAAAATGTGGAAAGTGAAGCTCATTTTAGCCATAATTATATGCAGCGTTTCATGCAACTTTTGCAGATAAAGCTGTTCCAGAATGCATTGCGATAAACTGATGGTGAATCGAAGAAGGAAAGTGTTGACTGAAAATTGTCACTCAAATTTTGTTCAGAGTGACTACTGATGGAGATGTTGTCCATAAGGAGTGTTCATAAATTAGTCACTAATGAGGTTTATTTTCAGTTAGCATGCTGCCTTAGAAAATATCCTGTGTTGACAGTACATGGCAAGGATACTCACCAAGGAGTCTTGTTTGTTGTATTTTTTTTTGCTGCCACCTTCGGTCTTCATTCATGTACTTTCTTAGGTTTGCCTTTTTGGAGTTGCTGTACAGAGTAAAACATCTTTGGGTTTGTAAAAGGCACTATACAAACTATTAATAATAATAATAATAAATAATT
This sequence comes from Siphateles boraxobius, assembly GCF_051911475.1. Taxonomy (NCBI): domain Eukaryota; kingdom Metazoa; phylum Chordata; class Actinopteri; order Cypriniformes; family Leuciscidae; genus Siphateles; species Siphateles boraxobius. The sequence goes on from NW_027509215.1 coordinate 3,002,393, forward strand.
ATTTGGCACTTTATAAACTATTAATAATAATAACAATTAATTATAATTAGGCACTATATAACTAATAATCATAGTAATAATAATAATAATAATAATAAATTCATATAATAAACAAGATTATATACAGACTATTATTATTAATAATTATTACTAATAATATGATATCAATAATAATTGATACAAATAATAGTATTGTTAATAAGGCACATTATAAACTATTATTTTAATAATAGTAGTAATAATAATGATAATAACAATAATTAATTATAATAATTATGCACTATATAAACTAATAATAATAATAATACACATATATAAAAGCACAATAATTATTAGGTTATATACAAACTATTATTATTAATAATTATTATAATATATTAATTCTAATAATAATTAGGCAAAATAAAAATTATATTATTGATAATATTGTTAAAAATTATAAGGCACTTCATAAACTTAGTTTTAATAGAAGTAGTGATAAATAATGACAAAATTATTATAATAATATATTACAACAATATATACTACAACAATAATAATTTTGATTAATTATATTAATTATTAGGCACTATATAAACCAATAATAATAGCAATAATAATAAATTAAAACAATAAATATTAGGTTATATACAAACTATTATTATAATATATGAATTAATTATAATAATTATTAGGCAAAATACAAATGATTATTATTGATCAAAATAATAGTATTGTTAATAAATAAATAATAATATTGTTTGGAACCGAGGCATAATGTAGGCCAAGAGTATTGTTTGTTTTTGGTGTGTTTGTGTAGCTCTACTAACTGCTTGTGAGTAGTTGCGTGCTGTTTTACACTAACGGGTTTGTGTGTGTGTGTGTGTGTGTGTGTGTTTGCTTGTTAGAGTGTAGCTCGACTCTGACGGGCTGTGAGGAGTTGTCTCAACGTCTGGAGCAACTTCAGAAGATTCTGAAGGCAGAGCCAGACGAGGAAGATAATGAGCCTCTTGACATCATCAGTGTGAAAGATATAGACGCTGCCAAGGTCAAAGTCAAACTGGAACAGGAAGAGGCCGAACAGGAACCCAAGTTTTTCTTGGGGCGTTGCCCATCTAGCCAGTTCATCAGAGACACAGCGGAGCAGGTGAGTGAGGTTGAAATTTTCTTTGACTTGTCTCTTGTGAGTTTGACTGTGTCAGACGTGTAATGATATGTGTGTGTGTGTTAGATCGGCGTCACGCTGCAGCAGGTGGAGGTGGAGAAGAACTTTTTTGCTCCTGTCGTGGAGACCATGGTTCTTAAGGTAAATGGTCTGAGATTGAGTCATTTATTTTATATAGAGAAACATACACTATGTACTTTTTGTTATTCTGTTTGTGTAAACAGAATCCACGACAAATCATCATTTATTGATTTTTTTGCTCATTCTGCTTTTGTTTGTCTTCTTTTTACTTTCTGTGAGAACAGAAAATGTTTCCTGAGAAGAACACAGTGTTCTGATTTGGAAATGCATTTTTGTAACATGTCAGTGCTGAATGTTGTCTAAATCTCTTCATAGGCTGTGGAGCAGTTTGCCAGTGAAATCCTCAGGGAATCTTTGGCAAATGCCCATGGGAAATCCCAGCAAAACAGGTCAGTGTGTCCGCCCGTATGCCAGTACAAGATTAATCAGGACAGATTGGTAAACCAGCAGGATTCAGAGTAAAAGTAGTTTTGTTCTTTTCAGAGGGAGCTTGTAGCATTATTTCTTGGTCAATTTTGATGAACTCTTGAGCATTGAACTTCATCTAATGTGATTCTATCAGGATTGTGGGAAAGTGCTTTATGATAATGTGTAATTATCAGAGCACTGAGAATAGCTCATTCAAATCTGATTTATTTGAGTTGTAGAGCAGCTAAGCCCAGCCCTGAGAGAGAGATCGGCTCGGTGCTGCTCTACTTACTCAGCACATCTGCTTTCGTTCGCATGCCCCACACACACACACACACACACTGATTGAGCAGAATATTTAATCAGGCTTTTATACATTCTTCTGTAACTTCCTTTTATAGTGTTGATCAGTCAAGCACGAACTGGTCAATGTCTCGTACATTAACAGAAAGCAGCAGTTTGACAATACTCTGAGACCACTCATTTAATGCTCAAAGTTCAATAATCCATCATAACAAGATAGCAAATGTACCGTGAATTTACTCTCTTTTTCCCATCGATGTTTCATCCCTCTCTTCGCGTCTCCACAGAACTCCGAGAGAGATATCGGCTATGGATGTGCATCAGGCCATTAGCTCTATTCCCACCTGTGATTTTCTGACTAATAGGTAATTTTGCTCTCAATATAGACTTCCCTATAGTTTATTTTTTCTCAACTATCATCAGCATCTATCATCAGTGTTCCCATGGTCTGGAACAAGCTGGAAATGTGAGGCAACTTTATTTATTCATTTTTAAATCTCTAGTACATAATCTCTGTCTCTGATAGGTACATGGGCATCATGGTGAAGGATGAAAGCCACGGTGACTGACTCTCCTCTTTGCATCTGACCACAGACGACACAGGTGGAATGTCACACATGAACTCATTCCTCTCACATAGTGTAAAGATGGAGAATGTCCGGCGCAAATTGTCCTCTGACTTTCCTGTGTCATTTTTTTAGGATGACAGCTGCGTTATATACAAGAGTACTGAGCTCAAGGGAAAGATCACCAAATGGATAGTAACGTAATCTTGACACGCTGCCTGAACAGCGTTTGTTTCGTATGGCTACATCACTCTATTTATATTTATTTTTCATGCTTTTTTCATGAGTTATGTTATATATATGTAACGTATATTAATGTAACCATCCGTATAATAACTACAGTAGTTATCTCTTCAGAAGTGAGCAGGTAGATGCTTCATGCAGCAAATCTATTAACCGCTCTTCCATGATTCTGCTTACATTGAGACCCTCAATCTCTGAAAATGAAAATCATGATCACATGACCCAGCTCTGCCGTTGACATAGAACAGTTTAACTTATGTTAGTCTTAAAGGAATAGTTCACCCCAAAATGACTATTCTGAAATTATTCACTTATCCTCATGTATTTCCAAATCTGCAACAACATTTTTAGTTCTGGGTATTACTTTAACCAGAAATGCAGACGTTAAATGAGCCATTGAACAATACAGAAAAACAATTCGTTTTTCTGTACTTTATCGAGCAGGATTTATTTGGAGAAGGTAATTACTTTTTTTGTGCAGCTTATGTGAAATCATCCTTGTTCGTTGTCTTTTTTGATTGGGTCTTAAATGATCTTATCATGTGGTTCGAAGAACTTTGGGTGGAGTTTAAATGTCCTTTTTGAGTCGCACGTCTTCACTAGTTTCACACTAGGGCAAAGAATGTCTAAGAAAAGTATTAATCATGCCGGCTTCATATGAATCTTTTTCGTACAACTAGGATTCATGAAGGATTGAACTTCAGTGAGGGTGGACGTTTTTTTTGTTTCATTTTGGGGGCATTGAGGAAAATGTGCAGATAGACAGGAGGCATTTGTGTGTTTGCTAAATCTGTTGTGTCCTCTGGTTTGGTGGGGTGTTTTGTTTTGTCATACAATTAGCCTCAGTTTCTGTGTGTGTGCTTAAAACACATCAAGAATTGTTTTGGTGTGTTTGTGTGGATGTGAGAGAATGCATTTCTGTGTGTTTATTCAGTGTTAAAGTCAGTCATTACTTGTCTAACCGAACTCCTGGATGTTTTACCTTTACATTGTGTATCAGAAAATTACTATTCTTGTATTAAAAACTAAGATGGATCCATCTGTCCTGATTTGTTCTAATCTTTTTCCATCTGCCAGTACAAATTAAATGTCACATAGCAAGCAGATTTAGCTTCAACATTTAAGCACTTTTTCTACAGAAAATGTAAAAATTGCATTGATTTTTTTTGTCACTCTTTATTTTAGGGTCTAATTCTCACTATTAACAACGACTTTTGCCTGAGTAAACTCCTAATTACTGCTCATTAATAGTTAGTAAGGTAGTTAAGTTTAGGATTAGGGATGTAGAATCTGGCCATGCAGAATAAGGCATTAATATGTGCTTTATAAGTACTAATAAACAGCTATTATCCAAGTAATACGCCTGCTAAGCAGCTATTTATTAGTATAGAACACAATAGGACCCTAAACTTAGTGTTACCTTTTTTGTGCTGCTTTAGAGAGTTTGTCTATTTAATAGACATGAAAATATCTCTTGTAAATGGTTATGCTCAGGACTTACTCAAAATTACCCTTAATCAATGCAATTTCTATAAATACATTGAAATGTCTCTTGTAAATAGTCAAGCTCAGCACTTTCCATTTGCTCTGAATTGCTCTTTATAGAGTAATAATTTTGAGTGACTTGTCAAAAGTTATGGAAATTCATTGGTCAAAAGGTGCAGGTGACTCATTATTGCATTTTCTTTTTTTTTCAGTTTTATTTATTGGCAGAAAAGTGTTAGTTACAAGAACATGTTAAGTATTTTTAAATCATAAATATTTGTAAGATCAGCCAAATAATATGAATTTTTTTTTTTAACGTAATTTTTATTTAAACAGATGTGCCTTATTTTCCCCATTTATCTCTAAACCAAATTTACAACAAAAAAAAAACTTGGAGAACCCAGAAATCAGTGAGATATTGTTAACTTGTTACAGTCTTTGTGCGTTTCATAAAGGGTTAGTAAGTCTGGAGCAAGAAAGGGGTGATTGGAAGTACCAGGTGTCCTCAGGCAGACATCACTATATACAAAATAATGCTATTAACAAGGCTTGTACAGGCTACACACACACACCCAGACAAAGAGTTACTAGATTACATTTTTCTTTTAAAACATTTCTAATTGTGCATATTCAATCGCCTCATAAAACTATTGGGAAACATGCAGATACTCATTCAGCAGGGACAGGGTGAGCTCAGCAGAATATGAGGCCTTAACTTTTTCACACACATACAGTCTTTCTCTCTTTCTCTTCAACCTGACCCGTCTTACAAACATATCATTCAAGTAGATGGCTGACATTTGAAGCATACATTCTCTTGCATAGATTTTACATGATGTAAATTTCCAGCAAAAATCCTCTAGTTCAGTAATTTCCTCAGTGGAATGATTTAGTTTTACTGATTTTGCTCTTCACAAGCTCTTGCATGAAAACGTTTCTATTCATCCTTAGGCATTTTCTTCCTCTGATTATCCTAGTCTCTCAGAATAACATTCAGGTGCCTCTTTAGACATTCCTTTTTCAAAATGGTCTTCTCTTCTAGTGAAAGGCTGAATCAGACATGAGTATGGGGAGCTTGATGGATCATATGTTGAAGATCCTGGATTTGCTTTGAAAGACAGCGGATGGATTTGGTGACAGTTTAGTCTTCGGCTCCTGTTACACACAAAAACATTTTTGTTAAAATCATGAAAAAAAAAAAAAAAAGTTGATAAATATAAACACCATTCAAAGTTTTGAAATTTGTAAAATCTTTTAAAGGAATAGTTCACCCAAAATTGAAAATTCTGTCATTAATTGCTCACCCCCCATATTTATTGAGCGGTTTGGTCCACATTTTCTGAAGAGACTCGATCGAATTCAGGCTTTTATTGACATATAAACATTGATCAGAGGACATAAACAAAAGCCAATCCGAACCTGCTTGACGTGCGAGAACGAACATTATTGGTTACTTGCTGAAGCTCAAACATGCTGTGTAACACGCGAGAATGAACCTCATTGGTTCTTGCTGAAGCTCAAACATGCTGCGTAACACGTGAGAATGAACCTCATTGGCTCTCGCACGCCAGGGAACTTGGTTGAGCTTCCGTTTACCACAACTGATGTGTGAGTTGATGAATGTTTATATATGAATAAAAGCCTAAATTCAATCTGTTCATCATATAAAGCGATCAAGTCCTCAGAAAATTTGGACTAAACCACTCAATTCATATGGATTAGTTTTATGATCTCTTTATTAACTATTGAAATGTCAAAGTGGTAGTTGCGTAGCTGTCAATGGAGACAGCTGAAAGGTCTCAGATTTCATCAAAAAGATCTTCATTTGTTCCTAAGATGAACAAAAGACTTACTGGTTTGGAACGACATGAGTGTGAGTAATTACCACTTTCTTATGCTCACCAAAGCTGCGTGATCAAAAATACATTAAACTGTAAAATTGCTTGAGCAATTTATTAAAAATTATTACATTTAAAATAACCTTTTTCTGTTTTTAAATATTTTAAACTGTAATTTATTGGTGTGATATAAGAGTTGAATTTTCTGCATCCTGAATTTTTCACATGATCCTTCAAATAATCGGTGCTTAAGAAACATTACTTATCAATGTTGAAAACAGTTTGCCTGTGTAATTTTTTGTTTTCAATTTGCTGCTCTGATATGTCACTTCTCAGGCCAAGCCTGAATTTACACTTACAATTTTCATCTAAAATGTAAGTAGTTGAAAAAGAACCATAAGGTCATGGAATACTCCCCTCCTCTTCTGCAGCACAAGGTGTTGTGGGACATATTAGCCTAAAATGTATGCACACTTCAAAAATCCACTAAAAATAGAGCACAATTTGGGCAGCTTTGGCATACTATTAACTATCATTTGGGATGTGCTCGTCCAAGTCACACACACATTATAGTATATAATCTCCCTCCACCCTGCCTCCATCTATTTTATGTTCTATGCCTTGTTCTCTCTCTCCAAGAAGAGTTTGCTATATGAGAAGCCACGCAGTGAGGTGAAAATTAGATTTATCATCTACTAAATCATGTTCTCTTTCACACACACCCTCACACTGTTTAGTGTTTCTAGAATAAGAACTCGACACCCTCAGTCACACAGACTCGCTTAAAGCAGCAGACACTGTTCATCCCTCAGGACTTCAGAATGGCATACTACCTATTACTCCAGGAAATGCTTTATGAATTAATAATGCTGCATTCACATCATGTCGGAATTACCATAAATTGCTGCTTCAAGCCGAACACATCTTAAATCTGCAGTGGTCAGGTGGTATAGTTAGTTTTCTTATGTTCATCTTCTACAAGCACGTAAAGGCTTTGTTTTTACAGTTCAGAATAGTTACCGTAATTATGACATGGAGTGAACGCACCATAATATTGGGCACAGTATGCAAATTTGGCCATTGAGACTGCCAACAAACGTAAAAATTATTTCTGAAATGATAAGAGGGCTTGTTTCGAAAGACTTTTGCATAGTGCTATATGCACTACAGTTCAAAAGTTCGGGGTCAGTAAGATTTTTTTTTTTCAAAGAAATGATTTTATTCAGAAAAGACATTAAATTGATCAGAAGTGTAATTTATAAACAGTTTCGAAAGATTGCAATTTCGAATAAATGCTGTTCTTTTGAAGTATCTATTCAAAGAATTTTAAAAAGGTATCACAGTTTCAACAAAAATATTAACCAGTTTAACTCTTTTCATCATTGATAATAAATGTTTCATGAGCAGCAAATCAGCATATTAGAATGATTTCTGAAGGATCATATTCACGTGACACTGAAGTAATGATGCTGAAAATCTACTTTGAACATGGCCCACTTCTGTCTGTCATCTGACATAGGCTGCTGACCGTCAGGGACAGAGTGCTGTCGTATGGGAAACTGATGTCAACTTAAAAGCTTATATAATCTGTTTAAACGTCATTTAAGGTTACATGACAATTTATGAAACCCTGGGATTTATTCACTGAGAAACACTGTTGTAGAGATCAAACCTGCACAGGTTTCACAAAGTCTTGCTCCTGGAAACCTGCAGATTTTGAATCGTAGCTGATCCAACTCAACAATTCATCAGCAGAGTGATCCATGACCTCATTTCAGGTACATTTACACAACAATGATGTACTAAAAATGCGAAAACATCTTTAAAAAAAATCTCACTGCATTTTGCTGCCAGGCTTGTAGATGGCGATGTCACTTTGTAATGAAAAACTACGCTCCTATAGATTGAACAAATATACACATGGGCATGACGTCACCATTTTCACAAATTCACGTTTTTGTAGTTTACATGAAGATAACACTATCGTTTTCCAACCTGCAAGTTTGCGTTTTCGGGCCCCCAAAACAGCATTTTCGTGTAAATGAACAACCAAAACACAATAAAAAGTTTTCCGTTTTTAGTTGAAACCAGTGTCTTGTAAACGGCCCCGTCAGTGAGACAACTAAAATGTGTTTTATAAATCTATGAATCATTTTCAATAGCAAACAGAATATGATACAATTTCATGAAGCTTGTAATTAACTATGGAATCTTGTTTCATCCAGAGAATACAAATGAGAGTATGTTCACACGACAACGATGTACTAAAAACGGAAAATTGTTTGTACAGACGACAATGTTGTTAAAACGATCCCCGTTAACACGGATCCACGAAAACATATAAAAACGCTGTATTATTCATGCCAGGCCAGTAGATGCCGATGTGACTTTGCAAAGAAACACTACATGTAAAGAAACACATCACCGTTTTCACAAATTCACATTTTTGTAGTTTACACAATAATTGTATAGTTTTCAAAAACTTCCACTTTGAAACCTGTTTTCAAAGTTTGCGTTTTCAGCATAGACTGTAAAAAAATATGGACGTAGTGTCCGTGACGTCACCCGTAGGTTTCTGAAGAGCATTTTTGAGGCCCAAAGTGGGCGGAGCCGGCCGTTGCCATCTTGGTAGCGCGTTACTCCCAGATAAACGTAAATGGGCAAAAAGGCGGGATTAGCTGAGGTGATGTGACGGCTAACAGACAGCAGACAAATGGTTAGTAGTGACAGCAGCGGCAATACACCTATCACTCAAGTGACCACGCCCTTAATTATGCAGAACTTTAAGCCTTAATATAATTTTAACGGATGAGTTATAAAAAAAAATCACAATTTTCATGAAGGGCAAAATTAGCTATATAGACCAAAACCACTTTTTGTACCAGGCTGTAAACATGTTTTTTTCTGCTGTGAAGTTGGGCATATTAACATGGGGGGTCTATGGGATTGACTTGTCTCTAGCGGCCAGTCGATGAATTGCAGTTTAAGTCACTTCCATGTTTCATTCGAGAGAGAGACAGGAAGGTTTCCGCTTGGTTTTCAGGCCGCCAAAACGCTGTTGTCGTGTACATGAACGACCAAAACGCATAAAAAGTTTTTAGTTGAACATGGTGTCGTGTAAACGGCCTCTGAAAAAGTTGATTGCAACTTTTTTCTTCACAATTTTGAGTTTATATATCGCAATTCTGACTTTATAGCTTGCAATTGCTACTTTATATCTCATAATTCTGAGAGAAAAGTCATAATTGTGTGATGAAAACTCATTCTGAATTTTTTTTCTCACAATTGCAAACTTATATCTTGCTATTCTGAGTTTGTTCTCAGAACTGAGATATAAACTCGCAATTGCGAGAAAAAAAGTCTTGAAGTAAAAAAAAAAGGAAAAAAAACAGATTTGTAATATAAAGTCTGCAGAAAAAGCTTCCATAATAAACTGATGGTCAAAACAATAATGAAATAATTGCCACTTAAAGAATCAAGAATGATCATCTGGATTAGTCTCTCCAATAAGTGTCTAAAAGTCAGTCTGCCTTTTACAATTAAATTAGGTGCATCATCTGGAGGGAGATATGGAAGGCAGGACGAGCTGTGTGTGAGTTAAACCCTTGGGACGGCTTAAATAATGCCAGCTGGCTCAGTCACGCAAGTCTCCAGTGTACTAGACTCTATCAGTACGGTTACACATACACATAACCCACACAATGTAAGCATATCAGCCTCACAGACATAAAAATAATATAGTAGAAAGAATGGTCCCTCTGATATTTGAAAGAGAGCACGTCTACTGTATGTTCAACATTATCAGCCTTCTCACAATTGTATGTTAAAATCTCTCATAGAGATCCAACTACAGCCATAGACGGATATCAGACCCATACAACAACCTTCATAAAAAAAACATCAGACTAGTGGATCTATATGACAACTTGACAAATGGAGCAGTGCAGAGGTTATGAAGGGAAAAGTTACAACTCAATCACAGAGACATTTAAACCAGGAGCACAAATGCTTCACAAATTCCCATAGATCTGCCTCAGACTCCTGGCATTGTGTGTTTCTTTCCTCACTGGTCATGCGTGAGGTATGACAGCAGAGCACGCATGGGTTACCCAGAGAGTAATTAGGACTAAATGATTAACCCTAACTAGTGCATACTTTCTCAATCCTGCTCTTTTGCTGGACAGTGGGTCTCTGTGAGCAGGGTTGTAGACCTCTGATGTGCAAAAGCTTCAGCGGTTTCAGTTAGTTTGGATCATTATTGACAGGTAGCACTCAGACTAGATTCACAGAACGGGACACAGGAGCGGGTCACCGATTGCATAACCCAATGAATCAGCGCTTTTACCAGATCAGCCCTAAAGACTGACCTAAAACTCTCATTTGTCCTAGAAAGGGATCAGTGTTAAAAAAAATTTAATTTAATTGCATATTAGGCTTGATCTAGCAGATTAACCTAAAAGGTTACACAAATCAATATATCTGCTTACATAATTATGGGTTAAATATGATTTAAATGCTGATGATTACCACAGAAAGTCAATTTGATTTGTCACCATGTTACAGTAATAAATTACATCGGTTATGGCCACAAGTTCATTAACCTAGAAAGGTAAAACCACTTCAAAAGGATATGTCAACTTTACAGCTCAAATATCAAACGTGAATAATTCATGCAAATGCTTTCACAACTATAACATTTGCATATTTCTGTTAAAACCGTTCTATACTTTTACCCTGTAGGCTTCCATTTAATTTTTTCCTGTGATGCAAAGCTGAATTTCAGCATCATTACACCAGTCTTCAGTGTCACATGATCCTTCAGAAATCCCTCTAATGTGCTGATTTGGTGCTCAAGATACATTTCTTGTTATCAATGTTGATAACATTGTGCTTCTTCATATTTTTGTGGAAACTGTGATATTTTTTATATATCAAAATATGATAGATAGGAAGTTCAAAACAACATTTATTTAATTTTTTGTTTGTTGGTAATTTAAATCTATACTGTCACTTGTGGTTGATTTAATGTGATTTAATGTCACATTGATCTCCTGCTGATTATATGACAGTAGAAGCAGTTCATTGTCATTCTGCTGAGCATGGTTTGAAAGTTTCTGTCACATCAGCGGCTGTCAGATTTAAACTCCTTCTCTTCTCCCCACGTCTCCTGTGATCTGTCCTCACACTCACCTCTGGTTTCATGCTGATCTCTGTCCTGTGTGTGTGTGCTCTCTCGGACAGACCATGTGTGCTGGTCTCCGGTACCCCGTCCGTGTATCTGTGTGTGTCCGTGCTGAAGGCGGCCTGGTAGCTGGTCTCCGGCGGGGGCTTGTCAGCACCCGTACCCAGGAAGGTGGGCCGTTTGAGGCCAGGCTTTGGCGGCCGGGCTCCAGACCAAGGCTGGTACTCCTGTCTGATTCCAGAGAACGATAAAATGTATAAGACAGTGACAGAGAAAGTCAGACAGGCAAAAACAGAGAGGGAGCCCTGAGGATCTGCAGTGAAGAGCAGATGATGTCGGGTTAAATGTCTGAGTTAAAGTCAGGCTGCACAATGAGAGCAACAGGTGCCCACCATCAGCGTAAGGAGTAACGCATTACAAGTAACACAATTTAAGTAATCAGATTACTTTCCCCAGTGACATAACGCATTACTATTACATTTACAGCAAAATATCTGAATTACATTCCCCCCGCACGTGTAGACTGACATCTCTCCTGTCCTCATGTTTAGAGAAATCGGGAGTGAAAGGCAAAGGTGTTGTGTGCGCTGTGTGAACATGATGGTTATTAGTTCTAGACTAAATATGAACATTTACTCATTTCACTTGAACAGAAACAGATTCAGTGTTCCTCCAAATGAACAATAACAGTGAAAATGCAAACTCAGAAAATATTGCAAACCTACAATAATTCAATGTTAAATTACACAAATATACTTTATGTATTCAATCTCAATTTATTGAGCAGTGTCTTTGCTGCTGAGCTTTGATGATCCAATTCAACCATACTAATAAGCAAAAAATACTTTAGATAAGCGTCATATTTGAGTTTTAATATATATATTTTCTGAAATAAGGGTTTTAAACTTTCTTCTCCTGCGATCCAGAATGGCAGCGCAGCTGAAATGTTTATTTGACCTCCGCTCTCTACTGGCATGAATTTGCATTTCCTTCAGTCTGATGCTTATTTATTTCACTTTTGGTGTGAAAGCGCCATTAAATTAGCCAAAAATAGAACTTTTTTGTTATTAAAAAACAAGCAAGCCTAGCCCAGATTAGAAAAAGTAACACAAAAGTAACAACGAATTAAATAATAAGTACCTCTTTTAGGGAGTAATGCAATTCTGTAATGCATTACTTTTTAAAAGTAACTTTCCCCACCATACTCACTTCAGCATAACCTGTATGAAAAATGATGCTCACTATTAGTATCTCTACATCCCTATTCAGAAATTTAGAAGGGAAACAAAATTTAGAGAATCTATTAAATGTTTGGGGCAAATAATGACCGAAAGTATAGGTTTTATATGATCACAGCTTTCACAGATCACATCCTTTAGAAACCAATGGCTGATGAACACTGAGGACTGTTCATAATTCATTCTGTTCTCATGAGATAACTGTTTTATGTAATTATTTTAGTTTCATTCCGGTCTTTCTTGAGGTGTCAGATGAAATATGCATGACAGTGATCACACTGTCTGAAAATCACTGCAATGCACAACCATTACAACCACATCAGTCCCGTTACAGCACCACAGCAAACTATCTTCAAAGAAAGGACACTTTTCTCTGCACAATAAATCATTGCAAGCTATCAGGCAAATGTATTCTCCAGCAATTGATTTTTGTACATTATGTGGACATATCTCAGAGATAGGCTACCACATTTTATCTGTCATACAAAATAAAAATAAGTGTTATTATTATTACACTTTATTTAAGAGTAGTGTATTTGGTGCATAAAAATAGAGAACGTTTTTTCCATATATTACTATGGATTTTTTTTTTGTCTTTGATTTTTTTACTCCGTACATAGGCTAAAATAAAATAAAAATATTATTACCGGTATTGGGAATTTTTATCTAGCCTGTGTATACTCACTAAGTAGGCTCAAATAAAATAAACTCCCATACCGATCTTTGCTGGATCAGTAAAATCTATTTAGCCTACTCATGATTCTGATAACTAACTGTTGAGAAGTGTGAGTGTGTTGCAGTGAATGAGATGTGCTGAAGAACAGCAGGAACATCAGTACCTGTATGAGCTGTTCTGATCTCCTCCTCTCTGCCGGCCCCGCTCCTGTCTCTCCGCCCCGTCAGAGTAACCGTTCACCGGGCTGTCCGTCAAAGTTCCGCCTTTCCCCCCGTTACTAATCCAGGGAAAGTTATCCTTCTTCGGGATGGGCCAGGGTTTGTAATCCTGTTTATACTGGGTGATGCTCGGGAAAGGCACACCCGGGGGATGGTAGTCCTCGCGGGGTTTATAACTCGGTTCGGTCCGTCCCCGGTGTGGCCGCCGGACTCCAGCCGTTGCCTGCTCCGTGGAAACGAGTTTGGTGACAGATCGCACTTCATGCTCCGCGATGTCCGAGTAGTTCTGAATCGTGAGCGGAACCGACAAATCCGATTTATCGAACTGGTTCCAGAAGCGAGCCAAGCAACAGACTCTGCTGATACACGGCCAAGCCATTGATATTAAATAAACCAAACCAAAAAGCAAAATAAAAAGAAAGAAAACACAGTAAAAAATGCGATGAAGCGCTAGATTACATGAAGGTATGTGAGCGCGTGTCCGTTCCTCGAGAACTGCGTGAGACCGTTCGGTGTCGGGACAGTGTCATTGCACATTCATCTCACGTGATATGCAGTTGATGCAGAAAAAAAATAATAATCCATAAAGATCCGAGGTGCTGTTTTCCCTGACAAAGCTCAACATAAAACCCTCTTTTAATCAAAACCTGTAGTCCGCTTCTCTCTACCTAGGCAGCTTTTCTGTGCATCATTGGCTCGTGCAGCTGACTCAGATAGCAACTATACAAAAATGCTGTCGACATCTGTCACGAAGTAGGTTTCTACCATTTTCTCTAGATATTTTACCATGGTAACTTTCTCTGAAGTAGGCATGCAGGCCTAAACGTGTAGTCGACATGAAATGCTTGACCACTTTGACTTTGTAATATGCTGTAGGCTACTCCGTCTCCTTCTTAAACCATTTTAAACAGCATTGCTATTTTTTAAGGTTAATATGCACGAGCTCAAATTAATTTAGAGACTTTATGGAGTATTTCTAGTTTTGACAAATAACTTAATAAATTAACATGAACTGATGGCAAAACGGAGATTAAAACGGTGACTAGTTCTAATAAGACCACAGGCCTATATAGCTGAATTAAAAATTTAATAACCAAAAAAGCTTTATTTAAAAAAAAATCTGTTCTAAGATATAAATATATCGATAAATGTTAATTACATACCATATTGGACATTCTGAAGTGCAAGTTTTCTATTCAAATGATAACACTTTATTTTACAGTGCCCTTGTTACACATTACATGTAGATACTAATAACAACAAATTATGCATAATTACACACAATTAACCCTAAACCTAACCCTATAGTAGCCTAAGTACATGTAATTCAGTTTTTAAATGTATAATTACACTGTAACCCAAATAAATACACACACACACACACACACATATACATGTACGGGTCCTTCTCAAAAAATTAGCATATTGTGATAAAGTTCATTATTTTCCATAATGTAATGATAAAAATTAAACTTTCATATATTTTAGATTCATTGCACACCAACTGAAATATTTCAGGTCTTTTATTGTTTTAATACTGATGATTTTGGCATACAGCTCATGAAAACCCAAAATTCCTGTCTCAAAAAATTAGCATATTTCATCCGACCAATAAAAGAAGTGTTTTTAATACAAAAAATAAAGTCAACCTTCAAATAATTATGTTCAGCTATGCACACAATAGTCAATACTTGGTCGGGAATCCTTTTGCAGAAATGACTGCTTCAATGCGTTGTGGCATGGAGGCAATCAGCCTGTGGCACTGCTGAGGTGTTATGGAGGCCCAGGATGCTTCGATAGCGGCCTTAAGCTCATCCAGAGTGTTGGGTCTTGCGTCTCTCAACTTTCTCTTCACAATATCCCACAGATTCTCTATGGGGTTCAGGTCAGGAGAGTTGGCAGGCCAATTGAGCACAGTAATACCATGGTCAGTAAACCATTTACCAGTGGTTTTGGCACTGTGACCAGGTGCCAGGTCGTGCTGAAAAATGAAATCTTCATCTCCATAAAGCCTTTCAGCAGATGGAAGCATGAAGTGCTCCAAAATCTCCTGATAGCTAGCTGCATTGACCCTGCCCTTGATAAAACACAGTGGACCAATACCAGCAGCTGACATGGCACCCCAGACCATCACTGACTTTGGGTACTTGACACTGGACTTCAGGCATTTTGGCATTTCCTTCTCCCCAGTCTTCCTCCAGACTCTGGCACCTTGATTTCCGAATGACATGCAAAACTGAGCAACAGTCCAGTGCTGCTTCTCTGTAGCCCAGGTCAGGCGCTACTGCCGCTGTTTCTGGTTCAAAAGTGGCTTGACCTGGGGAATGCGGCACCTGTAGCCCATTTCCTGCACACGCCTGTGCACGGTGGCTCTGGATGTTTCTACTCCAGACTCAGTCCACTGCTTCCGCAGGTCCCCCAAGGTCTGGAATCGGTCCTTCTCCACAATCTTCCTCAGGGTCCGGTCACCTCTTCTCGTTGTGCAGCGTTTTTTGCCACACTTTTTCCTTCCCACAGACTTCCCACTGAGGTGCCTTGATACAGCACTCTGGGAACAGCCTATTTGTTCAGAAATTTCTTTTTGTGTCTTACCCTCTTGCTTGAGGGTGTCAATGAAGGCCTTCTGGACAGCAATCAGGTCGGCAGTCTTACCCATGATTGCGGTTTTGAGTAATGAAACAGGCTGGGAGTTTTTAAAAGCCTCAGGAATCTTTTGCAGGTGTTTAGAGTTAATTAGTTGATTCAGATGATTAGGTTAATAGCTTGTTTAGAGACCCTTTTCATGATATGCTAATTTTTTGAGACAGGAATTTTGGGTTTTCATGAGCTGTATGCCAAAATCATCAGTATTAAAACAATAAAAGACCTGAAATATTTCAGTTGGTGTGCAATGAATCTAAAATATATGAAGGTTTAATTTTTATCATTACATTATGGAAAATAATTAACTTTATCACAATATGCTAATTTTTTTAGAAGGACCTGTATATGTGTGTATATACAACCCCAAATCAGAAAAAGTTGGGACATTTTGTAAAACGCATTCAAATCAAGAATCTGTGATTTAATTCTATTTAAACTTTTTTTAACTGACAAGAGTACAAAGAAAAGTTTTCCAATGTTTTCACTGACCAACATAATTGTATTTTGTATTAAGAACAAATTTTGATTTTGATGGCTGCAACACACCCCAAAAAAGTTGGGACAGAGACATGTTTACCACTTTGTCACTTCACCTTTCCTTTTAATTACACTTTTTAATCATTTGGGAGTTGAGGATACTAATTGTTGGAGTTTTGCTAGTGGAATATTTGCCCAATCTTGTCTGATACAAGACAGCCGCTCAACAGTCTGTGGTCATCGTTGCCTGATTCTCCTTTTCATGATGGGTCATACATTTTCCATAAGAGACATATCTGGACTGCAGTAAACAGGCAGGCACATCCCTTCTATGGTGCAGAGTGTCTAGAAACCACTCAGTTTTAGCATGTGCAGAATGAGGCCTGGAATTGTCTTGCTTCCCAGGAAAGATGTCATCTTGATTGCAGTTTATGTCTCTGTGCAATCCAAATACATGCCTCCATGTCAATGGTACCTTCACAATAATGCAAGTTACCCATACCGTTTGCAACGATCTACCTCAATACCAGCACAGATGTTTGCTTTTGCACCTGTCGCTGGTGAAAGTCTGGTTGGTCCCTTTCGTCTTTGGGACTGAGAACTTGCTGTCCATTTTTTCCCCAAAAACAAGCTGAAACATGGACTCATCTGACCACATCACACATTCCCACTGTCTTCTAGACCATCTGAGATAAGCTCAGGACCAGAGAACTCGCCGGCATCTCCACATAGAACTGATGTAAAGCATTCTCCTTGCGTAACAGAGATTCAAGTGGCATTTCTTAATGCAGAGTCAGAATGTGTTCAGTGAAAATGGTTTTCCAAATTACTCACATGTGTCTGTATTTAACAGATTAGCATGATGGTATCTTGTGCAATGCTGTCTGAGGCCTCAAAGGTCACGCACATTCAACAGAGGTCCTGCCTTACCCTACACAGACTGAGATTTCTCTGGATTCCCTGAATCTTGTGACAATATGATGTATGGAAGATGATAAAAGACATAAATTCTTTGCAATCTTGCATTGAGAAATGTGATTTTTTTAATTGATTGACAATTCTCTCATGATATTTGGCACAAAGTGATGAGCCATGACCCATCTTTGCTTAAAAAGACTGAGAAGCACTTTTACACACAAACATGATACCCTCAACTATTCCCAATTCACCTGCTCATTGTGGACTGTTTCAAAAGAGTTGGATAATCTAATTTGGATAATCTTTTGACTTTTATTTTGTCTCTGTCCCAACTTTTTTGGGGTGTGTTGCAGCCATCAAAATCAAAATTTGTTCATATTTACAAAATACAATTATATTGGTCAGTGAAAACATTGGAAAACTTTTTTTTGTACTTTTGTCAGTTAAAAAAAGTTTAAATAGAATTAACAAATCACAGATTCTTGATTTTAATGCATTTTACAAAATGTCCCAACTTTTTCTAATTTGGTGTTGTATATATATATATATATATATATATATATATATATATATATATATAATGTTTATTTTTTATAGCGCCTTTCAAGAACCCAAGGTCGTTTCACGAAATGATACAAACAGTTGACATAAAACTTGTCTCTTTGTCTATGTAAATATATTTTGGCTTTTTTCCTTCACTAGAGGTCTCAAACTTGGAATCCACTGCATACCAACATACCCATATTACCATTTGGTACCATTGAAGGTGCAGCCACAGTACTTTTTGTTTTGAAAGGACAGGTACGCAGCTCACAGGTTTTGACTGCCAGTTGGCAGTTTGAGCAATTCAAATCAGTTGCTCCAAACCAAATCCGACAGATTCATCCACAAAGACATCTCTCTGAGATACACAAACGACTGCTGTTTTCAGCCCGACATCCTTCAGGCTGTCAAAACAAACATCCAAAGTCAGATTTAATGACATACGCCAGGAAGCAGCTGAATGTGTTGATTTCTGGCATATTTTGGCTTGATATTTCAGTAATAAAGTCTATGGGTCTGTTTTTCCACCAGATAAGCATAAGCCCCATTAACATGTCAATTACACAAGCACCTGTCTCTCATTACTGCTGTCAGTGTGAGTGCTGCACCACTACATTTCTCATAACCAGAGTGGGAATTCACAGCTCGGCTAGTTTAGGTTTTAGCAGTTTGAAAAATGTTCCCTTTTATTTTTCATAAATTGTGGGCGTTATTTTTTATTTTTCTTGAAAAGCTAAAGTCATCTGTCTGCTGAATCAGTGATGCTGTGTATCTTCATTAGTGGTCAAAACTAATTTACCAACAGATTTGTCATCTGATAAGTCACTGCATTCCTCTGTAGGGTAAAATTTCGACAAATTCAGAAATCTTCATAACCTTAAAATACTCTCATCATTCAAAAAAGATCAGATTTGTATCTGTCATCAGTCACATGACATCGTGGTACTGAGGTATTAAGGCGCACTCTGTGTTTGGAAGAAACATGGTTTCTAACAAAGTCACCCAAAAACTATTTTTTTAATCGATTTAAATGGGGCTTTAAATTATATAAATCCGGGCTATTCAATTGGCGGCCCGCCAATCATCTCCATTCGGCCCGAGGGCACCCCAACCTCCCTCCTCTTCTTTTCCTGCCGGTGTGGCTAAATTTGGTTAGAAATGCGCGTGGCCGCAGTGGCGCCTGCAGCTGTACGGCTATACGCACTGTGTGTGTACCATGAGGGCTCCGACTGACCTGAGAAACGTTTTCAGTCCAAATATTTCAGCAGTTATTATGTGTGTGTCCCGTATTTCTGTCGACTGAACCAGCGATATCAATTATTCCTGAATAAATCATTCTTTGGTTCGATAATTTCCTTTCCATGAATTGGCCAAACGCGCTTGCATAACGGTCTGAAACGATTCGGATTCGTTCGGACCGTTCTGTCACCGAATCATCTGAAGCGGTTTCTCGGTCAGTAACAACAAATAAAGAACAAATACTGCTGTTTTCCGTTGTTTCACTAGTTTACTTTGAACTACGCAGCGCGGCCCAGTGGATAGCTGAACGCAAGCTTAAAGGAGTTGCGTTTACTCCCAGTTCCGGACACTATTATTAAACAGCGTTGCGACATCCAGTGAGAAGCGTTTCAGTCTGACAAATCTCTCTGTTACAAACCACAAATCACTCAATGATTTTAACTAGTTTTAAAACGGATGAAACAGCCTCAACATTCCCAACACGACTGATGAGGTAAATAGCAGAAACATTGTGCCATGAATGAAGTTAGAAGACTAAATCCCTAATCACCAGCCTTACAAACATTTACCATGAATGTACTGTAGTAATTTACCATGGTTTGGGCAGAAATGTGGAATATTTATATTGAATACTATGTTATAGTCATTTATAATGCATTAGATTTATTAGGGGGCTAGAGAAATATATAATTAATTGTGTGTATAGTTTTTACCTGTTTAGGCATTTATTATACAGTGTGAGTGAGTAGCCATGCATGGTTTTACCTATGATCTCACTGTCAGAATATTTTAATTTAAGCCTATAATAATTATTAATAAAATAATTCTTACCAATAGATATGATGTTGTATAATTCATATATTTGTACATAGGTGTAAATAAATTATGTATTATGGTCTGATAAATCTGCATACTGTTGGGTTCCACATTTCCAAGTAAATACAATACTTTTATGTATACCTAAGCTTACTTATTGATACTGTTATGTTTCAAAAAATAAGCTAAACCCATCGGCCCACCTCAACTTTTCGATTTAATAATCCGGCCCTCGAATGAAGCTAATTGAATAGCCCTGATATAAATGCTTACTATTATGTAAAAAAAAAAATATATATATATATATATATATATATATATATATATATATATATATATATATTTACATTTTGCATATGCAGAATATAATCTACAATTTAAGATTAAAAGAATAAAAGATATTTTTGAATGGCAAAGCCTATACATTTTGAGTTACTTAAATACATACTTGGCATGAAATTAGAAATGAGTTCTGCAACTTCATTGTAGTGAAATTCTGCCACCAGCAGGCGAGCTGAAGGACTACAGGTTTGTAGATCAATTTATCAGAATGAACTGTCTGACAATATAAAGAGGTGGAATGTGATTTGAACAGAAACTTGTTTTCTCATATCCAGTTTTAGCTTTTAGTTTTCTGTCCCCATTCCTTCTTTCTTAACTCCACTCGTCTTATTTTCCCGCTTACTGTCTTGGGCAGTTGATCCACAAACTCAATCTGACAAAAAAAGGGTTTAAACATTTGAAAGTTGGAACAAAATATACCTTTAAAATGGACTAAATTGAAAGAATAAATTTTTTTAAGCACTGAATCTATTTGTAAGTTACCTTGCGTGGATATTTATAAGGAGCTGTGACAGTCTTCACATGAGTTTGCAGTTCCTGGATCAGTTCCTTATGGTCTCTAAATTTAAAATCTGCTGTCAGCACTACAAAAGCCTTCACCACCTGAAACATGAAGTCAATGCAATTTACATGTTGCATTCCATGTGTGTAATAATTATGGTTACAATTTTGCTTAAACTAAATACAGGTCCTTCTCAAAAAATAGCATATTGTGATAAAGTTCAATTTTTTCCATAATGTAATGATAAAAATTAATATATTTTAGATTCATTGCACACCAACTGAAATATTTCAGTTCTTTTATTGTTTTAATACTGATGATTTTGGCATACAGCTCATGAAAACCCAAAATCTCAAAAAATTAGCATATCATGAAAAGGGTCTCTAAACGAGCTATTAACCTAATCATCTGAATCAACTAATTAACTCTAAACACCTGCAAAAGATTCCTGAGGCTTTTAAAAACTCCCAGCCTGTTTCATTACTCAAAACCGCAATCATGGGTAAGACTGCCGCCCTGACTGCTGTCCAGAAGGCCATCATTGACACCCTCAAGCAAGAGGGTAAGACACAGAAAGAAATTTCTGAACAAATAGGCTGTTCCCAGAGTGCTGTATCAAGGCTCCTCAGTGGGAAGTCTGTGGGAAGGAAAAAGTGTGGCAAAAAACGCTGCACAACGAGAAGAGGTGACCGGACCCTGAGGAAGATTGTGGAGAAGGACCGATTCCGGAGTAGAAACATCCAGAGCCACCGTGCACAGGCGTGTGCAGGAAATGGGCTACAGGTGCCGCATTCCCCAGGTCAAGCCACTTTTGAACCAGAAACAGCGGCAGAAGCGCCTGACCTGGGCTACAGAGAAGCAGCACTGGACTGTTGCTCAGTGGTCCAAAGTACTTTTTTCAGATGAAGGCAAATTTTGCATGTCATTCGGAAATCAAGGTGCCAGAGTCTGGAGGAAGACTGGGGAGAAGGAAATGCCAAAATGCCTGAAGTCCAGTGTCAAGTACCCACAGTCAGTGATGGTCTGGGGTGCCATGTCAGCTGCTGGTATTGGTCCACTGTGTTTTATCAAGGGCAGGGTCAATGCAGCTAGCTATCAGGAGATTTTGGAGCACTTCATGCTTCCATCTGCTGAAAAGCTTTATGGAGATGAAGATTTCATTTTTCAGCACGACCTGGCACCTGCTCACAGTGCCAAAACCACTGGTAAATGGTTTACTGACCATGGTATTACTGTGCTCAATTGGCCTGCCAACTCTCCTGACCTGAACCCCATAGAGAATCTGTGGGATATTGTGAAGAGAAAGTTGAGAGACGCAAGACCCAACACTCTGGATGAGCTTAAGGCCGCTATCGAAGCATCCTGGGCCTCCATAACACCTCAGCAGTGCCACAGGCTGATTGCCTCCATGCCACAACGCATTGAAGCAGTCATTTCTGCAAAAGGATTCCCGACAAAGTATTAAGTGCATAACTGAACATAATTATTTGAAGGTTGACTTTTTTTGTATTAAAAACACTTCTTTTATTGGTCGGATGAAATATGCAAATTTTTTGAGATAGGAATTTTGGATTTTCAAGAGCTGTATGCCAAAATCATCAGTATTAAAACAAATAAAAGACCTGAAATATTTCAGTTGGTGTGCAATGAATCTAAAATATATGAAAGTTTAATTTTTATCATTACATTATGTAAAATAATGAACTTTATCACAATATGCTAATTTTTTGAGAAGGACCTGTAGAAGATTAATTGAGCTGCCTACTTAGACGTAGTGCTGCCTTCAAGTTCTGTAAATTCTTGCCCAATTCTAAGGTCACACTGCATGTACCCTTTACTGAGTAGGAAATCCCAGAATGCATTGCACTACCTCTCCTCGAACCGGATCAGGGCTGCTGACCACGGCAGATTCTGCTACAGCTGGATGCTCTATCAGAGCGTTTTCCACCTCAAATGGACCAATGCGGTACCTAAAACACACACACTCCATAGATGTCAGATTACAAAACCTGACATCATCATCATTATCATTATCATCATTATCAAAGCAGAATTCATACCCTGCGGACAGGATGACATCATCAGCTCTGCCAATGAACCACAGGTATCCTTCTTCATCCATCATTCCCTTGTCACCTGTCAGGTAGAAATCACCACGGAAACATTCGGCTGTGCGCTCCGGCTCCTCCTACAGGATGAATTTAGATCAATCAATTTGAGTTCAACAGATTTATTGTTAGTGCAGAGCCTAATAAGCTGAGAAAAGGAAAATGTACCGTATACTCTGTAAAAAGAGAGAAGGGTCTGTCTGGTTTCACTCTGATGCCGAGGTCTCCCTCTTGTCCTTGAGGCACAACAGAACCATCTTCATCTACCACCTTAAACCAAAGCAGTCCAGAATTACTAGAACACCTCACAGAAAATCAATCCAATCTGTCAGTGAAAAGCACCTATTTAAAAAAAACACCTGTTATTTCAGTTGTTTTTGTGTAAGTTATAAACTTTGTCTTTTCATTTTATATAATTATCTGTCTTAGATGATTTTCAGTGCAAATATTAGTTATTATTAAAGGGGGCCTATTAAGCCCTTTTTTAAAGTCTTGATTTTGTTTTTAGGGTCTAGAAGAATAGGTTTTCATGTTGGTTTTTTAAAAAAACAACATTTTCCACTTATTTTACATTGTTGCAGCACCCCTCTTCCCAGTCTGTCAGTAACGCTCTGTTTAGTTCTGGTCTCTATGAAGACCCTCCTTCCTAAAAGCACAATGTGCTCTGATTGGTCAATTGGCTCGAGTGTTTCAGAAACGTCACGCCCCTTACCATAACCAGGTGTTTCAACTCCCTACTAATGCAACTCAACCTTTTTTTACGACTTGGGAGGGAATTATTTTAATGAGGAATATTGTGACATGCACATTCCCAGAAGAAAACTCAAGACTACAATCGAGGCATTTAAGGGCGTTCAAACCGCAACATTACACACTAAAAAAAGTTGAAAAAGTAAAAAAGCATTATAGATCCTCTTTAAAGTCAGCATGAAACAGAAGTGGTGATGATAGTCCTTTCATCACTATTGTGATGTATATTGAGTGAAACAGCTTCTCAAACAAGAACAAAAAAGGGACTTGATTTTGTCAGAAAGACTGTTACTGCACCTGAACATCATATCCTGGAGAAGCCTTTCCAAAAGATCCTGGTTTGATCTTCATGCCTTTGAATGTGCCAGCTATTAAAACCTGGGAGAAAAAAACAGAGGAATGACTATATTGTGTGTGACAGCACACAGGCTAAGCTTAGATTTACTCTCCTTCTGTTCATTATGAATTTTGTTAATGAATTAATGACTATATTATAATATGGATGAAAACAGATGCTAATTTAGGACCCATTTTCAGCACTGTTTATATTGATATTTTAAAAAATGATCCCAGACTTACAGTCTCAGTCTGCCCATATCCTTCATAGATGTCCAGTCCAGTGAGTTCTTTCCATTTCCACATCACCTCTGGGTTAATGGGCTCTCCTGCACACAGACAGTGCTCAAGAGCAGGAAACTTATACCTGTCAGAAAACACAAGCAAAGATGAGGATTACACCTGGACCAGACAAATTCATCTGGATTCTGCTGTGATTGACAGTGTTACAAGTCCAGGTTAAAGGAGAACTCCGGGCAATTTTTAAGTTAATCTTGATCGTTAGACCTTTGTGAGTACTGACTATAGAAAAAAAACCGAACCGGATTGGTGTTTGCTACGCGGAGCTGCGACCGCGAATGCCCAGAGCTCCCCCTCAGCTAAAACGGCAGCTATGGGGGCATGGACATAAAGAGCGTTTTTGAGCCTCTTAACAGACACAAAATGCAATTAAAATGTCTGTCCAACATGAACAGGGACCCTACATGTGAACAAGATGCGTTTAGCAACTTAGCCATTGTTTCAACTCACCTAAATAGTCTTTTAGACGGCAAGCTGCAGTCTCGAGCTGCAGTCCCGTGCTGTAGCCGGAAAAGGTAAACAATGTCCAGGTGGGAGGAGCGTTGATCATGTGCGACGAGTTATGATCAGAGTTGCTTACAAGTGAAGAAGAAATGGTTCGTGTTTGTGCCTTTACGAATTGTGGCAACAGAATGCGAAAATATAAGAGCTTAAATTTTCTTCGTCTTCCTTTTCATGACCTTGAGATTCTGCAGTTGTGGCTAGTTGTACTTCAACTTGATGTGCAAACTCCCGTAGAAGTACTACGCGCTAAAGATTACCGCATTTGCAGTGAACACTTTGACAAGGATGACTACACACACTCAACACAGCGGGGCCGTTTGAAGAAAAATGCCATTCCATGTACGAAGACTCGTCGCACATGATCAACGCTCCTCCCACCTGGACATTGTTTACCTTTTCCGGCTACAGCACGGGACTGCAGCGCGAGACTACAGCCTGCCGTCTAAAAGACTATTTAGGTGAGTTGAAACCATTGCTAAGTTGCTAAACGCATCTTGTTCACATGTAGGGTCCCTGTTCATGTTGGACAGACATTTTAATTGCATTTTGTGTCTGTTAAGAGGCTCAAAAACGCTCTTTATGTCGATGCCCCCATAGCTGCCGTTTTAGCTGGGTGGGAGCTCTGGGCATTCGCGGTCGCAGCTCCGCGTAGCAAACACCAATCCGGTTCGGTTTTTTTTCTATAGTCAGTACTCACAAAGGTCTAACGATCAAGATTAACTTGAAAATTGCCCGGAGTTCTCCTTTAAGGTCTCAGTCATTTAATAGCCAGTTCAGTTAAAAATCTTGCCACTGACATGCTTTAAAAAAAAGAAACTTTATAGACTTCATTTGTTGGTTTTATGATTATCGAGTTTGTATATGAAGAACTTGTAACTTTAGACCTAAAAGACAATTCATTTGAATTCAAATATATCATAGCTCATCAGTTACAGTCAGTACCTGGATATGTCGTCCTGTACAAGCATTCGATAGGCTGTTGGTGCCGTGCAGAAGGTGGTGATGGGATAGCTGCTCAAAGTCTGTTAGGAGAAAACATGAGTGTTTTCATTGACTTCCAGAAAGCTTTCATTGACTTAAATGTCTTCTAGTAAAATAAGTCAATAAATAATACATAAACACTGCTGTTCAAAGGTCACTAATAAATTAATACTTTTATTCCGCAAGGATGAATTAAATTGATCAAAAAGTCACAGTAAAGACATTTATAGTATTACAAAGTCAAATAATCCACAAAAATATTAAGCAGAACTGTTTTTAATATTGATAATAATAATAAATGTTTCTTGTGGCCGCAAATCAGTTTATTAGAATGATTTCTGAAGGATCATGTGACACTGAAGACTGGAGTAATGATGCTGAGAATTCAGCTTTGCCATCAAAGTAATAAATGACACTTTAAAATATATTAAAATTGTTATTTTAAATTCTAATAATATTTCACAATATTACATTTTACTGTATTTTTGATCAAATAAATACAGCCTTGGTGAGCAGAAGCGATTTCCAAAAAAAAAAAAAAAAATCTTACCAACTCCAAACCTACTGTCGATTTGCAATGTCCTAAAGTAAGATTAAGTGTTGTGATTTTGTCTTCCATAAAACATTTTCATACAACATGATAGGGAGATTTCTTAAAGAATCAATTCTTGATCCTTAACTTTCAAGCAGACCATTCTTGTCAAGAATGGACCTGTGATCTTCCTGTACCTTGAGAACTGTACTTGTCTCAAAGCGTGGCATGTGGTGAACAAACACACACGCTCCCTGGATCCACGGAGCAAACACACTGCTCCACGCCGACTTGGCCCAACCTGTGTCTGACGTGTTCCAAAACACATCCTGCTCAGTCAGATCCAGCCAGTACCTTCAGAATTCACACAATTTATACACATTTTATGTTAAATTTACATTTCATTATACACTACTGTGAAAAAAGGTGGGTTTTTTGATAAAAAAAATATATATAGAAAACCATAATATCGTGAAATATTATTACCAAAAAAAATATTATTTGAATATATTTTAAAATGTAATTTATTCCTTTGATGGCAAAGCTGATTTTTAGAATCATTACTCCAGTCTTCAGTGTCATGTGATCCTTCAGAAATCATTCTATTATGCTAATATGCTGATTTGATGTTCCATTAACAATTATTAATTAGTATCAATGTTGAAAACAGTTGTGCTGCTTACTATTCAAAATGCATTTTTTTTTAAGATTCTTTGGTGAACAGAAAGTTCAATGAACAGCATTTAATTGAAATAGAAACCTTATTTTTCTTTATAAATGTCTTCAATGTCACTTTTTAAGTTTTTGTTAATTTAATGCATCCTTGCTAAATAAATTCTTTCAAGACAAAATCTTGCTGACACCAAACTTTTGAACAGTAGAGTTCATTTATATATGTATATATACACTCACCTAAAGGATTATTAGGAACGCCATACTAATACTGTGTTTGACCCCCTTTCGCCTTCAGAACTGCCTTAATTCTAGGTGGCATTGATTCAACAAGGTGCTGAAAGCATTCTTTAGAAATGTTGGCCCATATTGATAGGATAGCATCTTGCAGTTGATGGAGATTTGTGGGATGCACATCCAGGGCACGAAGCTCCCGTTCCACCACATCCCAAAGATGCTCTATTGGGTTGAGATCTGGTGACTGTGGTGGCCATTTTAGTACAGTGAACTCATTGTCATTTTCAAGAAACCAATTTGAAATGATTCGAGCTTTGTGACATGGTGCATTATCTTGCTGGAAGTAGGCGTCAGAGGATGGGTACATGGTGGCCATAAAGGGATGGACATGGTCAGAAACAATGCTCAGGTAGGCCGTGGCATTTAAACGATGCCCAATTGGCACTAAGGGGCCTAAAGTGTGCCAAGAAAACATCCCCCACACCATTACACCACCACCACCAGCCTGCACAGTGGTATCAAGGCATGATGGATCCATGTTCTCATTCGGTTTACGCCAAATTCTGACTCTACCATCTGAATGTCTCAACAGAAATCAAGACTCATCAGTCTTCAACTGTCCAATTTTGGTGAGCTCTTGCAAATTGTAGCCTCTTTTTCCTTTTTGTAGTGGAGATGAGTGGTACCCGGTGGGGTCTTCTGCTGTTGTAGCCCATCCGCCTCAAGGTTGTGCGTGTTGTGGCTTCACAAATGCTTTGCTGCATACCTCGGTTGTAACGAGTGGTTATTTCAGTCAAAGTTGCTCTTCTATCAGCTTGAATCAGTCGGCCCATTCTCCTCTGACCTCTAGCATCAACAAGGCATTTTCGCCCACAGGACTGCCGCATACTGGATGTTTTTCCCTTTTCACACCATTCCAACAACCATGCCACGCTCAAAATTGCTTAAATCACCTTTCTTTCCCATTCTGACATTCAGTTTGGAGTTCAGGAGATTGTCTTGACCAGGACCACACCCCTAAATGCACTGAAGCAACTGCCATGTGATTGGTTGATTAGATAATTGCATTAATTAGAAATTGAACAGGTGTTTCTAATAATCCTTTAGGTGAGTGTATCTGTATATACACTACCGTTCAAAAGTATGGTGTCAATAAGATTTTTTTTTAAAAGAAATTAATACTTTTCTTCAGAAAGGACGCATCAAATTGATCAAAAGTGATAGTAAAAACATTTATAATAAAGCAAAATATTTATTTTTTAATTAAACGCTTTTCTCTTGAACTATCAAAGAATCCTGAAAAAAATTAATCACGGTTTGCACAAAAATATGAAGCAGCACAACTTTTTTCAACTGTGATAATAATCATAAATGTTTCTTTAGCATCAAATCATCATATTAGAATGATTTCTGAAGGATCATGTGACACAGAAGACTGGAGTAATGATGCTGAAAATTAAGCTTTGATCACAGGAATAAATTACACTTTACAATATATTCACATACAAAACAGCTGTTTTATATTGAAATAATTTTTCACAATATCACTGCGTTTGTTTTGTATTTTTAATCAAATAAATGCATCCATGGTGAGCAGAAGAGACTTCTTTTAAAAACATTAAAAATCTTACCGACCCCAAACTTTTGAACGGCAGTGTATAAGCACTTGCAATGCATCCTTAGCTACTGTGTACATTTTTTAAGCTCTCAATGCAGTGCTGATCCGTCATGAATTCAGCCCACTGACCCTCGGAATGATGTCACAAACCTGCCGTTCACCGTGAGCCCAAGACCGTAACTACAGTGGCTTTGTTGGGTCATTTTTGGAGAGCCAGTTGTGCCACTAGTGAAGAAGATAGTCATGGCCTCCTCACTCCTGGTGTCCACGCAAACATGATCATCTGATACTCTTCTACAACGCAAAAACAACATCTGATAATGACATTAAAAATGTCTTTATAAAGGTCTTACTACTTAGTGATTATTTACATATGTTTAATGTGTGCACTCAGTCATTTCTACACTAATTTAAAGTGCTCCCTGTACATGCATATCCCTCTCTTGTTCTCCACTGACCCCATGAGTTCTGTCAGGTTGCCCCAGCCATGCATGGTCCTGTGGGACAGCAGAAGCTTGGTGGAGATGGAAGGGCATTCTGAGGATACTGTGTCCAACAGTGGGGCCAAAGTTTCATCTGTGATTACACACTTGGCCCCAGATGACTGCAGCCGGTGGCGGATATCTCGAGCCGTGAGCTGAGAGGTGCCGGGGATCAGAACCGTACCTGGGTGAGGAAATGGGGCAACGATGAAAAATAAACCATGCGTTGAAAGGACAAGCAGAGAGAAGAGGTTAAGTAGTCAACTGCCTACTCATACTGTAGGGTAAATTGGGACACTTTTTGAAATAAAATAAATATTTTACAATATTCTGATGGCTACATTTAAATACAGTATTCAGAAAAACTTTGTTAAAAAATATTTTTTTTACATTTATTTTAGGCAAAATAGTGTGGATTTTAAATGTTTGTCATAATATGTATATAACTTTCAGCTTATACATTAGTGGATATTTATATTTCATTTTTACCATTTCAAAATTACACAATTCAACTTTAAGCTGGTCCAAACCAGCATATTTGGACCAGCGTGAAGCAATAAAAGTAGGTTACAGATTAACCCCAACGACGAAACAATGGAAAATAGATCAAGGGTGAAAGAATCATAGAAATCTCTCTCAGCAAATGCCTAACAAATCTATTTGAGCAGGTCTGTAAGACTGTACCTGTTCTGAGACATGCTACATTAACCAGCCACCACTCAGGGACTCGGGGTAAAATGAGGAACACACGATCCCCTCTTTCCAAACTGCACACTTGATGCAGAACATTTGAAAGTTTTCTTGAGTGGAAGCCCAACTCCTCAAAACTCCATTTGACCTCTTCTCCGTTGTCATTCACCCACCACAGAGCTGGAAGAGACGACCTCTGTCCGTTCTGTAATATACAGCAACCATACATCAAACTATCTCACAAGTGCTGGCATTGTAAAATATATTTTTTTACAAAGTAAAAGACATTAAAATTGAGCTTGGATAATACTATACAATATTTTTTATTAAGTCACCACAAACATTATTACGTTATATAATTCAATGTGCATGAGTTTCTGTTGCACTAGTGTCACCAAACAAAATTACAAAATTATAATTCAACGTGGAACAACAGTAAATTATTATTTTAAATTAAAGTTATACTTTTACTAAAAGTTACAAATTTTGCTAAAAAAAAATTTAAATGACCATTTTGGGGTGAAAAATTAAGTCAGGGCATCAATAATTGACCTGATGACTTTTGTCATGTTTTGTGGTATTAGTTGGTTTGTTTCACTTTTAGTCTCATACATTGATACAATGTCAAAAGACAAAGAAAGCAGACACACTCATTCAATCTTTTTCTCAATAAGTAGCTCCT
Organism: Siphateles boraxobius; assembly: GCF_051911475.1. NCBI lineage: Eukaryota > Metazoa > Chordata > Actinopteri > Cypriniformes > Leuciscidae > Siphateles > Siphateles boraxobius. The sequence continues at coordinate 3,033,147 of NW_027509215.1, forward strand.
TATTCGCACTTTATTCGAGTAAATTACACGCAAGCAAATTCAAAAGTACCGCATGACGGAATGACAAAATAATAACAAACGGGTTTCCAAACACTCCGGCATCTTCTCAATCCCAGTGTTCCCTCAAACCTCCCGAAAAACACGCCACTGGTAGAGAACTGCCCGTTTGCTCAATGGCCTCAGTCTTTTTCTCTCTCGTGTATTTTCAATCTCCTCCTGAAATGTTTTGTAGCTACTTTACAATGTCTTTTGAATAATCACAAAATATCCCGCTTTGAGAAAAAATAGAACATAGTAGAACACCAGAACTAATATATTTCTTAAATTACCTTTTCTTTAGTTTCCCACTGCTCGAGCACATCTTTGGCGAAGTTAAACTGCTGAGGAATTTGTACGTTGTAATCCCGTCTCATGCTCTCATAATCGCTGAAGTTTTTTGGTACAGATGTTTTGAATCTGCAAATTTGCAGCCAATAACCTCGCTCATACATTTCATTTTTGTTGCCGTATTTCAGACAGCGTTTAAAAAGAGTTTTGCGAAGCACATGCAAACTCATTATCAGCCTTTAACTGTGGACGTACAAAATTAACGCTTTGAGGTCGTTTCTACAACCCGACATTACTCACACAGCTGGAACTTTCACACGGACCATTATCTTATTTTCGTGTCCTTTGAAGATTTTCCCGTTTTTTGCAATAAACTTCTAAAAATGAAAGTGCGTCCTATAAAACTAAAGACAACAAATGAATGCACTGCAGAACTAATAAAAGCTATCCAGACAGTTCAGCTCCGTGAAAGCAGACAATCTCTTCGCATTAGTAGAAATGACCGTCTACAAAACTAAAGTCCCACTTGTGACGCCTTAAAACAAAGACTAACCGGATGTAAATGTGACAGTATATGCTAATTTATGGATTTTAGTTAAGTTAATAAGTGCGTACACCTTCAACAGATGCGAAAACTGACATTTTAAAAGCACTTGCATTAAAAAACAAAACAAAGGACAATAATTATATGCAACAACAAACCTTCAGAGCTATTTTTGAGTTTTAAAAACCTTTAATAAAAAATCCACAGAGATTATACCATACTGGTGACAACTAAAACATTAAACATTTAAAAGTCACAGACATAATACATAAAATAAGATGAAATGGTATTTAAAATAAAAAATAAAAAAGTTAAAAAAAAAATCAAAGAGTGCTCAGTGTCTGAGACGAGTGCGTCGTGTGCGGGCGATGGGTGTCCTCACTTTAGGAGTCTCACTCTCAGCCATGACAGCATCTGCACAAAAAAATAAATAATAATATTCAGAATGAAGCATGTTAATGAGAGCTCTGCTAAACAATCAAGAGATAAAACTATTACATGAAAGGAACTGACCCTCTTCTTCCTCTTCATCACTGGTGAAGGTGATGGCAGGTTTAGGGCGAGGACGAGATTTTCTTGGGGTTACAAGATCACTGTCATCCAACTTCGGTTTACCACGGCCTGAAGGAGAGGGAGATGCACAATGAGATTCATTTTAGAATAGAAATATTTATTGTATGTCTGAAAAATTAGCTTGAACCTTCACCTCGTGTGGATTTGCGCACACTCTTGAGTGGCTGTGGCGTATGCAAGTTTTGGCTCTGTGTGTCTGTCTGCTGTTCTCTCTCCTCGCTCTCCACATTCTCCAGCCCTTTAGTGTGAACAGCCGTCAAACGCTTCTCATAGTCTTCAACCTGTGCCTAAACAAACAGCTACTTTCAGCATACTCAGGGATGAAGTGAAAAAAATTCTTCTGACTGAAATTTTTTTTCAGGCCAAGTCATATTCCTTTAACTTTATTTAAATAGTCGAGACCAATATCGTTTTAAGGGGAGATGTTTTAAACCGCTTTAATATTGCCAGTTTGCATATTTTAAAAGCTATTTTAATCTATGAAAAAAAATTACTTAGCTTGACAAATAATCAACCATCTACATAACTTTTCAGTGCATGTTTTTATTTATCTTATAAGACCAAACAATGCTAAATTATATTAATATATAGTTTGTTTAATGGCAAATCGTTTTGGCTGAGGGCAAAGTGAAGTTTCATAACTTTATATATTTAGGCTATTTAACTTTAACTGTGTAGCCTATTAGAGAGCTGACTAATGTTTGTCTGAATTGTTTGCTTTATTTCTCATTGTATAGCTTCTTATAGCCTACATATTAGGCTACTTATACTTTTATGGATATTATTGATAATTAAAACTGACATTTAACAAAAAGCAACAGGGTTGTGTAATGTTATATATTCTAAAATATATAAAATATTCTTTATATATTTTACTATGCATTCTCTTGTATGTGTACATGCATAATAAAATAAAATGATACAACCCTGTCTCTGTTTGTTAAGTTTGTCAGTTTTAATGATCAATAATGTTTCATATTTTTAAAATGAAAACAAAAAGAAGCAGGGTTGTGTTTTATATTGCGTGTTGTTATAAATATATGGAGTGAAGATAATCAATGTGCGTTATCTGAACCACATTTGTGTGGCCATATAGGCCTAATATGTTTATGATAATATGTTCATTTATAAATGAAAGGAGGGGTTTTGTATATATTTCGTTTTATTGTTGATGAAAAGAGGCAGAGTTGTATTTTATACCATATTTCATTTTATTGTTGACTAAAATATACATAAAGAGATAACCGGAGTAGCCAGAGCGAGATGAGTGACGAAACCAAGATCGGCGCGGATCCGTTTGCAGAATAACCGGACTCGCGTCCTCGGGAGTTCGTTCTCCCGAGTCGAACTTGCCACGTCCGAACTATCAAGGTCGCAAGTCCGAGGTTTGCGTAGCCTATTGGTATTGAGAAACGGGCAATATTGACCCGCGTTCTGTTTTCTATCATGCGCCGTGCACGTTTGCGTTGACGTAATATGCACGCAAACGCACCAGGGTTCGATAGAATTAAGTTGAACGTGAAACCAGACCAACGCTGCGGGGGGCGCAGGGAACAAACTCGCTCGGATTCGGACCGCAGCAAACCAGCTGTAGCCTGACATGCACTTCTCCAAAACTAAGATTAATTGAGTGAACACGGAGCAGTTTTTCCGTGAGCGGGAATTGAAAACCCGGACTGGACCATAAGCGAATTGATTACAGAATGTTAGAGTGGAGAGAGGAACGTGCTTTCGCTCCGATCCAGGCTTTATCACATCCCCCTCAGCAGGGTGAATACACCTCGTCTTTCCTTAATTTAAGACCTATTCAAACTAAAATTAAGACATTTATCACACTATTTGAGAAATGAAAGCCTATTTACGGCCTTAACATTATGAAAAGTGAATTTAAGACATTAAGGACAGACGGGAACCCTGCAATTGACGGAAATCCGTCATAGACTCGCTGCAATTAACGGAAATCCGTCGTAGCGACGGAGAACTTTAATCCCTGCATACTAGAACAAACAGCACCCGTTCACAATCAATGCTCTGTGCAGATACACCGTTTTGCCACCACACATTCGCAATTGTAGTACCTTAAACTGTGGTTTTGCCCTTCTACGGAGTTTTGCCGCAATGGACAGGAGTGGCTGATAGACTCCAGGCTCAGTGAGTTTATCACTGTAACAGTCCCAGCACTCCTGCAGCTTCTTGAAACCTCGCTCACACACAGACAACAGGGAAAGAGAGACAGCCAGATCTGCCCACTGACGCTCGGTCCTGCAGACAGAACAGGACAGATTACAATAAGAGGGAGAGTCAGACTCTTATTAGATTCTATTAATTTTCTCATTTTTATGAATGAATGTCTTCATTTTTTAATGTGCAGAAAGACGAATTGCACATTGTGCCTGATACTCACTTTGCAGTTCTGAATCGTTGGCAGAGCTTCTCCACTAAACTCTCTGTCTGTCTCTCTTTAGTGATGTAGGAAAAGAGTTGTCTGAGAGAGAGAAAGAAAGTTAAATGGAAGTGATTTGTCATGTAGAATAAATGAAACTGCAATAGCAGCATTAACAATATCTCACTTCATGATGGTGTTGAAATCCTCCTCCTTCATTCCACGCTCAGGATCAGATAATCGGCTGATGATGTCTGGAAGCAGGTTGTAAATGGCATTGTCCTGAAGATATAAGAAGAGTATTATAATTGGAACTTCTCGTTTTCAGAGTTATGAGGGGGATATGAGAGACAGCAGAGCTGCAGTGGAAAAGCTACCTTTGCAGAGAGCTCGTTGAAGAAGTTGAGAGCGAGGCTGGCAATGTGTGGCTCGGGGTCTAGCAGCAGCACTGCAACCTCACTGACCTGACCTTTGACCTTCATCACATCCTTAAGCACCAGCTGCGTCAAAACCATGATGGCGGTCAGACGCACAGATGAATTTTCATCACTCAACCTTAGGACAAATAAGTTACAATATTGATCACCACAGTAATAAACATTTCAACTATAGACGCACCGATACTAAATACTCAGAGGGTCTGATAGCTGATTATTCAGAATGATATTTGCAGATGCTCTATAACAGTGGTTCCCAAACCTGTCCTGGCGACCCACCAACACTGCACGTTTTCTGTCTCCCTAATCAAACACACCTGATTCAACTCTCAATGGTTGAATCAGGTGTGTTTGATTAGGGAGATAGAGGAAACGTGCAGTGTTGGTGGGTCGGGTCGCCAGGACAGGTTTGGGAACCACTGCTCTATAATATTAGAGGTTAAGTTAACAGAGCTATTATATTCAACTTATAAGGTAGTTTTCATAAACACTTCATGACAAATTTATTCTAGCATACATACATAACAGTAAATAAGCTGCTCTCTAGTGTTTCAGCTAACTGATATAGTTCACAAGCTGTTTTACTGACCGTTTTTTCCCCTACCATGCCTCGGTTTGTGTTGGTCGGCATCGAAAAACAAAACACTCAAGTGTACAACTCTACAGTTGAAACACTGATTAGGCGATTACATGAGACATGGTTCATTTCAGTAAGTTGTACTGTATCTTTCAACATATCTTCTGATGTTCATGTATGTTTTTTGTGCTATAATTTGTATTAAAGTGGAAGAGATGACTCGTGTTCCACACTGCCGGTTGAACAGAAGCGCTACAGTGATCTGTCATGTCACATTTAAGAGAGTCAAATGACCATTGTTTGAATTGTGATAAAAATGGACAGACTTTAAAAGCTTTATCGTTCGGTACCGATCATTGGTCAATACATCGGAGCATCTCTAATTTCAACTTAGTCCTCTCGGCAACCAAATTGTGAAATTACAACTCTGCCACTATTTGAAAGTTCCGATTCATTTTTCAATTTATGGCACTTTACTAATTTAAGCAAAGTAATAAGTTTAGTAAGGTGGCAAGAACGATTTCTTTCTGGAAAAAACAATTATGCAAAACATCCCCAAACCAGTAGTTGTTTATCAGACATAAATTCATGAAAGACCTTTTGGCTTGGAGCTACCTGGCATAAAGGTTGGGCGTCCAGGGTTCCAGGATGTTGGGAAAGCGGACTGTTAGGTCACCAAGAGCAACAATTGTGTTGGCTCTGACAACAGGAAGTGGGGATTTCTCCAGCACCGTGAACAGCAGCCTGATATTGTCTTTACAAACAGGAGGACTACAGAAAGACAGATGTTAATATTGCTTGACTAAAGAAGCAAATATTATTCAATATAATAAGTTTTGGCAGTAAAGACAATCAATGAATGTTACAAAAGATTTTTATTTCCAAAAAATGCTGTTATTTTGAAGCTTTCATTCAAGGAATTCTTAAAATAATTAAATTAATGCTGGCTTTTTTTTTTAGCTTAACGGACTTTTCCAAAATTGACAACTTGCGTTTAAACTTTAGTGTAAAATATCAGAATATAAATACCTGATCATCATATACTGAGACAGAGCCAGACAGGCAGCAGTGGTGAGTTGAGGGTGGGAATATTTGCCTGGAGAACTGCAAACTTTCACCAGCAGAGGCAGAAATGCACTCAACATATTCCCTTCTGCAAAAAAAAAAAAAAAAAAAGAGATCACAGTGCAACAGGGATCAGTGCTTTGTCAAGCAGGTAAATCCTTCAATAAACAACAATTATGAGGATTTAATTTTCTGCATTCCAAGCCAAAACATCAAAATAGTCAAATTCGTTTCATTAGATGGGCTCACCGGCTAATAACTCAGTCTCACAGATCTTGCGGATAAACTCTGCCTCAGTGTCCTCAGCTGAAGCACCAACTAGCCCGAGCTCCTCCTCCACACAACTGTCATTAGCCGCCTAACAAAAGAGGCACAAATCAGTCAGCAGCATTATAATGGGTCAACACTTTAATGTGATAGTGCAGAAAACAACCAAACAGGGGCCTGTCTTTGTTAACCTTTTTGTTGGCAGGTGCCTTCTCCTTCTCCTCCTCTTCTTCCTTTTGTCCTCTCCTCCTCCGTAGCTCAGAGCTGACACTTCTCTCAAGGTGAGATACCTGCCAGAAGGCCACAGCTCCACACAGTGACAGCACCTGGGCCAAGCTCACACAATTCACTAGAAAACGAATGAGAAAATCTTACTGACCCCAAACGTTTGAGTCTCTTATGCTCACCAAGGCTGCATTTAAAAAAAAAAAAAAAAATCAGAAATAGTAATATTCTAAAATATGAATACAATTTAAAATAAAATGTTACATTTTAATATATTCTAAAATTCTAATATATTAATTTGATGGCAAAGTGGAATTGTCAGCATCATTACTCCAGCCTTCAGCATCACATGATCCTTCAGAAATCATTCTAATATGCTGGTGCTTAAGAAACATCTCTTTTTAGCCCAATCAATGTTGAAACAGTTGTGCTACTTAATATTTTTGTGGAAACTATTTATTTGAATAGAAATAGAATTTTGATCAGTTGAATGCCTCTGCTGAATAAAAGCACTAAGATTTTCTTTTGAAAACTTAATGACCCTAAACATTTTCTAAAATTATGCAAAAAGTCTCCTGTCCACAGTACCTTGCTCCTCAGAGCCCTGGGACACACCTTCCTGCAGTTGTGTTTGGGTGGACTCTCTACCCTCTGTGATTTGTTCCAATAGGAGACGAGCAGAGCGTTGGAGGAGATGGGAACACAGCTGGTCCGGTGACTCTGCTAAAAAGTAGATGAGACGGACAGCCTGTTCCATGAAGGTCTGCCAATGGGGGTCAGACTGGACTACTCCTGTTCAAATGAAAATACTGCCATTACCAAACAGGAGATATGTATGAAAGAGAAATCAAATGAGAAAGACCACGTTACATTCGGCATCAACAGATTGGGTGATTGTGGAAAAATGTGGCAAAGCAAGAGTTTTAGCCAACACTTGTGATCAGATCACCCGAGACAAAAGCTAATACGAGGTGTAAACACCAAAAAAACCTAAAACACACCATCAGCAATGGCCTGGGACAGACAGCTGAAGAGATGGTGGTCCATAGGAAGCCTGAAGGGGACACCCTTGGATTGCTTAAACACACAAGAACATAGAAATCAGCATATTAGAATCAGGACACTGAACCCTGGAGTAATTGCTTCTGTAAATTCAGCCTGGCCATCACAGGAAGAAATCACACTTTAAAATATCTTAAAACCATGATTTTAAATTGTAATATTTCACAATACTATAGTTTCTACTGTATATTTAGAAGAAAATGCTTCCTTGGTGAGCATAAGGGACTTTTCAAAAACATAAAGTTAAACTCCAATCTTTTCAAAGGTAGTAGAGTGTATACATACCCTCACATGGTCTGTTATATTAACAATGGTGATGAGTGCGTCTCGAGCCAGCAGATAATCTTCTGCAACCTTTTCACCCAGAGCGACAGAGCAGAGTGTGTCCAAATTACTCAGAACCACCTCCCTCTCAGCACTAAACACACACAAAAAAAGGTTAGACAAGTAGTTCACCATGCCTCAAAATACAACATATCTCAAGCAGCATGTCAAAGACAAGAATGCCCTCAGATTACCAAAGAACCAGCTCATAGCTCATTGGACATTACAGAGAACAGAGCTTCAACCCATGTCCCCCTCCAGACACACACACACACACACACACACACACACACACACACACACACACACACACACACACACACACACACACACTGATTACCCTTCCCATCTCTCTCCTGCATTTCTCTGAAGGAGAGCTTGAGGGGAAGAACTTACTTAATGTAGGCAGGCCCTTACAGCAAAGCAACAAATCTCCGCTGCCCAGCCAAGATTACCAGCCAACAGGAACACAGGAGAGCTCTGACTCTTACCCACTGAGCTCACATTCGCCTTGGTCTCATCATTGGGCAACATTTTTATAATGCTGTGACATTAAATTAGTTCAACTGAATCATTGACTAACACTTCCAGGAACTGTTAAAGGAGAACTCCGGGCAATTTTTAAGTTAATCTTGATCGTTATACCTTTGTGAGTACTGTCTATAGAAAAAACAAAAAAGAACCGGATTGGTGCTTGCAACACGGAGCTGTTCCCGCAAATGCCCAGAGCTCCCCCTCAGCTAAAATGGCAGTTATGGGGGCATTTACATAGTGTCTTTGTGCCTTTTAACAGGCACAAAATGCAATAAAAATGTCTGTCCAACATGAACAGGGCCCTTACATGTGAACAAGATGCGTTTAGCAACTTAGCCATTGTTTAAATTCACCTAAATAGTGTTTTAGACGGCTAGCTGTATTCTCGCGCTGAATTCCCGTGGAAACTCATCAACTCAATATTACTCATCTAAACGCATCTTGTTCACATGTAAGGGCCCTGTTCATGTTGGACAGGCATTTTAATTGCATTTTGTGTCTGTTAAAAGGCACAAAGACACTCTGTGTATATGCCCCCATAACTGCCGTTTTAGCTGAGGGGGAGCTCTAGGCATTTGCGGGAACAGCTCCGTGTTGCAAGCACCAATCCGGTTCGTTTTTTTTTCTATAGACAGTACTCACAAAGGTATAACGATCAAGATTAACTTAAAAATTGCCCGGAGTTCTCCTTTAAGAGTTTGAAGGTCTCACCGTGCTGCCATGCCCAGCAGTAGCACTGCAGCTCTCCTATGAAGTGCTTTAGTCTCTCGTTTACCAGAGAACCTCTCCCACAAAACCTGTACTACTGAAGTCTGCAGGGCACTCTCATTGCTGAAAAACTCCTGGACCTGCACCAAGAAAAAGAAAAAAAAACTGTCAAAAGAATAAAGTGTGGGAGTGACTGCTTAAATGAGGGGCTAAAGACACTCACAATCTCCTCCAGACACTGGACTGTCCCCAATGAAGCATCGACCATCAGCTCTGACAGACTGTCCACTAAAGTCTGAGCCTTCGCTCTAATGGACAAACACAAAAAGTCATTTGAACTACAGTATAATAAATTGTACTCTTTTAGCCTTGAGCAAACCAAAATGCTTGCATACCTGGTGTTGTCCCCATGAGGGTTGAGGTACAGGCGCCTGTAGGCCTGGATAATGGCATCCTTGATTGTAGCATCAGTGGACCAGACCAGAGGCAGCATCTTTCTGACTCCACACACAGAGTCAGCCACACTAAACTCAAATGCTGTGACACAGAACTGCACCGCCTCCTGAACAACTGAGAGAGGGAGACCAGTCAGAGAAAACTAAACTCAACTTATATATTTTGAATGTCACGATGAAACAGAAGTAGCAACAGTTCTTTTGTTCTGTATTGAAACATATTTGAGGAATTATTGAGAAAAAAAAGCAGGTACTTCATAGTAATTACCTGTAGTAGTTTTCCAGTACAGCATGTTGTTAATGACAGCAATGGCTCTTTCCACTTGTAGAGCAAAGCTCTCTGTGTCTTTCAAGTACTGAACCAACATCTCCTGCTTCTTGAGTTCACTCTCTCTTCCTTCATTGCCTCCATCCTCTTTCTGTGGGGTGAGTGGAGCGTCGCTCGTCACAGCCTCAGGTGTCTCCTGCTCAGGGCCTGAGGAGAGAGATAGACACCATGTTTTTATTTGGACTAGGAACCCTGTCATTTTATCTAGGGAAGTGAGACGATGCACAGGTTTCTGTCTGACACCATCGTGCTCCTCAGCATGATGCTTTAAAATTAAAGTTATTTAGAAGACAATTCAAAGTACCAAAAAACATACCCTTGAAAAGTGTTGCGAGTGTGTTGATCAGCTTTTCTGCATTTAAGTCAGCCAGATCTGAGAAGAATGATGACTCTGGGAACAGGGAGTGTGCCCTCATACACAGACCAACTGCCTTCCTACACACAGTTAAACACCACACATTGCATGGCTGTGTGCAGAAATAAGGGTATGAGAGAATGTATGTTAGTTCAAATGTACCTGTATTTACTTTCCCGGAGAAGCTGTGCAATTTGGATAGCAGTATCCCTGTCGCTTCTTTCCTCCTCTCCCCCAGTCTCCTCCTCCTCCTCTTCTTCTTCCTCACTTCCAGGTTCCAGCTGTGCTTTCACAGTCATCTCCACCTCAGGCTTCATTGCATCCCAAAGATCGGCTGCTGTGATGACTGCAACTACAAACAAATTCCTAATCTTACAGCTGGACACAAATTGATAGTAATAGTGACCAGCTAAAGACTGAAAGGAACAATTCAATTATAAAAGCAACATACCAGGCACTTGCTCTTTCTGGATCTCTCTCATCTCTTTTAATTTGGCCATCTCCTTATCCAGGGGCTTTTTTAGGTCTACACTGCTTAACTTAACACAAAAATAACAAAAACAGGTATATTTAATTTCTGTAAACAGATTAAGTATGTCTGCTCAAAAGTTTGATTTAAGATTTTTATGAAGTCTCTTATTCTCAAAGCTTTTATTTTGTTCAACAATACAGTAAAAAAAAAAAAAAGCTTTTCTATTTTAATAAATCGTTAAAATTAATTCCTGTGATGGCAGAGCTGAATTTTCAGCATCATTACTCCAGTCTTCACTGTCACAAGATCTTATCTATCATCCATGATCTATCAATGTTGAAAACTGTAGTGCTATTCTTTGAATAGAAGGTTAAAAAGAACAGCATTTATTTGAAATAGAAATCTTTTTGTAACAATGTAAATGTCTTTGGTGACACATTTGATATGTCCTTTGCAGAGTAAAAAAAAAAAAAAAAAAGAAACCTTATTGACAGCAAAGTTTTGTACAGTAGGATACAGGGATTAAAGTGAAAAAAATTCTTCTGACTGAAATTTTTTTTCAGGCCAAGTCATATTCCTTTAACTTTATTTAAATAGTCGAGACCAATATCGTTTTAAGGGGAGATGTTTTAAACCGCTTTAATATTGCCAGTTTGCATATTTTAAAAGCTATTTTAATCTATGAAAAAAAATTACTTAGCTTGACAAATAATCAACCATCTACATAACTTTTCAGTGCATGTTTTTATTTATCTTATAAGACCAAACAATGCTAAATTATATTAATATATAGTTTGTTTAATGGCAAATCGTTTTGGCTGAGGGCAAAGTGAAGTTTCATAACTTTATATATTTAGGCTATTTAACTTTAACTGTGTAGCCTATTAGAGAGCTGACTAATGTTTGTCTGAATTGTTTGCTTTATTTCTCATTGTATAGCTTCTTATAGCCAACATATTAGGCTACTTATACTTTTATGGATATAATTGATAATTAAAACTGACATTTAACAAAAAGCAACAGGATTGTGTAATGTTATATATTCTAAAATATATAAAATATTCTTTATATATTTTACTATGCATTCTCTTGTATGTGTACATGCATAATAAAATAAAATGATACAACCCTGTCTCTGTTTGTTAAGTTTGTCAGTTTTAATGATCAATAATGTTTCATATTTTTAAAATGAAAACAAAAAGAAGCACGGTTGTGTTTTATATTGCGTGTTGTTATAAATATATGGAGTGAAGATAATCAATGTGCGTTGTCTGAACCACATTTGTGTGGCCATATAGGCCTAATATGTTTATGATAATATGTTCATTTATAAATGAAAAGAGGTGTTTTGTATATATTTCGTTTTATTGTTGATGAAAAGAGGCAGAGTTGTATTTTATACCATATTACATTTTATTGTTGCCTAAAATATACATAAAGAGATAACCGGAGTAGCCAGAGCGAGCTGAGTGACGAAACCAAGATCGCCGCGGATCCGTTTGCAGAATAACCGGACTCGCGTCCTCGGGAGTTCGTTCTCCCGAGTCGAACTTGCCAAGTCCGAACTACCAAGGACGCAAGTCCGAGGTTTGCGTAGCCTATTGGTATTGAGAAACGGCCAATATTGACCCGCGTTCTGTTTTCTATCATGCGCCGTGCACGTTTGCGTTGACGTAATATGCACGCAAACGCACCAGGGTTCGATAGAATTAAGTTGAACGTGAAACCAGACCAACGCTGCGGGGGGCGCAGGGAACAAACTCGCTCGGATTCGGACCGCAGCAAACCAGCTGTAGCCTGACATGCACTTCTCCAAAACTAAGATTAATTGAGTGAACACGGAGCAGTTTTTCCGTGAGCGGGAATTGAAAACCCGGACTGGACCATAAGCGAAGTGATTACAGAATGTTAGAGTGGAGAGAGGAACGTGCTTTCGCTCCGATCCAGGCTTTATCACATCCCCCTCAGCAGGGTGAATACACCTCGTCTTTCCTTAATTTAAGACCTATTCAAACAAAAATTAAGACATTTATCACACTATTTGAGAAATGAAAGCCTATTTACAGCCTTAACATTATGAAAAGTGAATTTAAGACATTAAGGACAGACGGGAACCCTGCAATTGACGGAAATCCGTCATAGACTCGCTGCAATTAACGGAAATCCGTCGTAGCGACAGAGAACTTTAATCCCTGAGGATATGTACCAGATGTTTTAATTGAGCATGTTTATACCTTGCAGCTGTAAGGGTTATGAGCAATGAAGGCAGCCAGCAGCTGGATGGCACTCTTACACACATGGACAGACTTATCACCCAGACGCCCGACGGTCAGCTCCATAACTTCAGTGTACCTGCACAGTGGCAAGGCCTGTCAAAGGGAGAAGGGGAATAATATATCTCAAGAAAAATACACCTTGTTTTCTGTTGTCATGAAGGGGGGGCCACTCACCTTACTGTTGACAATACGTGCATAGACCTGCAACACACGTGCTCGGACATGTGAGTGGGCATCATGGATGTGCTCCTGCAGTGTGTCCAGAAAGCGATCTCGGCCGGCACGAGCAGAATCATCCATCTTATCGCCAGACAGAACCCGGACCAGAACCTCCCCGAGAACCTCACACACAGCCACTCGTAGACTCGGACTCTGTCCAAACACAAACAACATGTTAAAACTTCTTTGCTCTAGTGTGTTTCCTAATTTCTTTCTAATAAAGATGCATTGCATTCTGCAAAAATTGCTGGCTCTGTTACAAAACTGCTCATCCTCCACAATTGTAAGTTGCTTTGGATAAAAGCAGCAGCTAACTGCATTAATATAAATAACATTAATAAAAAAAAAAACATAAAAAATGTAATCTATAAAATATTAAACTTTCTTTAACGGTTGCCCTCAGATTACCAAAGAGAGAGCTCAACGCCAACAGAATTATTCAAGAGAACTGAGACTTGACCTGTGACCCCCACAAACATATAAAAACAACAACTGTAAGCCCCCTCCTTTCTCCTACCCTATATCTTCAAAGGATAGGAATTTAAGAGGAAGATGCTTGTTGAATGTAGGCAGGCCCTTACAGCAAGACAGCAAACCTTCACTGCCCAGCCAAGATTACCAGCCAATAGGAACACAGGATAGCTCAGACTCAAATTCAGTGGGCTCATATTCGCCTTGGTCTCATCACTGGGCAAAAATCCAATGACAGAAGCGATGCAATAGAGAACATATGCAACAGTACCTCTCCTTCCAGGTGAGCCAGGAGAACACTAATGTTGGGGATCATGGTTTCGGGTACCAGAGTACTGAGTTCAGACAGAAAGCTGGAGAAAGCCTTCACACCTGAAGCTTCTCTAGCTAGTTCCTCACTCGACTTTTGACCGATCTCTCTGAAATACATACACATATCAGGTTATATAGAAGGATTTTCAAATATTGTTTTAGACAAAGGAGGCCATGGAGTCAAAAATGTAGAGAACTATTGCTATTGACTTTACTTATCAATTTTATTTCTATTTGCAACCAAATACTGGTCGAATCAGACTGTAAAGCACAATCTATATACCCAGTAATACCATTCAAGTATATGAACACTAAAAAGACTTCAATTTCACCTCATGACCTCTCCAACGATGGCCTTGACCCCATACTCTGTGCTCCAGGCAGCCACAGCTTGTGCACACACTGACGCCAGCTGCTCAAAGTGCTGCAGGAGCTGAATCACCTTCACACATGCTCCTGTAGAAAACAGAGAGAGCATATTCAGGACAACACACTCAGCTCAACATCTACAGCATTGCAAACCCACTCATGAGTGTGTGATGTGCATATAAACCCACCCAACATGTGATTGTATTTCTTCACCATGATTCCGAGCACATGTATGATGGCGTCTCTGGTGGCTTTGCTCTTCATGTGGCTTATGGTGGGGTTTTCCAGGAGTTTATAGCAACAGCATGTCACACAGCTACATAAACCAACAAACATTGCACAAACAAAAACTGACATTTGTGATTAATGAAGACATAGAAGATTAAAAAAGATGAAACGGAGCAAGGGTGGGTGACAGTTTAAAAGGAAGACAATTACCTGACAAACTCCTCCTCCACTAGAGACAGACTCCACAGAGTGCGAATGTCCAGCTGCAGCAGTTGAGTCAAACACTGAAGAACTGTCTCTCTCTCACTGTCCCACTGCAGGAGACCTTTTACAGCACCTTTATCTTTCTTACGACCCTGAAAGAAACACAGAGACGTTTAATATGTTGTACACACAAAATTAATGAACTCAGAAGCAACAGTTGTTGCCCTCAGATTACCAAAGAAGACGTTCACAGCTGGTAGGCTCATTAGGAGATGTGACTTTGCTAACTGACACATTTACACACACACACACTCAGGGACATACTCAAACACACACACACACACACTGTAAGCTGTCAAATCAGCCACAAATACCCATTTCTAAAGGAGATTTGTATTATGAGTTTACAGCTGGCATCAATATGGGTGGGCCCTTACAGCAGTGCAGCAAATCTCCACTGCTCTGCCAAGATTACCCACCAATCAGATATCAAGAGAACACAAGATCCTAGCCAATAAGCTCATATTTGCCTTGTTCTCATCATGGGGCATATAGTATAAACTCTAATGAAAAACTTGATAACATTCAGCTGTACCTTGCTGGGTGCTGTGACGATAGTCTCCCTGTATGAGTCGCTCTCAAGTGTTTCTGTGAGTTTGCATAACAGAAAAACACTCATTTTCACAGCGTTGAGCTGCTGTTTGCGGTCCACAGCTGACAGAGAGCCCGACAGGAGGAGAGTCGGCAGGGAAACCGACAGGCCCCTGACCACTGAGAAGACAGCATTGTGATACATTGTTGGAAATGTAGTTGATTCTTTGAACATAACTAGAATTATTTAATTTGATTATGAGATACCAACATTGAATCAGCAACTCCAGCATGTCTTCTTTCACCACCACATCCACTGTGCGACAATGTCTAAACGCAATCAGAAAATTATGCTTAGCCACGTCCTGGGATTAAAGCGATAGTTCACCCAAAAATGAAAGTTGTCAATTACTCATGCTCATGTCATTCCAAACCTTAAGACTTTCAATAATCTTCGGAAGACAAATGAAGATATTTATGAAATCTGAGAGTTTTCTGTCCCTCCATTGACAGTTAAGCAACGGCCACTTTGACGGTTTAAAAAGTTCATAAAGAGACCATAAACTAATCCATAAGAATTGAGCAGTTTAGACCACAATTTCTGGAGAGACAATTGCTTTATATGATAAATAGATTGAATTTAAACTTTTATTCAAACATTTATCAACTCACACATCAGTTGTGGTAAACTGAAGCTCAAGCATGTTCGCTTGATGTGCGAGAACCAAGGAGGTTCATTTTCATGTGTGATTGGACATGTTTGAGCTTCTGCAAGAACCAATGAAAATTTGAACTAAAGCGCTCAATTTATATGGATTAGTGTTACGATCTCTTTATGAACTTTTTGAAGCGTCAAAGTGGTGGTTGCGTAGCTATCAGAGGATAGCTCTCATCAAAAAGATCTTGAGTTGGGTTCCGAATATGAACAAAAGTCTTACGTGTTTGGAACGACATGAGTTTGAGTAATTAAATGACAATTTAAATTTTTGGGTGAACCAACCCTTCAATGTTTAACAGGGCTCATAACATAACTATCCCCCACCCATCTGTTAAGCATTTAGCTTGGTTTTATGCACATTTTGGTTTCTTGTCATGCATTGTGTGTGTGTGTGTATGTATGTGGACCCAGTCCCTTGTTAATTTGTTAGTTGTTCTTTAGGCTGCTAATTTTTAGTCATGGCATTATTTAGCTGCAACAAATTGTTTTGCAAAAAGACACTGAATAAATTTGAAAATCATTAAACATCTAAATGTTTGACTATGAATTGGGATCAGATTTTTTTTAATTCCACTGATACCCAACCCTGGTTATTATGGTTGCCTTGTTTTAATTTACTAAATTATAACTTTTTTGTATTAATATTAATTTGGCCTTTAACAGCTGCTAAAACATATAAGTTATATAACAAAACTATAATCAATTTTACACTACTTTATCTAAAAATTAACTTACGGGAATGTGTCCACACTTACTGCAAAACACTGTATGCGGTGTCAAAATGCTCCAGGATACACAGGGACCCTTGACTTCTCAGTGCTGCTTTAAAGCCTTCGTAAGAGACAGAAAAAAGTAATTATTCCACTACAGAGCAGAAATAGTGAAATGTATACAGGTTAAAAGAGCCCAGCAGCACTTACCGTTGATGTGAGAGGGGAGCTGTTTAGCAGACAGCACATCCTGAACCACATACTGGTTAACAGCACCAGACTTCACGAGATCATCCAAACAAACCGGCACAATAAAATCCCACGACATCTCTGCACGCCTAAACAACAAGTCGTGAATATAAATGTGTTTATCTGTAGGTAAAGTTAACAGAATCATTGCAATGCAGGAGCAGAAGAAAACACGTGTAACGTTACATCTGTATGTGTTACAAAGGTCATTGTATTACCTCGTTTAACATAATCTCCAAAATAAGAAAATAACGCGTTTTATTTGATATTAAAAAGAAGCAAAACGTTTGTTTTGTTTGATAGAGTAAGCTAACATGCTAACGGTACGCTAACTCACAGTATAAACAGACAAAACTATTTTTTTTCTTAGTAAACGACACTTTCCTAGGTTTAAAAAAAGTAATATCACTTATCAGAAAACCTACCGTGCAAAACGACCGGTTTATTCCGAACAACTTCTAATCAGATGAACTAACCCGAAGAAAGAACATTGACTGGATTGACTAAACGGTTTAAGTCGCAGCTTTGAATTTCACACAGCGCGCCAAAGGAAGTACGTCATCACTGACTACGCCCACTCACAAATGCTCAAGTCATCAATAGAGGGCGCCACACTACTCTGCGATAATGGTAGTGATTTTGAGATTAAGAATGTAAAAATGCTACACTTTTTTGAAACACATACGGTAATGTGGCCATTAAAGACAACTCTTTCAATTTTACGTTACAATTTTGTAAAAATAAACAAACAAATCTTTTGTAAAAAAAAATTATATATATATATATATATATATATATATATATATATATATATATATATATATATATATATATATATATATATATATATGTGTGTGTGTGTGTGTGTGTGTGTGTGTGTGTGTTTTAAATTTTGAAAGTATACATTTATGGAAAAATAATGTTTTATAAGTAAAACGTAGCCTACATACATTTCCATAAACATCTTCTGGCTAAACCATCTCACTTATGTTGGAGTGTCTTGTCTGCATTCTATGTTTAGTTCATGTTTATAGCATTATTGTCTTGTGTTTGTATTGTATTCTGGTTGTTTTTGTTTTATTTTACTCTAGAACATTTAAATTATTTTAGTCCCTCTGTCTCGTTTTTGAAACGTTTTTGGAACGTTGTATCAATGATTTACCAAGTCTCTTTTCAAATCGTCAAATCGTTTTCATGAGGTTTCTTCACAGGACCATCATCATCAATGACCATCAGAATAACAATGACTGCAAATAAAAAAGTGACAAACTGCGAACAGTGCAGATTAATCATTCTAAAGAGAGATGATCAAGCATTGAAAGGCTGATGATAGACTTTATGGGCAGTTAGGAAACTAAATGATGATGGTGTCGATTGATTGTGATTGGAAGCACCCAGAACGAAACTCTACAATAAATCAGCGGTAAATTGTGTGCATAAAATACATAGAAATGTACATAAAATAGTTAATTTCCCAATATCAACCTTTTGCATTTAGTTAAACTTTTATTTTGACATCATTGCATTAATTTCCCACTCTTGGCGTCACGATGACCAGACGAGGTTAAAGTGCATGAAAAAAAGAAAAACACGTGGGTTGTCTTGTCAGACAAAAATACCCGCTAGTAATTTCGCCCATTCTGTTGTTCAGTGATTTAGACTCTCATGTTTTAATTCACATTTAAACTGATAAATATATTGAGCTGGTAGGAGCGACTGGATACCGATGTTTATTTTATAGTTTGCCAGCTGACCTAACGTTAGTTCTAACCGCAGTGTTTAATGAACCAACATTATGCAAAATCTTTAGGGATCAGACAATATTTACAGATATAAAAACCACAACAATAGTTCATATGACAGTCAGCAACGAATATTTAAATAACAATCCTGTATTCATTTAATAACAGTAGGACTTTCGTTTATATTTTCAAGAAGGATGGAATATTTGCCGGACTCTAACGCCAGATATAAAGATGTGGATTACTGGAATGAGCGATACCGGACAGAGGAGAGCTTTGAGTGGTTCGGAGACTTCACTAAATTTGGACATCTGCTCAAACAGCATGTGGAAGCTGAAGAAAACATTTTGATGCTGGGTATGTTAGACAATCCTAAAACGATATTTACAATTTGAAATTTTCAATATGTGTAATACTTTATTGTTTTATTGTGTATAATACATATGATCAGTAGGGGGCGCTACTGCACTTTTTGTGATTTTTTTTTTGGCGCACCTAGCTATTTTTTGATTGCCTATTTTACAATTCGAAAATAAATATCACTTTCCTGAAAAGACTGTTGAGACGAATAAGAGCCGAATGTTAGCAAAAATTTACTGTATCCATCTTGAATGAGCAAATTGATATAATGTGACTTAATCATGTATCCTGAGTTATTTATCTTTATCTTTGCATAGCAAAGATTTATGTGGTGGTTGTTTATGGTTAAATTTAGGTTGCTAACAGAAGTTGCATTTTAAAGTCACCATGAAATCAAGACCTTATGCGCCAGAGAAACAAGTGCGCAGCCATCTTTAGAATTTTGATTTTGTCTTTGAACTAGAGCCCGACCGATATGGATTTTTTGGGGCCGATGCCAATTAAAAAAAAGCCTAATACCGATATATTGGCCGATATCATTTATGTGTACATTAGCAATATTAATTATGTGTATTATAGTACAGTATTGAAATGTCTACTTTTAAACAGAACAAATCTAAACGAAAGACAAACTGCTCTCTGCTTATGTAGGCCTTATATCCTCCTGAAATGTACATTTCTCTCTGGCGCGTTCAAAGATCGCAAGTCCGCATCCTCAACTTCATCTTTGCAGCCCACAATGACTGAAAACACTTGTTATTAATAAACAACAATTCAAATATCTCCTTGCTATATTTGATGTATTCATATCATTGCTTTGCCAATTCATTGTGACAGCTTTTAGGTGCATTATTGGCAGCGCCACCCTTACATGAATCACCGCACGTCACTTTTTTTTAAAATTCATTTATCGGCCATTAGAAATGCCGATACCGATAGTTATGAAAATGCCTAATATCGGCCTATAATATATCGGTTGGGCTCTACTTTCAACTTCCGTTTATGCATTAGCAATGTAGCTATATATATATGGCTTCGCTGCCAAAGAGTAATTCGTTGGTGAAATGGATTTGTCTTATTGTAGTGTTTTATTGTAGTGTTTGTCTTATTGTAGTGTATATAAGGCTTCGCTGCCAAAGAGTAATTCGTTGGTGAAATGGATTTGTCTTATTGTAGTGTTAACAAAAGTTATCATGAGCATTGAAATGTTTGAATTGGATGTCATAACAAATGTCAGTAAGACCGGGAAAATTTTAAAGCGAGCTGTTCATTCATTCATAGGAAAAATACTCACAAGTACTTAGCACAAAGAGAAGCTCAAGAATGGTCTCCTATCATCTGGTTGGCCTCCTAGACAAGGAACCACCTTGGTTTCTTGATACATTTTCAATACGTTGTACTCCCAGATTTGTAATTTAAAAATCATCTCAGGCAGACAAACAATGAGCTGAAGGGGGCAGTGTTGCTCAGCTCACTCACAATATGGATTATACCGTATATTCAGCTGGTGCTGTATTGGAAATGAGTGCGGACCTCTGACAGTCTCTCTGAGCTCCAGATCTGTTCTTCAATGCACTGAAACAAGCTCCCATCCCCCAGGGGCTGGTTCAGCTATATCTCAATCCAATTACCAACACTTAAAGTCGCATAATAAAAGCGCATTGGTTTAGAGGGGCTAGTGTGGGTCAATTTGATCTTTATTTCATGCAGCTTTAAAGAGCATGGATCAATGAAGTGTGTTGTTTGAAGACCAGTGGTTAACCTTGGAATTGTATGCCCAGTTTCACAGACAAGGCTTAAGCCTAGTTTCAGACTAAAATGCATGTTTGAGATATTTTAACTGATAGCAACATATCTTAAAAAATGTCAGTGCCATTTTTTTGTCTCAAGATGCATACCAGTGATGTTTTTTTCTAAGGCATGTTTATAAAAGCTACTTAATGTCCTTATTTAACTATGGCCTAATCCTGGCTTCATCTAAAACCAGTCTGTGAAACCAGGCAGTAGTGTAGTTTTTTATTGTGATGTGGGTAGATTCTGGTTAGTTTGATCAGAGGTTTTCAATCTTTTAGATGCCACAGACCCCCAAACATGATCTTCCTTGTGCGAAGGACCCCCACCTTCAAATTTAGAAGGCAACTGTTTTTATGTATAAAGATCAAATTAATAGTGTGAAAATTAGTATTTAGATTTGTTTTTCTCCAAACTTTTCCTCTGACCTCTATTGTTCCGGGTCCCCTTGAAAACCCCTGAGCTAGTTGTTCGATCAATTTAAAAGTGTTTGATTAATGTTTAAATGTTGTAATATATATATTTAAATACTAATATTTCAGTAATATATATCCAGTGACTGACTTCAGGAAACTTCAGATATCCAGTGACTGACTTCAGGAAAACATGTTTAACGAAAAAATAGAATTTGATTTCTCTCTCCGCACACAGACACCCTTTCTGCACTCACATCATGTTCCCTCCATGACCTTTCTCTAGCGGGGAACAGGGTGAGGAGTTCTTCCGCACACCCTCTCTCATGTGCTTCACTTGTGACCTCTGACACAATTAATGTAATGTCTTTTATTTATATAATGCACAAGTCATTCCCATTTTACCTCTAAATTGCTGCTGAATAGAACATTCTCTTTCACTTCTTTGTTCATCTTATATTTATGAAATATTTGTTATCCCTCCAGCTCTTTTTTCTTTCTCTAAATTGCTGCTGAATTGCTTGGGATTGTGTTATTGTGTTGTCTTTGGTTATGTAATGTTCTCTTTCTCTCCATCCATCTCTTTCTCAGTTCTCTTCTTGTGTGTGTGCGTATTTCTAATGTCTAATGGATCAGGGTAGAATTGGACAGTTTATTTAATTTTTCCATGCTCAAGGATACTGTTCTTTCAAAACTGCCACTGCAACATTTGTGTCCTCCCTTACCCAGAATGCACTAGCTCAGGGCAGATTCCTGAGCAGGCTGTTAAGGCTGCATGTGTCTCAAGTTTCTGTGGTTGTCTAATGGTTTGTTGCATGAGGAGAAGTGGATTCCCCTCAGTTAACATTAGCAGATTTTGTCACAAGCAGGGGCAGTTCATATCCCAGCATGCCCTTCATCTGTATGTGTACATGAAACATAGAATATGGAGAGCGAGATCTTATTTGATCTGTTAAATTAAGAGTTTGATACATACTATAGATATACACTTTCTTCCTAGTCCACACAGACCATTATTGGGAACAAAGCTGCAATGGCTCAGAATCGTAAATTGTCATGGCTATGATGATGGCACAACCATCACTACATTTGCATATCAATGTCTGTTCAGCAATTTGTCTCCCGCTGATGAATGACGTGTAAACTGTGCAAGCATGTGGAGGTTACAGATGACATTTACATATAGAGGTTTTGAAGGTAGCAAAAACTGTGTTTAGTTCTATGGTAGTGGGGTTGTGGAAATGATCATGAAAAAACGTATTATGGGGTTTTTTTGGTACAAGAAACCTTAATTTATGGCCTGATAAAAGTGTATGCAAGAATGGACACTTGTGTATGTTAAAGTGATCAAGAAATCGTGTTTAGTACTCATTGTACTTCAGTAATGTGACCGTTTTCAGGAAGAAGTCCAAAGTCCTCTTACAATTTAAAATAACTTTTTTTTTCTATTTTAATATATTTTATAATGTAATTTATTCCTTTAATGGAAAAGCTTAATTCTGCATCATTACTCCGGTCTTTCATTACTTTAACTTTCAACTGTGAACCACAGTTAGCCATTCATTTCTACCTATAGCATTTAGAAAATGGCACATTCCACAGTTTAAAGTGTTAGCTCACCCTAAAATGAAAACTCATCATTTACTTACTCTGTCTTTTTCTGCAGAACGCAAAAAGAATATTTTTTGAAAAATGTCTTAGTGATTTTTTTTGTCTTTACAATTAAAGTAAATGGGGTCCAACGCTGTTTTGGATGAAAACAGTTCTTTCAAAAATATCTTCTTTTGTGTTCTGCAGAAGACTGAAAGTCAGACAGGTTTGGAACGCTATGACTCCAAGAGAGTGAGTAAATGATGACAGAATTTTCATTTTTGGGTGAACTATCTCTTTAAAACCATATAGGCTTTTGAAATTGATGTCAGTCTGTATTTTTACAAACCGAGGGATGAGTAGATATATTTTTCTGTGGAATTTGATAGTATGCTGTTGATGGATTTGTAATAAACCCAGAGCATCCCTTTAATGTTGTTTACCCATGTGTGTTCCTAGTAGGTCTTCTCAAGTGTTTTTTCCCACTCAGTCAGTGGGCAAACTCGCATTCATTAGAGTCACTGCTGACAGAATGGAAAGAGCAAAGATAGAGGAGGGAGAAGATAGGGTGGTCTTTCAAGTGCCATGGCAGCTCATTCCAGCAGGGTCCTCCCATGCACACTCCTCTCTCGGTTGCTATTGGTTTCACTGTAGTGAACAAGCTGACAAAGAAGGAAAGATGCGTTCAAGTGTCCTTTTGTAGTGCGTCAGAACAATCACATTTAATCTTCAGTGAAATCCTGAAGAGTTTGAGGGAATTGAGTTTTGAATGAACCATCTTGAATAGAGAAATCATGAGTCACTATCGGTCAGAATGCGTGTGAGTCAGCTTGCTCGCATCTCTTTTCTCTCACTCTCGGCATTCATTGCCCCCAGAGACACGTAACATGTTCTGAACCCTGAAGTCCTGCAGTCTAGATCTGCTGCGGTTGAGTTAAAGATACACCACTTCACTTTATGAATGAATGAATGAATCAATGAAGGGATGAATGAAAGAAAGCGAGCGAATGAATGAACTGTGGGGGAGGGGAAGGCTGCGGTGTTATGCGGTACATGCTTGGCCCCGCCAATAGTTTTTTGTTTTCTTTCCTCTCCCCCTGCCGTCTGATTGGCTGAGAGGAGTCAATGCTGCTGGAAGGTACTGCAGTCATGTGGGGGTTGCCCCCCTCCCTCCCCACCACAACCTCTGCAGTTTATGAATGAAAGTTGGGAAAATTGAATGAAGAAATGGGTTGCTTGTGAGTGAATTGTGTGTGCTCACCCACTGTTGTGCTCAAGTGGGAATATCTGTCTTGTTTTGCTATTTTAATGTATTTTGTACGCATACTGTATATTCATAACAATATAGTGTGTTTTACTATAATTTTGTGCGTGATATTGATAAAAATTATTTTTTCTTCTGTCAAATGAGGGTGCTTGTGTAGAAGAAATGGCTTTTTTGTGTTGGACATTTTTTTGTGTGTTAAATACATATTTCGCATTTATAATATTTAAGCATACGACAAACGCTGGCTGATGATCTAAATGAGTTCTATAGTCGTTTTGACAGATGCTGTCAACACAAGCACGGAATGTGTTGTTTCGTGTGTATTCCTGGATGTGATCTTGAAAAAATTAGCAAAATACTTGTGGAGTTTTATATGCGTGTTCTTAAATGCTTGATTTTTTTGTTGTTGTTCTCCTTAGTTTTGCATACAGTATAAGCAGACAAATATAATTAAATTTGTCGTAGATATGATTTTCTATAAAAGAAAATGTGTTTTATACTTTAAAGAGTGTGCACTGTGTGTCTGCATATATATAATCTGTTTTTGTGTTTTGGATATAGTTTTGTGTAGGTTATATGTATGTAGTTTGTAAGTGACCTTGTGAAAATCTGGCTTTGTGTGTTGGACTCTTAAATGTGTTGCTTATTTGTTTGCAGATCAGGGAGAATTCCTCTCTCTCTCTTTATTTCTCTCTCTGTGAATCGTGTCTGGAATGTTAACTGGGTTACCCGGGCAACAGGGCTCGGATGATAGATGGGCTCTCCTCCGATAAATGGGGCAGCGGATGCACATGAAAGAAAACTGTTTGGGTATGTGTGATTTATGAAAGGGTTTGAGTTTAACCTTGTACCTGATAACTGTACACTAGATCAGCTGTAACGTCACCCGGAATCCTCTGTTAAAAATAAATAATCCAAACCTCCCCCACCCGATTGTCACTTTACAAATATTCTAATAATTAGAGTCAAGCATAATGGTATGGATAAAATTACACCGAAGAAGGCTGCTTTAAAGTGGTATTTAAAGTAAAATTTCTTCTTTGGCAAAATTGCATTTCCTTAATAGCCTAAACACAGGGTTTACTCTCTTCAAACTTAAATTGGAATGTCACTGTTTGCGTCAATGCAACTTCCCGAACACACACACACAATAAATTAAAGACCTCAGCCCAAGCAAATATATAGGCTTTATTAGTTTATTGTCATATATACAGTGCTTCACAGCCGTTATATATCACATACTCAGGACTTGATTCGTCCTGGTTAACTACTTCACTAAAACGCTTACATACGGTACTTCTCTTTCTTTCTTTCCTCTTGTTTTGTTTTTATTTCTCCTTGAAAATTTTCTATGAAAATTTTGGCCGATTCCAGTAACCGATAATTCTTTATATTTGAAATCCGATAACCGGATATAAATTTAAATGCAAATTTTTATATATTTTTTGAGAGCCTGATTTAAAAATCAAAAGTCTTACCATTAATGTCCCAAGCATGTCAACATAAATCAAACATAGTACAGTAGCCTAGTTTGAACAAGTATGAGTTTTAAAATAGTTTAACACTCCTATGGCCTACTTTTTATCAAGAAAAAAAAAAATCTATTGCCTTACATACTGTATAAATAAAATAATGCCTAAATAATGCAAACAAGTCATTGGAGAACATTATTTGAGTAGATATTTAGATACAGATATTTACACAAAATAAATATAATATTACAACTTATATCCACACAAAATGATGCAAATGCACAAGTGAACTTGAACTAAGTCCCGTATTCAGAATGTGTAACTACTGATGTGGATGCATTTACATTACATTTATGTTTATTCATTTAGCTGACGCTTTTATCCAAAGCGACTTACAATTGCTATATTTCAGAGGTCGCACGCCTCTGGAGCAACTAGGGGTTAAGTGTCTTGCTCAGGGACACATTGGTGTCTCACAGTGGATTCGAACCCGGGTCTCTCACACCAAAGGCATGTGTCTTATCCACTCCGCCATCACCACCCTATGCACGGTCTTCCCGCAACAACGCGGTGAATCACGGCAACTGAACACAAAAAATTCACAACGTGAATTATTACAATGGTTTTCTCATTATAATCTTATGTAATATGATAGTCCCAATCATAGTTATTAATGTTGTGCATTGCTGTTTGAGCAGAATCCGGAGAAGCTAAAGATGATCACCAGCGCATTTTACTCTTAACCAAATGCATCCTATACGAGATAAATCAGATATAGGCCTATATATACAAAATAAACATCATATTACAACTTACAATTGCACAAAACAATAGGCTGCGAATGCACTAACGAACTATGCTAGTCATGAAGGTGTAACTCTGTTGATGCGCTTATTCCCTAAAAAAAGCGCCGAAACACCGGTATACAAAGAATTCACAAACTTCTTTTACAGTAGTATTTTCATTATAATTTTATGTAGCCTAGACTTGCGCTGCAAATCTTGTCCTTTTAATTGTATTTCCCTTTTCAAAGTGATTTCAATTTTGAAAATCATTCAAGGTTCAAAATGAGATACATTTAGCAGATTCATTTAGGCGTTGATAGTGTTACTTTTGAAACTTATAAATTTGAGTCACAAACTGCTCTGAGTATAACGTCACACGTTTCCGTGTCTTCCATCCAATTTACAGTAGTTATGGCGTGAACGCAGCATACGCTCGTTGTTTTGGTTCAGGAGGAACTGTAATCGGTGGCTGCTGTTTTGGTGCTCGGTGACTGACGTCTGTCTAACTCTGCAAAACATGAAACGTGCTGAAGACGCGTGATGTCTATGCGAGCAGGGTGCGCGGAGGTATGGACATACATTGGTTTACAGGCAGGTAGTATATCTTATCATTGTATTCGGACCAAATGCAATGATTAGATGGACATTTCGTGAGCTTAGAATTATACAGTTCTATCTCCGTTTAGGGTAGTTCTGAGATATTGAGCATAAAAGTTTTTAAATCCCTGCTGTTTTGTGAGATGGAACCTTTTATTTTATTAATAACTACTAACAAAAAAATTTTTGTACAAAAATAACACCACACAGGCATTAATAAACACCTAATGGATAAGATTATGTCAAAAACTCAATTTCGACCAAAAGTGGAGATAGAACCATATAATTCTAAGCTCACGATTTTATGGTCTTATGCCTTCCACAGATGATAGGTGTGCATATTTGAGCCTACATTCAGTGTGAGTAAAATACTAAAGTACTCTTAAAATCAGATACTCTAAGACTTTTTCTCAAGTGGTATTGGAATTAGTAACTTCTAATGGACTACTTTTACTCGAGTATGGTTTTCAGGTTGTCTTCCGTATCCGACTACATCACTACCACACACATACACACTTGTATCCTGTTTCCATAGGGATCCAACTAACCAACTCACATTCACATATATTTCTTTCCTGGGTTAATTTGTATTAACACTTTGTGTGTTGTTGATCCCTCAACCTGTGAGTCGGGTATTAGTTCTTCTCTGAATGTGTTTGTGGTTTGTCTTAGCTGTCAGACTGCTGGATTTTCATAAGTTGTCTGCTGAGAGAAGTTTGTCATTGGCTCAGATTTTATATTGGCTTCAGATTGTGGTTAAGATTGATGGGGGACTGATTTTGGGTCAGTATTAGTTTTACTTCCACTTCATTGTACTAGAACAGGCCAAAGCCTGAATCCTGACTTTGAGTTGTGCAGTGTGAATAGTAACTATGGAAACCAGGGATTCTGCAGTGAAGTTTCTCATCTTTGAAACACTTTTCCCATCTACATTATACCAGTGCCAGGGCACAATCTGAACCCATTCCATATGTTTTCCACCACTCCGTGCTGGAAATTTTGACATTTGCCCTGTTTACTTGATGGTCTTATACAAAGAACCACCAAACACCAGTGGCAAGAGGGCAGGATGATGTTGTCACCAAGTAAAGTTTTGAAAACAACAGCAGCTTAGTCTGTCTAGACTGATGTGGTAATCCTAGATCGGTCCCAGTATAATCAAAACACAAAGCTGTCTACACTGTTTGTACCTGATCAGCACAATGCAGTGCGACATGCCTTCATTTGACTGTCACTCCATTCCTATTTTTCAGCCTTTGACTTTCCAGCCAAATTATTTTAAATCTTCTAAATGCATTTAAATGCATTACTCCAGTCTTCTATGTCAGATGATCATGATCCTTCAGAAATATTTCTAATAGTTCCGATCTGGTGCGGAAAAAACATTTCTTATTATTACCGTGATTGCTTTTTTAAAACCGTAATTCTTTTATATAATATCATGTAATCTTTTATAATAATTTTTTTATGTTCTCAAAAAAGATGAATAACTCTGCATTGATTGTGAGCAGTTAACACAGTAATATAGTCAGTAGTATCATTAATTAAACAGGAAGCATTACACAATATTCATTCCCTGAAGCGTGCATGTGTGACTGTGCAAGGACTGGAAGTTCTTTGGAGGTGTGTTTGAGGGCCAGATGGCGTTTGTCCACAGGAAGTGAGTTGTGTCTGTCGACTCCTGACAGATCTCGGGTCTGACTAACAGACAAGACGATCTCTCAACAGCAGCAGCACTGATATGTGTGGGAATTAGTGTTATGTATCCCATCTCACACATCGCTGTGTGTTAATCTAGATGTGAACGGGTGTGTGAAACCTCAAGTGTTTCTGTCACGACTGACTCTTGTCTTGTGACTGTTTAGCGTGTTAGCTGAGTGTGATTTTGAGACGAAAATTCCTCCTGCACCATTTTGCAAAAGAGGATTACTATAATTTTTGTATACATCCACAAGTACAAAAGTATGCTTTTTAATTTAGATTTTTGATTAAAACACTGACTCAGAACACCCCGCTCATATGATGGTTCAGTGCTCCATGACTTCCTCGTAAGCTCCTTACCTCTGAGGCGCCACGTATGCTCACATCAGCTGTTTACTTGTCAATGTCCGAACACACAGAAACAGTTTGTTCCTTTGACCATCTGTATCTGGAAAACGCTGAATGACTGTGTTCATGAGTGTGCATGTGAGTGTGTACATGCTCATTATGATGTACTGGGTTAGAGGTAATGAGAATGTCTGTTCCAGCTAGAGGTTAGTTGGAGGGCATTATTACAGACAGAGAGGCTTTGTTGAGCATCCGAGTGCGCCATTCACCTTCACTCGCTTGTAGGAAAAACAAACGAAACGTTGCTCAGTGCTGTTTATCCTTTTAGTAGCATTTTTATTTACCAACCTTCACTTGAACAAAACATCAGTTCACTTTTCTCTCAACTTAAAAAAAAGTACCGTCATCAAACCATAGGCTATGTGTAAGAGCTCTGAAGCCGGTAGTTCAGAATAAACTATAGTTCTGTCTAGATTTTGTAATCTCAAGGCTGTGAAAAAAATAAGTTATTAATTATCTTATAAAGATTAACTTAAAGTGACAACCATCAGTTAATATTTAAAGTCTGTTTATGAGGTATTTACATAGACGTTCAATGTGGATGAGTTTAAAGGGAGCGCACTGAGCTTAATTGGAGCAGCAACAATTTTTAATTAATACATATTACGTGAAATTTAAAGGACAAGATTTTGCTAAATAAATAATCTAGGTCATGTATTACGTTTATACATATTTAATATAAACAACTATTATTTACAATATCTGTGAAATTACTTAATAAATCATACTGAACCTCTGTGATTTTCATAGTAGTGCACCCTTTAAGCTCACTTTACAATAAGTCTTATTAAAATTAAAGCAGTATAAAATCACAGACCATCAATAAACTGTAAATGTATAACATTTTGGATTTAAAAGTACAAGCCATTAATGCCTCTGAAGTAATATATTAGTGTAGCACACAATCTTATACAGCTAGTAAGGTAACTAGCCTATACCTCCAAATAAAACTATAGGTAGTCGATACCGTAATACAATGTATAAGGGTGCAATACATTTAACACCCCCACTCACTCTTAGCCCATTTTATTACCAAAGCAACAAATTAAACGCCAAATAATTATTCTCCTTTACATAAATTAGGCTAGTGTATAGATTTTTTTTTTTTTTAATTTTTTTTTATGTTCCAAACATGTCTCGATAAACCTCTTCTGCTTGGTGGCTGGAGGACAATATTCCAAAATAACCTTGCCATCATTTACAATTTCTCTTATGAAATGGTATTTGATATCAATGTGCTTGCACCTTTGCCTACAGATTGGGTTTCTGGCTAGTGCAATGGTACCTTGGTTGTCTTTGTACACCTTTGTTTGTGCATATTTGTCTGTGTCCATACCCTTAAGCAACTGCTCTAAGTAGATACATTCCTGCATGGCTGATGCTAAGGACATGTATTATCAAAGAGCTTTCTTAACTCAGATTAACACAGTATTCTGTACTACGTAGTACTACGTCTTTCTTTTGTATCAGATGCCCAGTCAGCGTCACTATACACTCTCAGTCCTAGCCTCTGTCATTTCTCCTGAAGCATAATTGCTGTTCTGCTGTGCCTTCAAGGTACCTGAACACATGTTTTACTGTGTTACAGTGCTGTTCTGTTGGTTCGGCTAAATACTGAGATAGTTTACTGACGACAAAACTTACATCAGGTCCTGTGCAAGTGGACAAGTAGATTAAACTTCATACTGCCTCCCTGAACTTCTTTGGCTCTTTTTTATTTTTTCAGAATTTTCTGTATAATCAAGCTTTGGTTCGCATGGAGTTTCCCTAGATTTACAGTTCTGCATGTCGAAACGATCTAGTATTCTTCTCACACATCTTTTCTGTGACATTTTGACTAGACCCTCTGCTTGTTCAAAATCTATGCCCAGGAAATGTTTCAACCTACCCATTTCTTTCATTTTGAACCTTTCTGTGAGCATTCCTTTTACACTTTCCAGAACACTTTCACTGTTAGCTGCTATGATTAAATCAACAACCCATACTATCAGGATTGATTTCTCATCTGGATTTTCTTTTGTGTGCACACAGTTGTCAGCTGGGTTCTGTGTAAAACCGTTCTCTGTCAAACATGCATGTAACACAGTATTCCAGTTTCTGCCAGATTGCTTAAGGCCATAGAGAGATTTTTTTTAGCTTGCATACTAACTTTTTCATCTTTATCAGATTTTTGCTCATAACCCTCCAGTTGTTCCAAATAGTTTTTGTGATCTATTGGTGCATGCAAATAAGCTGTCTCAACATCCATCTGGTGCAAGATCAGGTTTCCTTGTGCAGCTTTCTGCATAACCACTCACACACTTGTCATGTCAGCTGTGGGGGAGAAAATTTTTCATCATAGTCAGTCCCTTGTTTCTGACTGTAACCATTTGCCACGAATCTTGCCTTGTATTTTTCAGATCCGTCAATGTCTCTTTTAAGTGCGTAAACCCATCTTCCTCCAACTGGTTGTTTTCCTGGTGGTAATTTAGTGAGTGTGAAGGTCTTGTCCTCCAATGATTGCATTTCTTTGACCATACTAGCATCCTTCCATTGCTTGGATTTTGTTGATGTTATGGCATCCTGGTAGGTTCGAGGTATATCACATACTGCTCTGTAGCAAAAATCTATGCATGTTTGCAGTTTGTCTTCTGCATCCTCAATTTAAAAATCATGTAGGAAATCTGGCTTCTTCCTGGTTCTTGGGGGGTTCTTTCTGATCACGGATTCTGTAGCTCTACCGGATTGAGTGGGATCAGCCTGTCTGGGCAAATTCTCTGAAACATCACTTTGAAAACCATGGTCTGATTCATCCTCCACATTTTCATCAGAATTGACTTCACTGCTGAAGATCTTTTGATTCATGTTTTCATATCTTGTGTGTGTCTCAGATGTTTGTGTTTCTCTTTCACTGGTTGTCTTTGTTGTGAACTTCACCAATCTATGTTTTTGGACTTTTTCGGTGTTAGCATAGTATACTAGA
Source organism: Siphateles boraxobius (assembly GCF_051911475.1). NCBI lineage: Eukaryota > Metazoa > Chordata > Actinopteri > Cypriniformes > Leuciscidae > Siphateles > Siphateles boraxobius. The sequence goes on from NW_027509215.1 coordinate 3,065,218, forward strand.
TAAGCTGGGCTGTTCTTGTCGTAGCCTATGAAAACACCTTTTTCGCATCTTGAGTCCAGTTTGCTTTTCTCTTGTTTGTGGGCAAAACATATTGATCCGAATTTCTGCATTTTGGAAACATCTGGCTTTTTGCCTGCGTTTTCTTTGTACATCTACTGTAACACCTATTTCTCACGTAGGCTGATGTTTGCATTGCGTAGTTCCACAACTCATCTGATGACTCACTCTCTATCAGTAAGCATCTGCTCATATCAAAAAGTGTTCTTCATCCTCTCTCCGCTGTGCCTTTCTGATGTGGTGAATAAGGTGCGGATGTTTCATGTCTAATCTTATTCCTTGTCAACAGCGCTTGAAAATCTTGACTCATGAATTCAGTGCCGTTATCTGAACGAATGCACTTGATTTCTCCAAAAGGTGCAATGTCAGCTAAAAAGTTTTCTGTAGCTTGCATTGTGTCACCTTTAGTTTTCAAGAAGTACACGGACATAGTACCTGAATAGTCATCTTTAAACGACTGTGTATCTGTGTCCTTCTTTGCTCTGTGTTGGCATGCTCCGTGTAAATTAGTTCTAGGGGTTTCTTTGCCTTCCTGTCTGGTCCTGGTTTCTGGTCTGCGTGAATTTTCCTTTTGTACACACTTCACATAGCTGTTCCTGTCTCACTTTGTTTCCTCTTATCTCCATGTCTCTTACTACACCTTGTAGCTTCTGTACATCTTCATGGTTACAATGTCCCAAAATTTCATGGCAGATTTGTAAATCATGACACACTTTTCACTGGTCAACGCCCTCTTCTAATGTTGGCAAATAGTACAAGTTTCCTCTTTCATGGATATGAAACCTGCTTCCCGTTTTTGGTAATCAAGTGCCTGTCTCCTCTTTTGAAAATGATTGTCGCTCTTTCATTTGTTGCTATTGCTACCGAGAAAATGTCGTAGCTGTGCAGTGTGCTGTTTTCCAGCGTCATCTAGGAGATAAATCACTGCCGTTCCTCTTTGTTGCGCCATTCCGCTGCACTTCAATTCCGTTGGCTAATTCCTCTGAATAAGTCTCTGGTTGAAATGACCTATCAAAACTTCTGAACTTTCTGATGTCGCTCACAATATGAGATGTCGCTCCAGTATCTACCATGATGCCTTTCATCTTTACTTTGTTTTGCGTTTTTTCTTATTCTGAGTGTTCAGCTTTGAAGAGATGGCCTTGGTCATTATCGTGTTCATCTGTTACCTTTCTGACGCCATCTTGGTCGCCCTTTTTCTTGCACAGGAACTCCGCGTGTGTACTATTTTTACAAAAATTTTTCGCTTTGTGTCCCTTAAGGCTATTCCACATTTGTAACATATCAAATTTGTGTCTTCATTTTTTCTTTATTTAGTGTGGTACCTGACAGGACCTCTTCCTTGTCTCGTCTGTGTCTTCATCACATTATCTGTGGATTCTTTTCCTTTAATTTTCTGTGCTTCTTTGTAAATCCGCAGTCTTCTCTTAAAATCTGTGAACGTAACGTCGTCCTCATTCTGTGTTATGTGGACGGCTAGCGGCTTGAAAAAATCTGGTAATCCGCGGAGAATCATTGCTATGGTTAATCCATCACTCATGGCTTCTCCTGCATCTCCCAGATTTGTGATGATGTTCTCTACTCTTATCAAGTAGTCTGTAACACTCTCGTTGTCTGCCATGAATAGCTCAGTTAACGATGTGTACATATTTATTATTCGTGGCTTGCTTTTCCCTGAATAATGCTCTTTCAGTATTCTTAGGGCTTTCCTGCCATTGTCAGCAGCTTCATGTCTTATCTGTGATAGGTGATTATCTTTTATCATCTATCAGTCTTACAAGGATAACAATCAGCATTCTTCCGTCTGTCTTCTGCTAGCTGTTCTTCGTTAGCACCAGTGGGCTCATAGTCTCTTTTAGCTTTAGAGTGTGTAAATAGCTTAAAAATCTCGTTTCTCAAAGATCATATTTATCTTCGGATCCATCAAACAAAGATTGTGGTGCCATGACTCCTACCGCTCTGTTTGCCATTTTGTAGGATCGCCGACTTTTCTTCTTATATGTCTCTTCAGTTTAAGCTTTATTGTTAGCTTCATAGAACAAGTAATACGTTGCATCTGACTTACTCACGCTCGTTTGTTTCCTTGCCTGGGCCCATAACCTGTTGAGCATCCGAGTGCGCCATTCACCTTCACTCGCGTGTAGGAAAAACAAATGAACGTTGCTCAGTGCTGTTTATCCTTTTAGTAACATTTTTATTTAGCAACCTTCACTTGAACATAATATCAGTTCACTTTTCTCTCAACTTAAAAATTTTTTTAGCCTCATCACGTACAAACCGTATACCTCCAAATAAAACTATAGGTAGTCGATTCCGGAATACAGTGTATAAGGGTGCAATACATTTAACAGGCTTATTGTTGGTGATGCCATGATGCTTTAGTGAAACTCATTCTGGAAAAAAAACCTCAGAAATTTAACTTAAAGCCGGTACAGCAAGCAATTTCTGGTAAACGCGGTTGATATTTGAAATCACCAAAACAAACACGCCCCTACTCAAAAGGATCATGCCTCCGCCCCCACATTCATGTACACACTATGCAACACAGGCAACAACTATAACGGAATCCGCGGTGCCTGCCGCCTGAGGGTATGATGTAAGCAATGTCTGTCTATAGCTAGGTTCAATCAAAACCAAGTTCAATCCAAAGTTGCGAATTTAACTTATGCACAAATTTGGAATATTGCATAAAACCTTAAAATTACTTGCGTATCAGAGCGCGCTGACCAAACAATAAATGCGTTACTTTGTTTTCAGAGGCGGATGCCTGCTGTTTGGGATCACAGTTGTGTAAGATAGTTCTGGGAGGGAATTATACCGATTTTTGTAATTTTTATTATCGGATAAAAAATGTATCCGACTCGAATGAGCAAATTTTTAGAATTTATACTTGCCGTTTCCATCCAGCAGTCTTTTATGCAATATCCCAAAATGCACATAAAAATAGGTGGATGGAAACATAATTCAGGTCAAATTTCTAATTTCTAATCCACTCCTATGATGGCAAATTCATCCTTCCATCCCAAAAAACAAACAGTTTCCATGAACAGCTCCTACATAACACAATAGTCCAATTAAGTAATATATTACAAATGTGTCAAGATTAAGTGGTTGTAGCGATCACTAAAAGGGGAACCAAAAGGAAAAACATAGAATGTTATCACACTTTTCGGACACACTTTGGGAGCTGTGCAGTGGAGGAGGGATTAGACGTTTCAAGCTTATAATAATAATAATAATGTAATTGAACAAACAAGCGAAGATGACATGAGTATATTCAAGAAAACGACAGCATATCTTAGTTCTGTTAAACGCACAAAACCAACGTTAATCATGTATCGAGAAGAAATATAGCCATCCCGCTGTCTGTTTTCAGGCCTTAATGTCCTCCAGCACGGGAAAGCTTCTCCGATATTAATGCGGGTTCTACCTCTTGCCTGATCATAACCCTTCTTTTTAAGTGTATATGCCCCTCACTGCTGATTGGCTGCAAGTGTGTTTTGGTGCTCAGTCCGATCCACTTTTCAGCAACGCTTTTCAAAAAACACTTACTGCACCAGAAGATATGATTTGTAGTGTCTGTCAGTCTGTCTTTTAATCTATTGTTCTAGAGATATATCTGTCTTTCATATAGTTTTGTCTGTCTGTCTATGATGGTACAAAATTCTATGAATGTATTTTTACTAGCATACACTGTATTCTACCTATCTATGAATAGAAAGGACTTTTTATTTTTTTCAAAACTTTTAAAGAAGGTCAAACATCCATCTATCTATCTCCTGATTCCTGATTTATTGTCTGATTGTTATTCTATCTACCTGTTTGTATTCATCTCTACTTCTATTTAACAGTTTGTGTATCTGTCTCTTTGTTTGACAGTCTTTTTTCTTCGTCCGTCCGTCCATCCATCCATCCATCCATCCATCCACCCATCCATCCGTTTGACTGTCTTCTCCTTTCTCCTAGACCTGCTGCAGTGGATTTAAAGCGTTTGTTCTCTGTACATGTAATCCGATTTTAATGACAATGTGAGAGAGGAGGAGGACCCTTGCTGCCGTTATGTAATCCTGTTCAGCATGCACCTCTGTCTGCCTGCAACTTTCTGTCACCTTCTAACAAATGATGCAGTCTTTTTGTCACTATCGCTTTCTTTGTTTTTCTTATTTATTTGTTTTTCTTTTATAAAGGCTGTATATGGTAGCCCCTCTTTAACAATACAGTTAATTAGAAGCAGCAGCTGCCTTCCCTAATAAGATATACTTTACATATATACAAACAAACATGTGGGGCCATATGTGGGCATGGCATGCTTTCATCTGCATGTGAATGTGTCTGTGTGCTCACACGCAGAGCTGTGTCTGTCGTGAGTGGATCGGGCATGGAATAAACTGTTTCTAAGCAACAGTCGCATCTGTAGAGTTTTGGTTTCTTTGCCCCACTTTATACCACTGCAACCTCTCCAGCAGATTCATATTGATCCAAGATCTCTCCGAACTAACACTTTAAAACATTCTTACATTTTAATGAAGTCTAAAACAGTGCCTGTTACTTCATTAGCAGGTTTCGAAATCAAATACTTCTCCTACCCGACAGATGGCTAATATATTACAGGTTTAACGGTAGACTTGAGCTGAAGTTAGTAAATGCTGTTTGTTAACTTTTAGATTTAGCTCAGGTGTCATATCACAGCTCCAAAAAGATTTTAACTCCATCATAAAGCAGATGACATGTAGGAATGTGTCAGTACAAAGTGTGATTTCTTTTTTTTGTTTCCCAAACCAGTTCAGCGCAAATTCTGCCCCACAGCCGTTTCTATGACATCTGCTTTATGATGGAGTCCAAATCTTTTTGCAACTGTGATATGACACTTGAGATAAATATAAAGGTAAAAAACAACATTCACTAACTTCAGCTCAAGTCTACCGTTAAACCTGTAAAATCAGCCATCTGTCGGGTAGAAGTTTTTGATTCCGAACACACGAGCAGTGTCTTACACAAGAACAGTCAAAAGGGAAGCCTAAGATTTAAGAAAATATTACCAGTGCTTTAATGTTAAAAGCATCTAATATGAGCTTGAATATCATTTTTTGTGACCTTTATAGCCATAAGCCTACTAAAAGCGACAATAGATCTTGAATTTTTTAAAGGAAACAATGTTTAAACTGTGAACAAACAAGTGTATTCTATGACAAAGACTGTTTAAGTCACTCGGTAGGTCATTTTAATAATGTTTAAATGGTGTAGGTAGGCTAATATTTAAGAATTTGATTATGTACTTATCCATTTGGTTGCGTGTGCAATGTGCTTGCAGAGACTCCGCCCACACGCTCTCTGATTGGCTGATTTTATCACGTCTCTTTGTCGAGCTGTGTCTGGTGTGGACAGCTTGATGCTGGAATCTTATCCCAACCCTACCCTACACGCTAACCTTACCCAATGAAATTGGCAAATTGGATTTGCGCTGAACTGGTCTGGTGAAAAAAAAAAATTCATCCCAGTACAAATGGTGCATCATGTCAGAAAGATTTACTAGATGAATGCAGATTTATGAGATTTACAAGTGGAAATCGTTAACACAATGCTGTAAATACAAGTGGAAAACTGGATTTTCTTTGAGCCCAGTGTTTTCGAGTTAGTGAGAAAACATGTTGGATGCAATAGACTAAAAGATGACGGCAACGTTTCGACTATAATCAGGTCTTCATCAGGCACTGAAGAAGACTTGACTGGTTGAAGCATTGCACTGTTCTTGGAAAACTTTCTGGAGCTGTAATTTTTTTAGTCTGCAGATATATATATTTTTCATTTACATACTCTGACCAAAGTGATTTGAATGCACCTAACATTGTAGTTATGACTTCCCAGCTCATAAATATAAACTTCCCTGGGAGATTTGAACACACTAAAAAGCCAGAACCTATGTGATACCCAGGGCAATTGCTTGAAATAATGGGGTCTAGGGTAAACCCCACAAAATATTTAGAAACATTTTTTTATTTGTTCCAACAATTTTTTATACCATAATTTTTAAAACTCGTACCGCTTCATTGATGTCCCTTTGACCTCCCTCAGGTAATGGATCCATCCTGCTGTGTGAAAAGTGTTTACCGTTTGTGGTTGAATTAAAATGCTGGATATTCATGACAGTCAGCTCAAATAGATGTGCTGACTCAGTAAGTCATTCTGCTGAGATATCAGGTGCAGAAGAGGTCATTGTCTTTAACCTTTGCCCAGTTTTCAGTCACAAAGCAAAGAACTGGATAGAAGCAGAGAGGAATCTGGATCGGACAGAAAACCTTTGAGCCACAGGACTAACTCTCAACTACTGTGTAATTCAGGCTGCTGGTGTCATGCCAAATCCAAGTACCCATTAAAAATGGAACCGCTGTTGGACCTCTGAACAAGAGGGATGGTGGGCGGTCCGGTTACGATATTCTGTTTGGTTTTTGATTAGAAATCCTTAAATGGATTCTTCTTAACCATCAAAATATGTAAATTTATGCATTTAAAATAGAGCATCACAATATTACCAAAGCTACAAAAAAGTAAACAAACATTTTGGGATTTAAAAAAAAACTTTAGCAAATTAATAATATATATATATATTATTTATTCCTTTATTTTTTGTAAACATTTGAACAGGTTGTTGGTGTGTACCTGTACACACCAATGTACCTGTATTTTGCTTAAAGATAAAACTTTTTTTAGTACTGACCTACAGAAGTAACATAAGATATTTTCATGTTTCCCAGATGACAAAATAGGTACAATTTACCCTGATCATTTAACCCAAAGTTTACATCCTCTCTTAATGTATGTGAACTTCAAACAATCTTTGCATAAATCCATGAAAATAAATGTCAAATGTTGCTGCTGTACCTTTTAATATAGTGTTGTATATAGTTTATAGTAATATATAGTGATGTTTCTGTCTCTGTCAATATCAGCTTTCTGTGAATGAATGAGAGATTTCATGTTTCCCCCACAAAGTTTATTTTGCGCATTAATCTTCATTGTAAGTAAGAAAATTACTAGTTAAAACATTTGTATCAATATTTTTATGTTAGGATCAATCCTTTCGATATGTAACATCAGTATTGCAAGTATTTACTCTTATTTGTGCACTTACTGTAACGCTAACGAAAGGAAGATAAAAAACGATGCTGTTAAATATTTAGTGCGTTAAACAGAAAATATTCATTGCGGAAATTAAAGCGTTATTTTTGACAGCCCTATTATATTATACCATGCTATACGCATTGCAGTACTGTTATGATCATATTTATCTAATTAGCTTACTATCAGCTTTTTGACTCCTGTCCATTGGAAGGTCCAGAGCGGTTGAACGGGGTCTTGGATTTGGCAAGACACATGCACTAGCACCGATCACCGGGTGTTTGACTCATTAAATGTACAAAAAGCCAGGAGGGGTCTGATTTTTCTGGAGTATGTGTTTTTTGATAATTCAGCAAGGCAGATTTTTACTGACTTTGCAGGAGATTTGGGGTTTATACCTCAAACATATCTTTTTTGTGTTGGAGTAAAACTTTATGGAGTTTGGGCTTCATCTCTCGTGGGTGTATAGTGTTGAAGTGTGTGGGGTGTTAGACAGCGGAGTGTTCTTGTGCTAGATTTGATGTCTGTTGAGTTCAGAATAAAAGTAACTCTTATTGCTTTCCTGTGGGAGTTCAGATGCTGCCAGAGTCCTCTGCCCTTTTCAAAAAAGACAAGCACAGAAAAAAAAACATAGTCCTTCCCCCTCTCGCCCACACACAGGTATCTTGTCTTTTACCCTGTCTCTGACATTCTATGCTTCGAAATCCAACAGATGGACAGAGATGTGTCTTTTATTTCCAAATCCTCCGCAATGCTTCTGCATACATTTAACAGGATAATCAACTCTAGAACCTTCTCCCGCTCTCATAACGTATGCCAGAGTAAGTTTGAGCGGGTTGGTGCTCTATCACGTCGTCCTCCGCTCACCTTTAGCTCCGGTCAGTTCAGGCTTGTTTTGTTTCTTCAATGTTTGCAGAGAAGGAAGGTGTTTGGCAGCTCTGACCCCACACTGGCTTCATGTAGTACACACACACACACACACACACACACACACACACACACACACACACACACACACACACACACACACACACACACACACACACACACACACACACACACACACACACACACACACTAGGTAAAATTAAGTAAAACATGAGTAAATTAGAAGTATTGACAAATCAAATAAAGTGTTTATCTCTCTTCCTCACTCACTGACTCACACAGACTCACCCACAGAGATTGCTTGGGAAAAGATTAATAAAGTCAAATCCTTTTGCATGGAATACTGCCACAGATTGACTTAAGATCATGATTAAACATATCAAGAAAATATTGTCTTGTCTTTCCATCTTTAGCCCCTCAGTCCCAGCTGAGATGGTTGAGACATAACTAAAACTGTAAACTTTGCAGTGAATTATGTAAATGACACTAAAGATGTAAAGAAGGCAGCGGTGTTGAGGTTTAGCTCTAAAATTGTAAACTTTACTTTAAACCAGCAAATAGGGTTTATGTTTGAATGGTTTAAATTTGACTAACGAAGACAATAACAAGAACAGAAACATTACACTTTACAGTAAACTTGTGAAGGACACTAAAACGGTAAACAAGCTGGTTACGGTGAGGTTTTGGAACTAAAATTACTTGTGGTAATTTAGCATATAAGCTTGCTTCTTAAAAACGTAAAATTATACGGTAAGCAAGCCGTTTTATAAGTGAAATATGAAATTTTACACTAAACTTTCAATAAAGGGCTCTAAAAGAGTAGGCTAAAACAAGCCAGTAGGTTTGAGGATTTAGCAATACAATTTTAAACTTATTGGAAACTAGCATATAAACGTCTTAAAAATTGCACTGTAGTGCAAACAAGCCAATACAAAAATTTACATTAAACTTGCAACAAAGGGCACTAAATCTGTAAACAAATCAGCAGGTTTGAAGTTTTAGCATTAAAATAATCAAAAGGGTAAATGTTTGAAGACTAAAACTGAAAATTATATTTACAACCAGATTTGTGGTTTTCACATTTTAAATTGTAAGCTTTACTTTAGGAAAAATTCAAGGTTGAATTTTAAAACTTAAAACAGTAAATATGCACATTTTATTAAAAAGACATCTTTATGATGAGCTCAATTTGGCAAAGACACAAACATAGGCTGATTGTTGATTGATACAACATTGTTGTAAGGTCATAGGGTCAAGAAAAAAATCATGATCCCATGTGTGCAAGTCAGAAGTCGGCACTGAATGTTAGGGTCAGTGTTATTGCTGCAGTGTGTGTACTAGCCTAGAATATTTATTGAATCATAAACTCTTTTCAAGGTCAGCAGAAATAGCTTATCTCTCTTTCTCATTGTCTCTCCCTCACTTAATTCACTATCTTCAACTCTTGTTTCTTGTGTGTCACACACATGTAAAGAAAGAACCAGAAAAGACTGTGTGTGTGGTTTATGAATTCTGAGGCTGGAGAAGGCATTAAGGATGAGATTAAGTTGAAACTGTGTGTGTGTCGCTAGTGTTATGTTCAAAAATCCTTGCAAACTGTTTAGTCTGTACTTGAAATGGTATTTGTCTGTTGATGTCATAGTAATTGTATGTTATAGTTCTTGGTAGTCACTAAACATAAGTATTGTACTTTTAAATTTGTTCCATACCATTTGCCGACATGAATTATATTTTAATTCATGCAGCTTGAAAAAATGGAGCAAAGGTGTTGCTTTTGTTAGACTGAACAGGTCATACAAATCTTCTGGTTTTATAATAAAGGATGGACCTGAGCCATCATTTCTAAATATGTTGAAAAAAGAACTACCAGTAAACTCTTTGGTTAAATTAACTTCTCTGCACACGTCACATTTTAGACCAATCTGACTCAACCAATCAATTGTTGTGTGCATAAACTGCTTAGTCTTACAAGTTAGTCATCTAATTTTTTACTTCAAAACTTTTTTAAGCTAGTTAAATAAAAAACTAGATTGGTCTATCCACCTGGCCCCCTGAATCAGTAGTTAGGCCACCAAAGAGTGTGGTTTCTGTTACATAAGCAGCTTCACAGTTGTTGTCAGAGCAGAGAGGATTCTGGGAGAGTCCCTCTGGCTGGTCACATGCTGAATTCGGAACTACTGACTAGTATACTACTCGTATTACTTTTAGCATATCCTTCTATCGTAGAAAATAGTAGTTTGCTAGTATGCAAATGTTGCAAACAAAGCTCTTACTGTGACCAAAGGCCCTGTGGGAAATACAGACATATCGACTAGTCAAGGATATGCAGTGGTACACATAGAGGGCAGAGGATTTGTAACTTTATCGACACATGTTCATGAAATGACAAAGTTGGCATAAATGTTTATAAACTCTCTCAATAAGGTCACAATGAAGTTAAAGAGGTCTGAAGTGTCCTCTACACCTTCTTTTCATCCTTTCATCCCTCTATCCTCTCTATCATTCTTTCTCTCTGTGTACAGATTGTGGTGAGTAAGCTCTTTAATTTCTCCGTCCTGCTCTCATTTTCTCCTGCCGTGAGTCGACTGCTAACATTCCCTCCAGCTAAACCGTGTGTGTGTGTGTGTGTGTGTGTGTGCGCGCGTGTATGTTCGGAAAAGCTCCTTGAATCTCATCAGGAATTCACCTAGAGTTATCTCTGCACCAAACACACACTTTCTCTCAACACTCACAAAGATGATTCATATCACTTTACACAACTGGGGACATCCTCTCCCTTTGTAAACACTCACACACACATACTATGCGGCGATCCCCGCTCAAGAGAAAGAGATATTAATACACACTTGAGAATACACTTAAAACGCTCCCTTGTGTTCTTGTAAAAGCTAGTGTGTGTGTGTGTGTGTGTGTGTGTGTGTGTGTGTGTGTGTGTGTGTGTGTGTGTGTGTGTGTGTGTGTGCGTGTTAGTGAGAGCACAGACTGCAGCCTGGCAGGAGGGTGATTGGAAATGTCGCCTTGGCCGCTACACCTCTTTGTTTCCTTTTTCTTTGGGTGAGTTCAAACATTGCTATGCCCTACTCACTTTATTTTGGGCAATTTTTGTGTTACCTTAAGCACAGAATTACAGTTTTACGGTTCTTAAGGTTGTTTTATCAAATGAAACTTTTGCGTCATATAGCTTTTTTGTGTCTTGAATTCAAGTTTATTTCAATTTCTGTCTTCCTGTGTAACTCTTTGTAAAACAAACAAACTGGTAAGTTTTTGGGATCATGTGTGAAAATACCTCAGATTTCAAATGCACCACCCAGGATCACATGATCAGATGTAATTTATTCCTGTGCCTGAATTTTTCAGTGCCCATTACTCCAGTTTTCGTTGCCACATGATTCTTCAGAAATCCTTCTAATATACTGATTTGGTGCTCAAGAAATATTTATTATACATAATGGCATAACATTCTAAATAAATAGACATTATTAGGGAGTTTGTCCCCTCTTTGCAGCTATAACAGCTTCCATTCTTCTGGGAAGGCTTTTCACAAGATTTTAGAGTGTTTCTGTGGGAACGTTTTCCAATTCATCCAGTAGAGAATTTGTGAGGTCAGGCACTGATTGTTGGGTGAGAAGGCCTAGCTCGCAATCTCCGTTCCAGTTCATTCCCAAGGTGTTTGATGGGGTTGAGGTCAGGACTCTGTGCAGGCCAGTCTGCCTCACCAAACTCATCTAACCGTGTCTTTATGGTCCTTTGTGCACTGGGGCACAGTCAAGCTGGAATAGAAAAGGGCCTTCCCCAAACTGTTCCCACAAAGTTGGAAGCATAGCATAGTCCAAAATGTCTTGGTATGCTGACGCATAATGTTTTCCCTCCACTGGAAGTAAGGGGCCTAGCCCAACCCCTGAAAAACAGTCCCATACCATTATCCCTCCTCCACCAAACTTTACAGTTGGCACAATGTAGTCAGGCAAGGAACGGTCTCCTGGCATCCGCCAAACCCAGACTCGTCCATCAGACTGCCAAACAGAGAAGTGTGATTTGTCACTCCACAGAACACGTTTTTATTTCTCCAGAGTCCAGTGGAGATGTGCCTTACACCACTCCATCTGACGCTTGGCGTTGTACTTGGTGATGTGACGATTCATGTAGCTGCTTGGCCATGGAAACCCATACCATGAAGCTCCCACTGCACAGTTTTTTGTGTTGATATTAATGCCAGTGGAAATTTGGAACTCTTCAGCTATGAAATCAGCAGAACGTTGGTGACTTTTCACTCAGTGACCCTGCTCTCTGACTTCACCTGGTCCTCTGCTTCGTGGCTGAGTTGCTGCTGTTTTTAAACATTTCCAGTTTCCAATAACCAATAATAATACTTACAGTTGACTGTGGAATATTTAGCAGGTATGAAATTTACTGACTTATTGCAAAGGTGACATCCTATCACAATACCACACTTGAATTCACTGAGCTCTTCATAACGACCCTCCCCCCTATTTGTTCAAACGGCTCCATATTTCACTCAATTTATGAGTCTCAATCAATGTTCGTATAGCATGGCTTGAGGCTTCATGAGGTTCAGTATGATTCCGATCTAATACATAATTCTCTGTACAGTTGAAATCACCACCTAAAAAAAATGCTCATCTGAGTTACAGCTCTGCAAAATTCCATTGAATTATTCAAAAAACAAACTCTCTAAGCGCCATTAGTGGGAGCATATACCTCAATAAACACAACATTGAATTTTTCAATTATTCCTGTATCAATAAGTCTACCAGGAATTTCTTGCTTCACCTCAAAAGAGGCAGGAGAAAAATGTTTAGCAAATAATACAGCCCCCCCTCCTCTAGAACTCATATGAGAGCACAGCACCACTCCTTCCCATTGACCCAAGATGGGTCATGGCTCATCACTTTGTGTCTCATATCTTGAGAGAATTATCAAACAATTAAAAAAATCACATTTCTCAATGCAAGATTGCAAAGAATTTATGCCTTTTCATCAATGGAACTTTTCTCATTTGTGACAATTTTTCCATGTCTGGACAACTCTGTGATCAGCAACTCCTCTTTTATGAGTGGGGGAAAATTGGACAAAATTATCTTTTTTGGCGGTTGAACTAAAGGCATTACTGGCGTGAAAGTCTCCTGTATGACAATTCCGTTTTGCACCACGCTGTTCACTTTCTCAATGTTATCTAAAGAAATCACCACAACGCTATTCATACGAAACGCTGACATTATGCTGTCGTGACCGACAACATTCCCAACTACAAACTACACTCTTCCACTGAACACTTCATTGCAGGTGAAATCTTGATTCCATGCCTGCTTGAAAGCCGATCATAGCTGAGGCGTTCAGAGGACGCGATTGCCAACCAGCACTTGCTGGAAGACTGCGCTCCTTAGTTCACCTCAAATCCTGCTACCAGTTACATAAAATAATAAAAAACAAATGTTTGCCACCACAAACAACAACAAAAAAAATAGGGAGAAAAAGAAAAAAAAACTCACTCTCTCACTCACACGCTAACTCCATCCACTCACTCCCGCATGGGCACAGAGAGAGAGAGAGAGACAGCAAGTTTGTCCTTAGTCTGTGAACTGATGACGCCAACTATGAATTAACATACAAATTTTTTTTCCACATGTTGTAATCATTATGATCACACCACTTCATCATTGATTTAACACGCTCATTGTTTCTGCTTCAATGAAAACATGATGTTAGCTAAATGCATGATTTGTGTTATCTTACAACTGTTACTTTACATTTCTTCCATATGGATATAACTTTGACACAGTCGCCTCTGATAACTGATTACTCTTAACTGTACCATAAAAACATGTATTTTCTGTGAAGTTGCTTTGAAACGATATGTATTGTGAAATGCGCTATTGAAATAAATGTGAGTGTGAATGAACTGCAGTTTTGATCTCTGACCTCGGTCTCAATGGTTTGAACCAATTCACACTGAGAGTAGCATTGATTGTCTTGTTGTCAAAACATCAGTCATGTTCAATATTGGTGTCTGTTTAACAGTAAAAGTTACATCTGAGTTCATTAGAAATGAGTTTAGTTTGGTTGAATGGTTTGGAGAATCAGATAGTGTGTGACATACAATCTCAGTTTCTCAGTGTGTGTGACGGAGATAAACAGACACATCACTGCTTGTAGTGGAAAGAACATGTTCATAGCCGTAAACACAGTGACACATATGCTCTCTGCTTTAGTCGTCCTATGCGTTTGCACTCTCGTGACCTAATTACGGCACTGCTGATGATGGTTATTTTCTCTCTCGCTCTCTCTGTTCCTGTGTGTTCTTGTGTATCTGCTATTCCCAGCATGCTTTGAGAGGCTGGCAAACAAAGCCCTGAGGGAGTCTTTCTATATGTGCTCTATCTCACATCACCAAGGCAACAGAGCCGCTCCCTCCGTGAAGATGACATTTCCGGGAACTCTATGAGAGTTTGTGTGCGCACGGAAGTGTCTTTATGGGTTTAACATCAAGGCGAATGTTAATACTAAATGGATAAAAATGTGTGGAAGTTTTCCAGGAAAGAACATGTATGTTCAGAGAAACACACATGTAAGATGTAGTCACAAATTCCAGGAAAGGGATTATAATTTATCTTAGAAAATGTGTGTCCTCTCATTCAGATGTATCTCTTCATGCATTTCTTTCTCAAACATGCATTACAGACCTGCAGATGAACTGCTTAGTTGTGTCACTTGTGAACAACTTCAATAATGTTTTCAGTTCAGGTAATATCTAGATTTGTGGTTCTCTAATGGTTTTTGCTTCTGGAGTCATGTTTTACATGAACAGGCCTTATCTATCCATTGATAAGATTGCCAGTAGGTTTCACTTTTAATAATCGGGTAATCAGCCAATGGTATTGTCAAGTTATAACAAAATAATGGCCCAAAAAGTCTAGCTGACTGTGACATCACTATTTTATTTTGAGAGGCCTAGTCATGTCTTTATTCTGCTAGTGTTGCGTAATTCATTGAAATGTCATGCTCCAATTGGTATGACATCATGGTGATAAATCATTTACACTATACTGCAGCATTAGTGCATTATGGGAAATCATGGATGAGCCACTTTCGTCGTCTCAAGGATAAAAACATCAACTGATCCTCAGTTACAGTATGGATGAGACTGGTTGGTTTCATGATGCAACATGTTCCAATTTTAAACATTCAGTTTCTGAAAGAGAGAGAAGGTTTTGTGGAATTGCCTCCTGACTAGAAAATAGTTCATACAGTGAATCCTAGAGATTGCTTTCTATTTCAGAGACATACTACCTAGAGATCTGTGTATGGCACGTTCTTGAGTCTCTGGGTCTTGTGATGTTTGAATGCTACGCGTTATATGCTAATCTAACTTTAGCGTTCTGTCCTGTTAGTGTGTCCGCTCTGGAAATTCCCAGGTCCTCGACACCACTACGAAAGCTCTGAAGAGGGAGATCAGGCACAGGCAGCGGTAGAAAAGGTCAAGGGCCATGTGTAGCTGGATATGTCATTGAGAGAGCGGAAACAAGGACTGTTTATGAGTGGAGGGCAGTGGTTGACTTGACAGCTTAGGAATACACTCTCTCTCAGTGTTTCTCTCTCTTCTCTTCTCTTCTCTTTTCTTTCCTTCTGCACACACACACATTTATTTACACTGTTGTAGTGACCTTATAAACCACCAACACCTGTGAGGCAGGGTATATACTGTATTAATATCAGCATAAGCAGCACACAAATGTCTGTCTCATGTTCATGCTTTTTGGCACGCGATAGTAATTTAAAAATATATTTAAGCGTGTCGGTTTTGTCTTTCTAGTGGCACGAAACAGAATTGGAGAAATAACGGCTGTTTTTTAGGTTTCCTAAATGGAAAGCCTTGTCTGCCATTGGTCAAAAAATCTGTCCAGAACCAATGCCTTTGGTTGAGTTAGTTATGTCTAAAAAAAGACTTCGATAAATTTAAAATAAGTCAACATTCGATTCAGGATTATTAACTAAAAGTATTAAAAATAATTTTGGGTAATTGAAGCAAAGCTGAAATAAAATATAAATATTAGATGTAAAACTATGGCAACTCACTGAAATAAATTTTATTTGAACTAATAAAAATGCTGATCTAAAACGAAAATAAAAATATTTAAATAAAATATTTAAAAAAAAAAAACTAATAAAAATGACAAAAGCAATTAACAAAAATACTAAAAATAAAACAAAAACTGAAAATATAACAAAAAAAGTTTATTCAAAATATTAATATACTATAATATTTATAATTAATACTGAACTTCCTCCTTTGCATAAAGAACATTTAGAATGTCTGTCAGGTTGTTTAATTTATTTAGGTTTATTGTAGTGATAATATCTATAGTAAGTATGTTAAGAGAAATTCAACAATCAGAGTTGTTTTACTGAACTGGACTTGTTAGGTTTTGATATGCTAAAAAAAAAACATTTTTTTTTTTTGTTGCACTGGCACAAACTGGCACACTTGAACTGATTGGTTTTGTAATGAGATCTGGGACGAGAGTGGCAGCATGAGCAAGATAAACTCTCTATAAAGAGCTATAAATCGAATTCGAGACACTTTGATTTAAACGTACCATTAGGTGCCTCCAGGGAAACGCCTTTTGTCCAGCTGAGATGACAGCATGCAAGCTTCCAGATAACACTAATAGTGCACCAACTTTCCTGTGGAAAATGACTTCATGACTTTATCTTTACATTCAGTGTTAAGTGAAAGAAGTGTTGACTACAGACTGAGAAAATGCCTTTGATTAAACACCCTCTGTAAGATTGCTCGTTAAGCAACCTTTAATTAGCCTAACGAAGAAGGCGATAATTAAAGTTGCTTTCGCCTCAGGAGCTGAGACGTACAACCTCCGTGCCACAACAGGAAGTCACAACATGTGACTTCCTGTCACTCACACCTCTGGTTAGACTGGTGATTTTGAATCATCTGACAACTTTTTATACAAAGTCACACAGGTGGCACATTTTAAAATTAGAATGTTTTGATCATGAGAGAGTTATCACTTTCATGCCGCTTTATGACTTCTTGACCCCGTTCTAAGCTAACTTGCGAAAAAATGCATTAAGTTGAGAGTGACTACATTTATTTGCGAAAGCGACTAGCTGTATTATCACTCCATGTCTGTTCAAAGTCGTCACTCCCAGAATTGATATGGGAAACATTGCGGTATCCATTGTAATGCAGCAAGCAACATGTTTAGAAATATTTTGATTTTAGCTAATTTTGACAATATTAGCAACATAGCTAACATATTTTATCTATAAAACTGCTTTTAGACATTCTCTGGACCATAATGTGTGAAGAAACTATGTTGGAAAGAGAAAAAAGTGCACACTGCTGACACACATTTATGTTCAATCACCATGTAAAAGTGAATTTTGTATAATAGGCCTTTAACAAAACAGTAACTTTTGAATGGTAGTGTATAACACTGGTATCATCAGTGAACCATATACAAGACAAGAGAGTTTGAAATCTTTAAAGTTTGGTTCTGAAATCAAAAACTAAACAGACATGCACATTGAATAAGCTGACAAAAGGCCTATAAAGGTCTTTATATGCAGTGAAATTCATAGTATATATGTGACCTCTGATGTCTCCTGTTCATCAAACTTTTTTTATAAAGACATAACATAAATATACAGTAAAATAACTCTCAAACTGTTTTCACTTGCCTGACTCTTTCTCTCTGTCTCTCAGGTTGTGGTAACAGTGCTCTGAGCTATGATATGTACCAGGCCGGCTACACCTCCATCACTAATGTGGATTACTCCAGTGTTTGTGTGGAGAGCATGGCGGAGAGACACAAGGACTGCGCTCAGCTCAGCTGGTTGTGCATGGACGCCCGTCGACTGGCCTTCTCTGACGGTGTGTTCGATGTGGTTTTGGAGAAGGGAACTCTGGACGCCATGCTGGTGGAGGAGACCGACCCGTGGAAGGTCTCAGAGAAGGCGGCCCGACTGCTGCACCAGGTTCTCTTAGAGGTGAGGAACGACAGTGTAACATTTTGACTTTGAGGGGCTTCAGCTGTCTGAATTCCGGAGACTTTTGAGTTCTAAATGGATAAAGGTGAAGAATGTAATTTCTTCATTGCTAGTGGCACAAAAACAGAATGAATTGTTCTGCCAAAAATGTGGTCCTTTCCCAAAATTACACCAGTACAAGTTTGCTTATGTTTAACATCCCTTACTGATGTTCTGGTTGGGACTAGACAGAACTATCCTCTTATTCTTCCCCTTTGAAACCTTGTTATTTGACTTCCTTAGAGATCTAAGAGAATATTTATGAATAACTTCAGTTTCTTTACTTCAATATGCTTGTCGGTTTCTTCTCGCAACGCCTGATTCCAGAGGCAGTGTAAGGAGGAGACAGGCATTATTGAAACTGTAACTCTCAAATGTGTTTACATTTAGTAAAGAAAACACCATATTTACTGTAAGTAAAAAGTGCCAGTTGGACTATTTGCAGGGAACAGATTTGGGTCAGTTTGAATTAAAGGGATAGTTCACCCAGAAATGACAATTCTGCCATCACCTACTCGCTCTCAAGTTGTTCCAAACCTGTATGAGTTTCTTTCTTGTGTTAAACACAAAAAAAGATATTTTAAAGAATGTTGATAATCAAACAGTTGAGGGTAGCCATTGACTTCGGTAGCCAACTGTCTCGTTACCAACATTCTTTAAAATATCTTCTTTTGTGTTCAACACAAGAAAGAAACTCATGCAGGGAAAACACTTTACATCTTTAAATCAGGAATGATGATTCAAAACAGTCTAAATTTGGCAGCTCTGCTCAGGAGAAGCATTTCACGTATGCCGTATGAATCAATTTTTACCTCTGGGGTAGAGATTAATTCGACTCTTTGAAATTTGAAGAACTTCCACGTCTGTCACATCCCTTAATGGAGATTAGAGGAAAGGAAAATCACAATACAGATGACATGCTGACTCATGTTCAGTGACATAAAGGGCCACAGATGTAAAGTGTTTTTCCCTTTTATCCTTAAATGAGTGATTCAAACCTTGTGTTATTAAACTCACAGGGGCTGAGTGGCTTTCACTCAATCCCACAATGCACTACTACAATAATTATTCATCAGATGTCTCAGTGAGTGCCACGCAGCATAAGAACAACCCTGTGTTTTTTTGCGTGTTAAAGGTCTACTAATAGATGTTTTGACTCTTAAAACTCATTGGAAATATTTCCGTACAATCTAGCCTTTCATCACAGCAGAAATCACTGTGCCATTTATATTTAATCTCTTTCTCTCATGTTAATAGTGTAACAGTCAGTTCAGTTTCCTCCCTTCATAGTTTATTCATCAGTATGTCAGAGTAGCACAGATTAGGCTGGCAGTCTGGTGTGTGTGTGTGTGTGTGTGTGTGGTCGTGTGTGAGTGGTCGTGTGTGTGTCTGTGTGTGGCCTGGTAAACCCTACATTATCAGGACAAAATGTCCCCACAAAAATGGCAATATCTGAAATCCTTGTCCTTGTGGGGACATTTTTAGCGACAGGTTATAAATCATACTAAGTGATGATTTTTGAAAATGTAAAATTCAGAAGGTTTTCTGCGATGATTAGGTTTAGGGTTTGGGGATAGAATATACAGTTTGTATATTGTACATTGAAAGTTCCCATAAAACATGAAAACAACGTGTGTGTGTGTGTGTGTGCGCGCGTGCGTGCGCGTGTGCGTGTGCGTGTGTGTGTGTGTGTGTGTGTGTGTGTGTGTGTGTGTGTGTGTGTGTGTGTGTGTGTGTGTGTGTGATAATGTCTTTCACATTCCAGAGGCATGATTTACATGATGACCACAACATTTTTAAATATACAGTCTCATGATGTTTTTTACACCCATCTAGCCTCAAGAAAGAAAGAGGAATCTTTTGAGCAAGAGAAAAGAATTGTACTGTGCTCTGTTTTCTCCTTAGCAAAGCCAGTTAAGCTGTTTTATGTTGCCAGTTATGATGGAACAATGTCCTCTCTTCCTCTATTCTAGTGGTCTTTGTGGTAATTTGTAGCTTTAGGTATTAACTCAGAGAGGATAGAGGAGTCCAGATGTTGGAAGGGAAATAAGTTAAACAGATTCTATCATGTTTTCAAACAAATTGTTGCTGAGTCTCGCAATTGTGTTATTGTCTGGCCAATATTAGTCATTGATTAAAGTTTCAAGTATATTAAATCATCTGACAGGTGAAAAATATCAAGTCTGATATCACTACTTATGATTTGTGCTCATAATAAAAGTAAAAAAAAAATGAGAAAGGGAAAGGAAGTAGTTTGAGTTAGATCTGGTTTTACAGCAGAAAGACATAATGTATGTAATAAATGTCACACAAAATTCTATATAATGTAGGAATTGTATTGTATTTTAATTGTATATAATAAATGTATTATACATTTTAAAAATGTATATTTTTAATTAAAAAAAAGAAATTTTATACTACTATTGTACTGTTACTATTGTATGTGTGTATATATATAATATTATATTTTAAATATTAAGATTTTATATTTTATATCATTTATATTTTAAATTGTAATTGAGAGGAGCAGCAACTGGCTGTGGTTGAGACGGAAAGAGTCTGGCTGGCTGTGTACAGGCCGCCATGCTACGGTTTCGAAAAATTCTTGAAAATTTTGATGAGTCTGTTGGTTTATTTGTTTAGTTTGCATAGTAATTACAGTTATTACGTTCCTGTGTATTTTGCGTGAATGAGGATTGGTGTTTGGACAGATATTGTGTTTTGCGGTAGTATGCCATACGGAACCGTTGCCACTGACCGCTTTAACATCCACAGTGGGGCTCGACAGCCTCAGTCAAACGGGTTGGTGCGTATGGTCGGGTTGTGGAGAGGTTGTGAGAGATTGTGGTTAGGTCTCAGCAGCAGGAGGGATGTAGAGGTCAGTTGAGTGGGGGACGGAGGGGGGTGACTCTGGGAGTCACTGTCGAGCCCTCTCGAGGTGTCGTGGGCTAGTCGACGAAACGCTGAGGACGGAAGGTGCCCACTTGAAGACCCTAGAGATGTCCCCTACTCCGCTCAATCCAGACGGTTGTCATGAGGGGACCGCACTGTGGTTGCAGCTGTTGTGTGTGCTGACGCGCAAATACACTGCAGCTATTAACACCAGACAGCATTTGGAAAGAAGCGTAAATGGATGGAGAAGCATAGGTTACTGTAAAGCTACGTCTTAGTTGGTGCTTATCTTGGCGAAAGCCGAGTACAAATCAGCATGAAGTTTTAACATCTACTCTTGTGTAAAGGAAATTATGTATATAACAGATAATCATTTTTAAATATATACTGCACTGAAAAAAAATGCATTTAAAAAAATTTCACTCAGAAATTACAAAAGTAAAAAGAAGTTACACATTGAATCAAACGTGAGATTTGGAAGTAGAAAGATTTAAGTTGTATTTTCTTGTAAAATGTACTCCAATAATCTTTTACAACTTTGAAGAACCATTTAGAAGTCAATACTGTCCTCAAGACACACACACACACACACACACACACACACACACACACACACACACACACACACACACACACACACACACACACACACACACACACACACACACACACACACACACACACACACACACATTCTTAACAATCTGACACATTAAAACACTCTTAAACACTTGAAAACATGAGAACATCATCGTCTCTGTCTCTCGCTCACACATACGTAGGTGTGAAATTTATTTTTCAGCCTGACACGCTCCATGAATCACCTACACCCGTTTCCATAGAAACGCTGTCCGCACATACAGGGCTCCCTCCTCAAACACGCGCACACAGACACACATAGATTGCTTCGGTGAGTGTCACACTCACCTGTGGTGAAGAAGTGAAATATTTGTCTGATTGTGTAGATTCAGTCTGCTGACCCTTACGGAGTACAAACACTTCAGTCCGTCTTTCTCGCATGTTGACTTGCCTATCTAGCTATCTGAACGAGGACTCATTTGTTTAGATGTATTTGTTTTTATATAAAGCTAATTATATTTACTATAGACTAACCCACACCATAGAATCTTGTATTTTTACACCAGACAGACTTTACAGGACCACCGGAGTTTGCTTGTGTGAACTAAAGGAGTGTGTAAAGTTGACTGGAATCTAGTCTTGTACTTTGTTTTGGCAATTTTTTTATTTATTTTAATTAAAAGGATTATTTATATTTATTAAGTACAATTTACTGTTATTATGAGTCATCCTTTCATAATGTCAAAAAAAGACATTCAATTTTATCCATCCACAAGCATAGTACTCGGGAAAATAATCTGGGCTCTGGATTGAAATGATTGAAGTGCAGCAGTGGGATTCCAGAAGAAAAAACTTACATTACATGACATGGTGACAAAACTTACATGGTGAAAACTACATTACCCCTGATGCTGTACAGAAAATTCCACCAATCAGTGAGTCGAAACTAGCAAAGCGTGCCAAACGATCTACTTAGCCCCGCCCACTCTCATGAAGAAATGCACATGACGTAATCAAGGCGGTTTCCCTACACTCTCAAAATACTTATATATTAAAATAAAATATATGTTCAAATATTTATTTAATTCGATCATGCTGTCATGGGATTGTAGTTTTTGTCCAATTTTTAAATACTTTTTTGCTTCAAATCAAAGTTTGTAATGTTTTGATTCACCTTTGCTGGTTGACTTTGTTCATGGTTTATAACTCTTTAACTAAGACTTTTTTGAAATCCTTATGGGAGAAATGAAAGGAAAAAATTCTTCCAGAACCAGCGCTGCTGAAAAGTGGGCGGGCACTGATGCACACTGTAGAATACAATAGAATACAGTAGCTTTCCAATTAAGTAAATATATCGCTCTCTATGAAAGGATGCACACGCAAACTAGTAACTTTAATGTATCAGATACACACCATTAGTTTTTCCTGTGATTTGCATGAGACACACTCAGGGGTCAGGAATAGTCCAGAAGTTCAGTGCTATCTTGAAGAAAGTCTCAGACACATCTGACGGGTCAAAAAACCTCCTCACTAAGGGCTCAACCTTTATATGTGGAAGTGGAGAAAGATGCCCACACACACTCATTCTCTTACTGTTCTTTTGTTCTTGCCTTTGGTCTTAGCTAATACCTAAAGCTTCTTAATTACAATGCCTAGGTCCCAGTTACGTAATACTTCAACAGAGAGAGAGAGAGAGAGAGAGAGAGAGAGAGAGAGAGAGAGAGAGAGAGAGAGAGAGAGAGAGAGAGAGATGGAAGCAGCTGAGGAGGGAGGCTGCGGATTGGATGGTTAAATTGCACATCAACTCTCATTTTCTGTCTGCTCATTTTCCCTCTCCTTTCTTTGGCCTCCGGCTCTTACGCTCACTCGGAAAAAGGAAACGAGAGAAAGAGTAGAAAGCCAGGATCGAGAGGATGAGCGTCTTATCAGATTTCTTCACTTTAAAGGACTGTGTTCTTGCAGTCAGTTGATTATAATTTGTAATCAAAAGAATTACGTGATATGCCGATAATTGCAGTTAATTGCATATGCCAATATTAAAAGAAAGAAAAGTACAATATTTGCAGAAAAAAGTCCCAAAATGAATACAATTTATTTTAATTGACAAAGATAATTCAAAGTCATTGTGGTAGATGAAAGTGTGATTTTAAAAATCAAATTAATGCGTGAAAGAGTGTTTTTAAAAGCATGCAGTTAAATATTGTGTATTGAATAGAAAAATACAGGGAAAGAAAGAGAGATTAAATTTCTATGCTTCTGTCCATGTGGGTGAGCTCATTTATCTGTCAGCTCATCAAAGTCTTGATAGCTCCCTTGTTAGTATCATACATACACAGCAGTGTGCTAACTAGATCCAGAGTTATGTAATACTGCAGGCATGATTTCTTAGACTCAGGCAGTCAGATTTGTGCTCCTATCAATCAGACATTGCAAAATGAAATTTGGGATGTGATAGTCTCTGTGTGTGGGATAAAGTGTTAGGAATGAGACGCATGGAGTGTGAGGTGTAGTTTGAGGGTGCGGGGAAACCGTGTATGTTATCTAAGAGTTGTTTTTTGAGTGTTTGTGTGTTCAGGAACAGGGTTTCACACTCTTCAGATTTGAATTGAGAATGTATTTTAAATGCCAACTTGATTCTGTAATTTGAATTGAATTTGATTTCTGCAAATAGGATGTAGATTTGCAATTTTAATTCAAGGTAGTAGAATTAAATCTATTGAAATTCAAAATAACTCCCATAACATTGTTTGTCACAACACATTTTGAATGATGACTTGACAACGCCTTATTGAAAGTTTACAAAAAGTATAAAAAGCTTTGAAATTTGGCAATTTATGAGCCTTACATTGGTTGGATGGATGGATAGATGGATAGATAGATGGATAGAATTAATCATAATTAATAAATGATTTGGACCAGGGTGGAAGAACACTTCCCATAATGCATTACGTGTTAAAATTCTTTGAATGGCAATTCAGTAAACTCCTCTTTCTGTCATTCCGATTCAAATTCCAATTGATCTTCCTGTGGTTTGTGGCCAATTCAGTTCTAATTCACACACAACATTTGAAAGTGTGCCAGTTCTTTAAATGATCACCATTTTAGGGATCATATTATAACTTCCTCTACATTTGGACCCTTTTTTGTGGTTTTAAATGTCTTTAAAAATGTCTGACTTGACAAAACGGACAGCAAAAGTCATTTATTATAGAATTAAGTCAAGTTATACAACTTTTATAAACATTTTTAATTATTTAATGCATTGCCAGCACTTGTTGTAGTTAATTCTTTCTCACAAAAACACAAAAAGAATAGTTCGGAGACAGAATAATTATGTTACCACCCCTGTGTCCCTCAGGCCACCCTTGTTCGTGATTTGTTGTGTGTGTGTTTTCATGTGTGAATGCATACGAGTGCCTGTGTGTGTAAGAGAGAGTTGCATCTGGGGATTTGGAGAGATGATTCCGGGACCTGTGTATTTTGTCTTATTAAAGATTTAGGAACTCTGCTGACTGCCTGCAGGCTTTACATAAACACTGACCTGACTGGCAGAGAACTGCTGTCACATACAGATTAAAATTTCATCATCTGACACCAACACCCTGGCAGCAAATGTGAATAGTTTTGTAGGACGCTATATACATACAGCTTGAAATGAATTTCTTCATCTGAAAGCAGTAAGTCTTGAGAAAAATCCAGAAACTTCCTCACAGCAACCAGCCCACATTAAACTCTTCCTGCCCCTGCTGTAGTGCAAGAAAACCTTGAAGGCAGATTGATCCTGGAGACATTATGGAGATAGATACAGTTAGTAGATAGATGGATAGTAGATGGATGTTCTTGGGATCCAATAATTCACTGCCCAAAAACGCATTGTCCTCGACACACATTGTTCCATGTGATGTGAAGTTGAACTGGATGTTTTGCGTTGTATTTTCTTTTACCTTTCATTGTTTTGTTCATAGTTTTCAAAAAAATAAGGAATGCTACCAACCTGTCCATATTGGCATTTGTCTTATTTGTTGAATTTGCACTAAAATAGATTTTTTTTTATTTGATTTCAACAACAATTTTTTTTAAGATATATTGTTACCCTTATTATGCACAACTATATAGTTAGTTGCATTTCATTTTCATGCATTCAGTATTTTTTTTTACCTTCATTATAACAGATATGCAACCCTTTTTTGAGTTATGATCCACCAGTTGTGAACCACTTTTTTAGGCTGTCTATATATTGCACTAAACTTAAAAAGTATTATATCGCTCCCTTTAGAGCTGTCTTAGGGCCGTTTCACACAGAACATGTTTTTTTCATTCCAGTGCTGTACTTTTCCATTGTTTTCAAATGTAAACATGCTAGACAGATGTTTGTCTCGCATTTTAAAAATGCGGCACTCAAGTTGAAATAAGTTGTCTAAAAAAACTTGTCTAGACCTTGCGCTTTTTTTTCTCTCGCTTCACTGACCTGCTTCCTTTTACCACAAAAACGTGTTCTGTGTGAATGGCCCCTTACTGATGCATTTCAATGAAGAGGTACAAATTAAGGAGGATATTTTACACAGATTGAAAAAAGAAAAGGGAAGAGAGCAGATGGAGAAAATACAAAATGGAAGCATTATTAGAGGCCGAGTAAAGAAAAGGAAAGCTATTTAGTGTAGTGGAAAAGAGAGACATATGGACAGTAGGTGTGTGTCTGTGTGTGTGTGTCTGTCTGTGTGTGTCTGTCTGTGTGTGTGTGTGTGTGTGTGTGTGTGTGTGTGTGTGTGTGTGTGTGTGTGTGTGTGTGTGTGTGTGTGTGTGTGTGTGTCTGTGTGTGTGTGTGTGTCTGTGTGTGTGTTGTGTTTGTGTGCCTGAGGCTGATTAGACAAGCTGTGTTTCTCCCCTCATACATTCACCTCTCATCCTGAACGCAGATGGCTGACAGTATGTCACACACACACACACACACACACACACACACACACACACACACACACACACACACACACACACACACACACACACACACACACACACACACACACACACACACACACACACACACACACACACACAGACGTAAACATGTATCTGCAATTAAAGTGTTATGTTTATGCTTCCAGTTATTGATCAGAGAAGCGAGATGCGATGCAATACTCATGGTTTGTGTGTCTTGATCTTCAGACTCCCAGAGAAAAATATGTTTGCTCAGAGATTGCTCTTTCATGGCTAATGGCTTAGGAATTCTTTCAAATTGTTACATTTAAGTATATGAGCTCAGATAATTCTCCTTAAATGAAAAGAAAAAGTTTGTTGGCATGCATACTAAGAGTACAGAGCTGTAAAATTCAAGACAGCTTGGATAATTTGGCCTTTTCAGATCTTTTGTAAGAATGTGATGAGAAATGATTGAATTCATAATGAAATCTATTTTGATTGCACACTTCGATATATCAACAAATCTAAGCACAATTCGAGACAATGAGCACAGTTGACATTTAATATCAATAATCAGTCGTACTCAACTGGATTTGCTTCAGGAGCCAGATTATATTGTTGGCTTTTAGTGGTGACCCAAAATAATTGTTACCATAATGTTACCAACATATTAATAAGTACCAAAATTATTGTACACAATAAGAAATAAAAATAAGCATTATTAATATTAACCTGTATGGGCCCAACAATATGTGAAATTTCTGGCATGGCTGAATAAGAAGTTACCCATTAAGTTTTGCTCTTTAGTCTTCAGTGTTTGATTTCTGTATTTCTCCTGAATTCCTCAACACAAACCTGGTTTCATTGTTGCACGTGAACCTGTATATAATATAGTCTAGATTGCATTTTCTTTTTCCTTTGTATATAGTTTATATATAGAGGTTCTTCTGTACCAAGTGATTCTACACCAAAATATTGTAGAAGTTTGATTGGAAACACGACTATTAAGGTTAATAACAAAATGATGTAGCATTTTTTCCTCCTTTTAAGTATTGCTATATACCCATTTATTTTGCTCTTTTGCTATTCTAACTATACATAATTAGAAAGACCAAAAATCCAAAAATGGGACTCAGCTGTTGAGGAGCCACATGTGAGGTTGCCAAAGCCTATTTTACCAGGAGTGTTCATTTGTTCTGCTTTTTAAGGGGTGGTAAAACGCATTTTTCCGAAGGCTTGATTGTGTTTGTGGGGTGCACTGTAACATTTGTTCATGCTTCGTTTTTTAAAAATTGCATTATTTTTCATATATTTTACCTTTATTCTACACTGCTCTTCCCCTCCTTGTAAAAATGGTCTGATGGTTTCCGGGTTCTGTGAAGCCAGTCCCTCAAAACTACGCAATGGGCTCAGATTGGTTAGCTGGACCAGTGTGTTGTGATTCGCTAACCGTCTAGTGCTCATTTCACGGAAAACTTCACACCCCGTACCTTTGCCGGTAGTTTGCGCTTTGGTGTATCATAAACAATGGCGTCAATAAAACCAATCGGACCCGGGGAAACGTTAGTGAAGATGATCGAGCAGAACCTGTTCAAGAATGGCTGTTAAACAACGTTTATGAAAGGTTTGTTTTTTGTTGTTCTCTCATTACTTTTTAGATATGCTGTTATTTAATTGTACGAATAATTTACACTAATTCCAAGTTCGCTGTTGAGATAAAAAAAAAGTTTGTAACGTTAGGTGTTTGTCAGATAACGTTAAGTATGAATGACCATTTAACAAACTAGCAGAGCCAAACACCGTTGTCATTTGTTTACTTCCTTGCTACAACGTACAATTAACAATACAAACTATTACAGGAAAACACATCGTGAAAAATAAATCATACTTACAGGTTGTGGCCCGTAAAAGCTTCTGTTTTTAAAGTTGGAAATGCTCCGTCTTTCAGGACAAGTTCATTGTGCGAATCCTGCATTGAACTCGCCACGATTGTGGAAGCTTTCCTCCGTAACGTGCAGCACAGAGAGCATGATTTGGATCATAATTATGAGGGACCGAGTTAAAAATAAATTTTAACCATTGATCCCTAACTCCCTCGTCCCTAGGAAGGCTGAACAAAGTGGACCTGTAATCCGGATGAAAATAACAGCAGCGTGGAATATCCCATGGAATGTCATGTAGTCCAAAACCAGTCGTTTGCTGTCCAGTCCTTAGAAATTGATTTTTTTAAAAGCAAATATCTTCCTTTGATTTGAACTTTGAGCGCTGTAACTTTGCAGATGTTGTTTATGCTCAGACAGCAACATTACACACTAGCTAAAGTTAGAAAAGTGAAATCGTGTTTTACCACCCCTTTAATATATTTTTTTTCTAGAGGAACAATTGAGATAACAAAGATATTTATTGGTCATTATATATGTATGGAATAAAAAAAAACATGCTCTGTTGTTGATATAGAATGCACAATAGGAAAAACAGACATTTAAATCAGAAGTTAATTTAGGCATATTTTAAAATCAGCTGATCACTATATCAGCAGCACCAAGTGCTAAGATCCTCTCCATGAATAACAGCACTCCATTTGTTAAGAGATGGAACTGGCAAGATCACATGCAGCCATTATTCAGACCCGAGGGCAAATTTAAAAGTGTGAGTGTACGTGTTAAAAGAAGAATCCAGACCTGAGAACAAAGTCTGCTTTGAGTTCTGAGCTCATTTAAGGTGAATTTGACCATGGCATTTTAACTTCAGCACTTTAATAACATTTCACTTCAGTCCTACAATTAGCACGAGACTGGTTATAGATGCTGCTTTTGGTTGAGGACTTCAAGGACAAACACAAGAAGGCAAAATAAAACGGAGAATTTTGTTTGTGTGTTCAATTAGGTCTCACAATGTTTCAACCACAGACAGACGTCAGTAAAACAGCTTGTAAAAAATGTCACTTAATGTTACTTTCACCTCAGGAAAGTTATTTCAATGTCCATAGCTCATTATTATCTAAAAAAGGAACTAATTTTGTTAAAATATATGCACTGTATTATATATCGTTGTTATGTAATGTATGTTTGAATACATCTTATCATATTTATATTATAACACCCTTATGTGCAATTTAAAAGTTTGTACAACCTAATTTTTATTTAAGTGTTTATATGATACTAATGATGCAGTGAAATAATAAATGTTATGATCGTGCATTAAGAACAGTTTTACACACACACACACACACACACACACACACACACACACACACACACACACACACACACACACACACACACACACACACACACACACACACACACACACACACACACACACACACACACACACACACACACACGTTTTCTCTGTTTCCAGGCTAGTTTGATGGTCATTGCCAGGTCCTTGTGTTTTGATTGGTGATTAGCCCATAAGTTGGCTCAAGTGCTCATTATATTTCTAGATAACACACACACACACACACACACCACTCTGATTCCCTCTCTTGTCCTCTCTCTGTCTTTCTCCATCTTCTCTGTCTCTCCTTTTCCTACTTAGGTTATTTTTTCAGGGCATTACTCCTTTAATCCGTCATTCAGGATTTATCTCCACTCATGAAAGGACAAAATCCCTAGTTTCTTTTCTCTTATTTTTCCTTGTGTGATCCCTTCAGCACCTGGTTCAGAGGAATTACTTGGCATGTCAGCTCATATGTTTTCTGTTCATTGTTACATTTTCTTTATGTGTGATAGGAAATAACTCACACATATTATATATATCTAGACTGGTTTGGATTTGCTTTCTAATAATCATGTTTCCTATAATGAATATGAGAGTAAAATCTCATATATCAATGTACATTATAAAGCATTTATATCTTTTCATAAAGAATTGTAACCAAAGTTAAAATGCATTGTAATATTAGCAGATTCCTTGTTACATCTGAAGTTGTTTGTTTGTAATTATATTTTTAAATGTATACTTTCTAAAGGTGTGGCAATAAATATAGATGACTATTAGAATGTGTTATAACTGGGGTTGGTGTTATTCATGAGACCATGCAAAGCATAATTAATGCATCAAAAATATCTTTATAATGAATTATATTTAAAGTGTTATCGAATTCTTTTTAATAATGTTCATTATTAATTAATAAATTTTTGTTTAGATTACAGTTTTGAACCTTCACCTTTTTTCCACTTCAACATTTTATTGACAGAATGGACTTTGATGTATACTATACTTTACGATTGCCATGTGCATATACCCATATAAGGTAATTTGACGAATATAATGGCACTTCCACTTTGGGCACTTTACACGTGGGTTTGTGTCTGTTAAAGTGGAGCGTTTTAGCTGGTTCGTGGATGCGTGTTTGGTTGTATGTTTGTGCACGTGCAGCCCGTCTCCCGCACACTGCAGCCCAAAATCACAGAGACAGAGCCTCTTGCATCCCGACTCAGTTACCACGGAGACGAGAGGCTAGTATCGACTGCAGAGCATCGTTGCTATGGAAATGCTGGATGCCTACTGGGAGGGGGGCCACCATTAATTAGAGCCAACGAGAGACAGATAGACAGGACGAGAGACAGAGAGAAGAGGGTTCAAGCTCGGCACAGTGTGTACAGTCAGAGCAGGTTCTGTCCTGTTTTCAGGGAGCCGCTGCCTTCATTTCTGCACGGATGGATTATAGCAGCATCTCTCTTTCTCTCTCACAGCTCTTTATATGTTGCCATTAAATGTTGCTTAATACTCTTTATTAAGCTTTATCTATTTCTGCTAGGATGCAGTTGTCTAATCCCAATAGAAAAATGACCATGGAATTATTATATTAGTAAATGCTGTGCTTTTTATACAGTTTCACATACTATTCTTCTCCACAGCCTTTCTGAGCTCATTGGCCTCAGTGGCACAGCACTGGCCTGGTTCCGGTCCTATCTCACTGACCGCAAACAATTCATCACCCTAAATGGCTCAAATCCTGATCTAGCCATGGTGTACCCCAGGGCTCTGTGCTTGGTCCGCTGCTGTTCACCATTTACATACTACCCCTAGGTCATATTATCCGTAAACATGGACTCAATTACCACTGCTACGCCGATGACATTCAACTTTATATCAGCACAAACCCCTCCTCCCAGCTCCCACCCACACAACTTGTCAACTGCCTGCAGGAACTCAAATCATGGATGACCACAAACCTACTCAAACTGAACAGTAATAAGTCAGAACTCATGTTGGTGGCCCCTGCACCACTGCTCAGGAAAGTTGGTGACCTGGCCCTGGTTGGGGATGGCTGCTCCATTTCCTCTTCTCCTGAGGTGCCCAACCTGGGCGTCATTATGGACGCCACTCTATCTTTCCGGTCCCATATTAACAACAACACCAAGGCTGCCTTCTACCACCTCAGAAACATCTCACGACTCCGGCCTTCACTCACAGATTCAGTAACTGAGACACTCATCCATGCCTTTATCACCTCCCGTCTGGATGGTGATAAAGGCATGGATTACTGCAATGGTGTCCTGTCTGGACCGCCCACCAAGGCCCTTAACAGACTCCAGTATGTCCACAACTCTGCTGCCAGGGTTTCGAACCCACATAAAGCCCTGGCAGCATATCACTCACATCATCCAACAGCTCCACTGGTTGTCAGTCAAGTCACGCATTATCTACAAGATCCTACTGCTCACTTACAAATCTCTCCATGGACTCTCACCAAAATACCTCACTGAGCTCCTCCATCCCTACACTCTGACAAGGACGTGCTGGTCACCCCCCGCACCAGGTTGCGGACTTTTGGGGACAGGGCTTTCTCTGCAAATGCTCCAACACTCTGGAACAGTCTACCACTCCATGTCTGATCTGCCCCATCCCTGCCCATGTTCAAAATGCACCTTAAAACATTTATTTTCACAAAGTCTTTTGACCCCCAACCCCTCCCCCAGCCCCACATACACACACACACTTTTGTTAAGCGACCTTGGGTACCATGAAAGGTGCTATATAAGTCCAAGTTGTTATTATTATTATTATTATTATTATTATTATTATTATTTTTATTATTATTTTGAACTTTCTATTCATCAAAGAATCCTTAAAAAAGAAAAATTGCATTGATAATAATAAGTAATGTTTTTTGAGCTGCAAATCAGCATATTAAAATGATTGCTGAAATATCATGTGACAATTAAGAGTAATGGTTGCTGAAATAGTAGCCTTGCCATCACAGGAATAAATTACATTTTAAAATGTATTAAAATACAAAACAGTTATTTTAAATTGTAATAATAGTTCACAATATTACTGTTTTTATTGTATTTTTGATAAAATAGATGCAGCCTTGGTGAGCATTTACTATACATTAGAGACTTCCTACTGACTCCAAATCTTATTACTAATCAAATTCCAGGTTAATTTCATGGTTTTTGGACACTATTATGAAGTTAATATCATGGTATTCTATAAATACGGCAATCATACAAAACCACCATGGTATTCTCAGAAGTACCATAAATACCATGGTCAAATTTTAGTACCATGATTTACTATACATCAAAGTACAATAATATTATGTTGCTGCCAAAGTACTGTATTGTGAAGCATGGTACTCCAAAGAACTTCCTAGAATACCATGGTTATTTTAATAAGTGTATGATATATATGCCATATTCATATACTATGTCGTT
The DNA here is from genome assembly GCF_051911475.1 of Siphateles boraxobius. Classification (NCBI taxonomy): domain Eukaryota; kingdom Metazoa; phylum Chordata; class Actinopteri; order Cypriniformes; family Leuciscidae; genus Siphateles; species Siphateles boraxobius. The sequence continues at coordinate 3,098,412 of NW_027509215.1, forward strand.
CACACTTTAGATTAGGGTCCAATTTTCACTATTAACTAACTATTAATGATGACTTTTGCCTCAGTAAACTCCTAATTACTTTTTATTAATAGTTAGTAAGGATGTTATTACATTTAGGTATTGAGTATTTAAAATATGGTCATGCAGAATAAGGCAATGATATGTGCTTTATAAGCACTAATAAACCAATGTCCTAGTAATATACGTGCTAATAAGCAACTAGTTATTAGTGAGAATTGGACCCCTAAACTGAACTGTTACCACTTTGTCATTTCCAAGGTACTTCCAAGAATACCATGATACACAAATACATACAAGAGGTACCATAAAACGACCATGGGTTTTTAAACTGGTATTTTTTAAATCAACCATGGTATTACTATCGTAGTCTTGGAAGTACCATGGGGTACCTTATATAAACTAAGGTACATGGATTTCTGTACTATGTTGTATTTTTTTTTTTAAACTTGGTATTACCGTCTGTGCTACAAACAGTACTCTTTTTATAGGTTATGTAAATACCATGGTACATGAATTTCAATATTTTGAGATGTATTAAAGTACCATGTCCAGAGAAATCATAAAAATACAATTGTGTTCTGTCTGTCTGTTTGGCATCAATAATCTTGTATAGCAATATCATTTCCGCATGTGAAATTTGCCAAATGTAATTAGTTTTAAGTATGATGTAATTGTCCCTTTGGTGATGTCAAGCCTGTCCAGCCAATCAGAGAATACCAGCTTATATCCATGTGAGTAAACAAAGCAGGTTGCATCAAATTATTAGACGAAAAACATTTATGAAAGGAGGTTGGGATTGCAGTGAGGGATAGAGACGTGAGCGTGTCTGATTAGTGCTCTCATTTGGTAGTTCATTAAGGTTTTCTGATGCAGTCATTAGTTTTTATGGGCTGTTTGTGTAAACATTGTGAGTCAAAGCTGAATTTTAGCGCACAGATGAACTTTCCTGATATTGCGTCAGCAGCAGCACTGCAGTAGAGCGTCGCTGAGTTTCATACAGTGAAAGAAACACAAAACACAGTCTTTCTATCTCATAGGGAAGATGCTTTACTAGAACACCAATGTTTCTCTTTTCAGTCCTGATGGGTTTTAGGACAAACTTTGCTCACTGAAGCTAAAAAGGAAGGTGTCGGCAGCAAACTTAGTCATCAAGCGTGTGTGTGTGTGTGTGTTTTCCAAGTGCTCATCAACTTCTGTAAATGCGTGTCATCAAAATAGTCCCATGATCATCTCTCTTTTCTCTCTGCATAGGGGTTGCTGAGTATGCAGAGCAGATTAGATTAGAATGCTAAGCAGAAAAGTACGCAGTTGTGAGAGTGAGAGTGTAATAACCATCATATCACTTCATCCTAGAAAAGAACTAGATAGATAGAAAGTTATGAAGTGTCATATTTTGTCCATAGAAAGACTGTAATACCTTGAGAAAGTCCATTAGCATTCCTGTTCATTTCGAAGTAAGTTTCTCGGCACTCTGCACTTGACACTTGTTGATTTTGAGGCAATCAGTTTAGCGGTAAATGTCACGACAGCTCATTCTGGAGCCGTTTGAAAATGACGTCATCAAAACCCTTACAAGCAACTACTCTGACCTGAACAGCAACAGATAGGGAATAATGTCTGCTAAAGTTAATTTCACAGTTTTAACCAGATGAACCATCTACTATACTATTGAATATGAAATTATTATAATCCATATACCAGCTGTGCATTTTTCTGCTTGGTTCAACTCTTCCTGTTGAAATAAGTGTTTTTTAAAATTTATTATTATACTATTATAGTTTTTATTAATCATTAGAATTAGTTCTAATTTTTATATAAAAAAAATCTTTTTACTTTATATAATTTTATGCAGTTTTTTTATTTGTATTAGTTTTGTAAATATTTCTATTGAGTTTTAATTTGTTTTGTTATTTCAGTTAGTGCCAAGGAAGCATTTTAAGCATGCATCCGTCCGTCCGTCCGTCCGTCCATCCATCTATATTTCTATCTATGTATCCATCCATCCATCTTTCTATCCATCCATCCATCCATATTTCTATCTATCTTTCTATCCATCCATCCATATTTCTATCTATCTATCTATCTATCTATCTATCTATCTATCTATCTATCTATCTATCTATCTATCTATCTATCTATCTATCTATCGTTCTTTCGATCGTTCTTTCATTCCATCTATCTATCTATCTATCTATCTATCTATCTATCTATCTATCTATCTATCTATCTATCTATCTATCTATCTATCTATCTATCTATCTATCTATCTATCGTTCCATTCATCTATCGTTCTTTTGTTCTGTCTGTCTGTCTATTATTTTATTTTATTTGATGCTAGCAGGCAAGCACCACTTACATTGTCTTAAGAAATGTAGTTATTTTTGCAGTTGTGTTTGTTGCCACTAGTGGTGCATAAATTGCGCACTGCACCTTTAAACATGTCTCTAGACTTTTCACAGTGTACCTGCAGCTATCCCAGAGGACATTTCTCTCTCTCTCTCTCTCTCTCTCTCTCTCTCTCTCTCTCTCTCTCTCTCTCTCTCTCTCTCCCCCTCTCTCTATCTATCTCTCTATATCTCTGTCTCTCTCTCTCTCTCTGTCTCTCTCTCTCTCTCTCTCTCTCTCTCTCTCTCTCTCTCAATCTGTGTGTGTGTGTATTTGTGTGTGTGTGTCAAAGTCATGTGTCTGACATTAAAACTGGTTTGACTACCCCCCTCCTGAACCAACCCAGTCCACTGCTGGGTCCAATACTCCAAGTCGTTGAGTGGAATATAAAAAAGGTTTACAACACTGTCCTCCCTCACAAACACACACACACAAATACAGAGATAGCTCACTGATCTCTGTTCCACATGCTTAGCAACCTTAGCCAGCAACAGTCGCCTATATTATTATGGGAAAATAGCTTATCTGTCTCTCAGATATCACACACACACACACACACACACACACACACACACACACACACACACACACACACACACACACATTTGACTATCTCCTCATCAGATTCATGCTGACAGAGTGTAATGCAGTTTAGAGACTGCTGAGTGTGGAGTAGAAACAGATTTTCTGGAGTTTTCCATCTCATTAAAGGCCTGACCAAGGTCACCATCCTCTCTCGCTCTCTTTCTCTCTCTCACGCTCTCTCGTTCTTCCTCTCAGGGGAAAGCTGCGGTGACTGCTGAGTGAGTTGTGTGTATTTGCTTGCTAATAAGAGTGTGCATTTTCTCTGTAGACTCGCAAATGATGCAGCAGAAATAAAAAACATTCCATGCTGTGTCTTAGATCGGAGGTTTAACTTTCCACTGCCGTCCTGGGACTGAACCAGTCATTCGTGACCTCTGCTCATTCACCTTGGCTGTTCCCATGGCAATGTGTAGCCTGCGGGATGCAGGTGAATGGGAGGAAGCCTGACAAGCATTGCTAGTGCTCTGATCGATTAGAGAACACAGGAGTGAGCCTAAGATTGTGTATTTAAAAGACACTCAGGATTTTGAGCCTACAAGTTATTGTGGAGATTGTGTTGGTGCATTTAGTTGATCTCTTGGAGAAAAATAAGGAAAATATATACACATTTGTAGATTGTTGCTATGAGCTTTTTCTTCATCAGTATCAACATTTGGGTTAATACATACACTACCTATTAAAGGTTAGGGGTCTGTAAAAAAATTTTTTTTTTGAAAGAAGTCTCTTATAATCAGCAGGGTTGCATTTATCTGATTAAAGCAGTAATATTGTGAAATAGTATTGCAATTCAAAATAACTGTTTTCTGTTGTAATTTATTTTAAAATGCAATTTATTCCTGTGGTGCAAAGCTAAATTTTCAGCATCATTAATCCAGTCTTCAGTGTCACATGATCCTTAAGAAATCATTCTAATATGCCGATTTAGTGTTTAAAGGAAAATTTCCTATTATCAATGTTGAAAACAGTTGTGCTGCTTAATATTTTTGTGGAATCTTTTTTGTTGAAAGGTTTCTTTGATAAATAGAAACCTAACATTATAAATGTCTTTACTGTCATTTTGATCAATTTAACACACCCTCGCTAAGTAATTATAATTGTTTTTATTTGAATAGTATTCTTTTTCTTCTTCCCCAAATCTCCATGCAATATATTACACGTAGGCTCTTGCATGAGTTGACGCTAAACCCCATCTGTCTATACCTTCCGCAATTCTCATTAGAAGAATGAAGTAAGTTGTTAAGTGTTCTGCCGTTTACACATGATCCTCTCCAGACCGTCAAGTGCCTCCTTGCATAATACGCTCCTCCAGATAGATGTTGAAGAGACTTGGAGACAAAATACAGCCTTGTCGATTCTCAATCATATTGATCAGCTTGAGATTGATTCCATAGTGCTGTAGTACTTTCCAAAAGCCTTGATGCCACACTCGATCAAAGGCTTTCTTGAAATCAATAAAGATCAAGTAAAGTTCTTTGTCTTGCAGTGCGAGGTACTTCTCTACTATCAATCTGAGTGATAAAATCTGTTCGATAGTGCCTCTACCTGGTCTGAATCCGGATTGTTTCTCTGCCATTTGTAATTCAATATCGTTCTTCATCCGGCTCTTTGAGCTTACTTGAGTGTCAGATGAGGCCAATTGTATGGTGATTTTTCGCATTTGGTTGTATCCCCTTTCTTTGGGATGGTAACCACCAAGGACTTCATCCATAGCATAGGAAACTCACCCGTGGCCCAAATTTTATTGCAAATTTTATGCATGATACGGACTGTGGATTCACCGCCGCCTTTGATTAGCTCTCCTTCGATGCCATCGATACCAGGAGCCTTCGGGATTTGATCTTGGAGATGGCTGTTCTGATTTCGCTCTCAAGCAGGTCCGATGCACATCTCTCTTGCAGTTTGACCAGAGTTGCTCAAGAAAATACTAATCTGCCTTGATAAGTGCGTTGTAGAGACAGAGGCTGTGTATATCAGCATCCTTGGTAAGTTGCCATCTTTGTTTCTGATGTTTCTGCACCTTTAATTTATTTTGACTCCTTTTTGACCGTTTTGACCTTTTGAAAAAGAGTGTGCATGTCATTCTTTCGGCTTGCTTCTTCTGCTTCGCAACATTGTTTGTTGAACCAGTCGCTGCGGCATTTCTCTACCTTGTTGTCTATGTCGGTCTTCAGCTGAGAGTATCGTTGTTTTAAATTTACATAATATGGGCTGTTGTTCTTTTTGCCCACATCTCAGTGTTCATCACCTTGCACGAGGAGTGTTTTTATATATTCTAAAGCCGATTATCTCTTCAGCTATTTTCTTCATTGTGCTGTTGATAATGTCGAGTGCATCATGCAAGCTGAATTCTTCTATCGTGTTGCCAAGCACCTCAAAACTGTTCTTGAGCCTGATATCATAGCGCTCTCTGACTTTAGTATTACAGTCTTTCAATGTCCAATTTCGAAGTGTGAAGAAACTGCGGTTCGGCAGGGCTGACGGGGAGCGCAGGCTCGACAGGGTTGATGGGGAGGGCAGGCTCCGCAGGGCTGACGCGAAACGCAGGCTTGGCAGGAAGAGACTCTGGTAGGGCGCTCATCCTGGCAGATCGCGTTGACATCAGCGCGTTGACTTTCTTCGAAGTTTCTGAGTGTCCTCTTTTTAACCTCAAAATGCATAAAAGTTGCCCATTAAGCCTTGTTCACTTTATACTCGACGCGTCCACATGAGTACGAAGGTGCGTGCGGCAAAAATGATGTCATTGCGGTGTGGGCGGTTGTGTGCGTTGGGTGCGCAAGACCCAATTTCGCTTGCCGGTGTGCACGGCACTTTTTGTAACATCGCGCGCCGCGCCACATCCGAAGATGAACGACTTTGAGGCTACTTTGTCCGAGCTGGTACGTCTGTACCAGCATGTTAATGATCCTTCTATACACAGAGACATTTGCATTGATGGGTGACCATAAAAGCCTCTCATTTTGTGAATAGGAACACATTTGCATTAAGCACCCAGTTTGCAAGTTTGCACTTGTCTAAAGTAACTGCTTACATTTACAAAATAAGCCTACAATAGCAGAAGTAAGCCCTGCTTATGAAATTAAGGTTTAAACACTCTTCAATAAGGCTTCAGTTGTTTAACTAGTTTACATGCAGTGAAAGTACAATAAACCCAACATGACATCATGACTTTGTGTAAACATACACGCTACTTTCAAGTCAAGTGGCGTGTTATCTATACGCATTTTTAGCTATCCGCGTGTATGTCCACGCCGAAACGAACTGTCATCTTCCGCGTGTATGTCTACGCCATTAAATGTCCGAGTGATTCCGAGTGTATGTGTACGCCGTTAAATGTCCGAGCGAAACGAAGCAAAATGTATATCTACATCTGGGGAGCGATATTTTTTTTCCTATGATGGTAGGGGAAGACTCATAAATGGTATTAACCCCAGTGACGGGTAGGTTTAGGGACGGGGTTGGGGTAGGTCATATATTTATATATAGACAGTGATGTAACGTTAAGTCAACGGCGTTGATAAACACGCTGAAAAGGGATTATGCGTGTTGATAGCACGCCAAAAATGGAAATACGAATTGGCGTGTCATACATACGCCATTTCATGAGATCAGTCTGATAAACCTACCGCATTTATTACTCTTTTTTTTATATGAATTTCAGCAACTAATAAAGTACTTATAAACGGCAACCTACTTCTTCACTGCTGATTTAGAGGAGAATTACTCCGAGTCGCCCCCTGTCGTTTCACAGAATAGCACAACGGCGAGCACGTCAAGTATAAACGCTCGTCCGTTTGGGGAGGTGGGCGCGCAGTCAGCGGAGACTTAAGCTCGTGCGGACGGGTCGAGTATAAACAAAGCTTTACGAGATTGTGGTCATTGAGAACGTTTGGTTCTAGCTAGGGGTGTAACGATACACAAAACTGACGGTTCGGTTCTTCCCACGGTTTTGACGTCTTGGTTCGGTTTCGGTTCGATGGGGTTTAGAAAGCTAAAATTGCTTTTTTTGTTTTTTTAAACAGTGGTTTAATGAAAAAAAAATGTGTCTTTGTCTTAAAATTAATTCAATTACAATTAAACGTTTCGGATTTAAACGCAAGGATTAAAAAAAAAAATCTGCTAATGCTGTAAACTATATAGGGAGCCCGCACATTACTATAACATTAAGGTTAACAACAGAGCCTAGACTTAATTAGGCTAAATTCAGATGCTATTTATTTTTTAGATATAATAATCAACACCCAACACATTGTATGAAAACATGTAAACTGAACTTAAGGCACAAGGCAGTTTTTGCATTAACTTGTATTTTTACTCTAATTCGTTATTGAAATATAATAATTTACACAGTTGCTGTCATTTTCATGAAAAATATTTTAAACATTCATTAAATAATCAAGATATCATTAACAGATTGTAAGTAAAATATAGCCTAAGGCTAATATAGTGCATATTATTTAGTGCAAGAGTTCATATGGATGACTTGCCTGCTGAGGTAATGCTATGTGAAAAACTAAGCTGTTTTATTGCTGCTGCTTTCCGCTGCTGAAACACTGATTGAGCGATTACATGAGTTATGATGCCTTTCAGTAAGTATACTGTATCTTTCAACATACCTTCAGGTGTCCATTCATGTTTATTCTGTAACTGAGGAAGAGATGATCGCGTTTACTCACGCTCCGCGATCTGTCACGCCACAGCAAAGAGTGCCAAAACGCCATTTATTGTTTGAATTTCGTGATCAAATAGACATAATTTGAAAGATTACACCTTGCTTATTATCGAAAGTAACAAAACATGGGGCTTGCTATTATATGGTGTTAAAGTAACACCAGGTAGCTTTTGCTCTCGGGGTCCCCCTACAGTTGGGAAACAATATTGTCCTCTACTACTGTCGTAAACTCTGTCATCGTGCATTTGTTGACAACCATGATAGCCCTGAACACTGTAGGAGGAGGTCACATGCAGGTGTTCTGCTTGCGTCGCGTGTGAAATGTCTTCATCCCAGGTACAGTGGCATATATTTCAGCATGTCATATGAATATAATTTCATGGGTTTCTTTTTTTTCTAACGACAAATGATCGTGATGATCACGTTTACAAGCCAGTGTCATTATAGTAGCCTAGTCTATTGGTTACCGTTTTACTGAATCTATATGATACTTCAATGCAATGTTTGAGTGGTAGATAAAAGATTTGCATTATAGCTTGAGGCAAGACAAATAATCATTACCTGATTCATGAAGATAAACGGAGGATAAGATAGCTTCCGTAACATAGTCAGGCAGACAAAAAAACACCCCAGACTACAGGGTGTCATTGGTTGTTGCGTTAAATGTTACCCAGATACAATAGTGCTATTTTCTGATTGGCCAACAACACCAGACGAACAACACCAGAGGAGACGCGCTTGAATTCATGCCTGTTCCACAGTGAGAGCGGCGCGGCCAGAGTTTTGGGCGCTGCGGCATATTAAATATATTACAAATAGTTTTTCAGCGTGAGAAATACAATGTGTGGCGGGAGAGAGTGACAAAAGACCGAAATGAGTGACTCACGCTCATTGCGTGACACTTGACAGCCCTGCGATTTTAAGGAAGTGGGGGTGGTGGTGGAAGTGACGTATATGCCGTAAAGCAGTCGAGTTTTGTAGTTCTCTTTGTTCCCCGGTTACTACCCGAAACCCGAAGTTTAAAAGTACGATTAAAAACGCTACAGACCCCGTCAGGCTATGGCAGACGTGTCATTCAACCTATAGTAAGTCGATGTACCATCACAAGAGACTTGGAAATATATTATGAAGGTTGAAAAGTTACCTGGTTTACTTTAAAGGTGATTAGGCTAAAAAACTGACTTTGTTGTGTACACATAAGACATGAGGTCCAGTGAGCCAGGGCGGGGCGGGGCGGGGGAGCAGGGGGCGGGGCGTGTTCGGCACGCCATGAGAGAATCGCGATTCGTATCGTGGGTTCTGTATCGCGGTTTTTCGTTTTGCTTTGAATATCGTTACACCCCTAGCATTGCTGGTGAAGCTTCTTCATCTCTGATCGATCATAATGTAATCAATGATCTGTCGCATTCTGTTACCAGGCAAACTAGGAATCTATTTCTGTGACGGTTTGTGCCTCAACCAGTAGTTCACAATGTTTAGCTTGTTGAACCTACAAAACGTCGCTCACCTCTATCATTCATTGATTGATCCATATCCGAAGTGCCCCAAAACACCTTTCCATGTAACGTTGTCCGTGCCAACCTCTGCTTTGAAGTACCCCAAAAAGATCTTAATGTCCCTTTTTGGCACGTTATCGATGGTGTTACGTCTTATAAAAGTCTTCCACAGTCTAGTAGTTGGTGCATATGCTTGGGTAGTGATGCTATAACCCTGACTAATGAATCTCGCACTGATTAGCCTTGAAGACACCGGGTTCCAATCGATTAAACTCTTGGATTGCCATCTTTGAAAAAAGCAGACCTACACCTCCTCGATGCGTTTTTTCTTCATCCAAATACAAGAGCTTATGTCCATAATTTTCTACTATGCCTTGTTACGTTTTAAGCACCTCAGGCAGACCAATGACGTTCCATCTTAACCACTTGTTAAGTTGGCCAACAAGTAATTCGAAGCTTCCATTCCTTCCAAAGTGTCCTTACGTTCCATGTGCCGATTGGCGCCCTAGAACTACGACAGGGCGCTTATTTGTTCAGCCGCCCGCCTAGCTGCCATTTTTCTCTGTTTAGTCGTCTACTCATGACTGTTTCTTGTGGGTTGTTTCACGAGGCGGTTCCACACTCCTCTCCTCACTAGCTAGTACTCTAGCATGGGTAACGCTATTGACCTCATTGTGAGGGCCGCCATTTTAGATAGCTTTTAACTATCAATGGTATTATCACACCCTACTCACAACTAGTGAGCTAGACCAGTTACTTAACCGTCACCGGTCACTCGCCGTTCAGGCTAAGTTTAACGTCATGAGCTGGATATGTGTTGAATAGTATATGTAATGTATAAGGGAATGTGTATAGCTTAGGTCCTGTAAGTCAACATTTTTGTTTATAAACTTTTCACCACTAATAATTTATTTTAAATGGTCCATAATACATTTTTTATTTAGTAAAATTGTCTCTCAATAAATATAGGGTCACTCTATATTCTCTCTCTAATATAGGGCCACTCTCTAATACCTCCACCGACAGCCAGAGAGACAGAGTCACAGTTGATGAGTATGGGTATCTGAGTTTATGTAACTGCCTCAGCCGGTCCATCTCAGCGCAGAGGTAGGGGGTTGAGGGCAGATGAAGCTGTATTATTTTCTAGTTATATCATATTTAGTGTATAAAGAGCTGGCAGCACTGACCAGAATTTCAATGAGATTTTTTTCTTCTTTGCTCTTCCTTTTTAAGGATACCACACACACACTCAAACAAGTGCACACATGTACACATCATGCTGTTTGAATCCTCTCAAAGCCTCTGTGCTTTTCTCCAGAGAATTTCATGTCAAATAAGGTTGACTGAGCTTCACTTTCATTGCACAAGGTGAGGACGGCAGGACAGTGATTTGATCTCTGGCTCTCTACAGGCAGCTGATATACGTGTGATTTTTACATTAGAGCTGCACTCTTGTGGGGTCCTGGAGGTCGTTTCAGCTCATTTCCGAACAATTGGATGTTATCATTTTTCAAGAATTTTTAAAAAAGGTGCTTGTACAAGAATATTATTTTTATATCCCAAAAATAAAACCATGGCAGTTCTATGCGAAATCAATAAGTGCTATGATAAGTGCAATAAATTCATTTCAATATCATACACTATCATTCGAAAATTTGGTGCGTGTAAAATTTTTTACATTTTTGTTTTTGAAAGAAATCTCTTATGCTCACCAAGGCTGAATTTATTTGATCAAAAATATACAATAATACAATAAAAACACTAATATTGTGAAATAATATTTTACAAATAAAAATAACTGTTTTCTATTTTAATACAAAGAGGAGGGGAAGCAAATTCTGGAGGAACATACGCGGACCTTTCTTGAGACTGCTCATTTAACTCTCTGGGGTCCAAGGTATTTTGGAGTCCTTGAGATGTTTTGACATGCCCTGACATTTGTGCTTTTTTCAGTTGCTTATAAACATATTAATAGCAAAGGTGTAATTACACTCTATTTAGCACAAACAGGGCTACCATAATATGTAAGCAAAATGTATGTACATGTTTGCATTTTTGAGAGAATATTGTTTATGCATGGATATTGAAAAAACTAAAACTTAAAGTGTCTGAAATAAGGCCACAAAACACATACTAAATATGTGTCCACAAGACTTTTGACTAATGGGTGTTGTTGCCTTTTTGCTTCAAAATGATCTGAAAATCATCCTGCCTAATCATTTACACAAAACAATACATTGATTTAAATTTTATAAGACACCTTTTGTTTGGAAAGGCAATATGCGTGGAGGCGTGTTCACACCTGAGATGTCCGGATAATGTGAAACATACATAATGAGCTGCATATTAATTAGCCTTTTCACACAGGTGTGTCACAGGGTCCCAAAGAATGCAAGGACAAAAGAAATTATCTATATATACATATTTTACAATTAGAAATTGAAACCAATTACAAATAGGTTACAATTACAACAACAATTACAATTTTAACAATATTTCAAGTGTATTCTTTCTTTGTAAAAAGCATACATTTTATCATACGTATTAAAAAGGTAAGGATTCATTAGATTGAATATTGGAACAAACACTATAATAACATCTTAGTTGATAATTCAATATACCTACTTTATTTTTGACAAAACATCATACATATTTAACATATGAGCAGAAATTAGTGAACAAAAGCTTAACTGTTTAATGTGACAGTAGTCTTTTTTTACAGTCAAAACTTTATAATCTATCCAAAACTAATCACTAATCATCGTCTAAACATTCATATTTAGTCCATAACATATTGTGTATGATATATTAGCATATACATGTTAATTTGCAATTTGTTGCTTATACAGACATTTTATTTCAACATATTTCAGTCTATTTTTACTCATCTTAGTAGGCTATAGCAATATAGTTTGGATGTGTTCATGTAAAAATAACGTTTACTAATGTAGGTGCGAGAGTGAATGAACGGCACAGACACGCGCTGCATAACTGTAGTAAACAATGCGCCCGCGTCTGTGCTGTTCATTCATCATTTAGCCTACACACAGACACGCAATTCATATTTAAACAGTCTTTTTGCGGTGTACAGACACTATTCTATATCGCGATTCGAACAAAGCACTTAAGAATAAATGACTTATTACATCAGCTGGATCCATTGCTCCTCGAAATGAAACTACCAGCACTTCGGGTACATTTTCCAGGGTTATTAGATAGTATTATTCCTCAAAGGTAGCAAGACGAGGTAAAGTACAAGTTTTTATTAAACATGATGTGTTTTATAAACCAGCTGGTGGGCGTTGGCATGTTTGAACATTTGCGTTTGAATACCGCGCTCTCTCCGTGGGCGTGTCACATTAGCAGAATAATGAGCTGAGAGAACGATAATGAGATCGGCTGACACCTCTCTCTTTTTTTATATATTACATAAACAGAGAATATTTTTTAGTTTTGAATTAGATATTTTAAAAGTGCAAACTTAAATGATTATAAAGATATATTGCTCATGCTTGGGTGAAGAGTATTCGCTGAGTTTTGTTTAAGTTTAGAGACGTGCTCCAGAAAAAAGGTTAACGGAGATGGAGAGACAAAGCACAAACCCTGTTTATTTTCTTTATTTTACAAAAGCACAATGTTTTATTTCAATTGTAAATGGACACATAAAAAAATAGACATTCAACAGTTTATTTTTTATATTTCTTAAGTCTGAATGACCAAAAATGACAGAGTATTTTAAGTCTATTTTCCTGCTATGTGAAAAAAATGTAGCAAAACACGCCGGCGCATTTCTCGACCCCAGAGGGATAACACACTACCCGGACGTCTGCCTCTGCACTTTTTTCAAGGTGAGCTTGAACGAGGTTTGCAGAGAGCAGTTAACCGGAGAAGATCAGCGGGATATTTTTGCTGCCTTTGTGGAGTGGGTGCTGGCGAGCTGTAACTCTCCCTTCACCGTCTGCTTAGGAGAAGAGGATCTCGCCAGCGCCCTTCCTGAGTCTCGTCCCGCCGAGACTGTCCTGCCTGAGTCTCGTCCCACTGTCAGGTTAGCTATCAGATCTGTCTATGGGCAATCGAGACAGATGTCCAGCTTGGCACACCCCCCACTGATGTCAACGCGATCTGCCAGGATGAGCGCCCTACCAGAGTCTCTGCCTGCCAAGCCTGCGCTTCGCGTCAGCCCTGCCGAGCCTGCGCTCCCCATCAACCCTGCCAAGCCTGCGCTCCCCGTCAACCCTGCCGAGCCTGTGCTCCCCGTCAGCCCTGCAAGCCTGCGTTCCCCGTCAGCCCTGCTGAACCTGAGTTTCTTCACGTCGTCCTGCTGAGCCTGAGCTGCTTCACGTCAGTTCAGCCGAGCCTGCACTTCACGTCAGTCCAGCCGAGCCTGCACTTCACGTCAGCCCAGCCAGCTTGCACTTCACGTCAGTCCAGCCGAGCCTGCACTTCACGTCAGTCCCGCCGAGCCAGAGTCTGTTCACGTCATGCACGCCGAGCCAGAGACTGTTCACGTCAGTCCCGCCGAGCCAGCGCATCTCGTCATGCACACCGAGCCAGAGTCTGTTCACGTCATGCACGCCGAGCCAGAGACTGTTCACGTCAGGCACGCCGAGCCAGAGACTGTTCACATCATGCACGCCGAGCCAGAGACTGTTTAGACCCTGGCCGCCTGCACAGCCTGCTCCGCCCTGGCCGCACTGGCCGCCCTGGCCGCCTGCACAGCCTGCACCGCCCTGGCCGCCTGCACAGCCTGCACCGCCCTGGCCGCCTGCACAGCCTTCTCCGCCCTGGCCGCCTGCACATCCTTCTCCGCCCTGGCCGCCAGCACAGCCTGCTCCGCCCTGGCTGCTTGCACGGCCTTCTCCGCCCTGGCCGCTTGCACAGCATGCTCCCCTTCTGGCCGCCTGCTCAGCATGTTCCGCCCTGGCCACCTGCACAGCCTGCTCCGCCCTGGCCGCTTGCACAGCCTTCTCCGCCTTGGCCGCTTGCACAGCCTGCTCCCCCCTGGCCGCTTGCACAGCCTGCTCCCCCCTGGCCGCCTGCACAGCCTGCTCCGCCCTGGCCGCCTGCACACCCTGCTCTGTCCCTGGCCGCCTGCACAGCCTGCTCCGCCCTGGGTGCCTGCACAGCCTTCTCCGCCCTGGCCACTTGCACAGCCTTCTCCGCCCTGGCCGCTTGTACAGCCTGCTCCCCCCTGGCCGCTTGCACCGCCTGCTCCCCCCTGGCCGCCTGCTCAGCATGGTCCGCCCTGGAGGCTTCCTCCCCCAGATAGACCACGCCCTGGTCAGCCTTCAGGGTGCCCACCACCCCACCCCTGTTGACGTTTTACGGCGCGAGGTCGCACCTTTGAAGGGAGGCGTACTGTCACAGTCTTCGTCTGCACTCACTCCCTCATTTATCCTCACCTGTTCCTCGTTATTGTTGATTTGTGTCTGTATTGAGTTTCCTTCTGTTCAGTTAGTCCTTGTCGGTTCTTGTTTGTTGCATCGTGTGTATACCCTCTGCCCGTTTGCCTGACTGTTCCTGTTTGTGTTATTTGGAATAAGTAAAACTTTGGACTCCTTCCTGTTCTTCAGCCCACACCACACCCGTGACAATTATATGCTGATTTGACGATCAATAAACATTACTTATTATTATCAATGTTGAAAACAGTTGTGCTGCTTAATATTAATGAAAAAAGTATGATTTTTTTTGTATTTTGTGCTGAATAGTCTGAATATGAATCTTTTGTAACATATGTTTTACTGTCCCTTTTGATGAATTTAAAGAAATTCTTATCTTACTGATCCCAAACTTTTGAAGGGCAGTGTATTTCAGATTACCTTAGTATTACCATCTTATACAAATGACAGTTCAATGGTTCATTTTTGAAGGGAGGTACAAACAATAAAATAGTCCAAAGAATATGGGGACGAGGATACCATAGAGACTTGGAGTTGGTACAATTTTTTGGCTGGAAACGGAACATTTTGCAAGTGAACTCAAAGTTCCTTAGGGAAACGCAAACATTTTGCGAGTGAATGCAAAGTTTCTCAGGGAAATGCAAACATTTTGCAAGCAAACAAAGTTTCTCGGGAAAACGCTAAACAATAATTTTTCCTCCGATTTCATATTTTTTTTCTTTACCATGTCCCTTTAGGGGCTCCGTAACATTATGATCTTTAGTTGAAACAAAAAAAAATTGATTCTTAATTTAATCCAAAATCATGCAGCTCTAGTAGAGAATAGGAAGTAGTTAATCCATAAAGTTGTGCAGCCCTCCACACTATTCATAAAAGAGGAAGTGTTATGCAGATGGCTGTTTGTTCTGACATTTCATGCGATGAGATCTTTAGAAACGGGCCCGTCTTGAATATCTTATTAAAATCCCGTCTGATTTACCCCGGTCACCTGTGCTAGTGTTTGTCTATCCCCTTATGTCTCTTGAGCAAGAGGTGTTTCCATAGCAACAGGTTTCTATAGAAACTGGATCACAGTGCCTACTGGAAGGCGAGCATGACTCATCCTGTTGAGGGGGGGTTTAGCAAAGCCTTGGTGTGAAAAGCAACCAAAGTTTCATTCTGATATACTTCTGGTAGCTGCAACTGTGCAACTGACAAAAACACATTCAAATATATCATCGCGTACATGCCGTTACAGAAAAGTCCTGTGGTGATACAGTGATGGTTTCAGTTACTGAAATTTATGAACCATGTGTTTTTTGGAAATGCGCTATAGCACCATTTCAGTATTATCGTAATTATCAAGGTACCATGTTTTTTTTTTTTTAAAGGTTTTACAGTTATTTCATTTGCAATGTTTTTTTGATCGTTTGAGTCTTTGGCCTGGTATTAAGATGCGCTTTGGTCGATCAGATCACAAGTTGATGACACTAAATACAAACGGCGTGTTAAACATTTTTGAGCTTGTCCAGTTTCGACCACTTCCAGAGGTAGTCAAAAACACATATGATCAGATTACTTTTGTAGTGTAAATACTCTTGTGGCCGAATGTGTTCAAACAGCTACAAAAGAAAAACCTACTCTCCGGCTACTGATCTAATGCGTAAACATTATGGGAATTGCACTCGCCAGATGGGATTCAAACTTTGTCGGTCAAGTTACAAGTTTGATTTAAAGATTAAAAACGTACCAAGCACAATGTTCTCTCACCGTTCCTGATTTTTAACACAAATTCACAGCGTTCGGCGTGGTCTTGCGGCTGTCATAGTAGAAACTAAACCTGATTTTAGCGTTGTCTCTGGTCGTGTTCATATGCAAATTACACAAGCTTATTTTGTCCATTAGATCGAAAGATCTGAGAAAACCTATACATTTACCTGCCCATAGACCCTCCCCTCGAAAGATATTGGGACAGAAATGGTAGAAAGTGGACAAAACAGACTGATTAAACCACAACCTAAACACATCTTAATACCAGGTGTAAACAGGGCCTTTATGTGTTGGATCGTTATATGAAATTATTTCCTCTGCATCTGCATTTCAGCGTCTGCTGAGCTTCAGTCACATTTTGTTGGGGAAAAAAGCAAAAAGAGAAAAAATGACTTGCTTGCTTTCAATTTTTACAGTTAGAGATGTCCAAACACAGCCAAATGTCTATTTGTGTTCCTTTCTGTTTAATACACAGAAACACATACTGTGAACGTCCTGGTTTTGGAACAGCTGAGTATTGTGTGTGTGTGTGTGTGTGGTGTGTGGTGTGTGTGTGTGTGTGTGTGTGTGTACACAGCGAACAGATTTGACTTTAATGTTTGGCAGCTGCCATTACAGAGCAGATCTCCCAGTCTGCTTTGATTGGTATCAGCGCCCAGATTGTGAGCACTGAAATCTTAATTTTAAGCAAAAACAAGCTTTGGCTCGTTTGATTTCTCACTTCTCAAGAGGATGCACCATCAGGAGTTCAGAGAGTCAACAATTTTGTACTGAACTGTTCATTGGTGTACATATTGAGATATTTATACATGTTTTAGTTAGTATATTCAAAAGCATTGTTCCTGTGTGTCTGTAGACTGTAATCAAACCTAGGTGGTGGTGGTGTTATTTTTGGCTATTATAAGCCACCTGTCAAATAAAATTTGTAAGAAAAAAGGGCTGTTAAATTACAAAACACTGTTGATATTTGAAATCAACCCAAACAAACACACCCCTCCCTTCATTGCTCCGCCCCCAAAACACACAATGCAAGAACGGAGGTCTCTTTATCATAGCAGAAGTAAAGCAAAATAATGCTTTGTGAAAATAATGCGAAGATGAACGGCGCAACCTTACTGTCTGATTTCAGGACTTCCCACTTTGGTCTCTACACAGCTGGAAAGCTTTTCAAATATTAATATGGGTCCTAAAACTCTTGCTTGATCATAACCCTTATTTTTCCAGTGATATTCCTCTGAGCTTTTCTCTTTTGTAATGCCTCTCAGCCATCTCTCTTTATAGTCTTTCTTAAAATCTCCCTTTTCCTCACTCTCTCCTCCCCCATCATAAGTGGAAATGTCCCCTACTGCTGATTGGATACAAGTGTGTTTTGGTGCTCAGTCCGATCCACTTTTAACAGCTTTTCTCAGAAATCACTTACTGCACCTTTAATGTGTTAATTTAGTACAATTAATAAATTGTTTTTTTAAAGCACATTATCAAGCCACTGACTAGCAATCATCCCGAGATGTCACATGAAATTTACACTTTTCACACTTTTAAAAAACCCTCAATAATATATTATTGAAATGTTTGCCATTTACATTTTGCTTGAAAAAGGAATCTAGATTATATGTAATAATCAATTAATCAGATTTATTTAATAATCAACACTCAAATAAAAATGAGTACAAACAATTAAATTGCACATAAGGCATATCAATAGTCAATATATTAACTTTTTAATAATATATTAATGTTTCTATTCCATTTTTTTTTAAATATAAAAAGTTTAATGATAAACACTTGTAATTTGTTTTCATGACAGATAACATACATTAAATAATAAAGACATCATTAAACTAAAGTTAAGTAAAAAATATAATGTATGCATACATCTATCAAAATATATTTAAGAAAAAGTTATTTTTTCAGTCACAGTTTAGTTTGAGGAACACGTATTCACTATTAACTATTACTGTTGCCTCAGTTAACTCCTAATTACTGCTTATTAATAGTTAGTGAGGTAATTGTTAAGTTTAGGTATTGGGTAGGATTAAGGGATATATAATATGGTCATGCAGAATAAGGCATTAATAGGTGCTTTATAAGTTACTCAGCCAATATGCTTGCTAATTAGCAACCAGTTAATAGTGAAAATTGGACCCTAAACTTAAGTGTTACCATTTTGTCTAGCTAACTAACGAGTTATGGTCAATTGCTTTTCTGGGGTAGGTAAATGAAACTGTTTTATTGACGTCTTTCCCTGTTTGAAACACTGATTAAGTGATTACATGACATGATACATTTCAGTAATTTGTACTGTTTCTATCACCATACCTTCTGATGTTCATCCATGTTAATTTTTTTCTATGTGCACCCAATGGAAACTGAACACACATCACTGTTTCTGTCAATTTCGGTAAAATGTACACAATTTTACATTTGCATGATTCATGAATAAGGATCATATTTTGTGAAAAACTGTAGTGTTTTAGATCTGTATTGCACAATGAATGTGTTTAATTACAGTACAGAGGCTAACTTGGATGAGGTTTCTTTTAGTAATGTTGTATCTGAGACACACCCCTGTTTGTGACACATATAGCACTTGTTTTGTCACCCTTATTAGGCAAGGTTCAGGGAAAGTGTCAGCATTGTCTTAACTGAGGTCAGAGGTCAAGAGAAGTCACTGTGCTAATTTTGTTTCAGCAGATAATGCTAAAAACTCCTTTCTAGATTGTAAAAGAATCGGAGTCAAGATCTTAAAGCATAATTCACTTCTATGGTCAATTTAACAACAAATCACCAGAGGCTTTGGATTGCAGTCCAGATGTTTTCATTGTCTATAAATCCTACAGTGTACCTTAGCTGACATCATGATAATCCAATGGCAATCGTAGATTGAACCCAGCGGATGTTCAGGTCTATGTCATAATAGCACATGACCTTTGGGTCCGATGATTTCATCCTTGGATTTATTTTTTATTTATCCTAAATCTTAAATTAAGAGAAATACATGTACCAAAAACCTCCGTGACCACCTTTAACTGGTATGATTTATATATATATATATATATATATATATATATATATTTGATTTATTTATTTAAAACTTCATTTATGTATTTTAAATGCATTTATTTATTAATTTTAAATTTGAAAAAAAATAGCCTTGATACCCCTGCTGGGTAAAAAAAAATATTTTCAGCTGCCCTAAGTGTGTGTGTGTGTGTGTGTGTGTGTGTGTGTGTGTGTGTGTGTGTGTGTGTGTGTGTGTGTGTGTGTGTGTGTGTGTGTGTGTGTGTGTGTGTGTGTGTGTGTGTGTGTGTGTGCAACTTTTGATAATATTTGCAAAATAATTTATTTTGTCAGTTACTTTTCAACGGTCATCAATGGAAAAAATGTAAGATAATAGACTGTTTGGCTGTACCATTCCTTTAAAACAACTGCTTTTTGAATGATTGTCAGTGTTCTATAAACATGAATAGAACACAGCTCGGCATTAACATGGATTGTTCAGAGAGAGATGTTAGTGTGATAATACAAGGCATCTGTGAGTCCATGTATGGAGGTCAGTGCTGTCAAAATTGTGGCTCAAGAGTTCTTCCACACCCTTCCTTACCCCTCCCTAATCTTTTTCTCTCTATCCCCTTCTGTGGCTGTATTCCAGGACCATTAATTTTCCTGAGTGACTGTCACACGTCAGCGTGCGTCTGCCAGACTCGGTAATCCTGGGGTCACTTGACTCCTGTGTCAGCGTCCAAGGACGTTCTGTCACTGAGCTTTATGTGTGTGAGGGATAGCAAGGGGGTCTGCATGACTGGGGCCTGCTGGAATGGAAAATACCATCCACGTTCCATCACAGGACAACACAGGGGGAAACCCAGAAGCTCCCCTGAGACGTGCAGCCAAAAACAGAGAGTGTGTATTGGGATATTGTGCTTGATGTTCGGAAATTCACACGGTCGCACAGCTCAGAATAGATCCCTAAGCTGTTAACAGGAGTCCGGTTATAGTAAATCAGCTTTGATTAACATGGGTCAGGGATATTGCATGATGTTTCTCGACTGATCGGAAATCAGCCTGACACAGTTTCTGTGCCCACATCTGAGTAACATGCACAGATATGCTGATTCCAGACCAGCGGTTCCCAGGGCCGATTACAGCAGGTCACCGAACTCCAGACACACAGTCACATTGTTTAATTAGTTTTTATCATGACACAGCTTTGAAAAGCCCTACTAACCACGTTGTATGAGAAAGAGAGAGTCAGACCATATTCAGAGTGTTCGGCTGGATGTTTTGGGCTATATTTATTTATTGCTTCGGAGTGGAACCTTGGTTCCCAGAATGGGTTTTCCATACAGATAGAGCTTGGAGTTCACATTCTCTCTCTCTCTCTCTCTCTGGTGGTGATAGCAAACAGGTCGTTATCAAGCATCGCCTATGTTGAGGTTTACAGATAAACAGTTTCCAGGGAGACCACCTTGTGTTCTGGCACATCTGTATCGGATCGTTTGCTGTATCTTATTTTGCCAATAAATCAATAGTCAAGCTGTTTGTCAACATGTTGTGTAAATAGTTACTAAATGAAATGTTTCCACCATGTCGGAGCTGCACCAAACAGCTGTTTCTTTGCTTTAGTATTAGAACTATTTGTTTAGTGTGTGTTTGAGTAAGCTTCATACAGAATGTTTTTGAAATATATATGTGTGTGTGTGTATGTGTACAGGGAAAGTTTAAGATCAATTACAGCTTCCCTTCTCACTCGAAAGAGGATTGACTGTTTCCCAGGACCCAATGGTCTCCATATCCTCAGAAGATGCACTACTGTTTAAAAGTTTGGGGTCATTAAGAATTTTTTATGTTTTTGAAAGAAGTCTTGTATGTTCACCAAGGCTGCATTTATTTGATAATAAACGAAAAGAAAAAAGTAAAATCTAATTTATTCATGTGATGGCAAAGTCAATTATATATATATATATATATAGCGCTTTTTACAATACAGATTGTTTCAAAGCAGCTTTACAGAGATAACAGGAAAATAATGTTGTAATAATATTGTTTAAATATAAAATGAAATGTCTCCAACTAAGCAAGCCAAAAGCCAATGGCGACAAAGACGAAGAAGGCGAAAAAGGCGACAGTGGCAAGTAACCAAAACTCCATCAGGTGACAGGATGGAGAATAAAACCTTGGGAGAACCCAGGCTCAGTCGGGGGGCCAGTCCTCCTTTGGCCAATGAACGAACAGTGTATGATTATGATTTATGCAGCATTATAGTTCAGAAGTCCGATTGGATCAGAACCTTCACAATATTTATCCAGTTCCATCTGGTTTGGGGTCGGAGTCATCACGCCTGTATGGAGACGAGTTTGTTGAGGTGTCCATTAGGCCTTCACAGTGTTGATGAGGCCGGCACTTCAGGGATGCGTTGTCATCGTGTCCATGTGATGGTCCTTCATCGGATCCGGATATGGCCTGGATCCGGCGGACTGGGGTAAACCTCGGGATAAACAGAGAGACTAATATTAGCGTAGACGCCATCCTTCGTATGAAACTTCTTATGAAATTATTAACTCCTATGGGAAGTGTTCCTGGTTCCGGCTCATCTAAACTATGCAGCCTAACATTGAATTATAGAAGTCTATGATGTCTTATGTGTATGCTAAACCAAAGAGATGTGTTTTTAGTCTAGATTTGAACTGACAGACTGTGTCTGCTTCCCGGACCATGTTAGGAAGATGTTCCAAAGTTTTGGTGCTAAATAGGAAAAGGATTTACCGCCAGCAGTCGATTTAGATATTCTAGGTATTATCAACTGGCCAGAATATTGAGATTGCAATAGACATGAAGGACTATAATGCGTTAAGAGCTTGCTCCAGGCAAAGCTGAATTTTCACATGACCTACATATATTTCTAATATGCTGGCTAAAAAAAAATTATTATTGTTATCAAAGTTGAAACAGTTGTGCTGCTTACGATTTTTGTGAAAACATTGATACATTTTGAAAGTAGAAGAATAAAGTGGACAATTTTTTATTTGGGATAGAAATCTTTTAATAAGTTCTTGAAAAGTCAATCAAGATGACTTCTATAAATGTAAATTAATATGAATAAATAGCATGGTATAGCGTGGAATAACCCTGTAATAAAGGAGGTGATAATGTTACATCATCACCAGGAATCGTCATATTCTGAACACAAACTGTTCACAATAATATAAGGAACTTTTTTGTGTTGATTTGTTGATTTTTTTTGTCTTCTGTCATCCTTTATTCACCCTCATGTTGTTTCAAACCTGCATAGGCGGAGCATGTGTGGCCACAGGTCGGAAATGAACAGGTCATAAATCCCCCTGCACAATTAAACTAAATCTAGTAAAGTAAAAATGAAATGAAGTGTCGATTGCAGCATTAAATTTAGATCGGCTCATGTTGCTTCATACTTCTTTTTACACGTTTTACAGCATTGCGCATTAAACCAATCACACGCTTCTGTTGAGCTTATAAATGCAATGGCCAGTCCGATGCGTTCAGATTATTGTTACAGTTTTGTTTATTGCATGCGCTTGCTAATTTATTTGAATAACTGTGAAAATTAAAGCGTTATAATTATTAACTTACAATGTTTTTACTACATTGTGATCACGTTAAATACAACGTGTTCAGTCGTATTTAAAAATATTTTATGACACGACACCTATATCTGGTACCTGCTTAAAAAGACGGGTTTATGATATGCGTAGTTATAGGTCACTTTTAGCATTATCCTGGAGCTGGTTCGCCCTCCGCCTATGCAAACCTGTATGACTTTCTCTCTATTGTGGAAAACAAAAGAGAATATTTTGAAAAAAGTCTGTTTTCTTTGTGCATACAATGAAAATCAGTGGCAATCCAAAGTTGTTAGGAGCCTAGTTTTCTTCAAAATATTTTCTTTTGTGTCATATTGTGGTGAGTAAATGATGACAGAATTTTCGTTTTTGGGTAAACTTACACTTTAATGTTTCTGTAACCAGCTCTATTGACAGTCTAACCCTATATTAACTGGTTGAATTCTGAACTGCATGTTGTTTGCGTGTGACTCGGCAGAGTCTGATGGCCAGCGGCCTGTTGCTCCAAGCGAAAGCTTGTTGTTGCCACTGCTACGATGGTATCATTCATAGTGATTGCCGTCCCATGGGCATCCTCAGGGCTGCCAGGCACACTGCCCCATATACTTAGTATTATCCACTCAAACACACACACACACACACACACTCTCTCACTCACACACTTACTTTTGCCCTATTTACCTAGTGCCTTTAGCAGCTGTAAGTGTATTAATTCCCCCTGGGGTGTAGTAGTACAGGAGGAGCATCCTTTCTCTCTCTTTTTCTGTTTCACTTTCTCTCTCAACAGCAACCACACTTTTCAGAGGTTCAGGGATAATTGTTTGGAATTATCAAATGCTGTTTGGATGTCCACATACTTTTGGGCATGTAGTGTATTAATCTGTTATTGTGCCACATGGGTTGGTGTATGGAGCTGCGTGCTGTGCTGATGTGGGCGGAGCAGATGTATAGGTGGCGGATGTTTGTCTGTCTTTTTGCTTGTTTGTGTGTTTAAAGAGGCAGTGTGTATGTGGGCGGGGGGTTTTAGAGGGTGCCACACTCTGGAGGTTTATAGACAAGCTCAATAATTAGAACAAACAATCTGTCTGACACCCACATTGTGTTTGTGTATTTTTAAGATGCTTCAAGTAAGAGGGAATTGGGGAAAAGGATAGATCCGCCATTCTTTGCTGTGAATTATACCAAATAAAAGCTTGTTTTGATAAAGAAATAGACCCATAAAGCATTACTGTAATGTAGAAACAATTCCTCTTTTCCAAAACCTATTGCACTGCTTTGCTGTCTGCTACTTTATAAAACAGCATCCTAACCTAAAGGAATTGTTCACGCAAAAAATGAAAATTCTGTCTTCATCTTCTGTATGGGATGGTCCATAACTGTAAGATTAAAAATTTCTCTGAAAAATGTTTTTTATACAGTTCAAAAGTTTGGGGTCTGTAAGATTTTTTTCTTTTATCTCTTTATTAGTTTCGATACTTTTACATAGTAAAAAAGGGTAAATTAAAACCAAAAGAACAATAGACAAATTTTTAAATAGGTAGAGGAATAAAAATGGTCATTTAAAAAAAAGACAGTAGTTACAGAAGAAGAGGGGAAAAAAAAGGGCTGGCCCAGTTCCAGCTGTAGTCAAAAAAAGAAATGTATGTATGTATATGTATGTATATATTATTATTATTATGTAAAAGTAATTTAAATATTATTTAAATGTAAAAAAAAAATGACAAAGATGAATTTTCAGCAGCCATCAATACAGTCAAAATCAACTCAAAAAAGCATTCTAATGCTGATTTGGTGCGCAAGAAACATTTCTTATTAACATCATTATTGTAGAAAACTTTTTGTGGAAACCATGATATATTTTTTCAAGATTCCTTAATGAATAGAGCGTTAAAAATAACAGCATTATTTTGAAATAGTAATCTGTTGTAATATTGTAAATGTCTTTACTGTCACTTTATCAGTTTAATGCATCCTTGCTGAATCTTTAAAAAATTCTTACCGACCCCAAAAATTTGAACAGTAGCATGCATTTACTCATTGAATGACACATGTTTTTAATAGATATTTGTAAATCTATTATTTTTGTTGTTGTTTCTTTTGACGCAGTACCTTCTCGAATTGCCTTATTTGGATAGTTATTCACAATGCTGCCCTTGAATTTCGACAAAATAAAAGTGTTGTATGAAAATGCCATCTGGCTAGGCTGCTCAGTGCTTACTGTTTTAACTCTGTTGAATCAATGTCATCATGAGAAGTATTAAATCACACATCCTTGTAATAAGCAGAGAATGCGCTAGACTAGAGAATGCACTTTGTTAATTTGACATTTGCAGCACATTGTGATTTTTATCATGTCTTTATTTATGCAACACTACATATATAGGTTGCATTTTATGCACTGATGCATTTGGTTTCCAGTGATGCAAAAGTGGCATACAAGCATATGCTAAAGACGTGCAGTATTCCACACAGGACATGCTCCTCTTTTGTGTTACATCATGACCCAAATTATTGACTTTTTTTTTTTTTTTTGCAGTGTAGAAACTTTTGTTTCCATGGCAACCATATGTAGGAAATTGCAGGAGCCTTGGGAAAATGTTTTCAGCCAAGTAATTTGAAGAGCTCATAAAAGACAAATACTTAAAGCATCCCACCAGTTGGCAGCAGAACATCCAGTCACGTCTCTGATCTTAAAAACACAAATACAGGCAGATTCAAGTCGTTATTGATGTTCAGGAAACTGATGAATGATTTTCGAACCTGTGTGCAACTTGTATGACTCCGTTCTGGACCGAAAGCCCACTGGAACCAGTCTGTCTGGCAGCCAATCAAAGAGGCCGTTCAGCTTGTGCAATTAAGATATGTTATGTAATGGCCAGGTGCTGAGAAACAGATTGAGAGAATAAAAGATCTTCTCCGCTAATTCGTTCATCAGCAGGATCTGACACAGAGGTCAAAGGTCAGTTGGGTGCATTTTGTTAATTGCAGAAATCAATATGCTGGAAGAGTTTAAATCAGAATGCCTCACTCTATCTAGTGATCAATATTTACGAATCACACATAAAGGCGCTAAAGCTTTAGTCCTCACTCAGCCTACACTAAACACTATAAACACACGCAGACAGCTGCGCAAACACATATACATATGCATCAATGGACACAAACATATAAACACATGCGCAAACATGCATTCTGTCACTCATAGTCAGTAGTGTGCATCTGTAGGTGATGAATGTATAATTTATGTGGTTTGGTTTCATTCAGAATGTTCTAGAAATCCAGTGTATTTGCTCACTATCTCCATGGACCATTGGTTTTTTTTTTTATCGGAAAACTTATGATATGATGTAAATTTGTGATATGATTATCGCACTGTGCCAGATGATATCCCATATGCCATATTTCTGTTTTATTGTGATTAATTGCTTGGCTCTACACAGAGCACTCTCCCACAATACAATACACTTAACATGATTTTAATTTCCAGTGTGACAAATAAACCAGCAGTAGCCTAATATTGCCTGCACTTGATTTATTCTTCAGACCACCAAGAGATAGGGCATATTATTATTATTTCTGAGAGGATAA
Organism: Siphateles boraxobius; assembly: GCF_051911475.1. Lineage (NCBI taxonomy): Eukaryota > Metazoa > Chordata > Actinopteri > Cypriniformes > Leuciscidae > Siphateles > Siphateles boraxobius. The sequence goes on from NW_027509215.1 coordinate 3,124,903, forward strand.
CTGTGAGGTCATGTGACAACAATATACATATTAAGGTTATTATTATTATTATTATACATATTATTGTTGATATACGCATTATTGTTACAAAAACTAGACAATATATATACAGTAAACAGTACTTTAGTATTCCATTCCCATTCTCTATTTGAGGATGTCCACAAAAGTTTAGTCAAGTTAGCTATTAGTCATTTTGTTCCTAAAGTATGCCGTCGTCAGAAACACCCTTCTGGTCAGAGCTCCATTTGAGGTTTGCTGCCAGCAGGTAGGGCAGCTTTTCTGAAGACAGTTTGATCGACTCTCATGATTTGCCTTCTAACCGCTTTGTACTACACGAACACATGCTGCGGAAGCTGATCATTTGAGTTCAGTCTAAATGATGGTTTACTTCACAAGAGACACGCAAAAAGTGGCTCCACTGCAGCAGAGCTAATCAGTGTTCATAAACTCAGGGTAAACAACAGACTCTTATTTCAGCTGGGACTGACGTTGCTGTCGAGATCAGGAACTGGTGTAGAGTGCGTGCCATCTACAAGTCTTGCCGGTAAAAAAATGATAGATACAACTAAGACAGAGAAGATGGATAGACAGATAGATAGAACGAGAAAATCAGATAAATACAGACAGAAAACCAAATAGATTCAGACAGACAGACAACCAGTTAGACCGATAGATGGGTGGATTTGATTGATTGAAGAAAGGAAATGTACTCTTTATATGGTAATTCACACTGTTAACTGCTGCATTCATCATATCAAGGCTGCAGCAAACAACCGTTAAAGGAATGTCATGTTTATCCCTCCTGGGCACGAGTAGTGTAAATTCTGCAATTATGCATCGCAGCGCAAAAAGCGTCCAAACCCCTCATTTCAACATCCAGGCCACAGTCTCCCGGCTTGCGGACGAATCAGACATACTGAGAGCAGTTTTATCAGAGCAGGAGCGAGTCTAGCAAACTGTTCTGATGCCGAGTCCCACAACCTGCTCTGACCGATCGAGACTAAACCTGAAAGGTTCACAACAATAGAGTGCACATATTGCAGTATATACTGTATTCTGCCTTGTGATTCAGTATGCAGTGCTAAATGTTTTGAATAGGAGTATGCTACTTTATTGTCGCTTGTCTTCACTATAATGTTGCATATGTATTCAGCATTTGCCATCTGCAATATTTGTCTGTTAATAAATTCAGTTATTTTGCTTTATTAATTCAATTTTGTGTTTAGGTCTTAATTTTTGCCGCTTTAAAACAAGTCAAACAAATGATGTTACAAATCGGAGTGGATATATCTTCAGTTTTATTCATCACTCTGGAAATAAAAGTTAATTGCATTGTGGGATAGACTATGCATTGTAATGTTCTTATGGGTATGCACAGTGCTGGATAGATTACTGATTCCAAAAAATGACATGACAAAAATTGTAGTTAGAGATTTTTGGTAATATAATCTGACTACCTTTTGATTACTCATTTATCATATTGAATTGAATAGGATCATCTTGTACCATATTGATAAAAATACTGAGAGAAAGAACATATATTCCATTCTTTGTATCAGTAACATGAAGTGCATTAAGCATTATATTCGTCAGGGTTTCCAAAAATGGAGTTTGTGAAGGGAATGCCAAAAGCTAATCATTAAATAAATAAAAAAATTAAAATTTTAAAATAATAAACAAAATAATAAAAATGTGTTTGACAAAGGCCTTTCAGAGACTTTGCAATGCATGTGATAATTCTAATAATAATAAATGTGTTTGTCAGGAGTTGATTCGATAGCAATGTTGAGGAAAGTGAAATGATTTCTTTAAATCCAGTGGTAAAATGCTTTGTGGCAAATTTTCCATGTAATTTTAATAGCATCCGATTAGTGGCCGGGCTTTCTGACTGTATATAAGCAATATGCTTTTATAGAAAGGAAAATTTAAAACATGAAAAAGAATAAGGAAAAACAATAAATTATGAATGATTTACTGCCATTGTGTGAATCATATGTAATCGTATAATCAAAAAAGTAACTGTAGTCTGATTATGAATATTTTAAAACATAATTAATTTTTGGAATCTGACTACGTAATCCAGATTACATGTAATCAGTTTCTACCCATCACTGGGTATGCTTACAGATTAATTGCATTGTGCACACTACATACTGTAGTAATAGTATAGCAGTATCATGCAATTTTGATCATAAAACAAAGTTGCTGTTGGTTGCCTTGTAATCTCCAATCCAGATGGCTTAATGTGTGATTCAGATAATAAGGTGAGAAATGTTTTTGAGTCTCTTAATTAACAATGGCCGTGCGGTGCGGTGTGAGCCAAAGACAGCAGCACCTTCTTTGCATAAAGACATGTTGTGATCTGGTTTTAACTCGAGGCGTTAGCCATAATGAGTGACTCATGGACTTCTGCTACAGCCGTGAGTTTGGTTAAGATGAGTTTATAAAGGTGAACGAGTTCACATCATATTCGCTGAAATGCAAGAGAGGGCTGATTACATGTCAGTTATTTTTAACAGACTGTATCACGTCCCTAAAGCTGAAGTGTGTGTTTTTATGTGCCACTAACAAACTAAACTAAATAGCAAAATTATTGTTTCAAAAGGTTTCCTGAGCACTCATATGGTTGGACAAGCTCACAGTCCCGCTATGAGTTGTAGATTGTAGATGATCTACAATGACTATTTTTCAGGTTTCTGATTTAATCATGTCTTTTGATAAAATCTTTTATCTTTTGATAAAAAACACCCTTTAAAATTTATTCAGGAATATGTCATATTCCTTCATTTTAGTTAATTTCATACTGACTCAAGTGTATTTGTTGACTTTTATTGGATTATTTGAAATCATGTTCTTTCTAGATTTTTATTCTTCAAAAACATTGTGAATGAATACACTAACATTCAAAGGCCTTTTGCTCAAGGCTGCATTTATTTGATCAAGAATACAATAAAACAGCATCATTGTGAAATATTAGTACAATTTAAAATAACTTTTTTCTGTTTTAATATATTTTTAAATGTAATTTATTCCTGTTATGTAAAGCATCATTACTCCAGTCTTCAGTGTCACATGATCCTTCAGAAATCATTCTAATATGCTGATTTGGTGCTCAAGAAACATTTTTATTATTATTATCACAGTTAAAATATTTTAGTGAATGTGTTAGTTTTCTATATAGGATCCATAGGATTCTATGATTAACAAAAAGTAAAAAAAAAACAGCATTTATTTGAAATAGAAATCTTTTTTAACATAATAAAAGTCTTTACTGACACTTTTAATCAATTTTATTCATCCTTGCTAAATAAAAGTATTAATTTCTTTCAAAAGAAAAAAAAATCTTAATGACCCCAAACTTTTTAACTTTGGTGCATTATGCTGTATTTTTTTCCTCCTCATATTTCATCAACGTTTTAATAAAAGCATTTATTTTATCACCATGAGGCACATTGTTGTGGATCACTTGTCTTTGTTATTACTGATGAAACCTTTTTGAGCATTTTTGTCAGTAAATCCTTTAATGAGATATACACACACTGAATAATTAACACACTTAGCCTTTAATGGAGAAGGATGAATAAATGACCTCATCACCTGTGCGGTTTCACAGACTAAGTTTGATAATTGCGTCTGCTGAAAAATGTGGCAGCTCTCAGTGGCCGTAAAGGATCTTGATTCCCTGAGGGCTGAGTGCTGATATGACAGCTGTTAACACACTAGAAAGCCATCTTTATAGTCTGTCCACAATGGTATGTGTTAGTTTTCTGCATACACACACATTCATGCCCTTCGCTGCTGGGCAGATGGTGGCTTTGAGCTCAGGGTCCTTGCAGGAGACATTCACGGCGGGGAAGAGAAAGAGCACCAGACAACGATATGAAGATGAGAGCATGCTGTTACTAATGCCCCTGGAGGATGCTGGGAGTTGCTTTGTTAAAGTACTTTCTGGCTGCTAACAAGCAGGAGGAAGATTCTAGGTCATAAAACAGGGGCGCAACTACCCAGTGTTAGAGGCGTATGCAGCAACAATTTTGGCGCCCCCCAATACACACACACACACACATACATATATATATATATATATATATATATATATATATATATATATATATATATATATATATATATATATTAACAATGTTAACAAATTATAAAAAATTACAGAATAAACAGTTACAAACATACACATATACATACACACACATATATATATAAAATAATAATAATCATATTGTGTGTAGCTGTCATTTGTATCAAAATGATCATCCGTCAAATCTTCCTTATCCCAGAAAATTTTCTTTTTTTCTTTGCAAATCCCTGTACTTGTGACAATGACAACAATGATGACATAAATTATGTCAATGAACAACAACAACAACAACAAAAAAACAGAAACAGATTTTGTCCAAGTGGTCAACAAAAGCCTCGTTGCTGTTTGCCACTTGATCATACATATTATATAGCACAGATCTTTAAAGAGAGAGAGAGATGTGACCCTAAATACAGCTTCCATGTCACCCAGCAGATGTAACTATAGCTTGTATGTCTGATAGCACAGCTAACATGAACATACATGAATGGTAGAACAAAATCTATTTGTTTCCATGATAAACCAGCCTTATTGCATAAGTCATGTTTTCCAGCTTCTAGTCATTTATTGTGCATGCTACCTTATATTTTCCAGTTGTTATTTTACTTTAATAAAATTGAGATATGTCATGCATGGGATTGGTACCATAAGGTTTAACCAAAATCTAAATGTAGATATCAGCAATATTATTTTGCATTAAGTTAGCAAACACATGCTGTTAACATTAATATTTGCAAGCCTCCAAGCTTGGTAGCAAATCTACGCATGATTCCATGGTAAACCAGAGATATTGCATTAGTTGTTTTCCAGATTCTTGTCATTTATTGTACATGCTACCTTATATTTTTTTAGTTTTCAGCTCAGCAACCTCGGTTTTGCATATTCTAAACTAGCTAGCTCTGGCTGCTACATTCCCAGAGTTAGCAAACGTTAGTCTGTTAACATGAATATTTGCAAGCCTAGAACATGAGCGTCTGGCTCGCTCATAGGCTGCGCTGCGGCAACTGCACATCCAATGGCGTGGGCGCCTCTGACGTGCAACCAATGAGATCACTCTGCGTCATACACGTCAGAGCCCGCCAAGGGGGCGTGACCTCAGTCTATAATAGTCCCCGAATTCGCCATTATAGCAGGTTTAACGACTGAAGCGACAACTTGCCATGTTACTATAGTGCGGCTGGCTACGCAATACTCGTTCCCTAACTCAGGGAACTGAGGTTACGTGAGTAACCGAGTAGTTCCCTTTCGAACGGTCACTTCGTATTGCGTAGCTATACGCAGTGGGGACGCCATGCAAAACGCCGCACTGAGTAACTGGCTGCCACTGCAACTCAGGCCCCTGAGCATACAGAACAAGCCATAACCGCATAATTATGTATAAATAGACCAGACACCGTCAGGTCTAAAATAGTACACATCAGTTAGAAATAACCCAACATACTACACCAATGAACCCAGACACTGTCGGGGTTATTGGTATATGAACATATAACCAGTCAAGTGGGTTTATATATGAAATTATAACCGGCCAAAGCAGGTTTTATATATGTATGGAATATAACCGGCAAAAGCGGGTTTTATATATGTCATATAACCGGCCAAAGCGGGTTTTATATATATGTAAATATAACCGGCAACAGCGGGTTTATGCATGAATACAACCAGCCAGCAGCGGGTTTTATATATATATGTGAATGTGATAGTGCACAGTAATATATGACAAGACCAGCCACCGACGGGTCTTAATCATACCGAAAGCACCTTCGCCTGCAGGGAAGGCACTTCCCTATTATAGAAACTCATAAATGTGGAAGGCGAGGACCAGCCGGCCGCATCACAAATATCACTAATGGGAATGCCAGATGACCAAGCCCATGACGAGACATACCTCTGGTCGTATGGGCCTTGATACCTATAGGGCAAACTTGACCCGCTGCGGTATAAGCCATAGAATAGCATCCACTATCCATCTAGACAGTCTTTGCTTAGTGACTGGATCCCCCTTGGATCTACCACCAAAGCAGACAAAAAGCTGTTCTGATTGTCTAAAAGACGCAGAAAGCTCCCGATAGATTCTCAGCGCTCAGACAGGGCAGAGAAGATTAACCTCTCCATCCTCTGCAGAAGGAGGGAGGGCTGATAATGTCACCACCTGTGCTCTGAACAGAGTTGAGAGCACTTTAGGAACGTAACCATGTCTGGGCTTGCGGATGACTCTGGAGTCATCTGGACCCAACTCCAAACATGCAGGGCTCACAGAGAGCACCTGCAGATCTCCCACTCGCTTGATAGATGCCAACGCCATAAGGAGAGCGGTCTTCAGCGAGAGGGTTTTTAGATCAACCGATTGGAGCGGTTCGAAAGGCGGACCTTTCAGAGCCCCCAGGACCGTGGAGAGGTCCAGAGGCGGCACAGACGGAGGCCTGGAGGGGTTCATTCTCCTCGCACCTTTCAGGAATCTTACGACCAGGTCGTTTCTTCCCAGTGACTGGCCAGCCGTCAGAACATGATGTGCTGCTATGGCTGCCACATACACTTTGAGCGTGGACGGGGAGCAACCCGCGTCCAGCAGCTCCTGTAAGAATGAGCGAACCACTGATATCACACATGACTCTGGGTCAGCCTGATTTTTCGAGCACCAGCTGGAAAAACCTGACCATTTTGAAGCATACAGGCGCCGAGTCGACGGGGCCCTGGCTTCAGATATAGTGCTTAAAACCTTCTCAGGAAGGTCCTTGGGTACCCGTTGAGGGGCCAAACATGAAGGGCCCATAAATCGGGTCTCGGATGCCACAATGTCCCGTTCACCTGTGTGAGGAGGTCTTTCCTCAGTGGGACAGGCCATGGGATTGTGTCCGATAACTGAACCAGTTCCGGGAACCACGATCTGGTTTTCCAGAGAGGGGCCACCAGAAGGACTGGGCACCCGCTCTCTCTGACCCGTTTGATGACTTGTGGAATCATCGAGACGGGGGGGGGGAAAGGCATAAAAGGGACGGTTGGGCCAGACATGGGCCAGCGCGTCCCTGTTCTTCGAGAAGAACAATTTGCAGTGGGTGTTGATTCTCGAGGCGAAAAGGTCGATTTCGGCCTCGCCAAACACACTTTCCATATTAGACTGACCGTCTGTGGGTTCAGGGACCACTCGCCGAGGGGAGTGTTGTCCCATGAAAGCATATTCGCGCCCACATTCTGGACGCCCGGGATATGCGCTGCTCTCAGAGAGCTCAGGTTGGTTTGTGCCCATATAGAGGAGGTCTCTCGCCATCGCATGCAGGTTCCCTGACCTGATGCCCCCCTGGCGATTCATGTAGGCCACCACTGACGTATTGTCTGTGCGGACTAAGACGTAGTGACCTCTGAGGTTCGACAGAAATGCCTTCAGGGCCAACCCAACTGCTTTCATCTCCAGACAGTTGATATGTAAGCTCTGCTCCGTGCTCGACCAGAGGCCGGATGCAGGCATGCCCTCGTGCAGCGCTCCCCAACCCAGGTTGGACGCATCTGTAAGAACCACTTTCCTCCTGGAAATTGTTCCCATTGTCACCCCCTCGTGGTGCCAGTTCTGAGCCCGCCAGGGAATCAGGGTTCTTAAACAACCGTGATTCACCATAACGCGCAAGCTGCCTGACTGCCATGCATGAGTTGGCCCACAGCGTTTCAGCCAATGCTGCATCGGGCGCATGCGCAGTAATCCCATGCGGAGTACTGGCGATGCTGCTGCCATGAGACCAAGCAGTTTCTGAAATTTCTTCAGTGGCGCGCGCTCGCGCAATCTGAAAGTGCCTGCAAGCGCTCGCACCGAGAGCGCGCGCTCTGTGTGAGTCACGCTGTCATAGCTCTCGAGTCTAAAACTGTGCCCAGAAAGATCATGCTCTGGCTGGGGGTTAGTTTGCTTTTTGAAACATTGATTGTGAAACCCAGGCATTTTAGATGGCCGAGAACCAAATCCCTGTGAGCTAATAGCTCGATTCTCGACTGTGCCCGCACCAGCCAGTCGTCGAGATAATTTAACATGCGCACTACCTGAAATCTCAGAGGAGAAAGCGCTGCATCCACACACTTCGTGAATGTACGGGGTGCCAACGATAGACCGATCGGCAGAACGGTGTATTGATAAGCCCGGCCCTCGAAGGCGAATCTCAAGAATGGCCTGTGACGAGGATTTATTTGAATGTGAAAGTACGCATCTTTCAGATCCATTGTGACAAACCAATCCCCCGGGCGCACTTGCGCGAGGATATGTTTGATAGTTAACAATTTGAACGGCCGTCTCATGAGAGCTTTGTTCAAATGTCTCAAATCTAGAATGGGTCTGAGACCGCCGTCTTTTTTCGGAATCAGAAAATAGCGGCTGTAAAAACCCATATTTTTTAGCGCGGGGGGGACTAATTCTATCGCCCCTTTTGCTAATAGATTTTGTACTTCGGTGCGAAGCACGTGACCCACGTTGCTTCTCACCGAAGTCTCGAGAACCGCCTGAAATTCCGGGGGTCTGCGAGCGAATTGGAGCGAGTAACCTCGCTTTATAGTGTTTATGACCCAACTCGACACATCGGGGATAGCTTGCCAGGCTAGAACCCGTGTGGCTAGGGCTTGACACACTGATTGGGGCTGGTCGCCTAACGTAGGGGGACCTGATACCCTTATATTGTGATTTGTGCACACATTGAGTATTGGACTGACTGTACAAGCATTTGCGTGTGGGGAAGTCAGTGTTACAACGGGGGAGGGGCCACCTAGTGAAGGGGGACCGTGAACCCATATATTGTGATTTGTGCACACATTGAATGTTGGACTGACTGCACAAGCATTTGCGTGTGGGGAAGTCAGTGTTACAACAGGGGAGGGACCACCTAGTGAAGGGGAACCGTGAACCCATGTGTTGTGCTTGTGAAACTGATAGCTAACATTTTGAACGGCCGTCTCATGAGAGCTTTGTTCAAATGTCTCAGATCTATAGTGGGTCTGAGGCCGCCGTCATTTTTCGGAATTAGAAAATAGCGGCTGTAAAAACCCGTATGTTTTAGCACAGGGGGGACTAATTCTATCACCCCTTTTGCTAATGAATTCTGTACATCGGTGCGAAGCATGTGACCCACGTTGCTTCTCAGCGAAGTCTCGAGAACCGCCTGAAACTTTGGGGGTCTGCGAGCGAATTGGAGCGAGTTGCCTCGCTTTATAGCGTTTATAACTCAACTCGACACATCGGGGATAGCTTGCCAGGCTATAACCCGTGTGGCTAGGGCTTGACACACTGATTGGGACGGGCCGCCTAACATAGGGGGACCTGATGCCCTTATATTGTGATTTTTGCACACATTGAGTGTTGGACTGACTGGACAAGCATTTGCGCGTGGGGAAGTCAGTGTTACAACAGGGGATGGGCCACCTAGTGAAGGGGGACCGTGAACCCATATATTGTGATTTGTGCACACATTGAATGTTGGACTGACTGCACAAGCATTTGCGTGTGGGGAAGTCAGTGTTAAAACAGGGGAGGGGCCGCCTAGTGAAGGGGGACCGTGAACCCATATATTGTGATTTGTGCACACATTGAATGTTGGACTGACTGCACAAGCATTTGCGTGTGGGGAAGTCAGTGTTAAAACAGGGGAGGGGCCGCCTAGTGAAGGGGGACCGTGAACCCATATATTGTGATTTGTGCACACATTGAATGTTGGACTGACTGCACAAGCATTTGCGTGTGGGGAAGTCAGTGTTACAACAAGGGAGGGGCCGCCTAGTGAAGGGGGACCGTGAACCCATGTGTTGTGCTCGTGTGCTTTATTTGGGTCGCCGTGAAAACGGCGTTTGTTTGCAAAGACGCGCTCACTGCTGCGGGCCTGTTTACAATAATAAAATCCCCAGCCGCCTGAACTGTACAGGGGGCTGTGGGAAGTTTTGCTGGCTTCTTTGAGGGTGGTCCGGCAAGCGCGGGACACGTGCCCTCTCTTTCCTTTGCGTGCTAGGACGGCTTTGGCGGGAAGCGTTCGGCATCAGCCGCAGGGCGGGGCTGAGAGGCCTGTTTCGCCGGCTTTGCTGGTCGGCGCCAGCTAGCACGGTTAGTTCCACTCGAGCTCGAGGTCCGCGACGGCCTGTGTTAGGATCCGAAGCATTTCAGCGTCGGAGTTAGTCCTGCCTCGCTGGGTCCGCCGAAAGAGACGAGGCCCGCCACGTGGTGGTGGGGGGGCGCTGATCTCCCTCGAACGGGACCGGAGATGACTGAGCTGGAGTGAGTGAAGCACGCGGGGACGTGGCCGGCGTGCATTCACAAACGTCCGTGCTCTCTGGATGCCGTTGGCTGCGGCGCTTCTTCTTCCTCGGCTGAAGTAGGGCCGGAGAAGGGAGCGCGGGTGACGCGGCGCCGCCGTCTCGAGAGAGAGCTAACGTTAGCCGAGTTCGCCGCACGGAGATAGGCATGCACGCGCAGGCCGCACATCCGCCGACAGAGAGTGCATTCTCTGCGTGGTAGAGTCCCAGGCATGAATGCAGCTCGCGTGTTCGTAGGCCTCGCATAACACGAGGCATATGGAACAACGCTGATACAGATATAAACACATAATAAACAGATATTGAAAAGGATATCGCCGGATAGCCACAGGAGAGACGGCGTCAGGAGAAACACGGTTGAGATGTGTAGTCTGCTGAACTGTAGCTCGCTCAGGCTGAAGGCTTGTTCGACGGCGAAGGCTCAATAAATGGTCAGAGACGTGAAGTTTGTCGCTGAAGGAGTAAAATCTGCTATAATGGCGAATTCGGGGACTATTATAGACTGAGGTCACGCCCCCTTGGCGGGCTCTGACGTGTATGACGCAGAGTGATCTCATTGGTTGCACGTCAGAGGCGCCCACGCCATTGGATGTGCAGTTGCCGCAGCGCAGCCTATGAGCGAGCCAGACGCTCATGTTCTAGCTGTGCAGCTGCAAATGCGCTTTACATAAAGGCTTCAGTAAATCGAGGAAAAGGAGTTTCCCCACTGCGTATAGCTACGCAATACGAAGTGACCGTTCGAAAGGGAACTTTTATATAAATGTATATAACTTATAAAAAAAATAGATTTTTTTTTAACCATCGCTTTGGCGCCCCCATGTTGCGGCGCCCCTATGCGCCGCATATAGCGCATAACCTTTTTTCTTTTTTTCCACTGTCATAAAATTACACGTTTCCGCAACCTCACATGTTAACTGTGCACGGTTAGACCAAATAAAGTAGCAATGATATCATTTTTTTTATTTCTGCGATTTTCCTGTGTGTGAAATATTAAGTTAGGGTGAAAAAAAGTTAAAGGATCTATAAACAGTAATATTATCTGCCTTTTCGCTAAATTGGATACTTATGGAATATTGCACTATTTATTATTAATTATTTATCTGTGCACATCACTTTTTTAAATTTAGTATGTGCCATCGTAATCGTTAATCAAAATAACTTTCCCTCCTCTTGCAGCGACATATCTTCTCTTCTCTGATGATGTGTTTACAACCTGTCAATTACATGAGATCGGCCAATAGCAAACCACAACCATCCAGTCAATTCCCCATTAACAAAATCACATTTTTCTTCGAGAAGCTATTTCACTCGTTCTATTTCGCCTCGTTCATTGATTCATTCATCACAACTTCCATTTCATGCGGACTTCAAAATTTGTGTTTTGTGGCTTTTAGTAACATTACAAGGATTGCTACTTAAATTTATTGTGTAATGACAATAAAATAATCAATTAATCAGGCAATTATTAGTATTATTTACATTAATTTACCAGATGCTTTAACCAGAGCCAACAATATTCATAGTACTCAATGACAACTTTAAAGCATAAGGTAATTCACTCTTAGCAGATATAATGCAACATATCCAACTCACTAGCAAGTAGGAAGTCATGCATTATGATGTAACTAAAGCCTAATGGCTATTAAACTAGGGGTAAAACTTTATTTCGATGGTGCACTTTAGACATACTAAGTAACTTTGCAACTACATGTCAACTAACTCTCATTAGAGTATTAGTATACTGTCTGCTTAATATCTGCTACACTTTATTGGATGCTCCCCCAACAGACATCCTACTGACTACAAGTAACTTTGCAAGTACATTTCTCAACTTATTCTACTAACCCAAACCTTAACAACATACCCTAACCTAAAAGTTTACAGTCTGCTAATACTCTAATGAGAGTTAGTCGACATGTAGTTGCAAAGTTACTTATAATTAGTAGAATGTCTAAAGTGGACCATCGAAATATAGTGTAACCAAAAAAGGGACATTCTACTTGCTATGTCCCGCACAAATCCTTTTTCAATTCGAAATATGACAACACAAGAAAATAAGCTGAATTTATGGGTCGATAATAAAATCGATGTAAATAAATGTTGTGAACTCTTTTTCTTCTCAAGTGTAGAAAAGATAGAGTTGCAGACCAGGAGATTGTTGAGGTATAAGTTCTTTATTTCGTCGCTGTAGTCATCTCAATCAAGTCTGACTTCTTGAGTCAAACATTGTAATATATATACATTATAAGAGGGAGGGATTACATTGTGATGGTGGAAACTTGTATACCAGTTTAGGAACCTGTATTAAAAGAGAGAGGGAAAAACTTATTCAAACCCTGAGACTCCAGAACAGGAGTGACAGGACTCTCTCTTGCTAAGACAAAAGCTCGCGAGAGTCTCCAAGAGTTTCATTAACATGTTTCATTTAACTTACAATAGAAAGAAAACCCATCTGACAGCTGTATATAGAGACACAGAATTAGACAGGAGTTTCGTGCTCCACAGCTGAATGCTAAATTCAAGTTACAGAACTTTCTCAGTTTATATATGAAACTAAATTAAACATTTGACAAAGTTGTATTCCTTCAATCCCCCCTTTGGGAGTTCTAAATAACTCCCACACTATATACAAATTTAAACAATTAAAAATGCATTCTTGTAACTTGTGATAGTTACAGGCACATAATGCACTCTGTGTTTGCTTTTCTGTAATTGCATGCTGACACAGAAAACAAACATGCAATCAGGGTTTGTGAAGTTCTTACGGATAATAGTCTTTTCTGGTTGGAACTGTGATTTTCTCGTGAGAGGCGTGATTAATTTGTTGAATGAAACACTTGATACTGTGGACGCATAGATAGTACGCCAGTAGAACAAACAACAACATAATTGCTATTTCCTTTATCCACAGCCAGGGTTTACCAATCAAGTTTCCGAACCATGAAGACTTATCTTCAGTCATCTGATGTAATTTTGCTGAACGATCAAGAATGTCTTGTTGGATTTTGTTCAAGTTCTCTGTTGGATCCATCAACCCGGTGCAGCACTCAGGTCCGATGATGGTGCAGGCTCCTCCTTGCGTCGCTAGAATGTAATCCAAGGCCACTCTGTTCTGTAAGATCATTATCTTGTGTGAAGCGAGAGTGACCGTGATGTTACCAAGGGCCAAAGCCGTATCATTTGCCAATTTCTGTACAGAATTCGATAAACTTCTGACTTGATCAAGGGCTTGCATGACACCATAAGATGGTATTAATGCTCCAAGAGTTCTTGACCACCATGTTTGTGCACAAGTGAGTCCTGGAATGCAGCCATCTGCTTCGTTAGTGGTAGGAGCTGAATTTTGTAGCTGTGGGGAGCTTGGGGTGGAGTGTGTATTTTCTCTGATAGCTGGTAGAACATAAACCAGGGTGCACCTTCCGTTGAATTGGCTGGGGAGGATGCTGTAGACAGAAGTTCCACATAACCAAAAAGTGTTAGTTGGTGGAGAGATCATACACAACTGATTTATTGCAAAAAAATTGGGTAGGGATGGGTTTCTGGAGAAACACTCTGTTAAGTCATTTACCTCTTTCTTATCTGTGGTAGTAACATACACATGGTATTCTGTTCCTCTTTCAATCACAAAGCTGCAACGTTCACGAGGAATTTCACCCAGTGGAGTCGATGCTGGAGCATAATTTTCCACGCACCAATAGAACATCATTGGCAGGAGTAGATCTGTCATGATGGGAGTAGATTCAGTTAGGTTGCAGGATGGTAATCCTGGAATGCAACACGGAGAAGCGGGAGGAATTGTTATGTTGTGACATGTATCCTTGTTGTATAATCTGCTGGTATGATGATTGAATAAGGTACACGTGTCACATTTGGAGATAGGGTGGGCCACCCATGGGATTCCTGCTCCTACTGAAGGTGCGTGTGGCATGCAAACGTTCTTCCCAGCAAAAAGGGCATTTTTTGACATATTCATCAGCTCTAAGAATATGTTGTTTCTGGAGTCCACACTTTGTGCGATGTCTATGATGCTTAGTAGAACGACAATCTTGATCATGTTGATGGATGACTGAAGGTTTCGTATGTGAGTCTCTGCGTTGTGTATTTTTTTTTCTTTCGTGATAGTTGGTTCGGCAGTGGGTCTAGTTGTTTTCTGGAGGTTGTGGCTTCATACGCAGGTGAGGATGTTGGTGCGTATGGGTCCCGGACTGTCATCAAGTGGTGTCTGCACAGAGTAAGAAAGAAAAACAAAAGACAGTAGAGCAGTATTTGTTCAAACACTAGGATTGTGAACTTTTTCTGAGTCTGCTAGACAGTGGAGCAGTATTTGTTCAAACACTAGGGTTGTAAACTTTTCTGAGTCTGCTATTGTTGTTCCCTCTTTCCCTATTTCTTAAACCTTTGACACCTAAGGAACAGTGAGGTAAGGATGGACTAGGATAGGGCCTATGAGGGAAGTCTTCACCCCAGGGTTAACCCACCGAAGCCTGTTGCGTTCGCTTCTTCCCGGGGTTCCTCACTGGTTCCGTGTCCTAACCTATCCCTGTTGGTGGGGGAACAACCTTACAGTGTGTACAATGAGTCCAGGTTTTCCTTCCCTGACACAATACTGCAGCGGCTGTAATCAACATCACTTGATGTGGCCCATGCCACTTTGGTTCTAATGGCTTATTTCTGAATGACTTTATCATGACCCATTGACCTGGGATGATTGTGTGTCCACCTTCTGGTGGAGTCTGCCAACATGACTCAACTCTCCCTCTGGCACTCTGTACCGCCTTTTTTAGGTTTTCACAGTAAGCAATCAGGGCATCTGAGACAATGTCTACATCAGCATTTCTAAGATCAATCACACCTGGCATCTGCATGGGGCGTCCATAATAATCTCATGAGGGCTCAGTCCTACTGTTCTGTTAGGTGATGCTCTCATACTACACAGTACTGCTGGCAGTGCTTCGACCCATGGTACCCCTTCCTGATGCATTTTGCTTAGTCTGCTTTTGATTGTTCTGTTCGATCGTTCAACCTGTCCTGATGCTTGTGGCCGGTATGGGCAGTGAAGATTCCACTTAATCTTCAAAATTCTAGACACTTCCTTGACTACCTGTCCTGTGTAGTGTGTACCTTGATCTGAGTCAATGCAATCTGGTAATCCCCATCTGGGAATGAAATCAGTGACAAGACATTTAGCAGTATGTGCAGCTGTAGCACGCCCTGTTGGATAAGCTTCTACCCATCTTGAGAACTTATCTATTCCTACCAAAACATCAGTTTTTCCCTTACAACGAGGCAATGATATGTAATCAACTTGCAGGTGACGAAATGGTCCTGGTGGGACTGGGGTATGTGCTGCTGGTGTAGTGGCTGCTGGTACATCATTATTTTTCTGACATGTAACACACCTTTTGGATGTTTCTGTGGCTACATTTCTGAATTTTGGATTCCACCGCTGATTTGAGAACCTGTGATTCATTGTTGCTGGACCAATGTGACCCAAATTGTGTATTTGTTGAGCCAAATATGGCAACAGGGATTCTGGAGCAACATACTTTCCCCCTTTGGTCCAGCAACCGGATGAATCCACTGTGGCTCCTTTGTCTAACCATGTCCATGCTTCATACAGAGGAACGTCTTTGTACAGATCAATTATTGATTCAGGAGGCATAATTGTCTTCTGAGCTGCACTACCTGAACACACTTGTACAGTTGCATAGAAACAAGCCTGTTTAGCTGCTATATCAGCAAGAGCATTACCTCTAGCTTCCGTAGTATTAGTTGTGAGATGTGCTTTCACTTTTATCACTGCTAATTTCTTTGGAAGTTTCATGGAAAACATTAGATATTTCACTAATTCAGCATGCTTAATGGGGGATCCAGCAGAAGTTAGAAACTGTCTGGTTTGCCAAATGACACCAAAATCATGAATTACCCCAAAAGCATATCTGGAATATGTGTAGATATTAGCAACTGATCCTGAAGCGAGCGTGCATGCTCTTGTTAGGGCTACTAGTTCTGCAGCTTGAGCTGAAAAATGATCTGGAAGACGTCCTGAAGCTAACACTTCCATGGTGGACGTTACTGCATAACCTGCTCGTCTGTTACCTTCAATTACTTGAGCTGACCCGTCAACAAACAACTCAAATTCTGAATTCTCTATGGCAGTTTCTTTTACTACACTCGTAGGTGTATATGTAAGCGTAACACAATAGTGAGTCATTTCTCCTTCATCCTCTAACAAATTCTCAGTCATTGCAGACATCATACATGAGGATGGGTTCGTGACAGGTGCACGCTGTAAGAAAATATTCGGGGCTGTTAGAGTTGCTAACCAATTTCCCCAGCGAGAGGAAGTGACAGAAGTGACTTTTGCTTGATTCATTAGTGCAGACACTGCATGAGGGCATTTTACATTTACAGTCTGTCCTAACACCATTATTGATGAAGCCTGAAGAGCTAGATGAACTGCCTGCACTGCTCTGAGGCATGGGCCCATACCTTGAGCTACTATGTCAAGTTTACCAGAATAGTAATGAATTGGGCGTAAACTGCCCCCATGATCTTGCATTAAACATGCAGTCATGAAGCTTAAATGTTCATGGACATAAAGCACAAATGGTCTATCAGTTTGGGCAATTCCTAATGCTGGTGCTTGACATAGTGCTCTCTTCAAATCATTGAACGCTTTGAGGTGACATTCTTCCATACAAATAGTATCAGAATCTTTACCATGGCCTTTCAACAAGTCATAGAGCGGCTGTGCAATTGAGGCATAGTCTTCAATCCAAGGTCTACAGTAACCTTCTGTTCCTAAAAATGATCGGAGTGTTTTAATGCTAGTAGGCGGGGGTATGGCTTTGACTGAAGCCGCTCGATCCTGTATAATGGATCTATTTCCTGCACCAATTGTTTGACCCAGAAATGTGACTTGCTTTTTAGCCATTTGAGCTTTGTGAAAGCTGCATTTGTATCCTTTCTTATGCAAATAATCCAACTATGATGCCAATTCAGTTTGATGTACCTCGTGATCTGTTGAGGCAATCAAAATATCATCGACATATTGGATCATAGTGGACTGTTTTACCGGACATTCTGGGTCACACAAATCACGTCTGACAGCCTGATGGTATATGGTTGGGGAGTTTTGAAATACCTGTGGCAAACGTGTCCACTGGTATTGCTCATAGTCAACTGTGAAAGCTAACCATGGCTGGCTTTCAGAGTGCAACGGTACAGAAAAGAATCCATTAGACATATCAATTACTGAAAAAATCTTACTCTCTAATGGTATGCCATTACAAATTGTGGAAGGATCTGCCACTAGAGGGGTGATTTTATCAATACAGGTCCTTCTCAAAAAATTAGCATATTGTGATAAAGTTCATTATTTTCCATAATGTAATGATACAAATTAAACTTTCATATATTTTAGATTCATTGCACACCAACTGAAATATTTCAGGTCTTTTATTGTTTTAATACTGATGATTTTGGCATACAGCTCATGAAAACCCAAAATTCCTGTCTCAAAAAATTAGCATATCATGAAAAGGGTCTCTAAACGAGCTATTAACCTAATCATCTGAATCAACTAATTAACTCTAAACACCTGCAAAAGATTCCTGAGACTTTTAAAAACTCCCAGCCTGTTTCATTACTCAAAACCGCAATCATGGGTAAGACTGCCGACCTGACTGCTGTCCAGAAGGCCATCATTGACACCCTCAAGCAAGAGGGTAAGACACAGAAAGAAATTTCTGAACAAATAGGCTGTTCCCAGAGTGCTGTATCAAGGCACCTCAGTGGGAAGTCTGTGGGAAGGAAAAAGTGTGGCAAAAAACGCTGCACAACGAGAAGAGGTGACCGGACCCTGAGGAAGATTGTGGAGAAGGACCGATTGCAGACCTTGGGGGACCTGTGGAAGCAGTGGACTGAGTCTGGAGTAGAAACATCCAGAGCCACCGTGCACAGGCGTGTGCAGGAAATGGGCTACAGGTGCCGCATTCCCCAGGTCAAGCCACTTTTGAACCAGAAACAGCGGCAGAAGCGCCTGACCTGGGCTACAGAGAAGCAGCACTGGACTGTTGCTCAGTTTTGCATGTCATTCGGAAATCAAGGTGCCAGAGTCTGGAGGAAGACTGGGGAGAAGGAAATGCCAAAATGCCTGAAGTCCAGTGTCAAGTACCCACTGTCAGTGATGGTCTGAGGTGCCATGTCAGCTGCTGGTGTTGGTCTACTGTGTTTTATCAAGGGCAGGGTCAATGCAGCTAGCTATCAGGAGATTTTGGAGCACTTCATGCTTCCATCTGCTGAAAAGCTTTATGGAGATGAAGATTAAATTTTTCAGCACGACCTGGCACCTGCTCACAGTGCCAAAACCACTGGTAAATGGTTTACTGACCATGGTATTACTGTGCTCAATTGGCCTGCCAACTCTCCTGACCTGAACCCCATAGAGAATCTGTGGGATATTGTGAAGAGAAAGTTGAGAGACGCAAGACCCAACACTCTGGATGAGCTTAAGGCCGCTATCGAAGCATCCTGGGCCTCCATAACACCTCAGCAGTGCCACAGGCTGATTGCCTCCATGCCACGCCACATTGAAGCAGTCATTTCTGCAAAAGGATTCCCGACCAAGTATTGACTATTGAGTGCATAACTGAACATAATTATTTGAAGGATGACTTTTTTTTTGTATTAAAAACACTTATTTTATTGGTCGGATGAAATATGCTAATTTTTAGAGACAGGAATTTTGGGTTTTCATGAGCTGTATGCCAAAATCATCAGTATTAAAACAATAAAAGACATGAAATATTTCAGTTGGTGTGCAATGAATCTAAAAAATATGAAAGTTTAATTTTTATCATTACATTATGGAAAATAATGAACTTTATCACAATATGCTAATTTTTTGAGAAGGACCTGTATTTTTATTGGCTACTCTGTAGTCTATTGTAAGTCTCCATGTCCCATTGGATTTCTTGATGGGCCATATGGGCGAGTTACAGGGACTATTGGTTTTAACTAGCACTCCCTGCATCAGCAACTTTTCTACAATAGGTTTGATCCCCTGTATAGCTTCCTTATTGATCGGATATTGTTTGGTGACCGGAGGTGGAGTCCCCGTCAATTTTATTGGTTCTACACCTGTCAACAAACCCCAACAATCATCCTTGTCTCTAGCCCAAATTGGATGATTCTGTAAGAAAGCATACTCTGGAGGGATTACATTATTGGTAGAAACTTGTGCTGAGGAAATTTGAATGCTAGCAGATTCTGAGGACATGTCTAAAGTTAGATGTACCTGTCTCAGGAGATCCATGCCTAAAATTGCACCTGTGTTTAATGGAGCACATAGCAGTTTTGTAGTCAGAGTTTTAGGGCCAAATTGTACCTCTATGGGCGGGGTTTCATACAAAACAGAATCTTCACCTACTACACCAGTTAAAGAAAGTTTGGTTTTCTTGTACGGTATGTCTAAACCTTTAGCCAATTTTGTTGGAATTATTGTAATCTCTGCACCTGTATCAAGCAAAAAATCAATTTCTTTCTCTTGTATGCTACCTTTCACAAAAATTCTTTTGTCATTATGATGGATTACAGGTGAAAGGTAGCTACTCACAGCCCCAACAATTAGTTTTTTTCCTGGTCTTTTTGTGCTCTTAGAAGAGCCTGAACCAGCTGTCCTAAAGTTTCAGTGGACACTTGCGGAACTATTTCAGGGTTGTATGCAGGCTGAGAAGGAGCAGAATTATGCATAGCATTTCTTTTTGTATCTTGCAACTTCTTCCTACACTCTTTCTCCCAATGTCCTAATTTTCCACAGTAGTGGCATTTGCCTTCTTTTTTAGACCACCTGTTTACTGGTGGCGTTGTGCTAAATGTAGCTGCTGCTGCTACTCTCACTTTGACTTTAACATCAGCATCTCTTTCCCATGCTGCCAAACTGTCTAAGTTACTTCTGAGAGTTCTGTTAGACCAAGCTATATCTAGGAACGGCAAAGCTCTTCTGTATTCAGCAACAAGACCATCTGACCAGATACGAATCAGTGGTCCTTTGTCATCAAGCACACTTTCAGAGTCATCCACTATTCCACTGTACGTTACGGCTGACTGACAAAACCTCTGAGTATATTCGCACACATTTTCATCTTTCTTTTGTACACAGCTAGTAATTCTAGACCAATCTATTTTGGGCCCTAGGATATTCTTTAGGATTTTCAAAACACCTTCTCTCATATCACTTCTACTGGCATGTTGTAGTTCAGAAGTCACGGCAGATTCAAAACTGTTGAATTCAGTTTCAGTTAAAATTTGTGACATTAACTGTGTGACCTCTGTTAACGACATGTCATATAGACGCATTTTGCTGATTAATGTTCTTCTAAATTCAGAAAACTGTTTACGTGCTGAAGGTAGGCTCTGGGACAGTCGCTCTATGTCTTTAGGTCCAAGTGCTTTTGCAACAGTTTGGATTTGGACAACAGAAGAGTTGGGAGGAACACTTTCAGTTCCCTCAATTCCCTGTGATCTCTTTCTAGCACCACACACATTTACTGAATTTACAGGCACATCAGTTACTGGGCGGAGAGCCGCATCTGTTTCAAAGAACGCTCGTAAGTCAGGGTAAATGTTATCCGGCTGACTAACTTCTTCTACATCATTTTTTTCTATAGGTTTGTTGCGGTTAAATTTCTTAGTCAAAGAAGAAATTCTAGCACGTAGCTCTTTGTTCTCTTTTTCTAGTTCTGAGTTATGCTGAGACTGTTGTGTAGCTACTGCTAAACCAAATTCTCTATGGCAGCATAATATCCCTTTCACTTTTTTTTGCGGATACTTGCTCCAAGCACCTTTTTACACTCATCTACCGACCAAATCTTTTCTGGATGAATCTCATATTTCGGTGTTAGTTCTTGTCTAACTTTTTCTGTGACTATTAGGTTAATTTGTTCTCCTAACAGTGTTTTAAATTCACTATCTGACCACAAAGGGGTCGCAAGACCACCTTTTTCCGTTGTTGGAACCAGCCGAGCATTTCTTCTAACCATTTTGTGATGTTTCTTTATCACACAATCAAAAACACTAAAACTTCTCTGATCAACAGAGGGTACACTTGTTAACACAGATCAACTATTGTTAACCTTCTTTGATAGAGCAAAGGGTAACACAAATTACTAGCACTTTACGCTAATCTTCCCTGATTGAATCAGAGGATACAAACAACTTCCCTGACTATTCAGAGGATAAAACCAAAATATTATTAGCACCTTCTCTGTGACCAGAGGGTAACCAAACCAATATATTAACACGTAGGCTAATGTTAAAACTTCCCTGCCTGACAAAAACAGAGGATATCTTTCATCTCTAAAAGCAAACTTTTAAACGGTAACTTTAGTTAGCAAACTCTACAGCTGTCTGTTAACTCTTTTCTCTGGCGGCGCAGAGGAAAACACATTTGTACTGGTCTGCAGTTGTTCTTTGAATAGAGTGAAACTCACCAAATCTTTAGTTGTACGGAAAGATACCGTCTGGAACTCAGTCAGAAAGATAATTCTTTGTTGAAATCTTTGTTGAGCTTGAAGTTTCAAAATTCAGTCTGGAATTCAGTCAGAAGTTCATTTTTTGTTGAGATTCTTTTTTGAGCTTGAAGTTTCAAGATTCAGTCTGGAATTCAGTCTTTGTTGAAATCTTTTGTTGAGATTCAGTTCTGGATTCAGGTGTTTCAGCTCCATCCGGGTCACGGCACCATCTGTTGTGAACTTTTTTTTCTTCTCAAGTGTAGAAAAGATAGAGTTGCAGACCAGGAGATTGTTAAGGTATAAGTTCTTTATTTCGTCGCTGTAGTCATCTCAATCAAGTCTGACTTCTTGAGTCAAACATTGTAATATATATACATTATAAGAGGGAGGGATTACATTGTGATGGTGGAAACTCGTATACCAGTTTAGGAACCTGTATTAAAAGAGAGAGGGAAAAACTTATTCAAACCCTGAGACTCCAGAACAGGAGTGACAGGACTCTCTCTTGCTAAGACAAAAGCTCGCGAGAGTCTCCAAGAGTTTCATTAACGTTTCATTTAACTTACAATAGAAAGAAAACCCGTCTGACAGCTGTATATAGAGACACAGAATTAGACAGGAGTTTTGTGCTCCACAGCTGAATGCTAAATTCAAGTTACAGAACTTTCTCAGTTTATATATGAAACTAAATTAAACATTTGACAAAGTTGTATTCCTTCAGTATCTATGTAAAAAAAAAGCATCTGTGTAAATAAAGTTGCAGCCTGCCCTCCATGCTGTTTCAAAACAACAAACCTTAGCAAACAGACTCTTTATCTCTCACGCACAAATCCCCTGTCAGCCTTTCCAAATTTGCAGCCGATTTATTTTGTGCAAATTTCCACAGTGAGCAGTTCTTCATCCAATTAAAGACAAAACAAAACACCAGAAAAAGTGCACTAAGAGAAGGGCAGCATGCTAAATAGGTACCATTTAGTATGCAAGATTAGGATTACTGTGACCCAAAATCACAATGTACAAAAAATTGAATGTTTTATTCAACTAAGAATCCTGAAGAAAAAAAATGTATAATGGTTTCCACAAAAATATTAAGCAGCACAACTGTTTTAAATTTTGATTTAATAAGAAATGTTTCTTATGAGCAGCAAATCAGCATATTCGAATGATTTGGATTAAATAGAATGATACTGGCGTAATGATGCTGAAAATTCAGCTCTGCATTAGGAATAAATTACATTTTTAAATATTAAAAGACAAAACAGTTATAATATGTCACAATTTTACTGTATTTTTGGTGAGCATAAGAGACTTCTTACAAAAAACTAAAATTAAATAAAATGAAAATATTGCCGACCACAAACTTTTGAACATCAGTTTCAAAGCTTTTAGCATGTTTTTCGTCTCTGTTGTGCTTTTGTACATATGAAGTTAAATGGCTGTCATCAAACAACTTCTATTTAAAAACTAGTATTAATATCAATATTAATTTAAATCAAGGCCATAGTATGACTGGCCCTTGTTTCAGATGGCTATAAAACTTACATTAAGTTAACAACAGATCATAGTTAATAGCAGTGCATGTGTAAATAATGATAACTGTAGACAAGACATCAATAGTCACTGGTTTAAATGTGCTGCTTTTGATTCTCTGTAATGATAGCTTTGGACGAGAACCTTAATACGCCATTAACCAGAGTGTTTTGAACTTCAGGTTAGATGTAATTGTTGCAGGACCCATAACAGCAGATGTGTGATGCTGACATCATACAGTAAGTTGAGCAAGATAATTATTATAATGACAACAGTAATTCTGCAGATGAGGTCAGCTTTTTTTGAAGAAAACCCTCCCTTTCTTTTAACCACTACTTTCTCATTCAGGTGTCGTGTCTGATAGAACGAATGTCTTTCCCACGTTCATTCTTATGTCTTTTTTTGTCAAAGCAAAACAAAAAACAACAAAAAAACCAAAGGCGCATTGACGTATGGCTGTAATGTGTGTGATCCAGGGTTTAGCGTTCACCTTGAGACTGGTTTGGTGTCAGAAGGGTCATTAATCAGAGAGAGATCAATAAACCTGATCATTAGTCTCATCAGCTGCTAACGGCGAGCTGAGATCATCTGATTCGCAGGAAGATCTGGCACTTCACCCAGGAGAAACTGTTTAGTGTCATGTTCACTGTTTCATGCTGGGACGCTGCTGGCGAAGAGAACCGTGGTTGACAGTTTTTACTGTCACAGGATAAGCAGCTCCGCTTGCTTTTACAAATATGAA
Source organism: Siphateles boraxobius (assembly GCF_051911475.1). Lineage (NCBI taxonomy): Eukaryota > Metazoa > Chordata > Actinopteri > Cypriniformes > Leuciscidae > Siphateles > Siphateles boraxobius. The sequence continues at coordinate 3,149,057 of NW_027509215.1, forward strand.
ACGGACTAGAAATAGGAAGAGTGTTTGTACATTTTTCAAATGTAGTCTTTTAAAAAGGCACCTGAAATAATAAACTAATTGCAATGTAGAGTTTTCAAAAATATCGATTTTTCAATACTGAAATATCTGAAACGCTTCCAATACTAATTTTCCGCAGAATAGATACACGAGCTGCACTTTCTCGCTCTCTCATCTCTCCGACAGCAAGTTGACACACAAAGTTGTTTCAGTTGCTCCTGATGAATATTGTTGATGTTACAGGGCTTGAATTTCTGCATAGAATCATTTTACACACACCTGCGCACATAAAGCCGCCTCTCAGTACCTATAATTGAGTTATTTTAACTGCCTTTTGTGCTTAAACAGTCAAAATAATGTAAAAATGCAGTATTCACGTAAACACAGTTAGCTGTGTTTGAAGTGAACTTAAACAGTTGAGAAAGACAACACATGTATAACAGTATAATGGGTCTGTTCGTCAGGTCTTAAAGTGGCAGCAGCCTAATATACCTGCTGCCAAATTATGAGATATTAAAAATATCTATATGGGAGTTTTTCCTCATGGCATCAATGTCAAAATTGTGGCTTGTAACTTTAGAAAACCACTAGCCACAGTGGCTTGTGAGCAAAGAGGTTAATGGCAAGCCCTGCTTCCGTCCAAAGTTGCGAATTTGTGTATGTGCATGAGCAAAAACTTAATATCACATAAAACATTTGCAAGTAAAGCACCGTTCGAGAGAAAACAAAATCATCAATTGCTGAGAAATTGGCACAAAATATCTGTAATAAAAATAGTTGTTGCAATGGGGGAAGCTACTGTGGCTTTTTTATTTTTTATTTTTTGTACATCAATTATTTGCACCTCAGAGCACTCAGACGAAATGCAATAAATGCTGTCATGTTATCTTGAATTTGGAGGTGGAGGCCTGGTGCTTGGGAATGCAATCATGTGAGGACTCTTCTGGGAGGTCATTATACTAAATCATTCCGATGACAGACTTTGACTCAGACATTTTAGAATGAACAAACCAACATTTGAGATGCTGTACAATGAAATTAGTCCACTGGTTTTATCCAGGTATCCAAGCACATCCTCTGCTGATGTAAAGTTGCCCATCCAGGGATTTACTTGGGTAAATGTGTTTCCATCATAGTTTATGCACATTTTTTCTTATCTATAAAAAAAGATCCTTCTCAAATGAACACAAGTTTTTACTTTTTATCTTTAGAACATGCTCATCTTGGCGTTTCCATCCAGCGTTTTTTTATGCAATATCCCAAAATTCACATAAAACGGGTGGATGGAAACATAGGTCAAACCTGGTGCAACACATCTTGAATTGTCATATTTGAATTGAATGAGATACAGCAGAAGGCATGATTTTGAGTGGATCATGACACACTCTAAATTTAGTTCATATGGACATATGTTTTAGTTCCACAGAAGAACGAACCCTTTAAGAATCAAAACTCATAGTTTAAGCACATCAGTCTAGGATTAACTAGAAAACATTTATTTATTTTAAACTGGGAGAAAGTCTGTGACGTTCTTTTCATTCCTGAAGAAGTTTTTGGTGGAAGTCTGGAAGTTTCTCTCTCTATTCTCTCTCTTTCTTCTCGCACACTCTCAGATTCCATGTTGACATCAGAAAGTGTGAATTATTCATTTCTTCAGGCAGATGAAGAATGGGTGGCAGGGGCATGTGATGCACTCACACTCATGCAAACTAACCAATATACACAAACACTCCATGCTCATGGGCACAAATACACTACCATTCAAAAGTGTGATCTCAGTATAAAAAATTCATATTTTTATTTAACAAGGATGCATTCAATTGGTAAAAAGTGACAGTAAATACATTTATAAGGTTACAAGAAAAAAAATATTTCAAATAAATGCTGTTCATTTGAACTTCCTATTCATTATAAGAAATATTTCTTGATCCTCAAATTAGCATATTCAAATTATTTCTGAAGGATCATGTGACACTGAAGACTGGACTTCACACCATTACAGTTTTAACTGTATTTTTAATCAAATAAATGCAGCTTTGGTGAGCATAAAATACTTCCTTAAAAAAAATCAAAAAATCTTATCGACCACAAACTTTTTAGCAATAGTGTAAACATACATACTGATAAACACACACTTACAGTACAAAACCACTGGGGTCATATTGTTTTTAAATAAAGTTTTCTATAAAAACTAAACAATTGCCCTTAATCTACAATACTTTTATCAGTTTTAGATTAAAAGAATCTTATTTTCTATTTTTTACTTTTGAGAATGTCCCTTGATATCTTTAAATGGTGATTTTTATCATACTTTGGAGACAATTTTGTCCATAAAGTAAACCTACAGCTAGAAAACCCATATACACAGACACACTCAAAACGTAGCTGTAAGGTACATTACTGTGCATTGCATTTTTCTCCTGGCTGCATCTGTGAGAGTTTTTGTTAAAGAGAAATCTGCAACTTCCGTTCCCCATAGAAAATCAGCATATAATTCATTAAAAATGTGATTTCAGTTGATTCTATCAAAGGTTTGGTATTGGTGGCAGTAAATATTAAGGAAACAATTTTTATCCACAATATCACATCGAAATTGCACAACGAATGTATAACAATGAAAAGTTTGTCATAGTATTTTAAAGGGATAGTTTATCCTAAAAATGAAAATTAAGTCATTATTTACTCATGGTGTTCTAATTTTGTATGAGTTGAGCTCCAACCCTGATCAAACACACCTGAGCAAGTTAATCAAGGTCTTTAGGATCACTAGGAAATCACAGATATGATTTTGATAAAGGTTTGAGCTAAACTCTGCGGGGCAGTGGCCCTCCTGGATCGGATTTGAGGAACCCTGCCCTTCTTTCTTTTTCTGACCACTAAAGGAGAAATCTTAAAAAATGCCCTCTCACACTCGTCCGGTAATGAACAACGACCAGCAGCCAACTTAAAAAAAAAAGATGATCCCATGCGACACGTGGTTTACATTCCAAACGTTCAGGGGTTATATGATTGGGTTTGGTGAAAAACAAACTGAAATTGAATGTATTATTTAAAGAAAATACAGTAGCACTTTATTTTACTGTCCTGTTCCGCATGTACATACTTATTATAGCAATTACAATAACTGGGTTATAACTAGGTACTAAACCTGAACCTATCCTTAAACCCAACCTAACCCATGTAGTTACATTATATTACCAGTACTTTCTTGGGTAGTAGTACACATAGTCCTACTGTTAAATAAAGTGTTACTGAAAATCCTGACCTTGACTGTTTGACTTCTGTGCACAGCTATGCGACGCACAGTTCATGAGACTGTTAGCACTGCAGTTCACTTTTCTTCACTGAGTTGAATATCTAGACCGGAACTTGTCTGATGACAGTTGACAGATGTCGTGATTTCTCACGAATTGTGTGCTTTCTCTGGGTAAATCAGAGTGAACTGTGGTGCTTATAGAATTTCATGAACACGCATGTCGCATAGCCATGCACAGAAGACTAACGGCCAAGGTCAGTTTTTTTCTTTAAATAACACAATCAAATCCTGTTTTTTATTTCACTAAACCGTTTCTTATACCCCAGAACACTTGGAATATATGGCATGTGTCACTTTTTTTAAAAAGTTTGATGCTGATCGCTATTCACTGCCATTAAATGGACGAGCGTGAGCGGGACTTTTTTTCAAATTCTCCTTTTGTGGTTTGAAAAGAAAGAAATCCATACAGCATGAACAACACCAGGGTGAGTAAATGTTGATTTAATTTTCATTTTAGGTTGAACTAACCCTTTAATATCTAATCCAATTCCACTTGTGTGGACTTGGGGTGTGCAGAAAATGTTGATATTTATAATTTTTTTTTTTTTTAAAGTTGGTATCAGATGTAACAATGACAATAATGTAGGTAATGCTCTTAATAATAATAGTAATCAGGTGATTGGTTTTGCCCCGCAGGTCAGTCGTGTTTTGAAACCCGGAGGCCGTTTCATCTCTGTTACATTTGCGCAGCCACATTTCCGTAAGAGACTCTACGCTCGAGCAAAGTACGACTGGTCTATCAAGCACTATCACTATGGCAGCAGCTTCCACTACTTCCTGTATGTTCTCACCAAAGGGGAGGAGCTTAGCCCAGAGGATGCGGCACTGGAGAAGAGACTGCTCCAGGAAACTCAGGCTTCACCCACTGATGTCAAATTTCAGGAAGTGGATTCTGAGGACTTCCTAAATAACATTGGATTATAGGGACTTTTACAGCATTTGTCAATCAAGAGACAGCTGACCGAAGTTGCACATACTTCTTCATAAAAAACTGTATGCTCTTATCCTTCGTTCACACCAAAATGACGAATCTTTCATTTAATAGTTTTCTCACCCATGTTGTTCCAAATTCATCTTTCTTTCGTGGAAGGCACATGAAACAAGATGTTTCTTTTTTCTTTTTTTTACTTTTAATCTACTTTTGTGTTCCAGGGAGGAAAGAAAGTCATACAGGTTTTTGAAACAACATGTGTTTGAGTAAATTATGACAAAATTAAAACATTTTGTTGAACTATGCCTTTAACAGTTGGCTGGCCTTTTTTAAACAGGATTGCTCTGTTTATCTGGTGATGTTAAAAAAATGCTTCAACTTCCCTTTTAGATCCTGTGAAATTTTGAAATGCCATGTTTGACTTTTATGCCACTCTGTATCGGTTTTGAGTTGGTTCAATACATTGACTTGGAACGACAATAAGCTTGTAAACAAATATATTGTCTGTTTTTTAAAAGCTTTTCATACTATGCTTTTTTAGGACTCTTTCATGTACATTTTAACTCTATTTTGCATTCTCTCTCTCTCTCTCTCTGGCCTATTTCTCTGTGCGATTGTGTTGATTGGTATGACAATGTTGAGTGCTTGACACCAGCACACTTGTGCAGAGACAAATCTGTCACAAAAGCTTCTCCAACAACAAATAAACAGACAGAAAGAAAACAAACAACCCTGCTGTGTTCCAGAATATGACAGACGTGTATGTGTGTGCGCGCGCTGCTTTGGATGAGGAATGGCTGCGGTGAATCTGAGGAGGCCATTAATAAACCAGAAATCATCTATTTTTAATTTTGCTCTGGAATGTAATTACTGTCTATTTTTAAGACTTGAGGAAGGTGCCTGAATTTCAGAACAGCTTCCTGTGTGCCAATGTGAACATAGATTGAAATGATACACTGTGATTTTTAATAGTAAATAGAGGAAAGTTAGTCTTGAATCAGGAGAGACCAAAGCACTTTTAAACCCACTTTATGTTGTGAATGTTTGCCACGGCATTACTAGGTGGTTGCTAATATGTTCTGAGTGGTTCCTATGTGGTTTCTTCATAAGCCATCTCCAAGTATGATATTTGATTTCTTATGTATGGCTTACGTAAATCTATGGGATTTTAAAATCCATTTTGCTGTCTTCCTGGGAAAATTGGAAGTTTGATCGCTTTGAAAAGTAATAGTAAAATATTTCCTCCTAAACAAATTGCACAATTTGATGAATTATGCACCCAAATTAATTCTTAAATCGTTGAATTTAAAGCCCTAACCGTGTGAAAAAGTAATTGCAAAAGCAAAATATGCCAGTAGCAGTTTCATAAACTTTTAGTTCAGAGTTAATCATGTCCAGATTGAATGTATCACCTGTGAAAGCTGATGATGTAGTCACAGGTCATTCCCCTTCACTGAAGCACTAAGAAATGACGTCAGGCCAGGGATGGTTTCAGATGGCCGCTGGTATCGGGTGAGCCGTAGGTATCTGGTGTAGATTTATTCTGTGATCGTATCCTCACACCATGCTATGTGATGTTTCTTCAGGAAATTATTGCTGCCTAAACACCACAAAGCTGCTGTGGAGAACAGGAGACCCTGATTAGTCTAATGGCTGGTTATGTTTTGATTACACCTTTGCAATGCAAACCCACTTGCAAGTTTTGCAAGTTTTAAAAACATGCAAGTTTTACTTTATTTTGACATTCTTAAGATTATGATGTTTTTTTGAATATTTGAATATGAGTAATTTCAGTAGTGTATGTGTAAGATGTTGGCATGTCTTAGAGAAGAATGAAATCAGTCCTTGTATGCTCACCAAATTTAATTGGATAATTTGGCTTTTAAATGTCAAAAACATGTGTTGTTGTACTTACAACAAAGCAAAATTTCTGATGGATGTATGGATGGATGGTTGGGCAGGCGATAGATGAGTAAATGGATAGATATATCAGTTGTTATTGTTTGTAATCATTACTATTATTGCACCCACAAGAAAAGAATCCAAAATGATAATATGTCCCTCCAATATTATTATTGAAAGATTGGGATCTGCCTGTTCAGGCTCATGTTTCTGTAGGGACAAATGTGTTGTTGTTCAGCTGGGGGGGGGGGGGGGTAGGGGAGGGGAGGGGTCAGGACACACCATTACATCATCATCCAGCAGCGCAGCCGGCAACAACATAGACCGTGGTATTGATAGCAGACACATAAACCCCTGCTCACAGCCGATCCACTGACCACACTGGGGTAAACATTTCACTAAGCTACGTTAAGGACAGAGGCCTGTTTGTGTGTGTGTGTGTGTGTGTGGGTGTGGGTTTGGTTACTACTGCTCTTAAGGTCAAAGCAGGGGTATTTTTGGAACAGAGGGTAGCACTTCAAAACCTAATTGATTTCATTTATTTGTTGAAAACAAACTGTTTACCTAACTCTGCTATCCTTGGTGCCGAACCTATCTGTTATGTGTAGGATTATGTAATGAGTTTCAAAATCTAAATTAAATTGTAATGTATTTGTAGACTGATATGTGTTTTTCAATGGCCCATGCTGATGTTTAGAGAGCTGGGTGAGGAATATAATGCTGAGACAACATATAATGTTTACAACTTTTACATTATTTGCTCAAAATGATCTAAATTCTGGAACTGATATAAGGTTGAAATGCAGCTTCTATAAATTAACCAATCACAGCTGATGTATCCAAAATAGACATATATTATAAATACTGAAAAACCGACAACTATTCATTTATTTTAAATATTATACATCAGACTGTCACTGAGACTGCAGAAGAACTGCAGGTTCTGGAACAACGTTCCTGTCATAGATCCAACTCTATTCCTAATCCATAAACTATCCCTAAAATCAAAGCAAAATGATAGGATAATCATATGAATGTTAAGTCCCAAGCCAAGCCCTGAACCTAATCCTGAAACATGATTGGATATTGGAAATATTCCACCAGGACCATGCAGCCATGCAGTAAATTAGAGTTTGAATTTTGTTTGCAATGTTTCCAAATTAAGTTCGACCCCTTGCTTATCATTTCCTGTTTTCTCTCTCCAATGCCTAATAAAAATGGTCAAAATAAAAAATGAGTTTTGCTTTATTACAGTGGCAAAATTTTCTGAATATTTATGGTTTATACGATCCAGTTTAAACACCTTCACTTTGACTCACAGTGGTGTTAAATGAGGATTTACTGCAAGAAAAAAAATATTATCATCTCTAATGAGGGAGATCAAAGGAAGAGCAACAAGCTGGGATGAATCAAGGACAATGCTCTTCAATCAAATGTCTTTCTCACCGGCAGAGAGCTCATTCTTTGAGAATCTTAGAATGTCATCTCTCCCTCTTTCTTCCGTTATCACGCTGTCATTATCTGCCGAGAGTTGAGCTTTCCATATTGGGTCAGGCCACAGCATGGCTCAGTCACTCCAGAGCTGCCGCGGGCCGCCTGTCTGTTCAGATAGTGTATCAGTAATCTCCAGCTCTGAGCAGCCTGTGTGAAGCGGTAAGGATTCCTCTGGGCATTGGAGCCATTCAGGAACACTGCAACAGCCATGAATGTGTATTAATAGACTGAGATGGTGAAGCTGAGTGTCCTTGACTTCAGATGAGTAACTGACTGATGGACTTTCTGCTGTGTGAGGACCTCGTCGAGTCTTTTCGAATAAACACGCACAGATATTGGGAGCCTGTTATGAACGCTAAGGTTAAACTGACATTGATCATCCAAAAAATCGTTTGTTTATTTCACTGGCCAAACTTGAGCTTGGGTCAACTGGAGTTATATAGAACGTTATCAGGATTGGATGAGTATTGGAGTTTAAATTGATTTAGGGTAAGCCTGGCTTGTTTCCAGATGGATCCTGAGCCTCATTGCACTCATCGGACATGGCTGACCCAAAGGCCACTCATGGGCGCATGACGGCACAGATCAGGGATAAAAGCGATTGATTCTCTTGCGGTTGAATCACACACATTGTATCGAGTGTGTGTTGAAGGAAAACATCAATAATGCGGTGAAATTTAACTGCACTAGATGTTTCAGAGCGTTCAGTGTAAACATAGATTTATCCAAGCTGTTTGGAAGTAATAAATGAATAACCTCGTCAGAGAAAACCATCTGAAATGACCACTAACATCCTGATTGTGTTTTCACCTTGATTACTGTCGCCCAAAAATGAAAATTCTGTCATAATTTTCTCGCTCTTATTTTGTTCCAAACCTGTATGAGTATCTTTCTTCTGCCAATTAAAAAAATATCTATTTTGAAGAATGTTTTACCAGAAATTTGACGGTAGCCATTGACTTCCATAGTATTTTTTTTCCTACTATGTACATGCAAGTCAATGGCTACCGTCAACTCTTTGATTACCAACATTCTTCAAAATATCTTCTTTTGTGTTCCATAGAAGAAAGAAATTCATACAGGTTTGGAACAACATAAGAGTGAGTAAATGACAGAATTTTAATTTCTGGGTGAACTAACCTTTTAAGGTGCCAGATCTTATATTAAAGGGAAAATCAGATTACTGTAAACAAGTATTCCTGTAGCTCATATTAGAGCATGGTGCTAGCAACACCAAGGTCATGGGTTCAAGTCCCAGGGAATGCATGTACTGGTAGAATGTTTACCTGGAATGCAATGTAAAAGCTAATTGACACTGGACTGACAGAGGCCAACCAACAGTAACTGACATGTTCTGCAGTTTTTGTCGATCAGTGAAGAAAGAAAGTCATACCGGTTTGGAATGACATGAGGGTGAGTAAATGATGACTGCATTTTAATTTTGGGGTGTACTATCCCTTTAAATATTTCAAGGAAACCATCAGATGATTTACCGTAAGTCTGCTTTATCAAGGCCTATGATCCATCTTCCAATGTCGAAGTGCAGAAGGTCCTCAAGTAAATGTCTTGAACAGTCTCCCTGTCACCATGACCGTGAGTTTAGCCTGAGATCAGTCTGAGCGTGATTACATGGGCATCAGCCCTGGTGCCAAACTTCACTATGTCCTTTAGGATATACAGGGCTGGAATGCACTCTCCATATGGTTTCATTCTCATAGACAACTCCAACACTAAAGATGTGAGGAGACAACAGGCCGAAAGATGATTGCAGTTCTCTGACTGAGCTCAACAGTAAGATATTACCACCCAAACATGAATTATATTGAAGCATTAAAGGTAGCATTAAGCATTAAAGGTAGGGTAGGGAATTTTCAGAGCTGCTAGCAATAGCAAGTTAGCTTTGAAAGCATGAGATCCCACCCTTCCTTCAGAGTGTCTCCAAAGCCACGCCTCCTCCAAAGCCACGCCTTCTTCAAAACACAAACACAAACAGCAGAGTTCAAAAAAGCGTTTCGAGACCATGTTAAACTACCTCATATTTCAAAGCACATAACATGACAATAATAATGCACATAAACAACTTAAAGAGTTCTGACCTGTACCACCTGACTGCTGTAGATTCATTTTGGCGTTGATGATGTTGCCATTGAAACGCATAAATTCGAGTCATGAGCCACTCCGAGTAAAACGATACATTCTCTTCCAAATGACAGGATTAACGGCGTGAACGCAGCATACGCTCGTTGTTTTGGTTCAGGAGGAACTGTAATAGGTGGCTGCTGTTTTGGTGCTCGGTGACTGACGTCTGTCTAACTCTGCATAGCATGAAATGCGCTGAAGACGCGTGATGTCTGTGTGAAGGTGTAGGGTGTACAGAGAAATGTATGGAAATACATGTTAACAGGCAGGTAGGACATTGTATCATTGCATTCAGACCAAACGGTCCTACATCTTCCACAGACGATATATATATATATAACTACAGTTAGACCACTTAGTGATTGCTATCAGGATGTGAAGAGAATTTCAACCAGCATAACAAAAAAATTCAGGAACAAATCACATACACTACCTTTAATATTTAATTAGACGACAACAGATTGATCTGGTCATTTAAAACAGTATGTGGCTCTTTTTAAGCATGTGACTACTTGTTTCATAATTTTATGGATAGTATTTGTCTTTTATATATATAAATATATATATATATATATATATATATATATATATATATATATATATATATATATATGCTCGGCTGAGATGCAAACATCATATCTTGTTTATTAGTAGGCCTGTCTCTAAATGCAGATGGGTTCACCAGCAGACTGTGCATGTGTAGCGGGGCCTCAAAATCAATGTCAGACTTGTTTACTTCTTTGTCACACAGTCAAATGACGACAAAATCCATATATGTATGTTCTTCCACCATTTATTAGTTCACCAAATACAGTGAAAATGGTATTTTAATATGCAATGATTCATTCTTAGAATGTCATGACCTTTTCTGTCGCTTTTTTGCTTAATAAAACGATGTTCCATTATTGAAAAGTATTAAGGTTTCATGCACAACAAACCAGTCAGTTTCCTTAGAATAATGGTAAAAAACAAAGCAAAAAAAATTTAATAATAAAATCAACAAAAGAAACATAATGTCCAAAAACCTGTCAAGTGACAAGTTATTTGAAGATATTCGTAAACAGCGCAGTATTTCTAATATCGCCATTTTTCTAACAAATTCAACAAAGCTCAAGTCACAGTTTACGATTTCCATATAACAGTAGTTCAACACAGATGTGTAGGTGTGCAAAAAACCAGAGAAACATTCATTCATCAAGTCTTTAAAAAAAAACATCCCAACCAAACTGAATTATCCTCTTGCCCCAGTCTAAAGATTTTTTCTCTGAAATATAAACATCCTTGTTGATGAATCTTTAAGACGACATACTAGCATATCATTTTAAATAACAAGTATTTAGATATAAAAATACAAATATTACTTTTTTAAAAAGAAGCGTGCCAGGGTATACAATTCATGGTGGCACCTCTGTTGGCACCGGAGTGAAAGTTCATGCAAAAAGATGGACATGACAAAAGAAATGAGGGGCTGATGAAAAAAAAAATCTAAATACATAAACGTAAAAGCTTTTGGAAGAAACCAAGATGCATTCATGTTGGTTTAATTACACGAGGTGGTAATGCACAATGTTCCTCTGTGCTGTACTGATGATGTGAATCCGTGGCGCAGGTGCGCAAATCAGCTGCAGTGAAGGGCAAAACAATAGATCAGCAAACAACGCTTCAAAGACTATACGCTTCAACACCTGTGGGCATGTGTATGATAATATTCTCAATTTCTGAAAAAGAACATGATGCAAAATATAGCCAAAGAAAATATTCACATTGCACCATCCGTAGCCTACATATAGTTCAATGATCATAATGGGAGCTCAATATATATATGTGTGTGTGTGTGTGTGTGTGTGTGTGTGTGTGTGTGTGTGTGTGTGTGTGTGTGTGTGTGTGTGTGTGTGTGAGGTCTACATTGTCTCTAAAAGCAGCAGTCGGATTGAAGTCAACGCTCAAGGCAGATTCCTGCGTGTGTGTGTGTGTGTGTGTGTGAAGGGGAAGGTCTTTGAGCAAAGATACTGTACAGCTATAGTAACAGAGGGTAAGATTCGGCTCAGTCTTCGGTTGAACTTGCTTACAGCGCTTTTGGAAGATGATGGTCGTGGAACAATAATGACAAGTCCATCCATCTTTTTTCACAGAGCCGCAGCGCGCGCAGCCACAACAACGTCTCCGACATCTTCCTCAAAGCCTTCATTCGGGTGTCGTTTGTATAGGAGAATTGCCAGCAAACCCCAAAGGAAATTCCTTCTCTCCCTTCTTTAATTCTCGTTTCCCCTTTTTGTTTTTAGCCTCCTTGTGGTTCCAGCGTCGTGCCACCGTCCTCCCATCTCTTTGCAATCTTCTTCACATGCACAACCGACAAGTGCTTCGAATCGGTGATAAAAAATTGAAATGTCTGCAAGGCATCGCGCGGGTTTAAACGCCTGGGGCTGATTTGTCGGTCATGCCTTTCAGCACCTCATCTATTCGGTCGTCCTCGATGACCACTGTGAAGAAGAAGAAGAAGATAGACAGCTGATGTCAAGACCCACAATCTTCCATCTGCTTTCAAACTGCGCAAGGAGACTCAAACGAATTCAAATGTTAAAATGAATATTAGATGCGTTTTCAGATCAATATCACCGAAATTACGGCAATTTCTCAGTCGGGTTGCGATTGAGGAAGACTGATGACAGATTAACATCTTTACATTAAAATGTTTTGGCTTGGTTTGGAGATCTGTCCTAACGTCAACAAATGTTTCAATCGTAGGTATAACATGCACTTAAATGAATAATTCGCTTTAAAATGAAAATTCTATTGTTCTCACCTCGATGTTTTTCCAAAACTATAGCCTATGACTTTGTGAACTGTTATGAACTGACAGTCTCGGTCGCCATTGCTTTTTCCCCCCCCCGTGCAATGAAAGTGAATGGTGACCGAAGCTGTCATTCTAACTAACATCTTTTGTTTTGCACATCGCTAAGAAAGTGAGTAGCCTAAATTACAGAAGTCTCTGTTCCTTTAACTTCAGTAAATTATCTTCCATCGGCATAACATTCTCACCTCTCTTCGCTCTGCCGATCTGTCCAAGTTTTGGAGGTCTTTTCCCTTGCGACGCTCCGAAGAACGAGTTGGTGTCCTGCAGCCCGCAGCTGAAGGACATCTGACTGACATCGTTGTCCGCTCCGTATCCGCTCATTTTCCCCTCTCCGTACGGCAGAACCTCGGACATGACAGCTGTGAAGGACGGGCTCGCGACGCAGAAGGCGCTAAAGAACTAATGTAGGTAGGCAGCTACGATGGATATGGCAACTATCCCCGCAAAACTAGTGCACTTCTTCTTCTTTTTTACGTAGATATCCCCCCGCGTAAATGTCAGACTCCTCGCACCGCCAACTTCCAAGTGACTGGAGTGCTCGGTGCAGAGTGCGTCGGGTTGAGGAGAGCGAGTGAGAGAGAGAGAGAGAGAGAGCGCGAGGCTGAGTGTACGGCTACACCAGCGGTCAGGTGAAGTCTGCTGTAAGATACGGGAGATCCCGCGATCATAAAGGAAACCCGGGCGGAACAGTGTAGTCATCCATCCGGGCGTGTGTGTGTGTTTGCGAGAGAGAGGGAGAGAGAGAGAGAGAGAGAGAGAGAGAGAGAGAGAGGCGCAAGGGTGGCCCCATCAGGCGAAAGCTGAGAATGGCGACAGGAAACACTGAACTGCGCTCTGCAGTGTTTGTGTGCACTTGTATGTGACGCATGGTGTTCGCGGGGACCACTGGAAAGCCTGTGGTTTGGTACCTTAAAGATAATATCGCAAGAAATAGCCGATTTATGGAGCTCAATTGAACCTCAAGAACTTTATACAACAACTTTTATTTGCCCATATCTGCTGTTACATTTCCATTGTTGTCACTGTTGTGCTGCATAGCATATAGGCCCCATATGTGTAATTTTTCAACATTTTGTTTGTTTTCTTTTTCTTAAATGTTTTTTTTATAATAAAGTTCACATTAGTTTTGTCCATGCCTTTATAATGTATTGTTGCTACTTTTCAAATGCATTTTATATGAGCCTATTTTGTTTTGTATACTTTGTACACTGTTTTTTATAGCGTACACGACTCAGGCGACTTTCAATCCTAAACTATGAAAACTCATCAAAATATTAATTGATTCTTTTTTTGAAAGCAAAAAAGTGAAATAAGCATGAATCATTTCAATTGTGTGAAAATGATTTTGCCCCAGATAAAGTCTTTGCAAAAGTTAGAGTTCCAAAAGTGTCAAAAGTCTCAGTGAAGAACATGCTTGATGTTTGAAGAAAACAAAAGAAAACCAAGAAGGCATTTGCATAGTTTCCAATCAATCTGTTTTTTTTTAACTATGCAAAAAAAATTAAATAGTTTGATTGTAGTAGGCTATAAGCCAGCCATAACAATAGGTCAATGAAATGAAGGTACGTTCACACCAAGAACGATAACTATAATTGTGTCGTTCTAATTCTATGAGAATAGGAAAATCATCACGGCTATAACGATCACGGAACGATATCGCTGGAGTTTAACGATGTCGCTGCATTTAAGGCGACAGACAATTCAAACGTTATCTTTAGATGGTGTTCACAAAGCCTAGTTATCAGTCTTGGTGAACGTGCATTGTCCATGGCAAGTTTAATAAATGCTAATAAATGTTAAAAAGAATGCAATTAAACATGTAATTTGTCTAGGCCCTAGGCTACTATAGGTCACATTACGGTTTCGTTACTTATAGACAAAGTGAGAAAACTATACGTAACTGCTTTGGGTTTGTTCTTTCATATAGAGAACCGTTTTTCTTCACTTTGCGAATTAACTCGAACAGTGTTTATGTTGTCATCATTTTGCCAATTATTGGCCTTATGGATTCCGATAAATTAAACTTAAGAAGAATCTGGAAAACGTTTTGTTACTGTTGTTTTGGTTTGCTTTAATAGCCCGATTACATTGTGTAGCTGGGAAATGATCACTACAGTGATTCCTGCTGCTGCTGCTGCTGGCGTCATCTGCGCACGTCACATACATGTCCTCGGTCTCCAGATGCCGGATGTTGTTCGTCATATATATATATAGTGCCGGCCCTGAGGCATATTTCAGCACCATGGATAGAGTCACAAGGGCCAAAAAATAACGTCAGTACAGGAGAAATAAACCTCTAGCCTATATTTTACTGTTTTCCTTGAAGCATGACAACTATAGGCTTTTTTCCTCCCTCAACTCATGCATTTGATTGTTGGCATGGCAACAGTCCTCAGAAAAATGCAGTTCTCAAAGGTCATTTTCATATCTTCACTATCCTCCTGAGCAAAAAGGATTTGCATAATCTGTGCTGCTCCACTGCTCAAGTAAATGAATGAATGACAGGCCCATCCACACAGACAGGTAATTTGAAAACTTGTGGTCTGGTCTCCGAAATAAACCATATCTTAAGGAATCCACGGAAAACTCCAGAGCTCCAGTGTTGTGTAGCAGATGGGTGAATATCTGTTTTATTTAGACATTTCAATGTCTAACTTAACTGCTAAACGTTTACTACACTGTGTAGCCTAACTTTCTTTGTTCAAAATTAACAAAATTAACATTGACTTGGCTTTTCGGAGATGGCAAGTACTGAAGGGTTTGAACTGTTGTAAAAGCGACGCAGACACAGTGGTTTTATTCCTTCCTTTATTCCCTTTAACCGCTAGAATTGCATACCGTGCCTTTAAAAAGCTTTGAAAACAGTTTAAAATATTAAGTTTAAAGGGCCAGTTCACCCAAAAATGAAAATTCTATCATCATTTAATCACCCTGATGTCATTCCAAATGATCTCTTTATGAACTTTTTGGAGCATTAAAGTGGTAGTTGTGTAGTGAAGGGGTTGGATAAAAAAAATACTGATGTGTAAGTTAATGAAAGTTTATATGTAAATAAAAGCCTTAATTAAATCTATTTATCATATAATGGAGTCTCTTCAAAAAATGTGGACTACCCCGGTCAATTCATATGGATTTGTATTATGATCTCTTTATAAACTTTTTGAAGTTTCAAAGTGGTAGTTGCGTAGCTGTCAATGGAGGGACAGAAAGCTCTCAGATCTTATCAAAAAGACCTGCATTTGTGTTCTGAAGACGAATGAAAGTCTTACGAAAGTCTAAATGACATGAGAGTGAGTAATTAATGACAGAATTTTCATTTTTGGGTGAACTATCCCTTTAAGTTAGTTCGAGGCTGGATCGTCATTTTTCTACGGCCTATGGAAGTGTGGAGAACTTTGTCTTCAGTTAACTCTTTGTCAACTAATTGAACTTCAACTTTGATTCCTGTTCTTCATTGAGCAAATTGGTCTCTTTATGTGGTTTAACTGTAATTTCCCTTCAGTAGACTGTCAATGGACAGAAATCTCTCAGATTTCATTAAAATATCATAATTTGTGTTCCAAAGATGAACGAAAGTCTTACGGGTTTGGAATGACACGAGAGTGAGTAATTAATAACAGAATTTTAATTTTTGGGTGACTAATCCTTTAATAATGTTCTTCTTCTCACACCACAGCATATTATTGAAATAATTAGAACAGCATTATGTTCTAAATCACTTGATCTATCATTCATCTTTCTTTCTTTCTTTCTTTCTTTCTTTCTTTCTTTCTTTCTTTCTTTCTTTCTTTCTTTTGTCCTTGGTCTTCAGGTGTTGTGAGCATTGCGTTTTGAAATCACAGAAGTGGGATGTGTGTGTAAGAGTGCACTGAGAGAAGTGTTTGTGGTCACACTCTGGCCTCGGCTGACTCATGCAAACTAACTGCTGACTCACAAGCAGGGGAAAAAACACAAAATCCTGAGTCAAATTAAAAAGTGAAAGCAATATTTTTTTTATTTTATTTAAGCAAGCATATACAGATGTAGTGCATATGTGAGAATGGTAACAGAATATATGTACATACTTTTCAGTTGCTATATGGTCAGCAAGCCACTGGTTAAGAATACATTTTTTTTTTCAGTTATGGCGCAATTTCCACCACAATAAATAGTTTTGCCATGGCAAAGTTTTTCCAAAAGTTAGTGTAGTTACATAGGCAACAGAATGTCAGGAAAGAACATGCCTAAAATGAGACGTGAAGTGTGATCATTGAAGAAAACAAAAGATATTATTTGAAAATGTTCAGATATTGTATTTAGCATACATAAAATGCTATCTATAAAAATATGAAAGTAGGCTACATGTTATATTTTAATTTAATTTGTCTACTAATTTAAAAAAAAAAGGTTTTAAAAATTAAATTAGTAATATTTTTATGACTATTTTCATATTTTAAGATTGAATGTCTGGGAAAAGGTTAAAACAGTGAAATATGCACTACCGTTCAAAAGGGGTCGATGCGATTTTCTTTCTTTTTTTCTTTTTTTGTGTGTGAAAGAAGGACATATTAAATTTGTCAAAAGTGACAGTAAACACATATTTTTATTTATGATGACCATTTTTATTTCAAATAAATGCTGTTCTTTCTATTCATCAAAGAAACCTGAAATGTATCACTGTTTCCACCAAAATATTAAGCAGCACAATTTTCAACATCGATAATAATAAAAAATATTTCTGAGCACCTAATCTGAATGATTTCTGAAGGATCATGTGATACTAAAGACTGAAGTAATTATGCTGAACATTCAGCTTGGCCATCACAGGAATAAATTACATTTTGAAATATATTCAAGTAGAAAATGATTTTAATTTATAATAATATTTCACAATATTACTGTATTATTGGTGTGCACAAAACACTCAAAAAAATTATCAAATCTCATTAACCACAAACTTTTGAACGGTATTGTATGTGAAAATCATCAGATATTTTTTGCAAAAGGTTTCCAAGGCAAAGAAAAAATCCTTCTGACATAACAATAACTGTAGTTGAAATAACACCTGTAAACCTAAGTGAGAACAACATTCTTCTCTACCAGTTTCTGGCTCAAATGTGAGAGGGTTGGCTCTTGAAGAGAGAGTAGCAATGTAATTGGCACCAGCTGATGAGTGTCTTTGAGAATTTGTTGCCCAGTTCACCGTATTTTCACACACACCCACACACTCTTCCCTCTGGAGCTTTACGTCAAAAACACTAAATTAGGAGCATGAGATACAGACAGCCTGTTTAAGCCTGTGGCACAGAAGCAGGTCACTGGAGATGAGACTGCACACAGATGAGATGAGAACAGCTGGCACACAGAGACCCCTCCAGGGTTCCAGGAGTCACACTGAGAACCATAAGGAGTTACGTGGCTGGGAAAATGCCATCATGTTTTTTTTTTAACTCTATGTGAAATTCTCTCTGAGCTTTTGCGCTCCTGTCACATCATTTTTGAGTGTGTGCTGTTCTTGTCTTGTCAGCTACTTTATTTTGGTTTCCACATTACGACTTTGTAGATTTCGTGATGTTTCATTAACAAAGTTCGGGAGAAGCACGTTCAAATAATCTATCCAATCAACTCGTCATCAGCAATTACCACGTCCACGTCTATCCTATCAGCATGAGAGGAAGCATATACATTCCTTGAAAGTTTTCAGCATCCCTCCACCACCCCAACTCCTCACTTTTGCTTTGTTCCTTCCACAGCCAATACGGGTTGAGTACTGTGGGTTCGGTTCAAAATACAGAGCTCGGAGTCCTCTCCTCGGATAGCATGCCAAATACGCATACTATTTATTTTATCTGACTTATTTGTAAGTGTGAATTCGTGAAACTTATTGTTTTTTGGACACTTTTATTTGCCATGATATCTTTAAATTAGATTTCTACAGAAATATATAGTGATAAACATACCCCAATATGGTGTAGGCCTATTAAATACCTTGGCATTACCATCCAGTTCAATCATTCTACCACAGTACCACCACTAACAATTTTCAATAGTTTTAGTTTACAATATCAACACTGGAATATACCATCCCAGACAGCAACATAGTGTCGGCCCAGATCCGGCCCACATCTAGGCGTGTGGAATCCACATGTACCAGATTTGGGCCGACACTATGTTGCTGTCTGGGATACCATGAATTCCATTGCACGAGAGTAGATGTTAAAACTTCATGCTGATTTGTACTCGGCTTTCGCCAAGATAAGCACCAACTAAGACATAGCTTTACAGTAACCTATGCTTCTACATCCATTTACGCTTCTTTCCATATGGTGATGTAAATCTCCTTCTGTCTACTGTTAACACGCGTCAGCACACACAACGGCTGCAACCACAGTGCGGTCCCCCCATAACAACCGTCTGGATTGAGCTGAGTAGGGGACATCTCTAGGGTCTTCAAGTGGGCACCTTCCGTCCTCAGTGTTTCGTCGACTAGCCCACGAAACCTCAAGAGGGCTCGACATTGACTCTGGCGTCCCAGAGTCACCCCCCTCCGTCCCCCACTCAACTCAGCCCAGCTTACTGATCTCTACTTCCCTCTTGCTGCTGAGACCTAACCACAATCTCACAATCTCTCCGCAACCCAACCATACGCGCTTGACTAAGGCTGTCGAGCCCCACTGGTGCGTTAATATGCAGTTTCAGTGGCAACGGTTCCGTATGGCATACCACCTACCACAAAACACAATATCTGCCCAACCACCCGTCATTCACGCAATATACACAGGAACGTAATGACTGTAAATACTATACAACCTATACAAATAAACCAACAGTTGCTGCTGAGACCTAACCACAATCTCGCAATCTCTCCGCCACCCAACCATACGCGCCAACCCGTTTGACTAAGGCTGTCGAGCCCCACTGGTGCGTTAATATGCAGTTTCAGTGGCAACGGTTCCGTATGGCATACCACCTACCGCAAAACACAATATCTGCCCAACCACACTTCATTCACGCAATATACACAGAAACGTAATGACTGTAAATACTATACAACCTATACAAATAAACCAACAGACTCTTCAAGTTTTCAAGAAACCGTAGCATGGCGGCCTGTACACAGCCAGCTAGAATCTTTCCGTCTCAACCACAACCAGTTGCTGCTCCTTTCTGCTGCGTCAGATAAGTTCTTTAATGTGCGACGCAACTCTTGGCCACTGAATCCGACATCTCTGAGGAACCGGGTTGTAGAGTGTGCCACAAAACCTCGACAACCCACATCCACTGGATAAACCTGGACTCTCCATCCTTGCTGTTCTGCTTCAGTGGCCAGATGAGCATATGGCACTGTCCTCCCATGGCACTGTTAATTCTATCAGTTGAACAATGCGTGCTGATCCAGACCACAAAACAATATCTGGTCGTAGGTTAGTGGTGGCAATCTCAGGTGGAAAAATAAGCCGTTGATCAAGATCAGCCAGCATCTTCCAGTCCCTAACAGCTTCCAGTTGTCCTGGGCGAGAATTGGTGTTAGCACCTTTTCTTGGTGGTTGCTCGCCTGGGCGGAGGAATATTGTCTTCTGCGTGTAATGTTTTGCTAGAACAGGCGGCAACTTATTGGTCATACTACGCTTGCCTTCCAATGCTAAAGCCAAACATCGCAATACTTGGTCATGGCGCCAAGTAAACCGACCCTGGCTAAGAGCCACCTTATATTCTGTCAAAATGTGCCTTAATGTGGCAGGTAATGAACACAAAGGACAAGAGGGATCCTCTCCTACCCAGAGGTTTAGGTTCTGCGGTGATGGGAGAACATCATATGTTGACCTAATAAGAAAACTGATCCTACTCTCTTCCATTGACCAAAGGTCTTGCTAGCCCATTTTGCGTTGTTCCACACTCTCCCATCTCATCTACTCTCCCTGCTTGGCCTGGGAAATGGCCTTTATACATCTCATCCTCTCCTCCTGCTTTCGCACCTCGTTGACTACCAGCTTCCTCCTTTGAGCTGGGCCTGCCTTGTGCCATTTAGGAGGAGCTAAACTGAGCCCAAAACCCCCTCTTCCATGCTGTACCTGTCCCACGATATCCCCAATTTGAAGGTCAGCCTTTGCCTCTACTACAGATTTCTTTGCTGAACACTTTCTACCAGTTTTTACCACAGGGGCTGCCTCCCTTACACATTTGTCACGTGACTCTGCTAAAGTCATTTCCAGTCTGACCTTGGCACACTTAAATTCCTCGGTTAAAGCAGAGACTGGCAGCTGCAATACTCCTTTACTATAAAGTCCCACTCTGCTGAGGCAGCGTGGAACTCCCAACCATTTCCTGATGTATGAACTTATTAACGCTTCCAGCTTATCCACTGTTGTCAAAGAAACCTCATACACAGTCAGTGGCGACAGCAACCTTGGAAGTAGACCAAACTGAAAGCACCACAGTTTCAGTTTGCCAGGTATAGCACAGCTGTTTATGCTCTTCAACCCTTCCACTGCTTGTCGTCTAACTTCTCCCACTCAAACTGTATCCTTTAGATCCCCATTGTACCATCTCCCTAGATTCTTCACTGGCTTCTGAGAAACTGTTGGTATTGCCTCACCATTAATGAAGAATGTTTTATCTACTACCTTGCCTTTAATTATTGAGATGCTCCTTGATTTAGAGGGCTTAAATTGCATTCGTGCCCATTCAATATTATCTGTTAACTTCCCCAATAACCGATTAGTGCAGGCTACCGTTGTAGTCATGGTTGTCATGTCATCCATGTATGCTCTGATTGGTGGTAGTCGCATCCCAGAAGCCAAGCGCTCTCCTCCTACTACCCATTTTGATGCCCTAATGATTACTTCCATTGCCATGGTAAAAGCCAGTGGAGAAATGGTGCATCCTGCCATTATTCCAACCTCTAAGCATTGCCATGTAGTGCTGAATTCTGGAGTTGAGAAACTAAATTGCAAATCTCCAATTTAGGCTTCCACTAAATTTTAGGGGTGGCACGGTACATAAAAAAACATCCGAACCGTTCGGTTCGCTTGTCTCGGTTCGGTGCGTGTGTGCGTCGCACGGTTCGACGCTTGCGCAATGTAACCCCGTGCCCGTGACCGTAGACAGTGTGTTTACTTTTCGCGCGAAATAAGAGATGTGTGGACAATGGATATACATATGAGGCTTGTTCGACTTGAACCGACGCTGCACAGACCGATCGATGAATAACATCAAAGTACCGTGAGAGCAACGGCTCCGCATGCTTTTCAATCACTCTCGCGACACTTTGATGTCATAAAGCGATCGGTCTGTGCAGCGCCGCCGCCGGTTCAATTCGAACAAGCCTACAGTAAAAGTGGAGTATGGAGTGCTGCAGGTCTCGTCACGTATATAAATGTCAAGTGGGAGAGATAAAGAAGGCTAACCGGAGTTGGAGGATGCGCCAGCGTCGTATAAGTCCGGTGTGTGGGAACATTTTGGATTTCATGCTACCTATGATATTTAAATACAGTGACACCAAGTTTAGATAAGAACTCCAATCATATGTTTCCAAATACTGCACTTTAATTTCAAGTGAAAAAAATGTATCCTCACTCTCAGGGAATAGAAGCATTGTTGATACTGTTTTTGTGTTGAGGTTGAACTTACGTATGTTTCACTTTATGGTTATGCCTTTGCTATTGTTATAGCCTCATTATAGACAATTATGTGTAACATATTTTGACTTATTTAAAAGATAGTGCTTTAAGAGTCTCTTTTTCTTTTAAAAGATAAACATTTTGTAAGAGCTACACTGACGTTGACAGTTTGATAAATGCAAGTTAATTTTAATCTTTGTGTGCTAAAAATGCACATAAGTCCCTGTAGAGATAGAAATACACATTCTCCTTTTTTGCCAAATAAACAAAAGCATGTCATCAATGTCTTCTCTCTTGCTGTATCAAAATTTCAACTAGCTTTCCTCAGAGATGGTCACAATAATATGCTTAAAGTCAAGTCAAATTCAGTTTGTGCATTATTACATGATATACATTTTTTTTTAATACTGTATCCTGAATTGTGGATAATTAAGCTATAGCCTATATCATATGCTGAAGTACATTTCTGGAGTGTTAGAGATTAAAAGAAAAAATAACAACAAGAACCGTACAGAACCGAAAACCGTGATACGAACCGAACCGTGGGTTTTGTGAACCGTGCCACCCCTACTAAATTTGTTATCGACATCGGTACCCTGAAAAAATCAAATGATGCCCAAAGAAGCTCATGTGGCACTGAACCATATGCATTAGCCAAATCCAGGAATGTCACGTGGAGTTCCTTCCTCTCCTTTTTAGCTGATTGAATTCGTTGCCAGATAACACTGATGTGTTCTAAGCATCCTGAGAATCCTGGAATGCCTGCTTTTTGAACTGAAGTGTCAATGAAGCCATTCTTTAATAGGTAGGTTGACAATCTCTGAGCAATAATGCTGAAGAAAATCTTGCCTTAAACGTTTAATAGTGAAATTGCAAAACTGACTGATGCTTGTAGCATCTTTTTCTTTGGGTATAAAGACTCCCCCTGCTCGGTGCCATGCTCTAGGTACAACCTGCTTTTCCCAAGCGACTGTTATCAATTTCCACAGAATTCGTAGAACTCCTGAAGCACTCTTGTACACTCTGTACGGAACTCCATTAGGCCCATTATAACTCCATCAGAACTCCATATATTAGAGGCAAAAGCTACCTCATATCTCAAAGCATATAACATTACAATATAATGAACAAAAAACAACTTAAAGAACACTGACCTGTACCACCTGACTGCGGCGGGTTCATTTCAGTGTTGATAGTGTTGCCATTGAAACGTATACATTTCTATAAAACTCTGAGTAACGTCACAGGTTTCCATCTCTTCCAAATAGTTATGACATGAACGCAGCATAAGCTCGTTGTTTTGGTTCAGGAGGAACTGTAATCGGTGGCTGCTGTTTTGGTGCACGGTGACTGACGTCTGCCTAACTCTGCATATGAAACGTGCTGAAGACGCGTGATGTTTGTGTGAGCAGGGTGTACAGAGGTATGGAAATACATATGTTGACAGGCAGGTAGTACATCGTATCATTGCATTCGGACCGAATTCAATGATTGGACGAACATTGTATGATCCTACGCCGAGAGATGATATACATAAATACATTTAGACCACTTAACTTAGTGATTGCTATCAGGATGTGAAGAGACTTTCAACCAGCATAACAAAAAAAATTTTTCTGGAATAAATCACCTACCCTGCTTTTAAAAGTACCATGGTATTATCACCTGATGCCATAACAATGGTGTCGTCAGGGTTGCCAGGTCTGAGTAACAAAACAAGGCCAGTGACCAAATATCAAAACTCTATATGATACATCCCATACCATCTCAATCCCATAACTGATACATATTTTACAGTCACTGTTGCATACACAATTTCAATTCGAAAATCACTAGTAGTAAACATTCTGTTTTCATGAGAAGCTCAAAGGCCCTCCCTCCCAAAAATCTTGCACAGTTGTATAGTTGGTAGAATGAAAAATACTTCAATACAAGCATTTCAATCAAATACAGTTTATAAAATATGTTAAATCGCGGGGAAAAAATCAACCCGCGGCAAAAGTTTACAAATAGCTCAATTCCGCGGGAAAACCGTGAACTTGGCAAACCTGGTCATCAAAGTACATCTCCCCAATCAATTCTGCACGTTTTACTTGTGAAATTGATCAGTTTTTCAAATTCTCTATAAATGAATGAAAGCTTGAAAGGGCAAGGGGACAGAGTTAACTCTTATGGAAAAGAGTCAGATGCAGAGGATGCATGCCAATCATGTTTTTTAAATTCTTAATTTAATGCAACATGTTTTAATCCATGCAAATAGTTTTTCTTCACTTTTCCAGAGTCTGACACTCTTTTGCCCACTAGTGGTTGAATGTAAAATGTCAAGAGCTGCTGGTAAATGCAGCATCATCAGAAGTTCAGCTTGACCTTGATGAAGTTTTTTTTTTGTTTTTTTAAATATTCATTCTGCATCTCATTTACTTGAAGACAGAAGGAGAGGGGGAGGCTGTTGTGGGTGATTTACAGGGGTTACATGTGTAACAGGATCACAGCAGCTGTTGCGTAAGAACCCTTGAAAGATTCCTTGCTGGCAAACACACGACCTCTCTCAGAAGAGAGACTTTCCATGCCATAAGCACTAATAAATCAGCAGTATCACTGAGTGTACCAACAACTGAGTTATGTATGAGTTAGAATCTGTATGTGAAAACTCCAAATAATGCTGGAGCAGAAGAACAGCAAGTAAACAAGTGTTTTATTGGTCAAACACAAAGTAGCCCAAAACTTTACATGTTGACTCTGAGTAGCAATGCAATAATGATTATTAAGACAGCTTTGTAACACAAAGAACATAGATCGTCGAACATTTAGACTCTGGAAATCATCCAAAACTCTCATTCATAAATTAAGGCACTGACCTAATCATATTAAATAACTTATTATTTAGGTTTTTTTATATGAGCCATTCAATACAGTATTTAACAAGAGTAACCATTCGATGAGTGTCAAACATGGGATGCACTCAAATAATAAACAGGAAGAAAAAAAAAATATTCCATTCACACACATCTGCTTATCAGGATATTCAGTAAAATAACAAAGCATATTTGCTCTGATATTATGCTATTTTATCTCAAACTGTGTAATGATGACAACGTAGTGCTCTGAGAATCTTGACATACATTACCATCACTAAAACGGTGAAACTAAAGTGCGTATCAGGAATCTGTGCGGCTGCTTCCATCGCAGCTGTCCTGTTCACAGTATAACACTTTATTTAAGTTTAAAGCGGTTTCAACATGTAAATCCAGCACAACCGTCCATTTACTGAATATAACCATGTTTAGTTGTTTGAAATTTGCTCAATGCATTAGATAGTTCTAGATGAGTCTCTCAGGCCTGGTATAAAGGCACGACTCGTTTGATTGTCTGTCTGCAGATGGGACAGTTGGGTTGCGGCAAGGCCTGATAGCAGCGTAAACAGCAGCACACGTGACCGCAGTCCAGCAGCACGCAGCTTCGTGGATTACTCAGGCAAATCACGCACGCATTCTCCGGAATATCCATGCCGTTCTCCTCCTCCCCTCTTTCTCCCATCAGTTCAAAGTCCCTCCTCATGTTCTCTTGCTCCCAGCGCAGCTTCAGTTGCTGGTAGTACCTGCGTCCCGCCCACATCAGCACGGCTACACCCGCCAATGCGCAAACACACGCCAGCACCCTCCACACCTCCGCCTGCCCTTCCTGCTCCCGCAGCAGAGTCTCCAAGTCTGAAGTGCACAGGAAGTACTCGGAGCCGTCGGTGGGTGGGCGGAGTTTAGGGAGGCGGTCCGTGTCCAGGATGAGCTCGCCCACTGCGGTTAAGGATGCGCCCACCTTCAGCATCTCCTCTGTTTCAAGTTGACCTTTGGGTTTCTCTCCGCTCAGGTACTGACCTATCAGGTCCGTGAAGCCATAACTGGCCTGGTGGAACTTCTCGTGGATGATTTCCATGTTGGGACCCGTGGCCTCCAGGGGGCAGAGCACCCGCACAAACGCCTTGTTCACACCCAGCAGGTTAAAAGGCACAGCATTCACGCGCTGGTGAATCACACGCTCGCTGTCTGTCCTGAAGATGAGAATTGCGTTTGAGAATTGCTATGTTAGACTGATGTATATACACTGTCGTTCATAAGTTTGGGGTCGATAAGATTTTTTAAATGTTTTTGTAAGAAGTCTCTTATGCTCAACAAGGCTGTATTTATTTGATAAAAAAAACAGTAAGACTGTAATATTGTGAAATATTATAATTTAAAATTACGGTTTCTATTTTAATGTATAATAAAATGTTATTTATTCCTGTGATGCAATGTAGAATTCTCAGCATCATTACTCTAGTCTTCAGTGTCACATGATCCTTCAGAAATCATTCTAATATGCTGATTCAGAGCTCAAAAAACATTTGTGATGCCTAATTTTTTGTGAAAAACTGGACTTTCTATGATGAATAGAATTTTTTAAAATCATCTGTTAACATTATAAATGTCTTTACTGTACTTTTGATGCATCCTTGCTGAATAAAATGATTAATTTGTTTTTATAAATCTTGCTGAACCCAAACGTTTGACCGGTAATGTATGTTTGTATGTAAACTGTAGGTTTTACCAGGTGCGTGCTAAACTGTTCCACACAAGCTTGTGTTCTCGGAGGAGCAGTTTCTGGATGACACCAACACCGCCTTCTTGAAACTGACTCCTTAATGGTTCCCCTACAGGCTGAACTGTACCTACAGAGAAAGAAAGACAGAAAGCAAATCAGTGAAATTGAAAGAGAGACAGAATTATCTTCTTCACATCAGCTGAGACATATGGTGAGAAATATAGGTTACCCTCGATGACCACATACTGCAGACATTTCCCCGGTGAGGCATTTAAAAGATCTGTTAACCTCTCATCCAGTGGCAGAACTGGAGCTTCCTAACATAAAAAACAAATGAGTTCCTTTTTTAGGAACTATTAGGAACAAAAAATTGTTTCTCTATTTCTCATTCTCTTTCACTTCCTGTAGCAGATACTTTTAATCCAAAGCACTAATTACATATACTATCTGGTTTCAATACAAATTATGCTTCATTAACAGTATTGTGATCCTATCTATCTATCTATCTATCTATCTATCTATCTATCTATCTATCTATCTATCTATTTTCTTTGAGTTACAAAGCTGTCTTAATTATCATTATTGCATTGCTACTCAGTACTCACGTTAAGCTTGCCCACATTTTTGCGTTTCTTTCTGTAGATGTAATAAAACAGACCAGAGAGAGCCACACTTGAACCCAAACACACAATCTCCAGTGTCCGGATGGGGAAATCCTCCATCTTCCACCTCGCCCTCTTCCTCTTCTCTAGACTACTGAACACAGAGTTAAATAATAGTGAACAGATGTAAGCAAGCATCAAGATGAATAAAAAATCTAATGGGGATTTGATTCATTTTCTGGTGGATGTCAGGCAGTGACAGGGTGTTCTGGCTGTCATTGATGGATTGATTAAAAAAAGCAATAATAATAAGAGAGAGAGAGAGAGAGAGAGAGAGAGAGAGAGAGAGAGAGAGAGAGAGAGAGATTTTAGAGAGCCTTGTATGTGTTTGTTATGTGTATTAGAATGGATAGTTGCGCGCGCCTCTAAAACATTAAATTTTGGGAATTTGGGGTGTGTTTTTTTAATCGTCGATTTAAGGAAAAGCGACATAAAAACACTTCCAGCACCTCCACAATAATATTAACAATAACAACAGTTTTCCAAACATGGTGAATCATTTGTCGGCTGTCAAAATAAAATGTGTGACCCATAAATGACCTTTAAAGATTTTAATCCAATGATTTGACCACTATTACATATGTACATGCTCATAAACAAATATTAAAGTTCTGTCTGAAACAACAGAAATGAGCATCGCGTGAATAAGGAGCAGAACATCACCTTTATCACTCACACGATCCTCCTGAATTCATTACCGGAAACGATGTTGTTTGGGTCCTATGTGTGGGTCACGTGTTACGTCAGCTGTGAAATTTGCCTGACTGAATCTGGTGACACAACTTTATGCATCCAAACAAATTTTAACATATATTTTATGTGATAATTATAAGTTTGAGTTTTTTTGTTTTGTCCTCTGCAGCTTTCCTTTAATAGAAATTGCATTGGAATGTCATTGAAACATTTTAAGCGAACATAATTCAAAAATAAGTTTAAATAAATATATTTGTATACATATGAAAACATGTATTGACAATAAATAAATAAATAAATAAATAAATAAATAAATAAAACATACATATATATTTTTTTCAATGGCATTTTTTACCTTAGTGACTTTTAATTTGCAATTCAGTATTTCCGATTTCGACACGCGTTTGTTGAAATCGCTGACGCTGACTTCACCAACCAAGGCAGCCAACATGGCAGCAGGAAAGAAAAAAACATCTACTCTTCCATCAAGATTTCAAAAAACGCTTTTCTCCATATGGCAGGACAAACACATGGTGTTATTCAAAGCAGAGTACACGTTCTTGATCACGGCCGTACTTTGGCTCCTGGAAATTGTGATTAACATATGGGTGATCCAAAGAGTTGCATGTAAGTGCATTAAAATCAATCACTGACATGATCTTTGAATAATTATAATAGTCAACAATTCATTAATGGAACTGCAGACTAAAGAAACAGAGCATCATTCTATTTTGCATAATCTCTATATATTCATCTTCAAATAGGATACTGTACTAGTGCATGCTGTTAATGGAATTGCTTATTAATTTATTTCTTATAGACTAAACAGTTACATTCCACTATACGTTCCACTATAATCTGTATTAAATTTGTGTTCTTTATTTCGGAAGGGAGCTCGTGAACAGACGCACTGCTCGTGTCAAGTCACGCGCACCATAAAGCCAAAATGACAACTGAACACTGAATTGCACTCTGCAAAGTGATGCCGATTAAAAGACAAGTGCTATCCTGATTCCTCTGTCTAATGATGTACATGTTGTGTTTGTAGATACAGAGATTGACTGGAAGGCATACATGGATGAGGTGGAGGGCGTTATTAACGGCACATACGACTACACACAACTGAAGGGCGACACGGGACCGCTGGTGTAAGTGTCAACATAAATATATGCCTATGTATATACCATTAGAGTTGGAAAAATATTTATTTAAAAATCAGAGTTATGCCCCTTTTCAACCACCTTTCAAAATCTTCTGGCCCTTGTTTATTTATTGCTATACTCATGCAAGTATAAATTAAAACAATATGTTAGTAAAATCACTTCAAAATATTAAACATGTTTGTTATCTTCTGATGGTGCCCATCATATACTAGATATACTAGATTTCTGCTAAATCTGTCAACTCTGACTGACCAAAATCTGCAAGTCTGGCTTTGACTTTCAGTTCTAGCATTGACTCCTCCAGAAAAAAAAAGCAAATGGGGGCAAAAGTCATGTAGTGTATTCCAGCCTTTAGATGTCCAGTAGTCTACTTGTTCTTGTACACCTCTGGGAATCACATATTTAATGGAAACCTGGCCACTGATCATTTGCTGGATTGTATGTATTTGTGTTTCAGGTATCCAGCTGGTTTTGTGTATATATTCACAGGGCTGTATTATCTTACTGATCATGGACAGAATATTCGTTTGGGTCAGTACGTGTTCGCTGTGTTCTACCTCATCACCCTGCTTCTTGTGTTCCGCATTTACCATCACACCAAAAAGGTAAGAAGAACCCCATATTAAACAAATCCATGTAATTTACCATTATGCGTAAATCTGTCCTGTCCTCTTTTTTTTTTTTTTACCCAAGAATAGCCAGGATATTTTCACATTGAATTTGAAATGTACATCTACCATTCAAATGTTTGGGGTCAGTAAAATGTCTAGTTTGAAAGAAATGAATGCAACACCATAACTAAACAAATTTTGCAAGACTTGAACCTCTGAATTCAAGCATAAGCAACTACTAATTACTACTTAAAATTACAAAAAACGTACCTATATTTCAATACATTGCTGATTTCTAGTTTATTATGGTTTTTAGATATTTACAGAAGATTGCTTTCATTGATCTGATTTTGAATGTCTTATTAAGTGCTTGTACGTTTATTTTTCTCTAGGTTCCTCCCTATGTGTTCTTCTTCATCTGCTGTGCTTCGTATCGGATTCACTCCATCTTTATCTTGCGTCTCTTTAATGATCCGGTGGCCATGATGCTGTTATTTGGAGCCATCAATCTCTTCCTGGATGGCCGCTGGACTCTAGGATGTGCCCTTTACAGGCAAGCAGAAACAACATCTTCATCAAGTGTTTTTTTTTTTTTTTTTTTTTAAGTTGTCAGCCACTGGCAGCATTTTTGGTCATTTTCACAAAATTTTCATGGTCCCCATAATATTTAGTTGTATGTAACTGAACATGAAGTGTATCAAGAGGAAAGAACAGAGCTTCTGCTTTTTAACAAAACTAAACAAGCTGAGAAAATCACGTTTTTGTCAACTACGTCTGGAACGGATTCAGAACGATGTAGATCACTTCCGTCAGCACCCCAAAGCTTCACAGCAGTCCTAAATCTCGTCATGGGTCGACATTTCATTCTGTAACCTTAGGCAGATTTGATTTTTGATGAACGCGTATTTTACATTTGCATAAGCAATGCTTCTATCACTTGTTTTTGCTTCTTTTTCACCTGTGTTTTGATCCGGAGATTCTGTACTTGTTCAGATGATGTGTAATAGCGCCCCCTACCACACAACAGTGAAAACATGTATTGCAGGAAATTCCTGTCAATGGCGGAGAAAGAGTTAAAATCCTACTTGTCATGTGTGTAACATGGCTGTTTGCAACTGTAAAAGGACTGCAAAGTAAAAAAAAAAAGGGTTAAATCGATAGTTATTTTCTCCTGAAAGAAAGAACTGATTCTGAACTGCCTGAAGGGAGTTGTCTGTGTAATTCCAGCCTTACTTCCTGCATGAACTTACGCAGGTTTGTGACAAATTTGCATAATGCCTGCATGTTCTTCATTGGCTGCCTGCGAACAACATTTACTTTGACCCCTCCCTCAATCACACTATCAGAAAGTAGGTGATGTTGCAATGTACATTATGAGAAAATTAAACTGTTTTTCGACCTTGAATGCATGTAAACCGATTGTAGGTGATCTCCAAAACAGAATTAGGAACCTTTAAAATTGCATAATGTGTGACACTTTAATATTAAGCTCATGTTATCCACTACTGCTATTACAATATTTTGATGCCTGATCAAAACTACAGAATAATAATTATTGTTTAATATGTGACTGGTCATTTCAGCGATGTGTGTGCATTTAAAGTAAATATTTCTCTGTTCTATGGACAGTTTAGCTGTGTCTGTGAAGATGAACGTTCTGCTCTTCGCTCCTGGTCTCCTCTTCCTTCTCTTGAGTGAGTTCGGTCTATGGAAAACTTTACCTAAGCTCACTCTCTGTGCTGTCATTCAGGTTAGACACACATAAGTAAACACATTCACTTATTTATTAAGTGATTCAAATGTCTTTTTGCTGTTTCACACCGACTTTTCATGTACCACTCTTTTTCTCCCTTTCTAACAGCTGTTACTGGGACTGCCGTTCCTCCTAGTGAACCCTCTCGGGTATGTTAACCGGGCCTTTGACCTGGGCAGGCAGTTTCTGTTTAAGTGGACAGTGAACTGGCGTTTTCTTCCTGAGGATGTGTTTTTGAGTCGATACTTCCATCTAGTGCTGCTTCTGGCTCACATTACCACATTGCTTCTGTTCGCACTGAAGAGATGGAAGAGGTACAAAAATCAAGGTCACACTTTACATTAAATGGATAGTTCACCCAAAAATGAAAATTCTGTCATCATTTACTCACCCTCAAGTTGTTCCAAACCTTTATGAATATCTTTCTTCTGCTGAACACAAAAGAAGATATTTTGAAGAATGTTGGTAACCAAACCGTTGATGGGCCCTATAGTATTTTTCCAACGCATTCTCATCCTTTGGCGTCATATAGGTGACGCCATATGACATTTCGTCGAAATCTTACGCACATGGCATCCTTTAGCGTCAATATAACACGCACTGTTATGGGTAGGTTTAGGTCTGGGGTAGGGTACGGTTATGACGCCTTGGGATCTGCGTCTCATATTCACGCTAAACGATGCCATGTGCGTCGGATTTAGACGAGCGTCACCTGTATGACGCCTTGGGTTCTGCGTCTCATATTGATGCTAAAGGATGCCATGTGCGTAAGATTTCAACGAAATGTACAAAGCGTCACATGTATGACGCCGAAGGATGAGAACGGGCTGTATTTTTCCCCTCATGATTTGTTGAACAAAATCATTATTAGAAGCCTATGGTCAATATTAAGGCTTTTTAAGTAAACTAAATATGCTAAAGGTCTGGGAATATGATTTAAATGAACTGACTGCATCGATTAAAAAAATGTGTTCTCATTACAGGTCTGGAAACAGTATTTGGTCTATTCTAAAAGATCCATCTGAGAGAAAAGAGACTGCACACAAGCTTGATGCTGATCATATCCTTTTTATGGTCGATTAAATCAAACGTATGATTGATTTGTTTAAAATAGTTTGAATATCCCAGGTATTCCTGAAACTTGAATAATTAGTCCTAGTTGATCAGATGAAAACCGATCCTTAACCCAGATCTTACAGACAGTTCTGGTTTTGTTCACCTCTAACTTTATCGGCATGTGCTTCAGTAGATCTCTGCATTATCAGTTTTATGTCTGGTACTTTCATACGCTCCCCTACCTTCTGTGGAGTGGAGGAGTCAAGAAGCTTGCCCACCTTCTCAGGTACAGCACAGACATGTTCATATGTGTTTTTTTTCCCTCATATCACTTTTTAGTTGTTTGTTCTTGTGTTTGTATATACACTGATGAGCCAAAACATCATGACCAGTCACAGGTGAAGCAAATATTGTTGATCATCTTCTAACAAGGCCACATATCATTGTCTGGGTAAATTAAATGTTAAGCAAACAGTTCTCATAATCAACATGTTGGATGCAGGAGAAATGGGCAGGAATAAATATCTGAGTGACTTTGAAAAGGGCCAAATTGTTATGTCGTCAAGGCTTTTGGTGATATGCTGAGAATCCCTGGGTCCGGTCATTCATGTGGATGTAAATTTGACGTACCACCTACCTAAATATTGTTGCAGATTTTTTTACTGTTAGTTCATAATTCCTCATGCATTAACTAATGTTAACGTGGAGAAACTTATTGTAAAGTGTTATCAAACTTTGTCTTGTGTATATTTCACTCTCTTTTTTAGGGTGTTGATTTTGGGTCTGATAGAGCTGTCCTGGAACACGTATCCATCCACCAACTACAGCTCTCTATCGCTGCATGTCTGCCATCTCATCATCCTGCTCTGTTTGTGGCTCAACCCAAGCCCAGCTCTTCCGTCTCAGAGGTCAGAGAACAAGGCTAAGCGCCACTGAACTCTGGTGTGACCGGGGCACTCGCTGTACCAGAGTGACAAATGGGTGGCCATGGATCTGTGCCCCGAGGATGATGCTCAAATCGTATCAAGGGGTTTTGTTAATGGAAGTAGTAGGATGTTAATACATGTGGGTACTGAGATTTTACAATGCTTCTCAGGATTCTTAAGGACTAATGGAATGCACTGTCTAGGATGTCGGAACGGGAAATGTGAATGTTGTGTGGATCTTTATTGGAAGGAAATTTGTAAAAAAAAAAAAAAAAAAAAAAAAAAAAAACTTTGTTGTCACCCTTGGACGCATTATATTCAGGTACAAGGGCCTGAAGATGTTATATATACTATATATAAATATAACAAAATATATCTGCATTTCAACTGTGACATTAAATTCAGTTCAATTATGAATCAAATATGAATTCAATTAAAGTTAATTCATAATTATACCTTTATTCAAAGCTATTCAGGGATTTGTTTCCATGTAAAAGGCTAATTCACCCCCAAAAAATGAAAAATGTGTTATTTACTCACCCTCATGTAGTTCCAGAACCTGAATGCATTTCTTTCTTCTGTGGGGACTTTGGACCCATTGGTTTTCATAGTATGGACAAAATAAAATCTCAAAATATCTTATTTTGTGTTCTGCAGAAGAAATAAAGGGTGAGGATGAGTAAATGATGACAGAAGGTTACATTTTTGGTGAAATGTCTCTTTAACTGTTTCCCGACCATGCAGTGTTGTGACTGTAAGCTCAACAGGATCACATCCACTAGTTACATGTATAGGGCACAAAGGAACAGCATAGATCTGCTTTTCCATTTCTTTTTGCCTTAAGGCAACCATAAACGTCCAGTAGTGCTTGTGTTTGTTTACTGTCTCGAGCCTTTTTCATTATTTTGTTTTCTTTTCTAGAGTGAAGTTAGGAGTGCTGAAATGCTTAACATTTTGGTTGTGATTTAAATTTTTCTGTGATGAAGAGTGAATGAGTGTTCATATAAACATCTGTTTGCAGTTGGGTTTTTATTTTCTTTGCATGAAATACATTTGCTTAATCCAAAGTGTTATCGCTAATCACAATGCAACTGTAGTCCATGATATTATTCCATTTCCAAGGTTAATGTCAGGCTCACAGCTACAAAAGTCAGGGCAAAACCAGGTTGAAGGTACAGTGAATGAATACAGCCCTTACTGTTTGAAATCAAACTTATATCTTAACCTGAAGAAGCATCATTTGGTATCATTCAGAGCATTTTATTGTATAGATTTGTAAGTGATACAAAATAAAAAGTTATAATTTCATAACATTCATTGTATCTCTAATATACTACTGTAGTTATCATCCCTTTTTTGCACATGAAAAAATATAGCCCCATTGTTTGCACATTGTTTATGTGGTGTTACCAGAAAACTCTTGCATGTATGCAAGCTTTAAAGGAACAAACTAAATGCCTAAATCTAAAATATTTCAAGGAGAGTAAAAGCAAGCAGTCAAAATAAACAAATGATCATAAGAAAAAGGAATTTAACCCTATTTTTCCCAAAACTGGACTGAGAAAATCAGTCATTGAAAGAAAAAGGTGGTTTGAAATTGTCCAGTTTAGTCTAAAACTTGATTAAAAATAACAAAACAGATTCAAGCAGCTGTACACTACCGTTCAAAATTTGGGGTAGGTAAAATTTTAAAAATGTTTTTGGAAAAAGTCTCTTATGTTCACCTAGACTGCATTTATTTGATCAAAAATACAGTAATATTGTGAAATATTATTACAAATTAAAATAACTTTTCTTTTTTTAATTTATTTTTCAAACTGTAATTTATTCCTGTGATTCGTAAAGCTGTATTTTGAGCATTATTACATGCTGAATTGATGCTGAAGAAACAGTTATTATTAACAGTATTGAAAACCATTTCGTATTTGTTTGAAAATGGATGTATTTTTTTCAAGATTGAAAGCAAAAGAACAGCACTGATTTGAAACTTTAAACATTTTGTAACGTCGTAAATGTCTTTACCATCACTTTTGATAAATATAATGCATCCTTGCTGAATAAAAGTATTACATTTAAAAAAAACAAATCTTACTGACTTCTGAATGGTAGTGTAAATTAAGGCAAGAATGTGTCATTTTGGCCTGCTGTTTATGTTGGTGATTGGTTTTATAAAGCATCCAAAACTTTTCATTTTGCTATTGCTAGCATAAAGTGCTGTCAGACCTGCAGTTGATAACGGTGAACTACATTCTACTGCATAATTAAACTGAAGCCCATAGATTAAGGCAAAGCTTGTACAGTATTTTGGTCTGGGCATGAGAGAAACCGAAACACAACCCACAATTCAGCTTTATCTCCGTTCCTTTTTAAAGGACATCTTAGATTAATTCTATTCTGCTATAAAGATGAATTGCGAGTCTAGCCAACAGGATTCATTTCCTGGTTTAAATTCAATTAAAGACCCAAGAACTTCAGCTCCTCACATGTTATTGGGGTTGTAGCAGAGCACGTTCAGTTTAATATTTTCATCCCAGTGACGCAACAGCAGAAAAAGCTGCCTGGCCGCTGCCCTCAACCCTACCAGGTCAACGCCCTCTGCCAGCGATTGACACTTCAGCCAGAAATCTGCCTTGGCAGCCACCAATTCCCACTCCACAAAGAACCCAGCGCAGCGGTGCTCAAGCCAGGCCAGAGCTACCGCCGTGGCCCAACTGGAGCTTTCTACGTCCATCTGCTCCAGTTTCTCTCCATGAGGATCTGCAGGATCCAACGGAGGACCTTCACACGTGTCAGCCTCAGAGCCCCGCCCACTATCAACCTGTGGAACACCACCCATCAATTTGGGAGAACCCTCCTCCGAAGTGTTGGACCAGGACTCTTGCATGTGTCTTGCTGTGGCGGTGGCGGGTGATGAGGTACAATGAAAAGGAGGGCTCAGGCTGCTGCGGTGGCTCAGGTATGGGGACGCTCTTTTTAGGCGGTCCAGAGGGATCTGGATGCACTCGGAGTACGATTCGGACAGCAGAAACGCACCTGACGCCAACTGAAGGCGTACCTGTGGGACACGAGAAGTAAAGTGGGTGACACTGGCTTTACATTGAGTAGTTCTGTAAATCAATATGCAGTGCTGGGAAGTAATTTATTACATGTAATCTGGATTACAAAAAAATAAAAAAATGTACTTGTAATTAGATTATATTACGTTTTATAATGCGCATAATCAGATTACAGTTACTTTTTTATGGATTACATATTCACATTATGACAGTAAATTATTCATTTACTGACTCTGCCTATTTTTTAAATGTATTTTCTAAAAAATCCTATTATGTCATACCGTTTAGCTTTGACTATATTCTCAATATAGAATGGCCATGTAAATTAATTTGAGATCCATGCTTCTAAATTTGGGGACAAAAGCACCTCTCAATCTGTTAAACAATGCCAATGTACTGTACAGCTATAAAATACTAATCCAGTGACCTTCACTAATTGATTCTGGAAGTCTGGACAAAAATATTTAAAACATGGCAGACTTTGGCCATGTAATTCATCATTCTTCATTTTTATTAATGTTTGCTCATATAATGCAGGTATTCCCAAACTTTTTTGTCAACCTAACCCCTTAGACCTAAAATATTTACTTGAAGTCACTTAAAGTGAACATTTGAATAAGTTAACAACACATTTGCATGTTTGCATTTCACTGATGCTGGTTATTGTTCACACTGACATGCAGGTAAACAAATAAAATATTTATATATCTACTGTTCAAGTGTTTTATTTTGTTTTTATTTTTAAATAATTTATTCATTATAATTGTACATATTTATGATTTAATTAATTATTCAAAAATATGACTTAATATTTGATTTAATTTGATATGATTTAATTACATTTACATTTAGTCATTTAGCAGACGCTTTTATCCAAAGCGACTTACATTTGAGGATTAAACCAAGCGAGTCATCATGGAGAGGCAAAAACAACGCAAGAAGTGCAAAGAGTACAAAGTTCAAACATTGCTCAGAGTAGCATAAACCAGACAAGCGAAGATTTCAAGAAAAAGGTTTGTTTTTTTCCCGTTTTTTTTTTCCTATGTTAAGTGCTCACGGAAGAGATGAGTTTTCAGTTGTCTTTTGAATGCTGTCAGGGATTCTGCATTCCAGTCGAAGGTGGGGAGGTCATTCCACCAGCATGGAACCGTGAATGAGAATGTTCTGGACAGTGATTTTGTGCCTCGCTGTGAAGGCACCACGAGCCGTCGCTCCTTGGCCGATCGTAGGCTTCTGGTAGCGATGTAGACCCGTAGGAGCGAGTGAAAGTAGGAGGGAGCTGAGCCGGTGGACAATCTGTAAGCAAGTGTCAGCGCCTTGAACTTGATTCGAGCAGCGAGTGGTAGCCAATGCAGGGAGATGAACAGCGGAGTGACGTGGGCTCTTTTGGGCTCGTTGAAGACAAGATGAGCAGCAGCATTCTGGATCATTTGTAAGGGTTTAGTTGCACATGATGGAAGACCAGCTAGAAGAGCATTGCAGTAATCAAGCCTAGAAATAACCAGGGCCTGGTCAAGAAGTTGTGTTGCATGCTCAGTTAGGAAAGGCCTGATCTTCCTGATGTTGTGCATTGCAAACCTGCATGATCGAGCTGTCTATGAAATGTGGTCTGTGAAGGTTAGCTGGTCATCAAAGATTACTCCAAGATTTCTGACTGACCTTGATGGGGTGATTGAGGATGAGTCTAGCTGGATAGTGAAGTCGTGCTGTAGAGACGGATCGGCAGGGAGGACGAGAAGCTCAGTCTTTGCCAGATTGAGCTGCAGGTGATGTTCCTTCATCCATGCCGAGATGTCCGCCAGACGTGCAGCTACTGTGGGATCGTATGGTTGAAATGAGAGGTAGAGCTGGGTGTCATCAGCATAGCAGTGGTAAGAGAAACCATGTGCCTGTATGATGGGTCCCAGTGATGTGGTGTAAATGGAGAAGAGGAGGGGTCCAAGGACTGACCCCTGGGGAACCCCTGTGGTCAGTCGATGTGCTTTGGATATCTCGCCTCTCCATGCGACCCTGAATGACCTACCTGTGAGATAGGACTCAAACCAGTGGAGGGAAGTTCCAGTGATGCCCATTGATGAGAGGGTGGACAGAAGGATCTGATGATTCACAGTGTCGAAGGCAGCAGACAGTTCTAGGAGAATGAGAACTGATGATTTGGAAGCAGCTTTAGCGATCCGCAGGGCTTCTGTGACTGAAGTTAATGCGGTCTTGGTCGAATGCCCTTTCTTGAAGCCAGATTGGTTAACATCCAGCTGGTTGTTTTCAGAGACAGGAAAGATGATACTTGGTTGAAAGCAACTCGTTCAAGTGTTTTTGCAATGAATGGTAGGAGAGAGACAGGTCTGTAATTCTCTAGAAGTGATGTGTTTAATGTTGGTTTTTTAAGCAGTGGGGTTACCCGAGCCTGCTTAAATGCTGTAGGAAAAATGCCAGTATGGAGGGATGAGTTGATGATGTGTGTGAGTGCTGGTAGAAGTGTGGGAGTGATGGCTTGAAGAAGGTGTGAGGGGATGGGGTCTAGAGGGCAGGTGGTAGGATGACTGGAGAGAAGAAGTTTAGATACCTCTTCCTCGGTTAGTGGAGAGAAGGAGGAGAGAAGGTTATTGGCTGTGGGAGAGGTTGGCCTAGGTTCCTGTGTGTGTGGAGGAGAGAACTGACTGCTAATGGTTGTTGCTTTGTTAGTGAAGAAGTTAGCAAAATCATCAGCAGTTAGCGAGGAGGTGGGTGCTGGTGGAGGTGGACAGAGGAGAGAGTTGAATGTCTTGAAAAGTGTTCGTGTGTTAGAGGCGGTGTTGATCTTGTTGTGGAAATATGAAGATTTTGCGGCGTGAACATCAGCAGAAAAGGAAGAGAGCAGAGATTGGTTCATACTCAGGTCAGATGTATCTTTTGATTTGCGCCATTTCCTCTCCATTGCCCTGAGTTTAGTCCGGTGTTCACGAAGAACCTCAGATAACCAGGGGTTAGAGGGGGTAGTGCGTGCTGGCCTGGAGGAGAGAGGGCAGATAGTGTCTAAAGAAGAAGTTAAAGTGGAGCATAAAGTATCCGTTGCGGTATTCACATCTAGAGATGAGAATTGTGAGGGTGAGGGAAGAAAAGATGACACAGCAGAGGAAAGACGGGAGGGAGAAAGTGATCGCAGGTTTCGTCTGAAGGTAACTGGTAGGGGAGTTGGTGGAGTGTGGATAGAGAGTTGTAGATTGAAAGTAATGAGGAAATGATCTGAAACATGGAGAGGTTTCACCAAAATGTTGTCAGTGATGCAGTTGCGTGTGTAGACCAGGTCCAGTTGGTTGCCTGACTTGTGAGTACCTGTGGTGATGAGCCGTTTGAGATCGAATGAGGCTAGGAGAGAGATGAAATCTGTAGCATACGGCTTCTCTAGATGGATGTTGAAATCGCCAAAGACTACAAGTGGAGTGCCGTCCTCAGGGAAAGAGGACAGCAGCACATCCAGCTCCTCAACAAAGCTTCCCAGTTGACCTGGGGGGCGATAAATGACTACAATCTGGATCTTAAAGGGAGTTGTAAGTGTAATAGCATGATATTCAAATGAGTTGTTATTGCATAGAGAAGAGAGAGTTGAGTATTTCCAATTGTTAGAAATGAGAATACCAGTCCCCCCACCCCTACCAGACTGGCGAGGGGTGTGAGAGAGAGAAAAGTTGTTAGAGAGAGCAGCAGGGGTTGCTGTGTCTTCTGGACGGATCCAGGTCTCAGTCAAGCCCAAGATATTAAGAGTTGAAAGAGATGCAAAGGCAGGAATGAAGTCAGCTTTATTGACTGAATTCCATAATAATTACTATTCATCAAAATGGTACACAATAATCCCATTCAAATCTGTTATAATAGAGTTAGGTCAAAAGTAATCGGAGAATAGTCTGATTAGATTACCTGAAATCAGTAATCTAATAGATTCCGTTACTAACT
Organism: Siphateles boraxobius; assembly: GCF_051911475.1. Classification (NCBI taxonomy): domain Eukaryota; kingdom Metazoa; phylum Chordata; class Actinopteri; order Cypriniformes; family Leuciscidae; genus Siphateles; species Siphateles boraxobius. Next base: position 3,189,735 of record NW_027509215.1, read on the forward strand.
ACAATTTTCATAATGTAATTTGTAATCCTTAATGGTTTCCAATTTGTAACTAATCTACCCAGCACACAGTATGCAATTACACCAACCAATGGCAAGTAGTCAGGCGTGTCTCTCTCTATGTGTCTGTCAGTCTCTGCAGAGAAACAGTGAGGTTTGAGAGGAGCTTGTTTTCCATTATTGCCCTTTAGTCTTCCCAGATTGAACCTGGAGAGAATATAATGAAATTCAGTGTGATGACATAAAAAAGTATAAATCATTACAATTTGTGATACTTATGCAGACTTTGAGCCGAAGAAGCTCTCCACAGAGCGCTGAGAGCGAGACGACACCGCTGATGGACTGACGCTCCCTCCTGTGCCTGAAAGACACCTTCATCATTACTCCCACAATTCACCATTCAGATGTTGTTTCATTTTCAAGGTATAAATAATACTATATTCGCACTTAAATGTTGTTCGGTGAAAAAGTTTCCTACTCAAATTCCACAGCATTGACCAGCAGAAAGCTGCTTGCTTTGAAAATGAATTCATGCTTTATGCATCGTTACACTACAGACATTGGACCTTTTTTTTTGTCTGTGAAATTTCACCAAAATCTCGCTAATGTGACTGCACCTTAATGCATCCTTTTTTTCTCGTATACTCACTGCTATCCCAGGATGTCATGCTACAAGGGGATGCAGGTGTGTCCTCTCTGTCTGGGTCCAAGAAAACAGAATAGAAATTCAGAGTTGCACTGCACAGAACGCAAAGACATTGTTGCAAAGCCTCATGGTTTCTTGTCTTGGTATTTCAGATTATTTTTCTTTTCAGGTATCTGCATTGGTGTTTATGGAAGTGGCTGTTGAGCCTTGGGGTCTGTTTATGGACTGTTAAGTGGATATTGCGTGCAAAAATGGCACGAGTTAGCTGAAATCGTAAGCTCCAAACTAAAAAAAACAGTAATATTGTGAAATATTATTACATTTAAAATAACTGTTTTCTATATGAATTTTAAAATGGCAAAGCTGAATTTCCAGCATCAATACTAATCTTCAGTGTCATATGATCCTTCAGAAATAATTCTAATATGCTGATTGGCCACTCAAGAAACATTTCTTATTATCAATGTTGAAAACAGTTGTGCTGCTTCACATTTTTGTGGAAACCATGATACATTTTTCAGGATTCTTTAATGAATTGAAAGTCCAAAAGAACAGCATTTATTTGAAATGGAAATCTTTTTCACTTTTGATCATTTTAATGTGTCCTTGCTGAATACGTGTTAATTTCTTAAAAAAAAATACTGAACATAAACATATGTGGAATGTTACTTAAATGTACTATATGTGGGTTTACATATATAATTGATAAGATACCTGTCGAGGTGAGTGTATCTTCTGTCTCTTCACTGCCTCTGCTGGAGGGGTGGCGTCCAAATCCCACCGAGCACAACTTTTGTCTTCTGCTTCCGGAATGAGAACTGAGTCTAGTAACAAACCGCACACCTGACACATACACACGCACGCACACACACACACACACACACACACACACACACACACACACACGCACGCACGCAGGGGAATTTCATTCATCAGTAAAATATGTACTTGTTAGATTAGCATATCTGTTTTGTGTCACAGTCTTTATGAGAGATTGTGTGTGGTGTACATGTGCTGTTTGTGTGTACCTGTGTGTCGTGCATCTGTGCTCTGAGGTTGATTTCTTGCATTGGTGTCTGTAGTGGTGAAGCTTGTGTACATGCAGACAATTCCACAGCTTTTGCTGGTCTGGATCGCTTTCATTCTGTACCGCTTGGAAGGACCTACGCACACATCGGTACCAAAAGAGAAAATGTTGATGAAACAGTCAATAATTTGATTTAAAACCCAAACACTTTGTTTTTTACTCGTATTCCTATCAGACCTCTTTCAACTTCAATATCTGTTTCTTTCTCCGCCATGTTTTCAAAGTCTGTGATGACAGATCGTGCGGTCAGCTGGTGGATAATCTCATCCCAGGCCACTGTGCTGGGTGGCAGGGTTGCTGAGTTCTCCGTGTCCCACAAAAGGGACAGATCCACATGGACCTCCCAGGATACGGCCCGTCCTCCCAGCTTGCCGTGGATCACTGAGTGGCACTGGGCCCCTGAAGCCTGGAACTCTCCTGGAGGAGCGGCTGAAAACAGGCATTCAGGATCGGTGAAGGTGTCCCAGTCTAGTGGGGAAGCAGGGAACAGGAGGCCATCTGGATAGACAGTGATAGGGGAAAAGATTTTGGACCATATTTGATATGCATCTGTGTAATTATGTTAATGCACAAAGGTATATGACTGCAGACTGTTTTCCCTCACTGGAGTCAGTCAGACTGGGGTGGGATAAACCTCCTCGTGAAGTGCTTTGGGTGTCTGTGTCACTCTCCTCCAGTCGGCCCCCCAAGGCCTGCTCAAATGAGACCCTCTCTAGTGCCCTCCTCAGGCGGTGCATGTCCAGGTCACCCTGCGGAGATGAGAAACTTCGGCCAGCCAGTGCAGAGCGAGCTAGCGCCCTCTGTCTGAGACGAGACTCATCACGGTCTAAGAGCTTGCCAGCCTACAGAAACATGCATAGACTACAAGTTAGGATTTTTTTATTTCTATTTTGTTTTGAAGGAATAGTTCACTTAAAAATGAAAATTCTGTCATGATTTACACACCCTCAAGTTGTTTCAAACATGAATGAATTTCTTTTTTCTGCTGAATGCAAAGGAAGATATTTTGAACAATGTCAGTAACCAGACAGTTAATGTACACCATTGACTTCCATAGTAGGAAAAAAAATAAAAACTTGGTTTGGTTACTGACATTCTTCAAAATATCTTCTTTTGTGTTCAGCAGAAGAAAAAAATTCAAACAGGTTTGAAACAACTTGAGGGTGTGTAAATGAATACAGAATTTTAATTTTTAAGTGAACTATTCCTTTAAGTCTGTCTTGTCTTGTTTAGATTACTGGTATTGCACATGTAAACTGATGTTAAACTCTCTCTACTCAATGTGAAATGAGTTCTTAAATACAAATGTCATGCTGATGTCACCTTCCCTGATGCAGAATCTGTGTCCCCTGAAGAGGTGGCATTCTGAGTCCACGGAGATTCCCAGCGGGAGAGGCCTCGACCCTGTGTTGGCTCCATTCTCTCCAAGCCATGTGGCAGAGAACCCATGCCCAGCACAGAGCTCTCTGCCTGGGGAGAAACAGACGAGAAGGCCCTCTCGCTGCTCAGAGAACAGTGTGTTAACATATACTGATCTTGAACGTACGAAGCCTGTTGAATACGCCAGCGCACATCACTGGTGCTGTAGTCAGTGTCACCACCTGTAGAGAACACCCAGATAATGTATGTTTGAGATTACTGCTACTACTTTTTTAAAGGGACAGTCCACCTAAAAATTATCCATCCTGCATGCAGTCATCGTTTATTCACCCGCATTGTTTTTAAAACCTGTATGACTTTCTTTCTTCTGTGGAACACAAAAGAAGATATTTTGAAGACTGTTAGTAACCAAACAGTTTCGGTTCCTATTGACCTCCATTTTATGGACAAAAAATACAATGAAAGTCAATGGGAACCGAAACTGTTTGGTTACTAACATTATTCAATATATCTTTTGTGCTCCACAGATGAAAAAATGCATACAGGTGTCTTTTTTTGGGTGGACTATCAATTTAAGTATGCATTATGTATACTGTGCATCAGTGGTTCTCAACCAGGGGACCGGGACCCTCAACAAACTTCCAAGTGGGCCTCAAAATGTGTTAAAAGTATTTAAAATAAGTTAAAACAAGCATTAAAATAAGTTCTAACAATTAAAAATAAAGACATTTCTTATTATTATATTATTATTATATTATAGTATTATAATGAATATATACATTAAAAGCCAAGCTCTAAAATATTTTATCAGGAAGACATTTTAAGTGAGGGGGCCTTCAGATATTGTTGTGAACAAAGTGGGGGCCTTGAAGTCAAAAAGGTTGAGAACCAAAGTACCACATACAACCTGAGCACATTATATGCTATCCCACAATGCAATGCACTTAAATCTTAAACGGGTCCCTTAGGCTTACCCGGGCTGACAGCAATATCAGTGGCATGTGCGCAGGAGAATTCCGACGAAATTTCTCGAGAAATTTCCCGCAATGCTTCTTCAAAGTCTCCTTCCACCCTGCTTTCTTTTACAGTATCTCTCTCGCGCTCCTCCGGGGGAACCAGAGGCTGAAGGAGCTCAGAAGTGGAAGGTGAGAGCTCGAAAACCGATCCCGCTGAACCACGTGGGAGGCTTCTGTATGAACGAGGCTTCACCTGCTTATGAGAAATTGTGCACACACTAACTAAGACTTTGTACAAATGTACAAATTTCTTCATTTGTCCTATATTGAATAGAGGAAACTGTGATAGTGAGGTAATGTACAGTCTCTCACCTCATTTTTCTGGGCCCTGAATCTAGATATGTCATAGAGAGTGCAGTAGCCAATCAGGCAGTTGCCAGGATAGAGTGGAGGGATTTCATTTGGTGAGAGAAGTGCCTCGACATTGTCCGGCACATACCAGTCAATCCGTACATCCGTCAACACGGGTTCCAGAGCTTTTTTTAGACATTTAATCAACTGTAGAGAATAAATGAAATATTAATAAAAACACAACAGCAGCTCTGCTGATGTCCACAGAAAGTTTCAAGGTACTACCATGTCTTTTGGACATGGGTACTTTCATGGTATATTGAACCAGTACCATGATAATACCATGGAATTTTTCTCCAAGTAAATTGGAGTTCAACGATGGTACCAAAGTTTTACCATGTAATGCCATCACTTATCATGGTATCGCCACAGTAATGAAATTAGTTCATTCAATATTTTGTCTAAATTAATTTTTTTAGCTACCAGCAAGATTTTTTTGTAACCAAAATAAAAGCTTTACAGTAATTAAGAAAGCCATAAATAATAGTATTGAAATTTGACTGTTGTTTTGTAAAATAATAATTTTTATAACTAAATTTTTTATTTTATAGTACAATAGTATTATTGCAAAAGTAATATACTGATATATTGAATATATTGATTTGTTTAATTTTTTTTATTTAAGTAATACGATTTTTTTTATTTTAAATACTAATGAATATAATAATTATTTCTAAATAATTGTTTTTATTTGATAATACAATAGTATTATTGCAATAGTAAAATTAGTTAAATATTATTGTGAATTATAATAATAATAATTATTACTATTATTATTATATAGTCATATCGAATGGGGGAAAACAGGTTTTCATTTTAACATGCCTGACAATATAATGTATTGCACTTGTATAACAACAAACAATAACAAATCTTTTTTTAACTTTTAAAAGCATGTCATAAAAGCAGAGTTGATAATAGCGGTTCTGTATCTGCCCTCTGTAGAGGGCGCTGTGTACTCTCGCACCTTCGGCTGAAGCCTCTCTTCCTCACTGAGAAACTCCACACTGCCTCCCGTAACCTTGGCAATGCCCTGCAGTAGCCTTCGACAGGCCTGAGGACCAAGACCCAGGCCGAAACACCTGTACACCAAAAATAAGTTATAACATAGGTAGGCGAATATACTTTATATCATACAAATGTACTGTATATATAATGTACTATATATCTCTTTTCTCTCACTCTCAATCCCTCAAAGCACATTGTCAATCCATCTTTTAACAAAAAATGAATAATTCACTCACCGGCCACTCTATCAGGTACACCTGTTAAACTGCTCATTAACACAAATATCCAATCAGCCAATCACATGGAAGCAACTTAATGCATTTAGGCATGTGCTGTATATTCGAAATGGCCCGCTATACTCTCATTCACTATACCCTATATTACTCCACTAAGTAATATAGTCCACTTGAAGGAGTGAATAAAAACGAGTGAGTGAATTCAGACTGCTGGAAGGGATGCCGCTTTTGCATAGTTTGTGCTTGCTGTTTAATAATAATTAATTGAAACGTAGCAAACTGACAGCTCTAGTAGTAATGAAAAAATGTGTCCTGAACTCTGCTATGGAAACTAGCATTTATGATTCAGCACACTGTCACTGTGCATTATGGGTATTCTATAGCCGTTGAGTATACATCAGTTGTACACTCATTATTGCGGTGCATTGTGGGATTGAATGAGTGCACTCAATAACGTCCACTGTGGGTTCAGACACCACTACAAATGGCTGTCCCCTCAAATAGTGCCCTATTAAAGGGTATAGGGGACGATTTTGGACACAGCCATGGTGAAGACGATCTGCTGAAATTTAAACTGAGCATCAGAATGGGGAAGAAAAGTGATTTAAGTGACTTTGAACATGGCATGGTTGTTGTTGCCAGACGGCTTGGACTAAGTATTTACAGTATTGGACAGAAATAACAGTAGTGTGTGTGTGGTTGAAAAGCCTGTTTGTGAAGCTGTTTCATATCTATATGACAACTGCTCTCTCTGGCTCAGCGGCAGCGTCAACGCAGATATTAATATTCTGGCGTGATTTTGTCAAATGTTTAATAGAGACGGGCGAATCGCTGTCATTTAGGAGTAAGATTGTGTGGGTGTTTGAATAAAGATTGCAATCTTTTATGTAATGATTATATAATATATATATATATATATATATACAGTATATATATATATATATACAGTATATATATATATATATATATATATATATATATATATATATATATATATATATATATATATATATAATGTATGTATATATATGTGTGTGTGTGTGTGTGTGTGTGTGTGTGTTTATGTAAGTATGTGATTCGATTTCTCATGACTAAAGACATATATGTTTGAGTCCAATGGATTGCCAGTATGAGGGATTGAGAGAAAATAGAATATGTTTAGTATTCCCCTGACAATAATCTGGACCATTTCGCTAATTAAATGTCTGAGTGGAAACAGAATCCAGACGACACACACACACAACACAAGCTGTTTTGAATTCAGGTCTGCTCCGTCTGGGTCGAAGGCTTTTAAATGTCTTGACTGAGTATCAATAACGAGTCTGTGTTCCAGTACAGTGAAATCTATATCTGAGTGTGTGTGTCTGTGTTTGTGTCTCTCTAAACATTAGTCAGTGATTTATGGAAGGGGAATTTTGTGCTGTATAATGTGAACCATGGTACAATTAAATTATTTCTCTCAGCTTCAGCTTTACAATGTCATGTGGGATATTTATTTTAAGGTGAAATCATAACAGATACTATGTCTATAAGTCTATAAGACATACAAGACACCAGAAAAATTGTTTAGAAATCAAGTCACAAAGTGTTTTTGATTTAGATACATTGTTGAGGCATGGGGTGTTTCCATGGTAATGCCTTGGATAAAATTGATTTGAGTTTAACAGGCCTAAGTGTTTAGCTGGTGACAAAAGTGTTTGCCAGTGTGAAATGTGTTGAGCATCACTTTTATGTTTGGATGCTGATATGAATTTTTTTTTTTTAGATAAGTTTAAGGTTATTTTTGAACATATTGATTTACTAAAATTTAAAATGTGTATAGCTAGTGTTAAAAGGGTATTATTAAAGTTTTAAAAGGTGTTTTCTGCATCCCTTTTGAATAATGTACTGACTGACTCTATATATAGGGTGATTTCACCAAGTACAATATGTTCTTAGATCTAATTAGATCTTTGTTGATCCTGGAACAACATTCCAGTCAACCATTCAGATTTGAGGGACATGTTTACAGTTTATTTCAAGTTTAGGCTTACAAACAGGGTTAAGTGCTTCTGCTTTAGTGTTATTCACCATCACTTCCCTCTGATTTTAGGGATAAGTTATGAGTAGGGTTAGGAATAAATTTTTGGGCAGGAATGTTGTTCTAGGATCAACAAAATAATACATGACTTATTTGACAAAATATTGATTCACATGATCCACAGCATGAAAGAAAACTATTTGAGATTGATATTAATTACTTTGCAATATTAGCATTTCCAGCTAAATATGGATGTGAGTGGATTATCTGATATGGATCATGAGTTTGATCTGGCTTTTCAGATTTTACCTGTAATATTTTTTTTTTTTTTTTTCTGAAACAAAGTGTTTCTGTTCAGATTAATTTTTGTATTCTTTTATAGTATATGTGTTACCTGGCATAGTGTTTTCAATGCCAATTTAATCTAAAGTTAGTTTTACCTGACGTTACATGCGTTCCTCCTGACCAGTTCTAACACACGGCCTACGTTGCTAAAGGTTCCGTCCGTGATGATGAAGAGCTGTCGTGGGCAGCTGCGGTGGACGGGCTGCTGATAAACCCAGGACAGTGTACCCCACAGGTTAGCACCACCTTGGTCTGTGCGCATCTTCTGGATGTACTCCAATGCCTGAGTCACTGTGCTCTGAGAAACGAGAGAGGGAGAGAATGGCAGAATTCCGTTTTAAAGAAATATTCCAGGTTAAACATAGCTTTATCATAAATAACAGCACTTCAGGCATTAATTAACTTGAAGAGTTAATCAACAACTTCTATCCATCACAGCCTTAGTAAAAAAATGATATTAAAAAAAGTAAATAGGGTTTATAGGGCTTAAGTTGAGAAGCCTTTCTTGATGTAGATGTGGAGCAGTGGTGCATAATGGAGTTTGTTTTTGATCATTGCGTGCTGTAAAATGCATGACAGTGCCATATGGCTCTCGATGTTTTAAAGCACTTTGTCCTGCCAGACCCTGGAGCTGCTTGAACCTGATATTGCAGCGTCATGGAAACCAGTAGTAGCAAGTGACCTGGACAGAGATGGTTATCAATTGGCCCCAGGTCCCTCACAGGTAAACATTAACCATCTCACACACATCCAGAACCCTATATAGCCTCCATCTGAGTTTCTCTTGAAATAAACACAATGAATTGTTTGGCTACTACAGCTAAGATGAGTCTGGAAAAACACTTACAAATCTGACTTGTGATGCAACTTGAATTAAATGTTTATTTATTTGGCCCTCCAACTAAGCCTGGTTTCTCCCAAGTTTTTTTTTCCACAGTTGCCTTTGGCTTGCTTAGTTGGGGTTTAAAAGATGCTTAGGGCCTGATTTACTAACAGCTTGCACCAACTGCAGACTTAAAACACGGCTGCTTCTGTGTTCTGTTTAATTTGCGCATTGTCAGTAGATCACCTGCAGAACTTTTCACTCCCATTGTCCTTTTTATGGGATTGCATTCTCACAATAATTTGTGTATCTGTTTAGTAAATCTGACCCCTTAATATTCAGTAAAGGCTTGTTCACAGCAAGAAAGATAACTATGAAGATATCTATAACTTATATTAGCGTCCACATCAGCGGACGATATCATTCTGTTTATTCTAAGCGCGTGCTTGTCTGCCACTTTAAATGCACAAGCTTGTTACAGCAGGATTGATTCTGATTGGCCGTCAATGTTTTTATCGTTCATCAGCTGGATAAAATCATCCTGAAAGTGATTCCATCGATATAGTTTCTCTGTGCCGTTATCGTTATAGCTGTGGTGTGGTGTGAACTCTGCTATTATTTAATATTGCAAATTATTTTTAGAACTATATCTATATCGTTCCCTTTCAGTCGATAACGTCGGACGTAGTCGACGGTCGACTGAATTGGGATCACGCTAGGGAGCCTATCATCTTCGATTACTATTGAACGAGCCAATGGAATTTGGCGTGCGTGATTTGCATCACACACTCCGCCCCCGCGGCGCGGGTATAAATACGGAAGTGGATGCACGCACTAGTTGCCTTTCGCTTCAGAGCCGTTCGTCTTGATGTCTCTGAAGAGTGCTGTTGTATTCAACGAGCGAGTGTGTCGGTGTTCTTACGGGAAGACCTCTCCAGTGTTGGTGTTCTACAGCGTGGTGCAGCGGTGATCGCGAGCTTCTCAGGTCTCAACTGCTGTTTTAACAGCATCATATTTCTATTGTTTGTTTGTGTGTTGACGGTTGGTTAGAGGGCGAGAAGTGAGTGCTTCACTGTTGGTTGAAAGACTATTCAGTGTTTGCCGCGGTCATTCCCTGTGTGCTCCGGCACTGGTGACGGTCCCATTTCCTAAAAGAGCAACACGGGTGTGAGTGCGTCTTTTTCAAGATGCCATTCCATCCGTGCGTTTCTGGGTGCGGTCTGGCACTATCCCCCTCTGATGGTCACGAAAGTTGTGTTGCATGTTTGGGCTTACAGCATGCCGAGGCAGCTTTCGTGGATGAGTCATGTTCTCACTGCGGGAACATGACCATCTCGGTGTTGAGATCTAGACTCGCCTTCGTCAAAAGCGTTGGTGCAGTCCCCACCTCTGGGCCCCGCCCTTGTTCTTCCTCTGGGTTACCTTCCCAGAGAAAGACTGGGGTGCCGTCCAAGCTGGGTGATCTGAGGATCACAGTGAGGGGTAATCCGCCCGGCCAGGCCCCGTGGGTCCCTCACTCCTCTTTCACACCGCAACCGGTGGAGCTCCCCATTGATCCCGCTGGTCCCTCTGTAATGGACAGGCCAGCCGTGTCATTTGGGGCCCCTCCAGGGGATACGATGTCAATCGCAGCATCGGAGGGGGAGCTGAACTCTGGAGATGACGACTCGGCTGCACTGCCTCCCTCCGGGAGACCAGTGTTGCCCGAGCCAGATCCAGAAATGTCAGCTATACTGAAAAAGGCCGCCAAGGCGGTAGGGCTCGTGTGGAACCCTCCACCGTGTCCCGAGCCGTCTCGGTTGGATGATTGGTATATCGGGGCGGGCCGTACTGGTTCTCAGTCCGCCGCCCCGGGTCCTTTCTTTCCTGAAGTGCATGAGGAGCTTACGAGGGCATGGATGGCACCTTTCTCTGCCAGAAACCGCCTGAGTAGCTCCTCCCCCCTCACTACCCTTGATGGGGGAGCGGTGAAGGGTTACGAGGCTATCCCTCCGGTGGAGCGGGCCGTTGCGATGCAGTTATGCCCAACGGCGGCCGCTTCCTGGAGAGGTGATCCTCGTCACCCCTCTAAAGCCTGTAAGTTCTCGTCCGCTCTTACGGGCAAGGCTTACAAAGCTTGTGGGCAAGCCGCTTCCTCCTGGCATGCCATGGCGTGGCTCCAGGTCCACCAGGCCCAGGCACTCATGAACATGCACGAGGGTAGTTCGGACCGCGAGCTCATGGGTGAGCTCCGCACTGCAACTGACCTCGCCCTCCGGGCGGCGAAGGTTGCAGCTCGCGCGGTCGGTTCGGCGATGTCCACACTTGTGGTCCAGGAGCGCCATCTCTGGCTCAACCTGGCCGATATGAGAGAAGCGGACAAGGTTCGGTTCCTGGACTCTCCCATTTCCCAGGTAGGGTTATTCGGCGACGCTGTGGAGAACTTTGCCCAACAGTTCTCTACAGCTCAGAAACAGACGGAGGCCATCCGGCACATCCTGCTTTGGAGGGACGCTGCTGCCTTCACCCGCCCGCCGAGGTCAGATCCTCCGCCTGTTCGTCGCCGAGGGCGTCCGCCTGCAGCCGCCTCAGCTCCCGCCGGACCATCGCAGCAGCCTTCACCCAGGTTCCGGCGTGGAGCCGGCTGCGGAAGGGGCGCCCAGCCTGCTCCAGGTGCTGCCAAGCCAGGTGGTAAGCATCAGCGCAAAAGAAAACGCTGAACCTGGACGGGCTCTCAGGGATGGAGGAGTTGCTCGTGGAGTGGTCGCCGATCCACTCCCTCTGGCTGGTTGGAGGGCCGGCTGGAGTTTTTTGTTATGTGTGTGTCTGTTCCGCCGCTGGCCCCTATAAAAACGGGGTCAGCGGTACCCACATATTCAGAAAAAGAGCAAATTTTCTATTCCTGAGTCCCAAGTGGACCAGTCTGGCGGGTGTGACCCTGTAATAGCCTTACATCCCCCAGCTTCCCTTGGTCGCAAGCAGGCAGCTTGGGGCGTTCGAGGACACGGTCATCCGCCTTCTCACGTCCCCCTGCCACTAGTGGAGACAGGTAAGTGTTGCACTGCACACTAACACCACTATCTCTACTTTGCTGTCCCACCTCAGGCTCGGCTACCCCGCTCAAGTCAGTGATAATCATCACATTAGGTGTTGAGCAGACGTGCTCCTGAAAATTCAGTGATGTTCATCACACCGAGTGTGGAGCAGTGCTCCTGACTTGTGTGTGCTTATCTTATCCTGCTGGCGAAGGATTTGATATAGCCGCTCCTCCAGCCGGTACGAAGGCCAGTTGCAAACTCGTTCTTCGTGCTACTAGGTGGTGAGTCGTGACCATCTTGGCCCAAGATTGGTCTGCAGCTCCGATCTGAAAGACATGTGCTTCAGATCTCTACCTTCCGCACCGCAGGCCATCCTGTGTGTTGCATCTAAGGGTGGAGTATCAGTACAGTGTCCTTCCCTCGAGTGCTCCAGAGCCCGTTGGGTCTTCAGGTCAACTGGAAGAGAGTAATCTCGCCCACGGGCTGAGTATCTCTTTTTCAGTTTTGGAGAGGGACTCGGTCCAACACAACTCTCCAAGGAGAATGTGTTCAGCTGGTGTTGAAGTGAGAAAGGGTCCCACTGAAAGAACTTTCAGAGGCTCCTGGGGTATATGGTAGTCGCAGCCTTGGGCTTCCTCCATATGTGACCGCTTCAGCGCTAGCTTCATGATCGAGTCCCGAGGTGACCGTGGCAGAGCAGATCACCCTGTGTGACTATAGTTCATCCCGGTCTGCTGCCAAACCCTCTTCAACAGAGGAGCCATGTACAAAGGGCGTGTTTTAACGGGGGCCTGGGCGACCCCCGAATACACGGGCACTCGTGCCTCGAGTTGTTAGACATTGCGCGTTGCTGTCACAACTCACCCGTCACCTCCTCCTAGGAGTCAGAAGTTTCTGAGGACGCTTTGTTCCACTCCTCCCGCTTTACTCAATTGTGCCGCCATCGAGCCTCACGACAGTTATAGCCAGGGCAAGTGGAGACTCCATCCCCTGGGTCCAGCTGGGTCATGACCATTCCGGGGCCGCTCAGTTGCCCCCCCGGTTTCATCTTTCCGCCAGTGTTTGCGTAAACCGAGCGGACTACCCTTGGACAAACACTGGGTCTCAGCTCCCCCAGGGGCTCGCAGGAATGCGTTTAACCCCAGTGAGCCTTCTAAAAGTGACTGCGACTCAGGGTCGCTTTGCGCCTGCTCAAGTCAGTGAAATCATCACACTTCATGTTGAGCAGAACTGCTCCTGAAACTCAGTGAAGTTCATCGCACTCAGGTGTTGAGCAGCAATGCTCCTGTAGCTCAGTGAGTTCATCACACTCAGGTGTTGAGCAGAAATGCTCCTGTAGCTCAGTGAATTCGTCACACGCAGTGCTGAGCAGAAATGCTCCTGGTGCTCAGTGAAGTTCTTCGCACTCAAGTGTTGAGCAGAAATGCTCCTGAAGCTCAGTGAGTTTATCACACTCAGGTGTTGAGCAGGAATGCTCCTGAAGCTCAGTGAACTTGTCACACTCAAGTGCTGAGCAGAAATGCTCCTGGTGCTCAGTGAAGTTCTTCGCACTCAAGTGTTGAGCAGAAATGCTCCTGAAGCTCAGTGAGTTTATCACACTCAGGTGTTGAGCAGGGATGCTCCTGAAGCTCAGTGAACTTGTCACACTCAAGTGCTGAGCAGAAGATGCTCCTGAAGCCCAGTGATCTTTGCATGTTGTGCTGAGCAACGCTCCTGTCTTTTAGCGCCCGTCGCTTGCACCTACGTGCTAAGTCAGGAGGAACAGGTCTTCATAGTTGCCCCTTATTGGCCCAACTAGACCTGGTTCCCATCGACAGCCTTCCTGACTTCCCCTGAAAACTCTTTCAGGGACGGGGCACGAGGGCACCCGCGTTCTTCCCCCGGAGATTTTGGGCGGTCTTACATCTGAACGCGGAGGTTCAGGTGGCTATCACAGGGCATGTGATAGTTACCATCACTTCTGCGAGCACCCCCTAGAAATGGGTAGCGTGCTTACGCCTTTAGAAGTGGAACCTAGTCGTTGAGTGCGTCTTCTCTCCAGAGGAGATCCTGAAAGCTTTCGATCACTTCAGTGCTCTCTTTCCTGCAAAATGGGTTGGAGTAGGCTGTTTTCCTTCTCCCTCAAAATGATGTTGCCTCTGTGTTTAAACGACGCTCATCGTGTTGCAGAAGTGTGCAGAAGCACGTTCTGATCGTCAGGTTCCTGAGGAGCAAGGTCTTGTAAATCCTTGCGTCCCTCTTTATCCTCTTGGGCCTTGTCCTGGTGCAACTGCACTGCAGAGACCGCCCCTGAGCCACTGCAGGCAGTGAGTTAAAAATTCTGTTATATCAGTTCTCCTGCTCGCGTGGTCTCTACTAGAGGGTAGGGACTTGCTCGCTTTCGGTCAACGTATTGTGCCTGGAGTCTGGGCCGGCTAACTCTCACAAGCTGAGACCCCGGTTCGGATTGTGCCCAAGGTTCCTACCTCTCCCGTAATATGAGCAGGTGGTGAGCCTGCAAGCGCTGCCCTGGAGGAGGCAGATCCAGCCCTGGCTTCTCTGTCCGTTCGCTTGGACATGTACAGAACGCAAGCCATAGACCTCAGACCAGCTCTACAAATATCTGTTGGAATTCAGCAGAGAGGGAAGGCTGTTTCCATGCAAAGTTGCACTTAGTGCTTGCCTTCATTTCGGTAAAAATCCGAGATGCAACATGTCCACTTAGGTGTTGAGCTCCTCTATGATTAGTGTAAAGTGCTCCGCCTGGGCGTTGACGATATGCTTTGCTAAACAGATTCTAGAGTTGGGGGCTGGACGACACCTAGTTGAACCGCTGCTTCCTGTGGGCTCCCTTCTCATGAAGCCAGTTTCACCGTGAGCCCGGTTCAAGTGTCGGCTTGCTGCGCCATTCCCCTCCTATGGACTGGATACGTGCGCCTTTCTACTCCAGTTGAGTTCCCTTAAAATTGAACCCTGTTGAGTTCCTACACACCCCTCCGACGTCGGACGTGCGGAACGTCTGGTGTTAGGCCTACCACTCGTAAGCAGTGTGGAACCTGTGTTAGGCTGGGTCCATATGTTGCGGTCCCTACGGCGACCCCATATGTGTATTCTTCCACGATACGGCTCCCTGCGGCGAGCCCGTGTCTTCCCTCGGCAGAGTCTCTCTGCCGTCACTGTCCGGTGTGTTCAATAGGCGGTGTGTTCAATCACTGTCCGGTGTGTTCATTGGCTCGTTCAATAGTAATCGAAGATGATAGGCTCCCTAGCGTGATCCCAATTCAGTCGACCGTCGACTACGTCCTCCGTTCCCTCCTTCAGGGAACGGTGGGTTGCATACGCAACCAGGACGTTCTCTTTGTAGTTATCATCCTTGGTGTGAACAGGCTTTAATACTGCATTATCGATTTAACTACATTGGCACTATTAGATAAGAACAATGAATTGAGCAGCTGGATGATGACACCTACACTCTTCTGTAAAGCTGCTTTATAGCTGAATCGATCATTTTATAATTTATGAATTCTGCAACATCGACACTGTTATTAAACTGAATTGAATCCACATTGAACTGACTCAAAGTGAATAGTGAGGGACACTTTTGTCTTCTGTAGAGCTGCTTATACACGGGTTTCTTGTATACAAACAATACCGGATGCGCGCGCATCCAGGGGGCAAAAAAACGCTATCTGTTATGCCGAGTTCTGTAAAAAAATATTGTAAACTGCAATTTCAGAGTTGGATCTGTTTGTTTGTGTTTCATATTAATATAACATTATGTAAAAAGTCCAACTGTTTATGTATCAAAATCCGGACATACTGTGATGCATGTATGAATTATCATGTTAGACTAATTTAGTAATGTAATAGCCTCTACAGAGCCCGAATTTGCTTTATAGTTATCTAATTCAGACACCAAGTGTGTATACAAGATAAATGATTAGAGCGTACAAATCCCTTGATGCATACAACTACGTGCTATGTGGTCATGTGCAGCTCGTCAAATACTTTGATGCTGCACCGGATTTTTGCGTGTTGAGATCAGATGTGCTCCAGAGTTTGGTTCCTTTGGATGATGCGAATGCTGTTTTCTGAACTCTGGTGTGCACCCGCGAACCATGCTCGAATCTGTCTAAAAAGGGTGATCTGGGGTTATGGTTCATGTGAAGTTCGGTACTGTTCGCTGCTGATATAAACGTTCTCATTCACTTTCCTGACAAGCGCACTTTAAGCAGAGTGTATGTATGTAATTTCTGCTCGCCTTCAGCAGAAATTAATTCCCGCTTTCTTTAGAACATTTGCAGTACATTTGCAGCAGATAGATGCAAGTGCCATTATGTGCTGGCAATTTAGAAACAAAACCAAAGGTTCAAAAGTTAACATATAAATGGTGAGCGACGCTATGCATTTTGCCGCCTTCTCCTGTGTCGTCGTTACCAAGCAACATGGGTAGACAGCTGCAAACGCAAGGCAGTACAGAATCAACAATGTGAACACAATCCAGAGGGGGCAGGGGCTGGAAGCATTTGAACTATTGTCTGTTAAGATAGTCAGATTATGCGATTTTGACTCCTAAATTCTTGTAGTTTTCGGGACAAGAAATATCTTAGGCACATGTTGCTTCCTGACCAATCATTGCTTGCCCTATTTAATGACGTGCGTGATGTCATCGAGAAGGCAGATCTAGCGACTGACTCTCAAAACAAGAGCGTAAACAAAAAATGGCTACCGAAGCGGTGGGTTTTGTACTGACTGTCTTGTTGTCAGAAAAGCCATAAAAAAGAAAGAAGCATGTACCATTACCAATACCATTGTCTCTTTTGTTTCACCGTGAGTGAAAGCTGTGTACGAAAGAGCTTCTGTGCACATATTGGTCAATATCACAGATGTGATGAAACCCATCGTGGAGGAGCGGGAATTTTTTTTAACATGCTAGTCTTTCTGTAGGAACTTCATGAAAAGACGCAGTGTCGGTTGTTGTCCACTCTGACACTATATGAGATATAACTCTTTATCAATTCTTGCATCCCGGTGGCCGTTGTTGTTTACAAAATCACCACAACACCATACATCAAACGGATCTTGCCATAATCGGGGTGATATCTTGAAGTCTGAACCACCATTACAGTTATTGAACTGGACTGAACCAACACTGAACTAATGACACACTAACTATGACACTATTGTATTTGTAGAGCTGCTTTACAACAGAATTTGAATGTGTCCTATGTATTTGTGTCCTATGTATTGATGAAGTTTGCATCATTGATTGTTGTTTTCCTGTTTATTACTGTGAAGCTGATTTGAAACAATCAGTAGTGTATAGAGCGCTATAAATTTAAAGGTGACTCACATCTGTGCAGGGCTTGCTGGAACTGAAAAGAGGCCTGACAGGAGAGCAGATGCCAGCGATGTTCAGCATGGTGCGGCTCGGCAGACTCTTGATGGCCACTAACATTGCCTCCTGTCAAAAATGTGAAAGCACAAGGAACATTTATGGTTATTTTCAACTTGCATAATACTGCATATTCAGAGTGGAATATTTAATTAGCTTAATTTGATTTTTCGAGCTACTAACTTCTAGTGGGAACAAATATTTTAAGAACCAATGATGTATGCTTTATAACAATAACAGCATTTTGAGAAAAAAAGTATGTACTGAAGCAATTAAGACAAAAAAAACTGTCACTGCACTGTTCACACACAGCTGCTCATACAGAAGGTCACAAGAACCTTGATCTTGGTGATGTTGCGCTGTGTCATTGTGCTGCTGTTTTCAATGAGGAAGATGAGTTCCCTGCTGGCCTGCTGCAGTTCGGTTGGTTCTGACAGCAGGTCTGGGGAGAAGTTAAGCATCAAGACCGGGTTCAAGAGCAGATCCTTATGATAGCGTCTCCGCACGAACTCCAGCTGGGGGAGGCACATGCACACATGCAATAACAAATATATAACACTGTTCTTAAAAGACAATCACGATGAAGTCAGCAATGCATGTATTTATCACCAGTAATCTTACCCTCTTCTCAGACTCTGCCTCCTTTCGGGCACAGCGAATGAAATCACGACGAGAACGGATCTGCTGCTCATATTCACTAAATGTGAGCCGGCCCCTCTCTAGGATGACCAATGGGCTGTGAGGCTCTGCAGGCAACAGTGGCAGTGACTTGCAGGTTATTACACTGATGGAATTGTGCCAATTTCTTCCCCCATCCAAGAAGTAACCGTTTTTAAAACCTGATGCCTTATGGTCATATTTTGTTCTAGCTGATCAAAAAGCTTTTCTTGTTAGCCTTCTGCTAAATTGCATAGAGCATGATGGGTTAGCAGTCTGACTGACGATTCAAACTTTAGATTGACTATTTATATTTTAAAAGACTTCAATGTAAAAAAAAAACTATTTCACAGGAATAAATAAAAATTTTAGGTATATTAAGTTGAATTGTAATAATATTTTACAATATTAATTTTCTTTACTGTATTTTTGATCAAATAAATGCAGCCTTAGTGAACTTCTTTCAAAACCTGACCCCAAACTTTTAAATGGTATAGTATTAAAAGCAATATTGTATGATTTCTCATCAGGCATTGAATAGTGTACTCAAAAAAGTCAGTCATGCTTTGGGGTCCAAGAAGGGTAGGATTTGGCACAACACTGAAGTATGATTTACAGTATTTAGCTGACCATTTTTCACTCATAGGCCGTGTGTCCACCAAAGCGTTTTTAGCCGGCTGAAAACGCTGGACGCTCTGCTGAAAACGCCTAGCTGTGGGCGCTTGAGAGCGTTTTGGCAGCGCTGCGTTTTTTCAGTTGAGACGATTCGTTGCTATGATACAGAATATCCGCAGCACAGTTTACTTGTAACTGATTTCACAGATAATTTTGTTTCATACTAAAAATTTATTTTTCATCCATTTTGTTCGGTTAGCTCTGCTGGTTGACGTCGTTGTACAGAATGAATGTTGTGACAGTTGGTCGTGTGGTATTTGTCCCGCCCCTCCTCCACTGTGATTGGACGGCTGTGTAAAAAGTGACAGTGATGAGCGCAGCGTTTTACCCAAAGTTGAACATTTTTCAACTCTCGGCGACCAGTAAAAAAACTTGAGCGTTAAATACTCGCTCAGCGCCTCGTTACGCTCATGGCGTTTAAAAAACGCGGCGCTCCCATTGAAAACAATTGGAATTTTACGCCAGCTGCGTGAAAAAACGCTTTGGTGGACACACGGCCTTAGAAAAACGAAAGGGAGAAATTGCAATGCTCGATTTGGCAACTGTAGAAAAGGAAGTCTTACTAAATTTATGATGAAATCAAAATTTGTTGCTGCTTTGAAATATCAATATGTAACTGAAATGCAATCTAAACACAGTTTTGGAGATTTTGGTCTTTCTGCATTCAAGCAGATAATGGCTATATGACATGCTTAACTAGAAAATATCTGTGGAGGTGTTACCAGAATGACCAACAAGTTAGTGATTTTAACATTTTAGGCCTAGCTCTCACCGCTAAGGTGTAGTATTATTTCCAGATGTCGGTCACATGGATGCTCCTCGGCCAGTGTGATGTAGGTTGCAGACGCAGACTGTGCACTGGGGTCAGCATCCGCACGCAGGGCATGGGTGGGGCTTTCCAGACCTGCAAATGCAGAGATGGCATGAAAAGAGGTTACAGAGCCTGTTCACATGACATTTCAGCACTGATTTGATTAGTTGCAGTTAAGGAATATTGTTGGTGGGAATCTTTGACATCTAAGCCTCAGGGAACTAAAGCTATAATAAAATTTATCCTGAATCTCTTGAATTACATTTCAGTCAGACATTTGAGATAAAC
This sequence comes from Siphateles boraxobius, assembly GCF_051911475.1. Taxonomy (NCBI): domain Eukaryota; kingdom Metazoa; phylum Chordata; class Actinopteri; order Cypriniformes; family Leuciscidae; genus Siphateles; species Siphateles boraxobius. Next base: position 3,209,466 of record NW_027509215.1, read on the forward strand.
CTTGATATGCATATAAAACATCAATTAAACTAACAAAAAAGGTTAGAGTTTAATATAAAAACAAAGTTGTTTGCTTTATAATCAGTTCAACCACGTACAGTTGTAATCAAAATTATTCAACCCCCATTGCAAATCTGGTTTATTGGCAACATTTACAGACATTCACCTGTTTGCATAGAACAAATCAAACAAAGGTAATTGAAATAGCTCAACACAACAAATGTCCAGTGGTTTCCCCAAATTCGACTGAAAATTCAACTTTTAATGACTTCTGCAGTCTCAAAATTATTCAATCCCCTGAATAGAATCCCTCACAACAACACAAATCTGCAAAACAGGTGTTTTCTCAAGCACACCTGATGCAACTAATCAAGGGCTTCATTAGTTGCACCAAGGGTGCTTGAGCTAGAACACATGAAATATCTGGACAGGCTAGGTTTGTTGAGTTTCACGTTTGACTGCATTTTAGAAACACGGCTAAGTCAAAAAAATGGTCCAAAAAGTTAAAAGATATCACCCTTAACATCACCCTAAATAAAAGTTTTGGGATTCTGTTCTGTGGAGTAGGGATGGCGAAAACTAAACATTTTCTTGACCGACCACCGAGCCTCATTAGCCGGTTGAAACCGGTTAACTGATTAGTTTAAAATATGCCACGCTATTTGAAAAAACAGCCATTTCGAGCCGCGCCTGCAATTTCGCAACTCTGTCGCATCTCTCTCTGCCTCCCGCTCACACACACACACACACACACACACTGCCCCGGCGCCGCGCTTCCACTCACGTCACTTTTTTAAAATCGCAAATGCGGGGCCGAGGAGCTTGTATGTAATCGGAGGACAAAAATGGCTCCTTAGTTTCTAAATGGTTTGGGTACAAGGTGATCGCGTTGAAAATAAAGGCGTCTGCCCTGGTTCTAACCTCCAGTGTTTTAGCCTGTAGCCTTTACTTTTCGCAAACCTTGTGAGCGCGCGAACCCAAACGCTGTGACTTCACGCCAAATGTTTTTATTGGTTTATTAAGTACAAACAGGCAAGTTATGAAAAATTGAGTGTGAGGGATTTGTTCACTTCACACAAAAATATCTTCGAATAAGATGGCTAACTGTAGTAGCGTTTAGTCCACTGTCTATAATAGCCTAATTTAGAGATCACTCTTTTTTTTTAACCGACTACCGACAACTTTGATCGGTTAACGTTGAGACGGTCAACCATCGGTCAAACGGTCATCGGTTAGCATCCCTACTGTGGAGCGATGAAAACAAAACTGGAACTTTTCGGCCCTATGGATCAGCGGTATGTCTGGAGGAAGAAGTATGAAGCATATGCTGATAATAACACTTTGTCTACAGTTCAGCATGGTGAGGCTCGGTGATGCTCTGGGGCTACTTTGCATCCTCTGGTACAGGAAACCTGCTGCGTATGGAAGGCAAGATGGATTTATTGAAGTATCAGGAAATACTAGGAGAAAATGTCGTCGTGAGTAAGGAAGCTGAAGCTTGGGCGTCATTGGAACTTCCAACAGGACAATGATCCCAAGCTTCCCTCAAATTCCACCAAGGCTTGGTTGCAGAAGTAGCCCTGGAAGATTCTGCAGTGCACATCACAGTCACCTGACTTGAACCCCATAGAAAATCTCGATGGGATTTGAAGAAGGCGGTTGCAGCACGCAAACCCAAGAATATTACAGAACTGGAGTTCATTGTTCATGAAGAATGGGCTAAGATTTCTCAGAAACACTGCCAGAAGCTGGTGTCTGGCTATACATCTCGTTTGCAGAAGGTCATAACAGCAAAAGGATGTTCTATTAAGTACTAAAGATGCTTGCCATGTGAAGGGGTTTAATCATTTGGAGACTGCAGAAGTCATTAAAAGTTTCCTTTTCAGTTGAATTTTGGGAAACCACTTTTTTGATTTGTTCATTGCAAACAGCTGAATGTCTGTGAATTCAAGACGGCTGAAACAGAATGGCCACTTTCCTCTGGAGCAGAACAGTGTCACTACTGTGATTTAGGAATCTATATCTCCCTGCCTCAGTCTCTTTCCTCTGTTCTAGTGGCCTGGAGCCTGAGCCAAACACTCTCTCGCTCTGCACACACCCTCACACACACACACACGCTTTGACTCCTTCTGGCAGGCTCACTGATGTCTATCATAATCACTGATGTCCATGCCAAGTTTTACACTAACTGGATTATTTCAGACCACAAACTGGACCTGCACGAATGTGCAATGCTCTTAAAAGGGGGCTCTTGTCCTTCTGTGACAGACAAAGACAGGTAAGAGACAAGCCCACTTTTTCTCTCCTCCTCCAGATATCATAGTTCTAGAACTTTCCTGCTTTTACATTTAAGCTCTTGCTGTAGTGACTTATGTTTTATAGATTGGACAGAAAGATATAAATGTTACCGGCAAGCAAACAGGCTCCTCGAACCAGCAGCTGGAAGCTGAGCTGATAAGGCGAGAGGTTGGTGGCAGAGCTGGTGAGCAGAGCATGTGTGCACTGCTGCCCGACTCCCAGCATCCTCTCCTGCTTTCCAGACACATTGCCAAAGCACGTAGTTGGGCTGAAGGAGAGACGTTAAATAGTATTCTTGGCAGGTCAAAATCACAATTTTGTTATTCAGGTAGTGTAAATTATTAAGCAAAAAGTAAGGGTGTTTTATCAAATATATACCCTTACAATGCATTGATAATAATAGAATAATAAGAAATGTTTCTTGAGCACCAGATCAGCATATTTGAATAATTTCTGAAGGATCGTTTGACATTGAAGACTGGAGTAATGGAGAAATTCAGCTTTGCCATCACAGGATTAAAACATTTGAAAATATATAAAAACAGTTATTTTAGATTGTAATAATAATTTCCACAATATTTCTGTTTGTATTGTATTTTAATCAAATAAATGCAGCTTCTTTCAAAAAATTTTTTACTGACCCCAAACTTTTGAATGGTAGGGTATGTTTTATGAATTTGAATATACAGTGGCCTTAAAATGTCATGGAAATGGACTATATAAGCTATATTGACGTTACCGGACGCTAGTGATTACAATTTATAAAGTTATAATTATGGATATTTTTCTTACAAAAACACATTGCTTCGCTTCAGAAGGCCTTTATTATAGCTGTATGGATTACTTTTATGATAGATGAATGTGATGAATTTTTTGGGCTTAAATAAATAAGGTAACATTCACTTCCATTAAAGCTAAGAAGAGCCAGGATATTTTTTAATATAACTCTGATTGTGTTTGGCTGAAAGAAGAGAGTCGTATACACCTAGGATGGCTTGAGGGTGAAAATTATGGGATAATTTCATTTTTGGGTGAACTAACCCTTTAACGTACCCTTGTGTTGTTCCAAATTCGTAAGACTTTCATGTGAATAAAAGCTTAAATTAAATATTTTCATAATATAAAGCGATTGTCTCTCTTCAGAAAATTTGGACTAAACTGATCAATTCAAATGGATTAGTTTTACGGTTTCTTTGTGAACTTTTTGATGTTAAAGTGGTAGTTGCGTAGACTGTCAATGAGGGGCCAAAAATCTCTCAGATTTCATTAATAAGATCTTAATTTATGTTTCGAAGCGTTAAATGTGGCTATACTTTTAGGACCACTGCAATTATTAATATTAGTTACAAGGTTAACTTTACCTGTTCTCCTCTGATTTCCCCCCATTTTCACTTTTTCCTGGTTGGATTCGTGTTCTGACTATAGGTGTAAGCACTGAGGGATAGACCAGGCGGATTGCACCATTTTCAAGTGTAGGAAGTTCAAGGGTAGTATTGATGACAACAGACACAATTTCTAGCGGTCCAATCTGTCCTGTGCTCACTATAAAAGTGCTCCTCTCCAGATCCTCATCCAGCAACAGATGACCTGAAATGAAAAAAAAGTGCAACAATCTCTCAAAGACCTGAAAAATAATGTTGTTGGAATGTCAGGTTGCAAAACACAAAATAGTAATGTTCAATATGCTGAATTTTTACAGAAAGACCCAAATTGAAATATTGTATATTGATAAAAGGACCATTCAAGTGCAGGCACAGAGCCAACAGAGCTCTAAGCAATAATGAATGCTGCCCTCACACTTCAGACTGTACAAGTAAAAGCACTATAAAGAGGGAAGGCAAGATTTATGAGAACACCAAATACACTTCTGTAGTGTGTGCTTGTGAATTGTGACAATAGAAAGAAAATACTGCTTTTTCTTTATCTGGAATCAGTGTTTCAAGAGAACAGCAATAAAGATCAGTGGCAATGGCATGTCTTGTCATTCTTCTCTTAGCTTCTTAGATTAGATAACCTTTCAGCAACTTCCATAATGAGACAGTTGTCATAATGAAATGGACCAATTATTAATGTTAATATCATGCGTGTGTGTGTGTGTGTGTGTGGGGGGGGGGGGGTGTCCTGGTAAGAATAAGAATGGCACTACCAGAAGTCTTTGACCTCTGAAAGGTCTTTGAAAACAGCTTCTAAATCATTCAGAATTATGTTTTTTGATCATGTAAAAATGCAGAAGGTTATCTGTGAGGGTTATGTTTAGGTTAAGGGGATAGAATATACAGTTTGTACAGTACAATAAAATAATATTGTCTATAGAATGTCCCCATAAAACATGGAAACCCAATAAACCCAATACCCAAATTGGACCATTGTAAACAATGGTCCAATATTGAAGCTGGAATCCTAATGACATACAGTTTGTCAAGATTTAATAAGAATTTCATGTTAACAGCTTGCAGTGAATGTAAACAACATTGTGTGGGTTAAAGACTTTATTACATTACATTTTTTTTATTAAAGTTTTAATTATTGTTATAATTCTAAGATAACTCCACACCACAGTTATAACAGTAATGACACAGACAACACAATATCATTTGAATCTTTTTCAGAATCAAAATGATTTTTTCCAGATGATGAAGGATAAAAACATTGACAGCCAATCACAATCTACCGGGCGTTAAAAAGCTCAAGCATTTAAAGCGGCAGAAGACATAAGCGTGCTTACAATAAACAAAACGTTTTCGTCAGTTGGTGTGGACGCTGATGTAGTTGCTGTTACAGTTATATTTATAGTTATCATACTTGGTGTGAACTGGCTTTAAAACGCTCACCGTTGGAGCACTGCATCTCCAGACCTGTTCCTCCACAGCATCCCCACTCTTTTCTGTGACCACACTGTGTGTGCAGCGCTGATCCTGGGCAGCAGTCCAAACAGCAGTCCGCTCGGCCCTGGAGCTCCACACTGACCAGCCTGCCAGACACTACTGCCTCAAAACCCACCACGACCTCCTTCTCCCCCAGAGGATACACAAACACACCTGAGCAGGTGACGAGGACATTGTTTTATTTAAGTCTTTGATTTCTTACCTTTTACATATTCAGTGTGTCTGAATTGTTCTGCAGTACACGGTCAAGACCAAATAAAATTGGATACAACAACTTTTCACTGGGGCAGTACCTTTAAAAGGACAACTTTGTACCTTATAAACTCCTAAAAGGTGGCGTAATGTTCCCTTGAGGTACTGCTATGAACTGGTATGGGTAAATAAGGTACAACGATGTCCCTTTAATGGTCCTGCCCCAGTGACATGCTGTTGTACCCCTAAAGGTACAAGTTTTTCACATTTTTTCTGAGTGTATCTGTGCATGATCTCTTACCCTCCACAGGTTCAGGGTCAGTATTCACATATGTCAGATGAGCTGTAATGCCCAGAGAGCAGCCATTGGCACAGGAAGTGATGTGGGATGTCTTCAGCAAAAGCGGTGCCCATGTGGTTCGGTTTTTCAATCCTGGCATTTTCCTCAAGAGAACATTATCAGCTTAAGTTAATTATGCTTGTTAAGTGGATGTCAGCAACAAGATCCCTTAAGAATATTAAACATGATAATTAATACGCTTCATCTAATTAAAATGTTGACTTTGGTAATCATGACAGCGTAGCAATTTATTTTACAGTCCTGTTCCCCATGTACATGTACTTATTACAGTAATTACAATAACTAGGTAATAACTAGGTACTAACCCTGAAACTACACCTTAACCCCTGTATTTACCTGTATTTATATGTAAGTACTGTAAAATAAAATGTAACCCATAACAATGAAGGCACTCTTTATTACCTGCCAAGTTAATAAAAATAGGGCCCAATGTACTTTATGAAAAGGTACATGGAATTATGGATATGGATACCTTTACATTTTCATTACTTGAAATACAATTAAAATGAACTGAAATAAAATAAGACATAATAAAAGACATAAAATTATTTTCTTTCCGCTAGTTGCCAAAGTAACATTTCTCACTTTTGTTTAGTAAAGGTTGAAGTACTAAAATTAATAAAACTAAAACCTAAAATTTAATTAAAATGTATAGGCATATTGTAAAAAACTATAAGCTAATAAAAATGACAAAAACAACAAAATTACTACAACTTTCAAATGAAAACAGAAAATGTAAAAACATCTAATCATTTAATAAAATGATCATTTAATCTAATCTAATCAAAAGTCGAATTATTTATTTCAAAAATAACAAACAAGTATTCAGTATAAATTATTGTAAAATAACTCTGGGTGGTAAATAGAGACTGATTATAAACTTTCTAAACCAAATCTACACAACATATCAGAGGCAGTAGCTGCAAACTTCCACTGGATGATTTGCTTCAGCAACCATGAAACATTTTAAGAGCGAGCAGACACAAGCTCTCCTTCACACTACGGGATGTGTCCACCCCACAAGCTGCCTGGCAACCGGACGGCTCTCATCCTGTCACAGTGGGAATGTACGTGTTAAACATTAACAGACTGGTCAATAGTGCTCCAGCACATGCATACAAACGTAATGCTCGAGTCAACAGCCTGCTGTCTCTGCACAGGTACAGATGCTAATGTTTGGATGGAGTTTGGTGATTAAGGAGACAGAGGATCTGAAATCTTCCAAAACCATTCCCCTGATGACACCTAAACCCTGACAGATGTCTAATTCAGTCTAATTACTATTATAATTTACTGCCCAATGATCAATCTAAAGCACTCTAAAAAATGCTGGGTTGTTTCAACCCATGTTTGGGTCAAGTGGACAAACCCAATGGTTGTTTTAAATTTTTTTAATTACATTTTTAAACCCAACGGTTGGGTTTGACCATATTTGACCGAAATATGGGTTGAAACAACCCAGCATAAATATTGAGGATGCAAAATCCACATGAAACACTAAAAAATGAGACTGCAGTGGTGTTTGTTCTGTGTCTCATGCTCCTTGAAAACACCTGCCATCTGGACACTGGTCCACTTACTGGGATTTACTGTGCCGTGATTAAATGTCAAGCGCACACAAATACAATCAGCACAATAAAGTGTTTGGGAGTAAATTGCTCTTATTAACATTGAAGATTCACTTCTGACTTGCTGACTTTAATGTCTAGCAAAAAAATACTTTGTATTTTTGCCAACATTGATGTACACAACAATATTTCTAAAAGCATTTAGATAAATTATTAGTATAGTTCTTTTTTTTTTTAAAGAAAAACTTTTAAACTGTGATTTACAGTGTCTTATATAATAGGTATCAAGCACATGGAACAATGCCACCACAATGAAAATTACGTAGAGAAACATAATATGCAAGATGGATTGCCGAGTAAACCATAGATAAAAAAGTAAAAGGTAACAGAGCAAATGAAGGTGGGAAGATTTGATTTTCATGAATTGGGAAGTTTTATAGTGATCATCTTACTTACTGCACAATGTTGTACTATTTTATAGTTTCATGGACCTGATGGAGTCGTTTTTTTTCTAGCTACACAAAGAAACAAAGTTCCACTTGACAGTTTAAATCCAGAGCAGTTTAACTCTCTGTAGGGAGATATTGCATTTATAAGATGACAGAGAAAACATCATCAGAAAACTTGATAGAATAGATGTGGTTCACATATTTTAACATATTTTAATATCTGAACCACACTGAACATATAAACTGTACATACATACATAAACAGTCAATTGATGCAACAAAAGTAAACTTGGTCAACTATTGTTCAAATTTGTAATTTAAAAATAGAATAAACAAGGAAGATGCATAAAAATCATTACATTTGATTGTGAGTAAATTGCTCTTATTAGAATTCAAGAGACTCTTTTGACTTGCTAACTTTGAGTTGTAGCTAAACATATCTTGCAACTAAATTGTATTTTGGAAAACATTGTTGCACATTCTAGTCTTTTTTAATTAAATGAAGTGAAATTTTGTACAGAGAACAAAACACCATAGTCCGTATGATTAATAAAAAAATAATACAAATTACAACGACTGAAATATTTTGGTATGTTTTGAAAAGGATAAAATTATGCACTTTGGGTACACGTCGAGATATGACTTACTTGATGAGCTGCTCCCAGATTTTTTCCCGGTTTGCTGTGATTCGGACGGTGACGTGTTACAGGTCTCTCTCCATCTCTCCATCACGCTCTGGGCGGAGGGACTCGAGCACGAGCACACTTCACTACAGCTCGCGTTCACGCACGCGCAGGAAAACAAGGACTAATTCATCTTAACAGGTCTCCATGATTTAGATCTGTCATATTATACCGAGCTCTGCGTCGTGTGAAATGAACCGTTCTGCTTGCAGGGTCTACATTAATGGGCTCTGACACTCCAAACTTTTTATCTTATCAGTGTATCGGATGAAAATGAGATCACACCTCACAATTTCATATTCACGACTAATGTCATTTTATACTAGGACGATTCCACAGTAAACGACGGTTTCAGCCAAAACACGTCCAAACAGCCAGCACTTCAAACTGGTCATAACTCAAAAAAATTGAAATTATGTAGGCTACTCTATAGCATATTCGAATTCATTGTTAAATTGCCAAAAACATCTAGCTCGGAGTGTCCCTTACACTAAGTGCAAATAGCCCGTCTTGTTTTTGTTTCTTTTAATCTTTATTTACTGCAGCTTGAATAGGCATATTGCACCGCATCAGCAATGTTGTTGTGCATTTATATAATAAACTTTGATTTGACATATTTTATTGATCAGGCTCTATAAAGTTAAATTGCGTTGCTTATTTGGTTTGAAATTAAAAGATCCACCAGAGGGAGACAAGAAAGCTCGTAAAAAAGAAAAGAAAAAAGAAATGACAAAAGAAAAGAAAAACTTAAATCTGTTAATAGTCATGTTAAACCATTGCCATCAGAATGACTGGTCTTGATTCACATTAAGACCAAGCACAAGGGATCCAAAACAAGAATATTATATTAATATTTTAAAATAACCTAAAGTTAGTTCATTTGTTCAGCACCATGGACAGTTCTTTTATATTTTGTGACACATTTTGCCCTGCAAGTTTAGAGAAGATGAGAATTACTTGTTGGAGCCATTAGCTATTGTTGATGTTGTGGTGGTGGGCTACACTAGAGGGCAGTATGCTTGTGCTACAGTAACCAAAGTCACGGTGGCACAGGGGCGCCAGCTGATTAATTCACAGGTGTAGCGAGGGGAAGGAGGCTAGGGTGGCGGGGAGATCACACGGTTTTTACCGCTGGGACGCCACAGCTAGATCAGCCCTCATGTTTGCATATACACTGAACTCTGTAAACTATCTTTCTATTAAATGGGAACACCACCCAAAGACGCTAAACGTTGTGGACTTCAAATTCATCCGAAGTGGACAAATAAAGCGTCAAAAACAGGATCTAGCCCTCACCCTGCCGAGTGTCTGATTTGTGTTAAGACAGTCACTACACAAGTAAAAACCTTGATCTCGCTGAGATGTCCTGGAGGAAGAACAAATGAAAATCTGGTCTAGTTTGGATACGTTGGAAGTTGGACAACAACTGGTTTTCGTTGGAATACTTTGGAAGTTGAATAAGCAAATGGATTACTTTATCGAGCTTGAAACTGTAGCATGGGTAAGCTATAAACTGGGTCATCCATCGCCAATCCTAAGGTAGGATAAATCTTTTTATCATTGACCGGCAAAGGAAAACTTGGACGTTCTTGATAAGCAGGTTACGAACTGAAAGACTTTTACGTCTGTACAACAATTGACGCAGTGTTAATAATATTGCTATATAGGTCACGTATTGCGAGTGTGTTGCCTAGGCAAACTGAAAGGCAATAGTCGACATAGCGCAATAACAAGGCCCGTGAATCTTACAAAGTAATCTGTTTAAAATGAGTGACACACAAGGCAATGATGAAAATAAAGCTACAGAGTTGCAACGTGAGGGCAGCGAAAAAAGGACAAGAAAGCCTACCGCTAAAGGAATCGTTATGATAATTGAAAGACTTCAAAAGGAAAGAAGTATGATTTTTTTAAAAACAAGTAAAATAAAAGCAGACATGGTCCCGTTTTTGTGTTCTGTTGAAAAGGTTCCTGCAAATGTGACAAACGTTCAACAAAAGCTAAAAGGGTTTAAGTCTCTATGTCAAAATGCCTTTGATCTTCACAACACATTGCTCAATGAGTTTTCTCTGCCTGAAGAGGAACAGAAAAGACAGGAAGAATGGTTTCAGTCAAAAAGGTCCGTTAATGATGCATTTGTTGAGGAAGCGTATAAATGGTTGAAGGAGATGGGAGCTTCATGTGAAGATGAAAATGTGAATGATGCCGCTGACATTGTTGATGATGATGATGATGATGATGATGATGATGATGATGATGATGACGATGATGATGATGGTGATGGCCAGGGTGCACAATGAAAGGTGAAAACCAAGGATGCTCAATCTGTGTGTCAAGATGACATTAGGCCAGGGTGTAGACAGTGTGTCTAATGTGTCCAGCAAAAGAAGCCATGGCAGTTCCAGTACATCTTCCGCACGGTTAAAGGCAAAGGCAGAAAGGGCTGCTTTGATGGAGAAGGCTGCTGCTTTACAGAGGAAGCATCAGCTCGAGGAACAAGAGGAGGAACTCCGATTGGAAAGAGTCAAGCTGAGGAAAAGAAAGGAACAGTTGGAAATTGATGCACAAATTGCTATGGCTGCCGCAAGGCTTTCAGTGCTGGAAGGCAGTGATGTGGCAATGGCTGCATCAGATGGAATGAACTCATACGTGAGTAAGGCATATAACGGACAAAGTCTTGAACTTAATCCAAATGCAAGCATTTATGTTCCTAAACAAAGCACAATGGCTACAAAACCAACCTCAAGAGAACCACCTTTGTCTCCTGTGCATGTCGAGGACCCCTTTGCACGCTCACAGAATGACGAACGGCGTTGTTTCATATCATCAGCAAGGGATAGCACTTCTAGATTGCAGTCACAGCCACACAATGGAATACATGGTACTGGCCAACAGCATCGGTTTGAAAATGTTCCTACAACCTTAATAACTGTGCCTGCTGGATCAGTAGCTGCACAAGAACAGCAATTGCACAGCCTTCAGCCAGCACAGAACACTCCACCAATGCAAAGCACTGTGGACCGGAATGCCATATGTGGAATCTTGCAAAAGCAGAATGAGATTACAGCAATGCTTGTGCAGCAGCAAATGTCATCAAGTTTGCCACAGAAAGACATTGCCATATTCGATGGGGATCCATTGCAATTTCTTTCATTTGTTAGAGCTTTTGAACACTGTATTGAGGGGAGAACTAGCAGCTATCAAGACTGTCTGTACCTGTTAGAGCAATATACTACAGGGCACCCTAGAGAGCTGGTTCGAAGTTGCCTACATATGGCATCGCAGCAAGGATATCAAAGAGCAAAAGGTCTTTTGAGAGAGCACTTTGGCAGTGAACAGAAGATAGCAGCAGCCTACATGGACAAGGTGTTCGGATGGCCTGTCGTAAAGGCTGAGGATGTTAAGACATTGCAAGAATTTGCACTTTTCCTACGGGGCTGCTGCAATGTTATGACTGAGATACAATGTATGGAGGAATTGAACATTCCATCAAATATGAAGAATGTGATAATGAAATGGCCGTACAGGCTGTGGGACAGATGGAGATCTACGGCCTGTGAGTTACAAGAGCGACGAGGCTATCGAGCCACCTTTCCTGATGTGGTGAACTTTCTTGAGACTCAAGTCAAAATCTTGTCTCATCCGCTTTTTGGTGATATTGCAGACACACAATCCAGCGCTTTGAAGGCTGTGAATAGTAGAAGGCCAGTGTCCAGGAGTAATATCAAAGGAAGCAGTTTTGCAACTAAGATTTTGGCGATGCCAAGCCAGCCCAGTGCTTCGAAGGAGTCAGGCTTCGAATTCTGTCACTATTGTAAGCAGTGTCATCTGTTGTCCAAGTGTCCAGGCTTGAACAAAATTCCTCACAGAGAGAAGATTGAATTCTTGAGAAAAAAAGGGTGTTTGCTTTGGACGCTTGAAAGTGGGCCACATGAGTAAAGAGTGTAGAAGTCGTCTGACCTGTGATGAATGCAATATGAAACATCCAACTATTTTGCACATCTACAATAAGGACAAGATGACTAAGACACAGGAAGTAGAAGTAAATAACGCACTGGTGTCGCTTAAGGCATGTGGTTGTACTGGGGCCGGAGATCAACATTGTACTCTCTCCATCATTCCTGTACAGGTGAAATCTAAGAAAGGACACAAGGTGCTCAGGACATATGCCTTCTTGGACCCTGGAAGTACAGCAACATTTTTTACCAACCGGTTTTTGAAGAAGTTGAATCTGCAGGGTAAAAGGACCAACATTCTACTACGCACCATGGGCCAAGAGAAGGTTGTTGAAAGTCAAGTTGTTCCAGGTCTAGAGGTGTCCAAATTGGGTGGCAGCCAGTTCTTGGACCTCCCGGAGGTATACACACATGACGCAATTCCAGTGTCAAAGAGCAACATTCCTATCCAGCAAGACCTTGAGAAATGGGAATATTTGAGAGATGTTAAAATTCCAGAGTTGGATGGAGATGTTGAAATCTTGATTGGGACCAATGCGCCAAAATTGATGGAGCCCTGGGAAATTGTTAACAGCGAAGGTGGAGGACCCTATGCCGTGAGGACCCTATTGGGGTGGGTCATCAACGGTCCATTGAGAGGCAATAGTGGATGTTGCAAGAGAAGCTGCTCAACCGTCTATGCCAATAGGGTATCCATAACCAGGCTGGAGGAGCTGTTGGTTTCTCAGTACAACCAAGACTTTAATGAGAAGTCATTGGAGGAGAGGCAGGAGATGTCAAGGGAAGATCTGAGGTTCATGGAGGTCCTTGAGAAATCTACACACTTGAAAGGAGGTCATTACTGCATGGATTTACCCTTTAAGACTGATGACATCACCATGCCAAATAACCGGAGTATAGTGGAACAGCGTGTTAACTGTCTTAAAAGAAAGTTTGAAAGGAACAAATCTTATCAGGAGGAGTATACAGCGTTTCTCTCACAGATGATTGACAGCGGATATGCTGAAGTGGTGCCTAAAGACCAGCTGGATTGTAAAGAAGGCCATGTGTGGTATCTCCCTCATCATGGGGTGTATCACCCAAGAAAGAAGTCTCTAAGGGTGGTTTTTGACTGTGGTGCTGGATTTAAAGGAACATCCTTGAATTATCAGTTGTTGCAAGGTCCTGACTTTACCAAATCACTTTTTGGTGTTTTAACAAGATTCAGACAGGAGAGCATCGCTCTGATGACCGATGTCCAGGCTATGTTTCATCAAGTGAGGGTGTCGAAAAGACACGTGGATTTCCTTCTTTTCTATGGTGGACAGAAGGAGATGCGACACAAAGCCCACTGGAACATAGAATGAAGGTGCACATCTTTGGAGCTGTCTCGTCACCAAGCTGTGCAAGCTACGCTTTAAGGAGAACTGCGGCAGACAACAAGGACGACTTTCCAGCTGAAGTGATTGAGACCATATACAACAACTTTTATGTGGATGATTGTCTAAAGTCATTGCCTTCAGAGAAGGAGGCTATAAAGTTGGTTGCGGATCTCACCGAGTTGTTCTCAAAGGGAGGGTTTCGACTGCTCAAATGGACAAGTAACAGTCGGGCCGTATTGTCGTCCATTCCTGAAGAAAAGCGATCCAAACCAACCAGGCAGCTGCACCTGGAACAGGACTGGCTACCCATGGAGATGGCACTTGGACTGAATTGGTGTGCTGAAAGTGAAACTTTTACATTTAAACCTGCAGTGGAAAGACGGCCACATACTAGACGCGGAATTCAATCAATCGTTGGTTCCATATATGACCCAGTGGGTTTTTTATCTCCTTTCACCTTGCTGCCAAAGTTGCTGTTGCAAGAAATGTGCCGAAGAAACTTGTCTTGAGACGAGCCTATACCACAGATACTTTTACAACAGTGGATCGGATGGCTGTTGGACTTGGAGAAGGTGGGGAAGCTTAAGGTGAGCCGCTGTATCAAGCCAAGGGGCTTTGGAAGATCTGCCAGTGCACAGCTACATCATTTTGCTGATGCTAGCAGCTATGGTTATGCTACAGTGTCCTACCTAAGGCTGGTGAGTCAAGAGGAGCGAGTGCATGTTGCCTTTATGTCGGGTAAAGCCAGGGTTGCGCCATTAAAACAGACAACTATCCCTTGTCTTGAACTCACGGCTGCAGTGTTGGCGGTTAAGGTCGATAGGATGTTGAAGAAGGAGCTGTTGCTGCAATTGGAGGAGTCACACTTCTGGACAGACAGTCAGACTGTGTTGAAATACATCAACAATGAAACGAAACGCTTTCATACCTTTGTTGCTAACAGAGTGGCTGCAATACGGGAAGCAACAAATCTCAATCAGTGGAAGTATATCAGCTCCAAAAACAATCCCGCTGATGAAGCCTCCAGGGGTCTGAGTGTGGATAACTTTCTTGCCTGTAAGAGGTGGTTGGAGGGTCCTGACTTTCTCCAAAGACCGGAAATGGATTGGCCAAGACCTTTGAAGCCGCAGCCCATCTCCTCAGATGACCCAGAGGTCAAAAGGGACGTCCTGGTAAATGTGATTACACACACAGAAGATGCGACCTCTAAGCTCATGACTTACTTTTCTGACTGGTCTAAACTTAAAATCTCTGTAGCTTGGTACTTAAGGCTCAAATCTATTCTTTTGGAGCTGAGTAGAGAGAGGAAGTTGATTCTGGCTTCTTTAGATCTTACTGACTCATCTTTGGAGGAGAGAATGAGAGAGGTTAGAGGAGTAATTGGCAAACAACCACTTTCTGTGGGTGAACTCTCTAAAGCCGAAGCTGCTATCATACATTTCAGTCAGCAAGTAACATTTCAGGAAGAAATCTCAATGTTGAAAAGTGGAGCATCTTTTGTGAAGAAAACAAGCAACATTTACAAGTTAGATCCAGTGCTCAGTGACAATTTGTTGAGAGTAGGTGGAAGACTTGGCCGTGCAGCTTTGCCTGAAGAGCTCAAGCATCCTGCGATTCTCTGTAAGGGGCAACATATATCCGGTCTTATTCTGCGGTCCATACATCGACAGCTTGGGCATGCTGGACGGAACCATATGCTCTCGACTTTGCGGCGCAAGTATTGGGTTACTAACGCCAACTCTGCTTGCCGGAGAATAATATCTGAGTGTGTGGTCTGTAGAAGGCATCGCGGACAGCAAAGTGAGCAGAAGATGGCTGACCTGCCCAGTGAAAGAATAAGTCCAGATCTGCCTCCCTTCACCAACGTCGGGGTGGATTATTTCGGACCCATTGAAGTCAAGAGGGGGCGTGCTATGGCCAAAAGATATCGGGTCATCTTCACCTGTATGGCCAGTAGAGCTGTGCATTTGGAGGTTGCTTACACTCTGACCACGGATTCTTGTGTCAATGCTATTAGGAGATTAATTTGTCGGAGAGGTCAGATCTGCAGTCTACGATCAGACAATGGTACCAACTTTGTTGGAGCAGAGCGAGAGTTAAGAGAAGCTTTAGCAGCGATTGATTACAGCAAGATTCATGGTGCTCTCATAAAAAGGGGCATCAAGTCAATAGTTAATTGTCAATTAGTCAAGCGAGTTCTGTATTCTGTTCTGCAGCAACAGTCTTTGGATGACGAAAGCTTCCATACCATTCTGTGTGAGGTGGAAGCCATTCTGAATGACCGTCCGATAACTAAGGTGTCTGAAGATGTTAACGACTTGGAAGCGCTCACACCTAACCACATCCTTTTGCTGAAAGGAAAACCTGTTCTTGCCCCTGGAATCTTTCAAGAGAATGATCTTTACATTAGAAGACGATGGAGACAAGTTCAGTATCTTTCAACTTTGTTCTGGAAAAGGTGGATAAGGGAGTACCTGCCGCTGTTACAGGAACGGCAAAAGTGGGCGAGGCCGCGAAGAAGTTTTGTAATAGGAGACATTGTCATCATTATGGATCACACTGCTCCGCGTGGATCATGGATTATGGGAAGAGTGACAAAGACTTACCTAGACAAGAAGGGCTTCGTACGTGCCGTGCAGTTGAAGACTAAGACAGGGCAGTTGGAGCGCCCTATTTCCAAGCTTTTCCTGTTGCAAGAAGCTGTGTAATGGTCATGACCCAACGCTGGTTAACATTCAATCCAGAAGAAAGAAGACCAGAAGATCTTTTTGTGTGACTCCCTGTTTTGTAGTTTAATTGGGCACACTTTCCCAATTAGGGGCCGGTGTGTGGGAGCCATTAGCTATTGTTGATGTTGTGGTGGTGGGCTACACTAGAGAGCAGTATGCTTGTGCTACAGTAGCCAAAGTCACGGTGGCACAGGGGCGCCAGCTGATTAATTCACAGGTGTAGCGAGGGGAAGGAGGCTAGGGTGGCGGGGAGATCACACGGTTTTAACGCTGGCACGCCACAGCTAGATCAGCCCTCACGTTTGCATATACACTGAACTCTGTAAAATATCTTTCTATTAAATGGGAACACCACCCAAAGACGTTGTGGACTTCAAATTCATCCGAAGTGGACAAATAGCGCGTCAAAAACAGGATCTAGCCCTCACCCTGCCGAGTGTCTGATTTGTGTTAAGACAGTCACTACATTACTATTATACTTATTAATGCTTCAGCAATATAAAACTTATTTTTACCATGCAAATAAAGTAAATTTTTATTATTTTAATAAAATAAAACATCTGTTGTGGATGACGGGTCAGACATGATGACGAACAGACAGGATGACGAAAAAATCGGTTATATATATCTCTTTTAGATATATATATAGTGTGAATGCATTTAAGAGGTTTGTCATTGCAGAAATATCAACTATGCAATGTATTAATCCAGATATGCAATTTAATTTAGGTCACAATACAAACAGCACAAAATTGGCTTCAGGGTCCAGGGTTCAGGTTGTTCTTTAATGCTTTAGTCTCACATGTCTATTGATATAGTCTTAATATCATACATTTACCGTCGTATTGTTGCAGTCTATGCGCAACCCGTTGTCATTGATCTCTCCATGGCCAAATTTTCCCATCGTTGTTTCCCAACCAGCTTTGTCCGTGCCGATATGAGCGTTAAAGTCGCCTACCAGGATGATCAAGTTGGTCTGTGGTATGAAATCCAAGGTGTGTTGGAGTGCGTTGTAGAAGTCGTCCTTTGCTGGATCAGGATTGGTTTCGATTGCCTTTTTGTCACATCAGCCGCCGAACGCAGCCATGGATATCGGATGAATGCCTTGATCTTGTAGCCAGACAAAAAAAGACAAAGCTGGGCAACTACGAACGATACCGCCAGCTCAATCGGGAAGTCCATTTGAAGTTAAAGGCCGAGGAGAGGAGCATTGGAACAAAGTGGCAGAAGATTTCGAAGAAGCAACGTCAAGAAAGCAGATGGAACATTTGTGAAGTCACCAAAGTAACACCGTAACGCTGAAAAGAGTTCTTTAAGGACCTGCACGACACCCTCCAAAGGGCACCAGCGGAGCCACCACTCATCGATCCTCCTGAAACTCCTATGATCGACACTGTGCCCACAATTCAAGACTTAAAAGCAGCCATCCGGTCACTCAAAAATGGCAAGTCAGCAGGAGTTGATCAGGTCAGAGCAGAAGCGATCAAAGCCGGTGGCGATATCCTACTCAATCGCCTGCATCTCCTCATCCAAACAATATGGCACAAGGAACAAATACCACATACCTGGAGGGAAGCTGTTATCATACCCATCCATAAGAAAGGCGACAACCAGGAATGCAAGAACTACCTTGGTATTAGCCTCCTATCCATCATCGGAAAGGTTTTCATAAAGATCATCCAATCAAGGCTACAAAAGCACCGTGAAAAGACCAGCCGAGAAGAACAGGCGGGTTTTCGCCCTGGACACGGATGCTGCAACCAAATTTTTGCCCTCGGTCAGCATATGGAAGAACGTACCAGATGTGGGCAACGCACTGTCATCATATTCATCGACTTCAAATCCACATTTGATTGTGGGCACTGGCCCGCCCTATGGAAAGCATTGGAGACCGAACACATCCCACAAAAAGTCATCGCACTCCTAAAAGAGGCCTACAAAGATAGTGATAATAGCTAATGATAGCTCAGCCTTCGCGAAAAACGATGCCGAGGCCACCGATATTCTCTACATCGCTCAGTCGTATGGCCTTCAAATCAACGGCGAAAAGACCTAAGTACTCACAACGGATGGTTCCCAAGCAATCGTCCACCTTGCCGAGATCCAGATTGAACAAGTGCAACAATTCAAATACCTTGGTTTGCTGGTTCAGGAGAAGAAAGTGGCATCTTCTATGGAGACCTACACCAGAATTGGGCAGGCAGCAGCGGCGTTCGCTTCCCTCAAATGGTGTCTGTGGAAGAGAAACAACATCTCCACAAAGATCAAGATCCGCCTCTTTCGAACACTGATCCTACCAATTCTTCTCTATGGATCTGAAAGATAGATCTTGCTCAAGATGGATTTGACCAAAATTGAAGTTTTCCAAGTGCGATGCCTATGCAAGATCCTGGGAATATCGAATTGCAACCGCATCACCAACGAAGCAATCCGAGCCAGATGCCAACAACAACCAGCCATCGAAGAGCAGATACAACAACGAAGGCTGAGATGGTTTGGACACGTGTGCAGAATGTATGCAAATCGAATACCACACCAACTTCTCTGGAGGAAACGACCAACCCAGTGGAAAATCCAGCGCACTGCACCCAAGAAAACATGGATCAAGTAATTCGAAGAAGATGTGAAGAACCAGCAGCTTGACCCACAACAGGCAAGAGTAGTTGCCAAAAGCATGGAGACAAGTGATTGAACGAGTTCGAAATCCTGCGGCACACACAGCAGCATACTGGTTGTGAGGTCGTCCTCCCCCAGATGTCAGCTAGGGATCATAGAAGAAGAAGAAGATCATACATTTAGGGCAATTGTTAGGGTTGTTTGTTTGTTATTGTTGTGTTTGTTGCTGTTTTCTTAATTTAAATATATATTGCAACTATTTAGTAACTTTATGTATATAGATAAAAAATGTTTCAACATGTTTATATTTACATTCTCTCTTTTTGCATTTGTATTTTTTTTTACCCCTTAACAGATCTTGTATCAATTAAGTAAGTTTAGATTTGATTAAAGGGGTAGGTCTTTTAAAATAAATATTTACATCACTATACCATTTACAACATCAGCTTTTTGCTCATTTTAGTAAACAGTTACAAACTGAAAATGTTAATTTTATTTTTGTTAATTTTAACTGAAATGCTTTTTTTCTTAAGAAAAAAGAGGGGGTTGGGGAGAAAACAGAAAAAAACATATTTGGAGCTGAATTGAATATCGCACAAATTGTGTGTGTGGTGTGGGGCCAGAGTGGGCCAAGCTTCTGATTGGGTGGGCCAGGCCGAACCTGGCCCTGATCTATTAAAGAATTTACCTCTCTGAAAATCTTTCACACGAATATTAAACAATAATATAAAACCATCATGGTTTGGCTAAATAAATCGCGAGCTCTCGACTTCCCACCCTCACGAAATTAACGTGACGGTCTCTGTGGAAACTGGCATTACAGCGCACGTGCGCTAGATGACCTTGTGAAGTCACGAAAAGCTTTTTCTACCCTCAAACTGTCACAGTCTTCGTCTGCACCTGTCTGTCTTAGTCATCTTCACTACACTTTCCAGAATCCTTCTTTTCTCCACACCTGAACTCACTCCCTCACTTACCAGCCTGTCCCTCGTTATCATCATCAGTGTCACCTGTTTTCACCTTGTTATGTTTGATTCATGCTTGTATTTAGTTTGCTTCTGTTCCGTGTGTCCTGGTCGGTTGTTAAAGTTATATTGATGTGTTTAGTGTGTGTTTCTGCCCGTCATTCTGCCTGCCTGTCTATACCTGTGAGTTTGATCAGTAAAACTGTTTGATTTGGAGCTTTTGACTCAGCCATCTTCTTCTACCCGCACAACACCGTGACAGAACAACCGACCAAGAAAATAACTGAAGAGCCGACCTAACAGAAAATGGACGAAGCGAGTCAGATTCTGTGTTCCATCTCTCAAAATGGCCGTAAGATTGAATCCTACTTAGAGGATTTTATAAAGTACAGCCATCTAACCACGCTTACCGATCAGCAGTTGATGGATTTATTCTGGATTGGATTAGACCCTCACTTCCATTCATGGATGCCACTAGGAAATCCCGGTATGACCCTTGAACGGTATCTGGACTACGTGCTTTTGTTGAGCGGCTCAGCCTACACTGTGGGTGAGGCTGATTGTAACATCTCCGCTCAACCACTGTCACCAGCCTCCGTCACCACCCGTCCAGAGTCTCGTCCCGCCGAGACTATCCAGCCAGAGCCTCCCGTGTCGCCCCGAGCCCGGAAGAAGGTTTCAAACAGCATGGACCTGGGGGCTAAAATGGCGGATCCTGCACTTAAATCCGTCCGATCTGCACTGAAATCAGCTTCCCTTCTCCAGTCCTCAGTGGCAGGTTTTAATTCAACCTTCTGCACAGAGCCCGCTGATCCCGCTGAT
Source organism: Siphateles boraxobius (assembly GCF_051911475.1). NCBI lineage: Eukaryota > Metazoa > Chordata > Actinopteri > Cypriniformes > Leuciscidae > Siphateles > Siphateles boraxobius. Next base: position 3,230,348 of record NW_027509215.1, read on the forward strand.
CCTGCGCCAGAGGCCGCTGATCCTGCGCCAGAGCCCGCTGATCCTGCTCCAGAGCCCGCTGATCCTGCTCCAGAGCCCGCTGATCCTGCTCCAGAGCCCGCTGATCCTGCGCCAGAGCCCGAGACCGTCCAGCCCGAGACCGTCCAGCCCGAGACCGTCCAGCCAGAGACCGTCCAGCCAGAGACCGTCCAGCCAGAGACCGTCCAGCCAGAGACCGTCCAGCCAGAGCCTGTTCACGTCCCGTCCAGTCCGCTGGTTCCGTCCAGCCCGCTGGTTCTGTCCAGCCCAGAGACCCCTTCACCGCTGGTTCCATCCAGCCCAGAGACCCCTTCACCGCTGGGGCCGTCCAGCCCAGATACCCCTTCACCGCTGGTTCCGTCCAGCCCAGATACCCCTTCACCGCTGGTTCCGTCCAGCCCAGAGACCCCTTCACCGCTGGTTCCGTCCAGCCCACGGACCCCTTCACCGCTGGTTCCGTCCAGCCCAGAGACCCCTTCACCGCTGGTTCCGTCCAGCCCAGAGACCCCTTCACCGCTGGTCTGTCCAGCCCAGAGACTAGTAGTGACTCTGTCACTCTCCCCATTAATTTTTTGGGGGGGGGCCATAGGGCTCCGCCATGGCCGCCCGAAGGGTCCTCACCGCCATGGCCGCCCGAAGGGTCCTCACCGCCATGGCGCCCGAAGGGTCCTCACCGCCATGGCCGCCCGAAGGGTCCTCACCGCCATGGCCGCCCGAAGGGTCCGCACCGCCATGGCCGCCCGAGGGGTCCGCACCGCCATGGTCGCCCGAGGGGTCCGCACCGCCATGGCCGCCCGAAGGGTCCCCACGGTCCTGGCCACGCCCATGTCCTGCTCCGCCCTGGCCACGTCCTGCTCCGCCCTGGCCGCCTTCACGTCCTGCTCCGCCCTGGCCGCCTGCACTTCCTGATCCGCCCTGGAGGCTTCCCGTCTCAGTTTGGCCACGCCCTGGCCAGCCTTCAGGGCGCCCGCCCCCCCCACCCCATTGATGTTCTACGGCGCGAGGTCGCGCCTTGTTGAAGGGGGGCGTTCTGTCACAGTCTTCGTCTGCACCTGTCTGTCTTAGTCATCTTCACTACACTTCCCAGAATCCTTCTTGTCTCCACACCTGAACTCACTCCCTCACTTACCAGCCTGTCCCTCGTTATCATCATCAGTGTCACCTGTTTTCACCTTGTTATGTTTGATTCATGCTTGTATTTAGTTTGCTTCTGTTCAGTGTGTCCTGGTCGGTTGTTAAAGTTATATTGATGTGTTTAGTGTGTGTTTCTGCCCGTCATTCTGCCTGCCTGTCTGTACCTGTGAGTTTGATCAGTAAAACTGTTTGATTTGGAGCTTTTGACTCAGCCATCTTCTTCTACCCGCACAACACCGTGACACAAACATGGTCTAAAATATTGAATTCGATTAGGACTAATTTTGTAATAAAATTTACTTTAAAGATTATTTTTTTACAGTTTGGCTTTCCACTGCCATTGTGTTGCTGTTCAACGGGAATGTGTTGATGGCCTGATTTATTGACTCGAGAAAGTGAATTCAGGTGTAAACCAAAATTAATTGGTTGATTTTAATTTCTTATTTTTAGAAATAGGATGCTCCTGGAGTGTACATGTTACTCTGCCAAAAGGTAAAATAACTTCAAAACAGATTATACGAAATCAAATCAAACTTATGGTTTGGCAATATATCGTCATAGTCCTGTAGAAGGCGCTGTTGACCTTTGAGCCCAAGGAACTCCCCCCTTCAAAGTTGGCGATGGCGGATGTTCCCGATCATAGACATCATATAGATAGACGCCATATCGACCGCTACTGCCTATTGGCGCAGACGAGCCGTGGGGCCGCCATCTTAAACCGGTCACCCGCTCCGCTCAGTGTAATCTGTTTGGCAGGGGCAATGAGCTGCCAGCGCATTTAATTAATCATATCTCACTGAATACCGAACTGATTTTCACGCGGGTTTTTTTGCTGCAAAGTTCATACACATAGCTACGATACAGGACACATTGAATATTTTGTTCACAAAATACAACTAATAGTATGGTAATGTTAAATGTTAAATCTTACTTGTGTAAAGTAATCCCCGAGTGATGGTCCGCCGATTTGAGCAGGAATATGCTGCACAGTGCTCTGGCATCTACTGCTGCTATGCAACGCAAATAGGAGTATGACCGGTTTAAGATGGCGGCCGCATTTCTTGCGCCACAGCGGCCAATAGGGCATCTAGTTACTATATGATGTCTATGGTCCCGATGGTCCCACATGTGGATAATCAGGGTTTTGACTGCGCCACCTATCATGATTATAAAGGTAATACTCTGCCTTCTCATAGATTGTGTGATGTTTACTCTTTTTTCCCCCTTTGCATATCTTACCAATTTGTTTGTGTTGTCACTGTCAGCACTTCACACATTCTCTGTCAAGCTCTGAAAAACAGGTCAATAGCAATTAAATTAGAAATTAAAGGGGTTGGACAATGAAGTGTAGGTAGGGCCTACCTTTGCGGCCAATACAGCAACAATTTGTCTTGACTTTTGGGAATGACAGATACAGTACAAGTCCTTCACAGTGGCCAGAGGGATTTTGAGCCATTCCTCTTCGAGGACAGTGGACAGGTCACTATGTCATGTTGGTGAATGATACGTTTTCTGACTTGCTCCTCCAGTGGTTTCAAAATATTTAGATCTGGTGACTGTGCAGGCCATGGGAGTTGTTCAACTTCACTTTCATGTTCATTAAACCATTCTGTCACAAGTCTTGCTGTGTGTATTTGTGCATTATCATGCTGATACACAGCACCCCCTTCAGGGTACAATGTTTGAACCATTAGGTGCACATGGTCCTCCAGAATGGTTCGAACCATGACAAAATGTAGAATTTTCTTTTTTCTTTCAAACTACAAGTGGGATTATTGTGAAAATGAATCTTTTTTTGTTTTGTATTTTTGCACAAAACTTGACTAACATTATAACCTAAACTCATCTAATACAGACAGATGTCTTCCTCGTGTGTTCTGAAAGAGCTTGGTAAGTGAGCTAATGGGGTTGTGCATTTCACGCAGAAAACGCTCTCTGGGAAAAAAATGCTCAAACTGAAATGTTGAGCTAATTTTTTTTCAGCCCACTGACCCACTTTTCAATTGTTCTCTGCACCAGACAATAGAGACAAATGATTTCATAAGTAGTACACAATACCTGTGTGTTATTCAACATTACGGTTGTGCAGGACTGTGAAGGGATTGTTTGGGTGTATTTTTTTGTGTGTGTGCGCCATGTCTTTATGTAACCTCCCTGTATTACCCCCTGTACCCTACTATTGAAAAGACTGACAACATCTCTCTCTCTCACACACACAAACACACACATACACACACACACACACACACACACACACACACAAATGCAAGTTGCCCTCTCATTGGCTCCAATTGTGCGTCAGACCCCAAGGCTGTGACAATACATGCGTGGTTTCACTGATCCATGGCTCAATAAACGACACACGCGAAGCTCATCTTTACAGCACAATGAGAGAATGAGTAGCAGTCTGTGAAAGACTCAACTCACACGCCAACTAGAGCTTAATTGCATAAGGACAGTGTTGTCTTCTGCGATTAGCTTGGGCTGTTGTCCCAAAGATGATTTCTTTCAAAGAAATGTTCTGGGTTAAATCTAAGTAAATCTTTTACATGCTGTCACCACAGAAAACAACTTCAATTTGTCCCTCAGTTTGTTAAGACAAAGAAAATCCGTTTACACTCATGTTCTTGCAATATACCATACAAAAGTTTGAAGTCTTTGATATGTTTTAAAATGTAATTCACAATTATATTTTCGGAAGCCATTACTCCTAGCTTGATCCTTAAGAAATCATTCTTAATATTTATTTTAATTTGTTTTCAGGATTAATTGATGAATAAAAAGTTCAAAAGCACAGCATTTACATTTTATAAAACAATCATCACGACACATTTCTTGATACTTGGGTCACTTTTTCAAAACTCTTCACACAGTTCTCTTTACCAACTTTCAGCTTGACACAGATGTTAATTTTACATTCAAAATGCATGTCTCAAATCAAGTCAGTTTCAATCTCAAATTAACTGCTGTGCCAAATTGAAAGTTGGTAAGGAGAAACTATGTAATTTAATTTGTCCTTGCTGAATAAATGTGTATATATTTATTTATTTATTGTTAATGGTGGTGTAAGTCTATGGGGTAAATCACTGTACCAGAATGTTAAAATTCACTTTATTCTGCAACTTAAATGTTATACCTTTTAAGACTACACTATTGCGATAAAACAGCTCAATAGCTTTATGCTGTTTTAATCCAATATTTTGTCTCCTATCATGTAAAGCCGGTAAACATCAGCACTGATACAGGCAAGGAAACCAGAACAGGACATAACAATAATAAATTTATCCAGAACCTGCTTTTCACATACTATAACAGATATAAGGATGTGTTTAGACACCTTTACAAATCAAATACACATTTTCTCTTAGATAATATTACTGTGTTAACAAAATTTGAGCTCCACATTTGTGTTTGTAAGCCTAATGCATTGACCTCCACTATATATAAGTGCATTATTTTAGACATGAATTTAGTGTGTTTTTCACACACTAAGGTAAAATTCTAAACTAGTTTCTGTGTAATCAATGGCATGCCATGTATCTTGTAAAGCTTAACCCAGAACTTTGCTTTAAAAGTTGTCTGTAATATTTACTCTTTATGATCACTCTTATTCTCTTTCTAATCGAACACTGTAGAATTGGATCCGAAGGTATCCTCACGTGCTTTTTCCCGAACTTTTCCTTGAATTCCTCTTTTGCCTTTAGCGCTGTGATCAGCATCTTGTGCGTGGAGGAGATTGGCGGTGCACCACAAAGTGGAAAACAGAAACTGGAGGGAGCGGAGGGCAGATTAATCAGGGAACATCAAAGAGAGCGACAGGGCGAAGGGAGGGAATGGGGCAAAAGATGAATGGAGACCAGCCGCCTGTTTTTTTTTTCTTCCATGCCATCCCTCAGTGCTTCAGTTGGCAGTAGGATGACAAAACCATTGTGCAGGGGCCACATAGAACGCCTGGAACACACTGTCGGCTCCTGTTTTTATTCTGCGTGCCAAAAGAGGAGGAGAACGTGAGATGGGGAGACTCTTGCTCTGAAAGTCCATCTTTCCTTTTGATATTTCCATCTCTGTTCTTTTATCTGTTCTTTTTTTTTTTTTTTTTTTTAAACATTGTTCACCAGCACAACTCTTAAATATTGCTCACCCTCTGATGCCTGTTTTCTTCTTGTCTTGTTCTTCTTACCAACATCCATACTTTCTGCTTCATGTGCCATTGTATTTCAAAAGAGGTCTTTCTCTCTTAGTCGCTCTCTTTCACACTCACACATACATACATAATGTGTAGGCCTTGTGTGAAGCACTTTGAAAGTGGCCTGCCGCTCCGCCTGCCCTCTCTGTGTTCAGTTGCTCAGTTGGCTCAAAGATGACTCCAATTTGGGTCTCTCATCCTGACTGCAGACTCAGCACCACGTACGTTACACAGTGTTCCTGTCTTGTCCTTTAGTTGGACTCGCTAATCTCTCCACACTTCTTTACAAAGCCTGTCAAGAGTCCACATCAAAGAGATGCTACCAACCTGATACCATGTGACAGCTTAAAAGTGATCATTCATTAGCACTGAAGAGGATATCTGTCTGTGCATTCGCTCCTTTATGTTTAGCTTTGTTCTGATGTCATGTCCTGCCTTATTAGAAGGAAGAACAGTCATTCAATTGTCATGTGCCATTATTTCATGAATCAGGCCAATAATCATCACTTGCCTCATATCAAGAGGTGCATACATTTTTGGTCAAGATCTTGTATTGACAATACAAGACTCCAGCACTCTGTAAAGTCTACTCCAGCACATCCCAAAGACTTTCAATGAATTTAAGGTATGGACTCAGAGGTGCCAATTCATGTGTGAAAATGGTTCTTCATGCTCATATTATATATTAGATTTCAAATAATAAATCAATAGATATACTGTTGAAAAAACCCCAAAACATTAGTGTATGAGTGGTGTGCATTATTTGCATTGATAAGATGATCTATACTTGTGGTTCTTTTTTTCTTTTTTCTTTGAAGAACTACGATTTCCACTTTCTTGAAAAACCTGGATATACGCTCACCGGCCACTTTATTACGTTGCTAGTACCGGGTTGGACCCCCTTTTGCCTTCAGAACTGTCCTAATTCTTCGTGGCATAGATTTAACAAGGTGCTGGAAACATTCCTCAGAGATTTTGCTCCATATTGATTTTTCAGCTACACATGATGCCATTGGATTGAGATCCGGGGACTGTGGAGGATTTGAGTACTCATTGTCATGTCCAAGAAAACAGTTTGAGATGATTTGAGCTTTGTGACATGGTGCGTTATCCTGCTGAACCAAGTTCCAGTGGTGCTGCTCCTGGAGGGTCCTGCATAGTTCAGCTCCAACTGCAATAAAACACGCCTGAACCAGCTAAAGGTCTTACTAGGCATACTAGAAACTTCCTGGCCGGTGCGTTGAGGCAAGTTAGATCTAAACTCTGCAAGACCATGGCCGTCCAGGACTGCGTTTGGACATGATGTTCTTACATCCATCATTATGTGTGTATTTTGAGTGACAGTTTCTCTCTGCAGATGATGAGGCTGTGGGATGTGAGTGTGACACCATCTGAAATACACGATTGAGTTTAGAGTTATAATGTGTCTCTTTCATTTGTTTATTTAAAAACAATTATGTTTATGAAGGCTACAATGAGCAAAAATGGACATAATGTGAGCCTTTTCACAGTGTTAAAAGGAAAAGGTGATATAAAGTCATGGGATAGCTTTGATGTTGTTTTTTGTGACTGGGTATGTTTATGCATAAAGTGATAATAAAAATGAATAATAAATTCAATATCTCTGCTGCTTACTTGGCGGAGAAGAAAAGATGAGCTGTCACACTTACATGTTCTGTTAAACTAAAAAAAAGAAAAATACATGATTGGTAGGTATCCAGTTACAATTTGAAATTTAAAGTTTATAGACATTTTAAGAAAACATTTATCTGTAGAGAGTGTGTTGACAGTTTGTGTAGTTGTGTAGCTGAGCTCCAGAAAACCAGTAATAAGGTGGCTTTGACAGTTACAAATTTGAAAAACAAAAAGGCGGAAATAAAGAACTCCAAACTCTTAACACAAAGAACCATTTCAGCCTATAAATGGTTCTTCAGGATGATATGGTTCTAAATAGAAAGGTAAAGAACCATCTTTATTTTTTTAGAGTGTACCATCTGAATGTCACAACATTTTTCCAATTTTCTATTGTCCAATTTTGGTGACCCATGTGAATTGTAGCCTCAGGGTCCTGTTCTTAGCTGACTGGAGTGGCACCTGGTGTGATCCTCTGTTGCTATAGCACATCTGATTCAAAGTTCGACATTTTGTGCGTTCAGAGATGCTCTTCTGCACACTTCGGTGGTAGATGAGAATGGCCAGAATGGTTCAAGCTGATAGAAAGGCAACCAGGTTATTTGAGTTACTGTTGCCTTTTTATCAGCTTAAATCAGTCTGGTCATTCTCCTCTGACCACTGGCATCAACAAGGCATTATCTCCAAAAGAACTGGAGTAAATCATGTAAAACTGGGTAAGGAATGGGGCCTTCAAATATTGCTTTGGATTGGTGGGCCTTGGTGTCAAAAAGGTTGAGAACCACTGCCAAGAACTACTGTTGAAAAATAATTGTATTAGTTATTATAGAGGAGCAGTTTATTGTACCATTAACACATAGTATGATTATTTTATTTGTATTTATTTTATTTAGGGACAGCCCAACAAAACGTATTCGGTTTCTTCCAAATATAAAGTTATCAAGCAATTCCTGTTAAACAAAAATAGCAGTTAGACATTCCTATAAATGATTTATTCATAGTGTTATATATGCAGAGCTCAAATTTTGTCTATTAACTATTTGAAAAAATGACAAATATTGCATTAACATTGTACTTGATTTTGCTTTTTGAAATGTCACTGAATTTTCTTTTTTTAAAGCAGCTTCTTTGACTGTCCAACAAATTGGGAAGCAAAACACAAACTTTTCTACGAATCTTCAGTCAGTAATGAGTAAACAAATGATGAGCTGTTGTTTTTTAATGTTGTATGTATTTATGCAATGAGGCTATGCTGAGCTGAGAAAGATGCGATAATCTGAACTGACAATATTTTAATGGAGCACATAAAAGCGTGAAAGTGATCAAGGAGGTCGGCGTGCCTGTGATCGCCACATTCGCTGGCTTTGAACTCTCAGGGAGGAGCACAATGCTCTCATTCAGAGATTGGCTGAATGACAGATGCTCCCTCTCTCTGTCTCTCTCCCTCACTCTTTCACCCCCTCCTCTCTGTCTCTCTCTAATGTTAATGAATTCAAACAACCCGCCCCTACCCATCCAGCTCTCTTTCTCTTTCGCTCTTTCTCTCTCACCACAGAACTAAGCCATTTCCAGCCTTGGCAAGTTCCTCATGATTTGCTCTCATCGTCTTAATGAATTCAACTGGGAGTGCATTGGCCCTGATGCCCACCCCCTTAGAGAGTGGTCTTGCATATATCTGCAGGGCTGCTCCATGCTCTTCCATTGTTCCATCAGCTTCTGTCACTAACAGATACTCCAACAGGGTGTGTGGGAGAAAGCTAAGCCAGTTAGGACGTGGGAGACACTCGTACTGCACAGACACCCCTCACTTGATGTGAAAAGAATTTGAGCTCCTGTGCTTTTTAAAAGTGGAACTTCTTAAGGCTGTTAGTAAGTACGCTTTTCTCTTGGAAGACTCACCTGTGGACAGGTGAAGTGAAGTCATGGGTGTGATGTCACTGCTGCTGTTGACGGTGATTGGCTGGTGTGGTGGAGCGCCACCGGCGAGAGAGGTGTACAGAATGCCACAGAGTGCGCTAAAAGGTAGGCTATATCCGGAAATTTTTGTTGTTTCTCACTGTGACATCTAACCAATCAAGACTTGAAAAGGCAAAATGTCTTTAAAAAAAAAAAGTGTACTTAACCAAAAGTTAAAAAGCCGTTGCTAGCAGAGATGCCAGAGCTCCAGCTTGCTTTGAGTTTTGACATTGAGTTACTCTAAGTATAAACATTTTGACATGCATAATATTCAAATATACACTCACACTCGTGCATTTGACAGATTCTTCCATCTAAATAAGAGTCATTCCTACTTCTCTGTACTAGCTTGTACTTTCTGGCCAACTAGAAAATTTATCACTGTCTATTTAGGATGAATCGCTTGTTTTTGTAACATTGCTTTGAATAAAAGCATCTGCTAAATATGATTTGCATTTCAAAATGGTTTGCATAATCTTTTGATATTGCTTTAAATGTTATATCCTTTCTTTGAGATATAAGATCCCAGATCTTTATCTGGGAATCTTAATGGTCTCATACTCTTAGATTGTCATATTGATTGAACACTACTACTCTTAATGAAGTCATGGAGTACATATTTTGTTCACAGTGTAAATGTCAACATAGTTTCTATATGCCGCTCAATAAAACATTATTTTTGTTGGTAAGAATCTTGTGTGTTGTCACAGTGAGACTGTGTTCAGGAGTTTAGCGTTGTCACTATAGAGGCCATAGTTCAGGCCGTTAATTAAGGTCTCAATCAGCTTTGAAGTCTCTCTCTCTCTCTGGGATATAGAGAAGAGGGCATGGCTGAATGATGTTCGGTGTGTTTGAACTTTGTGTTTGGTGTCTTCTGCACTGCTATGAGCATGAGTTTGCTCACTTGTCCTAATGGAAAAACCATGACTGATAACATACCGCACACATCACAGCCAGCCAGTAATGTGTTAAGAGATTATCCAATGGATAATCCAATGGATTCCAATGGATAGTTTCACTGAAGAAATCAATTTCAGACTGCTTGTTTTCTGTGCAAATGTTTCCTTTTCTCTCTGCCTTTGTATTCATATATCTGACCATTTTATCGTCGAACCAAATATGATTCACTCTTAAAAACAACGTTTCCAAAAGGGGGATTTTGCAGCAGTGCTTTAGAACATCAATGCTAATAAAGAAACTTTATTTTTAATTGAGTCTCTGACTCTGACACACATGAAGTCAGCACAAATTTATGCTCCACTGAAGATAAATGTCTTATATTTATTGTTTTGTACCTGCTTTAAATGTTTTCAATAGCACATACTCTATTGATTTGCTTTATTTGTTGGTTGGTTTTGAGGCATAAACTCACTTTTGCCTACATACTGTATCTTTCAGCGCTGTCTGATAGAGGAACAGTGGTGATGGAGGCCGCTCTGTCCCGCGCTCTGTCTGCCATAGATGCTGCCGTGTCGGACCGTAGTAAGGCTGAGGCAGGCTGCAGAGGGTGTGTGCCCTGTCTGTTTCAGGACTGTGGACAGCGAAAAGGCGCCTGTGGTAAGCTTGAATACATGCATGCTTCATTACAAGACTCTTTGACTTTAAAGGGATATAGTTCACCAAAAAATGAAAAGTCTTCTTTCAGACAAATACAATCGGAGTTATATTAAAAAATGTCCTGGCTCTTCCAAGCTTTATAATGGAAGTGAATGGCCGATTCTGTTTTGAAGTCCATAAAAGTGCATCTATCCATCATAAAAGTTCTCCACACATAATATAATATTTAAATATTAAGTTTTAAATATGGTTATTTTTCTTACACAAACACATGATTGACTTCAAAACAGAAATGGCCATTCACTGCCATTATAAAGCTTGGAGGAGACGGGACATTTTTTAATATAAGAAAAATGTCATATACAACTAGGATGACTTGAGGGTGAGTAAATCATGGGCTAATTTACATTTTTGGGTGAAGTGCTGATGATAATGATGGTGCTGGTAATTCCGTAGCATCTCCAGAGGACACGCAGTCGGAGCCGAGTTGCGAGGTCATCTCTCGCTCTCAGCAGGAAGCTGATGAAGGCGAGAGGAGCTGGCTGCTGAGTCAGGCGTGTGGCTTCTACAAACGGCGGTGCACAACTGCACAGGTGAACAAAGACATGTGCGTCAGAGTCATGGGAGAGAGGTGCAGTGCTCGTGTCCTGCAGTGTAGTCTGCTCAACACCATGCAGAGTCTGGAGCCGGCCACACAGACCACGACACAGGGTAAAGACAAATGTCTTTTGAAATATAAAAAATGTCATTGTATTATGCGAACATTCAAATAATATTCCTATAAAAAGTTTTTTTTTACTTATTTTTTAGATAATGTAAAACTACACTACCAGGCAAACTTTTTGCTGCTTAATATTTTTTGTGGAAACCGTGATAGAATCCTGTATATGAATCCTGTTGAGCAGCATAGCTAAGGCACTAGAAAATATAGTTTTAAAATATTTTAAAATATATTTTCTAGTGCCTTAGCTATGCTGCTCAACAGGATTCATATACACCTTGTTCTGTTTTCTTGATCCTGTACTGCTGTATTGTGTTTCACATTGTGTTAATTTGTAAATGCACTTCTGTGTTATGTGTACTTATTATGTAATTCTATGTTGTCTTGCACATTTATTCGCCTTATCTTGGCCAGGTCGCCGTTGTAAATGAGAATTTGTTCTCAATCGGCCTACCTGGAAAAATAAAGGTTAAATAAAAAAAAAAAAAATAGCATAATTAAATACTTTCATTCAACAAGCATGCATTAAATTGGTCTAAAATGACAGTAAAGACTTCTATTTGTGTTTCAAATAAATGCTGTTCTTTTGAACTTTTAATTAATCAAAGAATCCTGAAAAAATGTACAATTGATTCAACAAAAATATTAAGCAGCGAAAGCTGTTTTCAACATTAATAATAAGAAATGTTTCTTGAGCAATATTGTTTTGATAATAATGTTTCTGAATTTTCAGCTTAACTATCACAGGAATAATTACACTGTATTAAGTATATTAAAATAGAAAACAGTTCTTTTAAATTATAATAAAAATGCAGCCTAAATGCAGCCTTGAGCAAAAGAGACTTCTTTAAAAAACATAAAAAAAATCCTAATGATTCTTTGGACTGGTAGTGTACATTTTGTTAATAAATTAATACAATTATTTAAAAGACTGAACTGACACTATACTATCAATTAATGTTATGTTATATTCTAACCATCTTTGATGTGTCCTTAACGTAGCTGTGTGTGGCCAACGTTTCTCCGTCACACAAAACCTGACACAGCCTCGTCCTCGTATCATGGGGGGATCTCGTGCCCCTCTGGGCAGCTGGCCATGGCTGGTGAACCTGCGGCTGGATGGGACTCTGATGTGTGGAGGCGTGCTGGTGGACAGCTCCTGGGTCCTCACTGCCGCCCACTGCTTTGCTGGGTAAGAGCACAAATCACATATCTCATGTGAGGTGAGATAGTGTATTGCACTGGATGAGCAACATTTGAAGCAGTTGTAAAATATCAGAAATACACACACTTGTAACAGTAATTGAATGTCCCATATCATTAAAAACAATTAACCAAATACCTGTAGTGGAATTACTGTTTGTTGTTGTTGTTGTTAATAGTATATATGAATTGTATTGTCACCATTTATATGAAAAGGATTATACATTTTGCTGTCTTATTGTTTGTGAATGTATTCAAATAGTTTGTGAACGTACAAAATGTATCTCTCCCCCAAATAGGAGCCGCAGTGAGAGTTACTGGACAGCTGTAGTGGGAGAGTTTGATCTCACAAAATCTGACCCTGATGAGCAGATCATGAAAGTCAATCGCATCATCACTCATCCAAAGGTAAATGCATCAAAAATGCAACCAGTCTAATATTTGACTTGTTATTTTATCTTTGCTTTATATTCAGTATATGATGAGCCAAAACATTGTGACTAGTCAAAGGTGAAGCAAATATCATTGATCATCTCCTAACAAGGCCACAAATCATGGTCTGGGTAAATTAGATGGTAGGCAAACACTCAGTTCTCGTTTGTTCGTTGGCCAGAGGAGAACTGGCCTCCCGACTGAGCTTGGTTTCTCCCAAGGATTTTGTCTCCATCCTGTCCCTTGCCACTGTTGCCTTTTTCACTTTTTTTTCCACCTTTGGTGCCATTGGCTTTTGGCTTGCTTAGTTGGGGACATTAAATGTAACATTTAATTTAATATTGAACAATAATATTGATCTGCCTGTATTGACAACATTATATGAGAACTGAACTGAGCTGGACGATGACATCACGGTTTTCTCCAGAGCGGCTATATATACATATAAATGAACTAATTTAATAACTTTTTTACACCAAAAATGAAACATCACTGAACTTATTGGACTGTGACGCTAATTTCTTCTGGAAACAAACTTTGTTGCATTATTTTCCTGTTATCTCTGTAAAGCTGCAACAAGCTGTATTGTAAAAAGCGTTATATAAATAAATGTGACTTGACTTGACTATTAGGCAGGTGGTCATAATGTTTTGGCTCCTCTGTGTATATATGCATTGTTTTTTACTTTTTTAAAATAAATAAATTCATAAAGAGTTTTATTATTTTTAAATGTCTAATCTGTGTTCAATTCGTATCTCCTGTTGTAGTTTAACCCAAAGACTTTCAATAACGACATCGCTCTGGTGGAGCTGAGTTCTCCAGTAATTCTGTCTGAACGGGTCACACCAGTCTGCTTGCCCTCTGACCTCGATCCACCGGCTGGCACAAACTGTCTGGTCGCCGGCTGGGGCTCTCTGTATGAGGGTAAGAGATTATGCTGCTGAACTCATGTATAAGCAAAAGAGCATACGATGTTGTCCTAAAATTCTGTAACGTGTTTTTCTATTTCTGTTTGTCTTGATTCTCTGTACGTGTGTAGACGGCCCCTCTGCAGATGTGGTGATGGAGGCGAAGGTTCCCCTCCTCTCTCAGACCACCTGTCGCAGTGCTCTGGGGAAGGAGCTGCTCACTAACACCATGTTCTGCGCTGGCTACTTGTCTGGGGGCATTGACTCATGCCAGGTATGTCCACATTATCATACAAGCCTGTATAATGAACACAACACCTGATTAAGAAACATCATATCGTCACTGTCTGGTGGAAACCTTGTATATGTCCAAAACCTCTACTTTTCTGGAAATAGAAAAAACATTGTAATTTTAAAATAATTAAACACTGTGCTGTCAAAGTTGATATTGTGGATTTATATGTGGTGGGATACTTAGACGTGTCATTATATTATTAACATTTTACCAAAATCAAGCTCAGATGGAGGTCTTTTGCCAGTGAATGTCGGACATACTGTACATGTTTTGTCCATCATTAGATGGACAGCCGCATCTGGGGCAGTGAGTGCATCATGTTATGTTTTCATCAACTTACTGGATATAAAGTTTATTTTAGCAATGTGGACCAAAAATTTGGCCAAAATCTCATGTTATTAAAGATGAAGGGTTGCACACAAACTATTTAAGATTGTATTGGCTGTGACTCAATGGCAAATGCTAGACTAATACACTCTTCTCTGCGCCTCAAATACATTAAACATTAGCCATTATATAGTGTTTCTTAAGTAAAGAAAATGCGGTACTTGTTCTTTCTTTATCTTTGAATTGCAAACAAGCAGATAGGAGTTATGAGGTTTGACCGACAGTTTGAGGATCCAATGGAATTACAGTCACAAGCTCAATACATTTCAATGGTTACATATTTTCAGAACCCACAGATAGATGTAAAGGGCGATCTATATTAATGATTTATGGAAAAAATCATAAAAAGGACAAACTATACCAAGATATAAGGTTTCTGCCCGACAGCAATGATATCCCCTTTATAAACACTGCATCTGCTTTATAATAATCTGACTTAAATGTGTCTCTTTGCATGTGTACAGGGGGATTCTGGAGGACCGCTGATCTTCCAGGACCGTTTATCAGGGCGGTTTCAGCTGTTTGGCATCACCTCTTGGGGTGACGGCTGTGGAGAGAGGGGAAAGCCTGGCGTTTACACACGGGTCACAGCCTTCTCTGATTGGGTCATGACAGAGATACAGAGTGAGTTTCTCAACATGTTGCACACACTACTGAAACAAAGACCACCATGGGTTTAAACCCTCCCACACTTTCTGCTCAGTGAAAAGCCACGAAGCCTGCAAAAGTTATTTACATTTCCTTCTCCAAATTCCAGAGTCCTTCGGGAGTCGAGAGCCCACATGTCCTGAGCTGCTTAAGACAACTGAGCTATCTGAGGATCAGCAGATGTCAGAGTTCAACACTCTCTGCCACTACTACACACTATCCTGCTCTTCGACCCTCGACCCCTCTGCTTGTCAGCGTCTCGCTGAGGCCAAATGCCAAAGCCGATTTAAGAAGTGCCGTAAGTTTTCCAGACATTTTGATTTAAAAAATGTACATATTTGAACAATATTTACCTTCAATGAAGTACTAGTTTGGATGTGCGTACTGATTTTTTATTATTACTATTTTCTGTGTTTTTGATCACATAAAATGCAGACTTGGTGAGTGTAAGAGACTTCATTCAAAGTTAAGCCTTTGAATTAAATTAAAGGAAATTTTAAGATCATAAATTAGGTCATGTCCAAACTTTGACTTGCAGTGTATTTTACCATTCAAAGGTTTGGGGTTGGTAAGATTTTTATTAGATGTTTTTTTAAGTATCTTTGGCTCACCAAGGCTACTTTTTGTTTCGTGATTAAAAATACAGCAAAACCTGTAAACAGTATAATA
Organism: Siphateles boraxobius; assembly: GCF_051911475.1. NCBI lineage: Eukaryota > Metazoa > Chordata > Actinopteri > Cypriniformes > Leuciscidae > Siphateles > Siphateles boraxobius. The sequence goes on from NW_027509215.1 coordinate 3,246,094, forward strand.
GTGCTACAATTTAAAATTATGGTTGTGTATTTTATTCTATTTTAAAATTCAACTCCTGTGATGGCAAAGATAAAATTTCACCAGCCATTACTTTTAGACTTTTACAGTTTCAGTGTCACATGATACTTCAGAAATTATTTTAAATATGCTGATTTAGTGCTCGAGAAACATTTCTTATAATCAATGTTGAAAGCTGTTTTGCTGCTTAATATTTTTGTGGAAATCATGATCAATTTTTTTCAGGATTCTTTAATGAATAGAAAGTTCAAAAGAACAGCATCTATTTGAAATCTAATTTTTCAAATTAGATTAATTGAATGCATCCTTTCTGAATAAAAGTATGAATGTCTTTCTCTCTACAGAGTTGCATTCCTTTCTGCAGACTCTGCTGGACTTGCTTCAGAGGGCCGATGACTATATCAGAGATAAAGTCGATCTGACCTTCTTCACTCAGACTCTTCCTCAGTTGGTGGAGAATGTGTACAGTTCTGCTCATATGCCACGAAGACGCAGAAATGCACTTGTAACAGGTAGAGCCATTAAAACTTTCTGCAATGTAATTATAAAGGGCTCAAGAGAAGATATCCAATGCTTTCCAGAATGTAGTATTTTTCAGGACATTATTCTCATCATTCTCCATATTGTTATTCTAACCAACATATTATTCTCAAAGAGCAGGTAGGCCTGCCAGCACTCTTCCAGCAAGTGGGCCCCCTGGTGGACGACTGGGAAAGCTACCTCAGAGGCATTGCTGAAGATCTAGATCAACACAAAGAACTAAAGAACTCAAATAACCTGTCTCAGGAGCAACAACTCTTCACACCGGTAATCTTGTCTAATTTCAGATCAAATATGTGAAAAGTCAGTAAAATTGGGGTGTATTAAATTGACTAAAAATGACAGTAAAGAAAAAAAGAGACTTTCTTTCCATCAAAGAGTCCTGAAAAAAAGCAGCACTGTTTTCAACATTAATATAGATAATAATAAGAAATGTTACAATCAGCATATTAAAATGATTTCTGAAGGATCATTTGACACTGAAGACTGGAGTAATGTTGCTGAAAATGATCTTTCCTAAAAGGAATACAATTCATTTTAAAACATATTCCAATAGAAAACATTTATTTTACATTGTATTAATATTTCGTAATATTTCTGTTTTTACTGTATATTTAAACAAATACATCCTTGGTGAGCATAAGAGACTTCTAACAAAAACATTAAAGAACATTACTGGCCCCAATCTTTTGAATGGTACTGTGAGTCTGGCTTGATTCTTTTTATATTACAGATCAGGAACAATCCTTTTACTAAATTTTTCTTTTTTTAATGAAAGTTTCAGGATGAGGACAGTGAAAAAGCACCTCTTCAGCAACTCGACGGAGCGCTGCGCTCATCCATCTCTGCCCTGCGATCCAAACTAGAATCACTGCGCATTCCTGTCATACCAGAATTGAACCACCAACTGTTTCAGAGGGATTTCACCATTCCCACCACTGGAAATCAACAACAGGATAATAGTGCCCATTCGAGGGAGCCTGTATTGTCAGCTGACATTTGGACTTCTCTGATATATAGAGTTCTCAGGGGAAGCATCACAGGAAGTGTCACAGGACATCCGGTGATGACAGAATCCCCTCGGGATGATATGGATACAACATCCAGATTCGCAGAACCTTCGGCACAACCAATGAAGCTCAAGACCCTGGAACCTTCCGAATCACTCCTTGGAAAACGATCTGTGCCTACCCAGATGCCCCAGCTTCAACAGCCACTCTTTAAAAGTAAGAGGAAAACAGGAAAGAATATAGGGAAAGAAAAACAGGAAACCTTAAAAAAAGATTTTTTCAGGAAAAGATTTTTCTGAAATAACTACAATTGTATTCACCTGCAACAGTCATCCTACCACAACAATGACTTTTTAGACCACTGTACAACTCAAATAAAACATATTTTAAACAAAGAAAGTATGCAAGTGATTTGACAAAAATACACGCCTCAGGCTGAGTTTAACCTCAAATGGCCCCGTTTATTTTACTTTTTTTTTTTAAACTGATGACAAATCTTTTCTGTGGTAACTTACATTATCAGGTATATGATTTTTCCGTATTTATTCAGATTTTGTTTTTCGAATACATTAACATACTTTAATTTCATGCATGTAGACTGTAGCTCAGCACTGCACAAACCAACTTTAAGGTTTCTTTGCGGTTTTAGACCAAAATAAAAGCTTTAACGTTTAAAAGTTGACTGTTATGTAAATAAATATCTAATCTAACCATGAATCTAATAAAACCCCTGTTGTTGTTTCAGAGCTCCTGCAGAGGAGAAAGAGAGACCTGCACAAACGAGGAGCCAATGACAAAGGTACAGTTTCTCTTTTAATTCATGTTTAGCAGTTTTTTTTATATTCTCAAAGTTCTATCTGGCTTATTGTGCTATGGAACACTTCAGCTGCGATTTAAAAAGGAATATTAGGTTAATATTCATATTAAGGAATATGAGTTTGTACTTTGTGTTTCGTAGTTTGCTCAGGAGTAACTGAATCAGCTCAGCTGGTCAGCACCACCAAAGAGATGTACAACTGGATCCTGGCTGTTCCATCTAACAACATAAACATGATCTTCCAGGAGGTGTGTGTGTGTGTGTGTGTGTGTGTGTGTGTGTGTGTGTGTGTGTGTGTGTGTGTGTGTGTGTGTGGTTCAGGTATACCCTATGTTATGGGGACAATATATCCCCACAAAGACGGCAATATCCAAAATCTTTGACCTTGAGGGGACAATTTTTGGTCCCCAAGAGGAAAACGGCTTATAAATCATGCTAAGTGAAGTTTTTTGAAAATCTAAAAATGTAGAAAGTTTTCTGTTCTGTGTAGGGTTATGGGATAGAATATACAGTTCGTACAGTATAAATATCATTATATCTACTGAATGTCCCCATAAAACATGAAAACCCAACGTACATGTATGTGTCTGTATGTCGTAGTTGTTCGACTTCATTTACAAAAAAATATTTTTTTCCTACAAACAAAAGACATATTTGCATACAGTATATATTTACAAGAGTAGTATTAGATTATAGATTATAGACATAGATACAAAAGTTTGGGGTTGGTAAGATTTTGTAATGTTGAAAGAAGTCTCTTCTGCTCACTATAAGGCTGCATTTATTTGATAAAGAATACAGTAAAATCAATATGAAATATTATGAAAGTTTAAAATAACTATTTTCTATTTTAATGTAATATATTCCTGTGATGGCAAAGCTGAATTTTCAGCATTATTACTCCAGTCTTCAGTGTAACATGATCCTCCAGAAATCATTCTAATAAGCTGATTTGGTGCTTGAGAATAAAATTCTTATTATAATTGCTCTTTAATATTTTTGTGGAAATCATGATACATTTTTTCAGGATTCCTTGAAAATAGAAAGTTCAAAAGAACAGCATTTATTAGATATAATAATCTTTTGTCACTTTTGATCAATTTAATGCATCCTTGTTAAAAAAAAATATATACTTTCAAAAAACCTTTTTTAAAAGTAATGTATGATTTGTTTGTGTGATGGTCTATCCATGTTCTTTATGTTTGCTGTTGAATTTTAATTCTTTATGCATATCTCTGTGTGTGTTCTTCATCTCAGGTGCTGGTCGACCTGAATACTAAGAATGAACGTGGTTTGTACCAGTCACGGATCAAGGCCACTGTTGGTGGACGACCTTTGACCTTTTACAGCTTGGTGGGTTTGGAGAACGAGGCGTTTTACCGCAGCATGCCACGCATCATTGCCGTTGCCATTGATGCTCTCAAAACATAAAACACACTCACGCACACTCATACACGCTGCTGAAATGACACTCGAGCTGAAATGGAATCCCCGATGCTGAGCATTGTTGCATCCTAAACTCTAATGTGACATCATGTGCTGCTATGGAAATGATTGCATGGGACCTCCATTCTAGAGTCATCACGGGACAGCTGACACTTTCCTGGAGGATGAAGGGTCTCAGTTGGTCACTCACTGCATTATGAGTCTGGACTGACGCTAACAGTATGTTAACTTATTTCGCAGGGACAGAGGTTGATCCTCCTGTCCGAGCTGCAAATTGTACAGATATTATATTTGATGTTTGTTATATATTTATTTGTTTTACTTTGTATTTTTTTATATTAAAACAAATCATTAAAAAAGAACTGGAGTTAAAGATTTAACTATATTAGACTACATTTTGTCTTTTTATTTTTTATGCGCTTGGCAGGCATGCATTTCACTCCTTTCAGGCCTTCCATTCTCATTTTTTCATCCTGTTTTATTTGTTATCTCCTCTTTTATTTGCTATTGCTATATTTCTCCTTGCACTGTCACTTACTTTCACATAACATTTATATTTCAGATTTATTAGCTGGGAAAGGGAAGTAATTGCTGTGTGAAATAGCCCTATTTAGAGGCTTGTTTACTTCCACTGAACTGGCAGCCAAACAGTTGATGATCATGACAGCTGAACATCGCTTTCAGCAGGAGACAGTGCTGGAAAACTCAGGGGGGCTTTTTTGTTTGGCTCAGATTCCATTTCTGAGCACTTCTGAGGTGTTTTAGCGTACGGGAACTGTGCTAATTGTGCTGCTCTGCGACAGGTGTCTCTGAATTACTGACTAAGTCATGCAGAATCTTTATTTGGAGCTGATGACAATCCTTTGGGCCTTTAGAAGGAGCACTAAAGACTCAGTGTAGGGGATCCTAAAGGAACACTAAAAAATAGCATGCCATTTGGAAGTTAGTTGCAGCTCCTTGTCTGTTCCATAAAGTCGTAATCCCACCTAGAAGTCTGCTTAAGTAGTTTATTCAGAGCGATGTAAATTTACTTTCAGTGCCGATGAACTGCAGTTTCATGAGTTTGCATGTTTATATAATCCTTGAGTATATCATTTGAGACTCAACTTGAGCACTAAAAGCCCCCCTGGACTTATGAATGAATAGAAATAATTCAATGAGATAATGGAGGGATGCCAAAAGAAAAGTCACACTAGTAATGGAAACAGCTGTTTATATATTCGTGTGTAATGATTGACAAATTAGATGAACTAGCTCCTCCCACACTTTTTCCCATTTTAATCCATGCTTTGGCAATCTCAGTCAACATAGTATCAGATGGTCCAAATGACTACACTCTACTCTGATCTGCTCTGCTTTACTCCTCTCTCATCCTCAAACAAAGAGTCTAGAATCCAGAATTCCAAAGTGTTAAAAATAAACCTCAACACTTAACGGTGAAGGATTGTAGTGGTGCAGGGTGGCAACACATGATATTCCTGAGCTCGCTCTCTATTTATGAGCAGATATGATGGTTCCTCGTTACATTTACTCATTCGTCCGTCTGTCTTCTGTCTATCTATCTGTCTATCTATCTATTTATCTATCTATCTATCTACATGTATCTGTCATCTAATCTATCTATCATCTAATCTACTGTATCTGCCTGTTCCTTATGAGGCATTTACAACCATTCTGATTTTCGCACTAGCAGCTCCTATAGCAGATGAATAAAAATTGCTTTTATACACCATTTGAGTAACTTACTTTTTAGGCATAATATTGCCAGTTACTTTTATTTTTGTGCTCTGGCAACTAAAATAGTTCCAAAAAAAAAATCCAAAGCAGAGGCAACCTTTTGACGTCTCCTTTTTTTTTTTAACAAATCAGTTGAGTGAATGATTGAATGACTCGCTCATGTATATTTTTAATTCCTGAATGAATCTTTTTTTTTTTAAAGAAATCAGTTGAGTGAATAATTAAAAGACTCAATAAAAATAATACTTTTTTATCCCTCTAAAAAAGACAGTGACTGCATCTTTAACCTTTTTTGTCAGAACTCATTGGAAAAAAATGACAGGAATCCCATCTTAAAACATACATTAGACTAAGCGTAGCTGTCATTCATTTATGTCATACAGATGCCATTAAAATAATACACCAGAGGATGTAATCCCCATTAGCACCCCATAACCCACAGATCTGCTCACACACTCAAACATTCCAGAAAACAGAAGATTGTTAGTTTTCTAACAATTATAATATCTTCACTAAAACATCTAAAGATCTTCATTGGAAATAAAACCAACTTCCAACTGTAAATTGATGAATTTATGGTGTTATGACCCTGTTTGTCTCTGATCATTAGACAATGATGAACACAGGGCAGCTGATGACACATGTCACTTCACAAATAATACCTGAGATACCATCTGTGCACTGACCTGTGGGAAATACTGTAACCCTATCCTATCTTTCTGCTTTACATCAGAGAAACAACCAGAGACAGATGGACAGAGACAGAGAATACAACCAGTTCCTGTGACCTCGCTTTTGAGGTCTTTAGTGTGTGTGTGTGTGTGTGTGTGTGTGTGTGTGTGTGTGTGTGTGTGTGTGTGTGTGTGTGTGTGTACAGAGACAGCTGAGAATGTGAGGAACTCTATGGGCAGAGACTCTGGGCATTCTGAAAATAACAATGAGGTTTGGAAGTTTGGAACCACACTTATTTTTCCCGTAACCCCTCCTGTTCCTAAACAACTGTTTCCCTCACATACTGACCAGGTGCTAGATAACCCTTCTTTACTAATGCTTCTCTGAAGATATCAGACATGGATCAGATCTCCCCATCAAAAACCGTCTGGTTATGGACTCTGCTACCTCTTGTCATCTCAGGTAAAACTATGTGTTTGAGTAAATGGGTTTGTTCTAAAGCTTTGTTTTAAAATCCAGCTTTTGAGTGAATTAATCCAGTTCAGCACATGCAGACTGTCACAAAAAATATGTTGTAGGTAGCAAATGGAAAAGTAATTCAATTCTGGAAGTGTTAGTCTTTTATGGCACCACTGGTCTCTACATGATAATTTTCTGCTATTATGTGTTAAGTGTTAAAGTTACTGAGTGTCAGCTTGTCAAACAGGGTGTTAAATAGGGTGTTAAATCCTTGTTGATTTACACAAGTATTACATAAAGCTTGCCATGTCTTTAAATGTGTATCTACTTTAGTAATAAAAGGATTGTTTTAATTGTGAAGGTGCAATGCATGCATACACAGACTAACCAAGACTAAAGTTCAATAAGAAGACTTCTGAAAATAAAATGAATCGAAAAACTCAAAATTTGGAACCCATTGGATTAAATACAGCAAGCCCTTTAATGACCCATTGATGGTGTTTGGACACAAGTCACTCTTAATACATATACATATGAATGTCATTACATTACATAATAACATATCAAAGTAAGTTGTATCAGCATATAAGTGCAAGAACTCAGGAACTAACTTACATTTTCTGATACATGTTTATACTTTTAAAGTGGTCTCAAGATATTTAGCGGATGTATGTCAGTTGTAGGTGTGGATTTTCATATTTTAATCCAAATAATTATGCATTAAATATATCTTTTGTTTTTGATCATTTACAATCTTGAAATTCTGCTTGTGTTATCCTGAATGCAAAGGCATTCCGGCATTATTAAGTGTGCCTTATGTGTAAATAATAGTTGTATCTGTACTGTAGCACTGTAAAGTTAAAGGCATGTTTTGCTTTATGCAATTATTAGCAATTTTACATTCAAAGTTGTTTTAAAAAACATTAAGATCGTTTAGCTGTACTTCAGCTTTACAGAATGAAAACACTCAAAGTTGTAGTTGTTAATGTTAGTTAGTATCGGACACAGGAACCTAAATATATTTAGTTTATTCAACAAAACATTATTTTTTGCACATGTCCTTAACTAATTATGTAGAAACGTTTTTTTTTTTTTTATCAAACTAACAGAACTTTAATTTGTCTGTTTTAGATGTGGTTTGTAATCTGGAAGGATCTCTGCACAGAGATCTAATGGTGGGATACAACAAGAACATACGACATATGGAGCACCACGGTGACATCACCGATGTAAAGATCAAGATGACCCTCACCAACCTCATTTCTCTGGTAAAACTCTGCATGTGTTTACACAAGGTAAATAGGATTTTGACAGGATGTAAGGTGGCTCTTAGCCAGGGTCGGTTTACTTGGCGCCATGACCAAGTATTGCGATGTTTGGCTTTAGCATTGGAAGGCAAGCGTAGTATGACCAATAAATTGCCGCCTGTTCTAGCAAAACATTACACGCAGAAGACAATATTCCTCCGCCCAGGCGAGCAACCACCAAGAAAAGGTGTTAACACCAATTCTCGCCCAGGACAACTGGAAGCTGCTAGGGACTGGAAGATGCTGGTTGATCCTGATCAACGGCTTATTTTTCCACCTGAGATTGCCACCACTAACCTACGGCCAGATATTGTTTTGTGGTCTGGATCAGCACGCATTGTTCAACTGATAGAGTTAACAGTGCCATGGGAGGATGCGGTAGATGAGGCATATGAGAGGAAGAAACTGCGGTATGCTCATCTGGCCACTGAAGCAGAACAGCGAGGATGGAGAGTCCAGGTTTATCCAGTGGAAGTGGGTTGTCGTGGTTTTGTGGCACACTCTACAACCCGGTTCCTCAGAGACGTCGGATTCAGTGGCCAAGAGTTGCGTCGTACAGTAAAGAACTTATCTGAAGCAGCAGAAAGGAGCAGCAACTGGCTGTGGTTGAGACGGAAAGATTCTAGCTGGCTGTGTACAGGCCGCCATGCTACGGTTTCGTAGAATTCTTGAAAACTTGAAAGGTCTGTTGGTTTATTTGTATAGGTTGTATAGTATTTACAGTCATTACGTTCCTGTGTATATTGCGTGAATGACGGGTGGTTGGGCAGATATTGTGTTTTGCGGTAGGTGGTATGCCATACGGAACCGTTGCCACTGAAACTGCATATTAACGCACCAGTGGGGGTCGACAGCCTTAGTCAAACGGGTTGGCGCGTATGGTTGGGTTGCGGAGAGATTGTGAGATTGTGGTTAGGTCTCAGCAGCAACTGTTGGTTTATTTGTATAGGTTGTATAGTATTTACAGTCATTACGTTCCTGTATATATTGCGTGAATGACGGGTGGTTGGGCAGATATTGTGTTTTGTGGTAGGTGGTATGCCATACGGAACCGTTGCCACTGAAACTGCATATTAACGCACCAGTGGGGCTCGACAGCCTTAGTCAAACGGGTTGGCGCGTATGGTTGGGTTGCGGTGAGATTGTGGTTAGGTCTCAGCAGCAACTGTTGGTTTATTTGTATAGGTTGTATAGTATTTACAGTCATTACGTTCCTGTGTATATTGCGTGAATGACGGGTGGTTGGGCAGATATTGTGTTTTGTGGTAGGTGGTATGCCATACGGAACCGTTGCCACTGAAACTGCATATTAACGCACCAGTGGGGCTCGACAGCCTTAGTCAAACGGGTTGGCGCGTATGGTTGGGTTGCGGAGAGATTGTGAGATTGTGGTTAGGTCTCAGCAGCAAGAGGGAAGTAGAGGTCAGTAAGCTGGGCTGAGTTGAGTGGGGGACGGAGGGGGGTGACTCTGGGTCACTGTCGAGCCCTCTTGAGGTGTCGTGGGCTAGTCGACGAAACACTGAGGACGGAAGGTGCCCACTTGAAGACCCTAGAGATGTCCCCTACTCCGCTCAATCCAGACGGTTGTTATGGGGGACCGCACTGTGGTTGCAGCCGTTGTGTGTGCTGACGCGCAATACACTGTATTAACACCAGACAGAAGATTCACGTCACTAGATGGAAAGAAGCGTAAATGGATGGAGAAGCATAGGTTACTGTAAAGCTACGTCTTAGTTGGTGATTATCTTGGCGAAAGCCGAGTACAAATCAGCATGAAGTTTTAACATCTACTCTCGTGTAATGGAAATCATTATGTGTAATATGTGACCATGGTTTATCATCTTTTTTTCATGTTCAGAATGAGAAAGGGGAGACTCTCACCACTTGCGTTTGGATTGAAATGGTAAGACAAATCGCATCTGTGTATATGTCCAGTAGACAGTTACTGTATACTGGACATAATTGTGACCCTGGATCACAAAACCAGTCTTAAGTAGCACGGGTATATTTGTGGGAATAGCCAACAATACATTGTATGGGTCAAAATTATCAATTTTTCTTTTATGCCAAAAATCATTAGGATATTGAGTAAAGATCATGTTCCATGAAGATATTTTGTACATTTCCTACCGTAAATGTATAAATCAGATTCCAGATTTTCAAATAGTTGTATCTCGGCCAAATATTGTCCTATCCTAACATACCATACATCAATGGAAAGCTTATTTATTCAGCCTTCATGTGATGTTAAAATCTTAATTAAAAAAAAAATAAACCATATGACTGGTTTTGTCATCCAGGGTCACATATTGTATTGACATACTGGACTACTGTAGTCAACAATGGTTTCAAAGCAAAATATCTTTCTTTCTCTCTCTGTCTAGAAATGGCGTGATTATCGACTCCGCTGGGCTAACAGGACAGGGTTTGAGGTCTATGAGAACATCACCCGTATGCGTCTTCCTTCTAAAACCATCTGGCTCCCCGATGTCGGCCTGGAGAACAAGTGAGTGATTGGATTATTGAAGATAATTGTTTTGATTGTGCAGATTATCCAACAGGCAGATACACAACATGTAACTAAATCACTAATAAAATGGTCACCCAAGACATATTTTGTTGATCCTGGAACAACATTTCTGTCTGAAAATTTAGCCCTAATCCTACCCCTAAACCTAACCCTACCCATTACTTATGCCTAAAATCAGAGGAAAATGATGGTGAATAACAGTGATGTAGAAGCACCTAACCCTGGTTGTAAGTCTAAACTTGACATATACTGTAAACTTGACCCTCAAATCTGATTGTATGATTGAAATGTTGTTCCAGGATCAACAAAGACAAAAAAAAAACACCTTTTCACAAATCTGAGTATTTTAGCCCATCAAATATGACACATACCTTTTTGTGTGTGTGTGTGTACTATGTGTAAAGTGTGGATGGGCATTTTGAGGTGGCGCTCTACGTTAACGCTCTGATAGATCCTGACGGTAGTGTGGTCTGGTTGCCCCCTGCCATCTATCGAAGCTCCTGTGCCATCAAAGTCAACTTCTTCCCCTTCGACTGGCAGAACTGCAGCATGGTGTTCAGGTACGGTTGATCCGTCTGTCCCACAGTGACTACTGCTGGAAATGCATGAAAATAGGATGAGTAGCTTCATGCTGGGTTTCACTCTGATTGCTTTGGCAGATCTCAAACATACAATTCCAATGAAATTAAACTGATGCTGTCAGATGAAGACAACGTCACTATGGAATGGATTGAGATCGATCCTGAAGCTTTCACTGGTAATAAACATTCTGTTGGGCATTATTTTTCATCATCAAGGCTCTTTTTGTAAAATTCAGTTGGTCTGTGTTATTTGACTTGTAAAACCATGGTTAACTGCTGTGAGTTCAAGTCAGTAATTTCAAAGTCCTTTTCAGGGAAAGCCTGTTCACTCGACAGTCATTTAACGGTACTGCACATTAGCTTGGTCTTGCCTGAATTATTATTTTTTTTTTACATGATTTGAGCGTTTAGAAACAAAATTGATGAGACAGTTGTTCTCAGATTTCATTGGTGATTTCAAATATGAAATTTAATCGTAGGCTCGGCGAACAGTTATAGAAAATTTGATGTTTCCCCATTCAGAGAGATAGGAGTTGCACTTGCATGCCCGAGAGGTGTTTCAAAGATGGCCGCCGAGTGAATGAAATGACTTGCCTTAAAGTGACTTTGTTCTAACGGCAGCTGCAACAATTTAGCTATTTTTTGAAATTTCACAATTAATAAGGTCAATAATGCAGCTATGAATGAAGCACAGCTCAAACACAAGTCACTTTCAAATCAAGTCAAGTAACTTTATGTTAATAGTGAAGTGAACAAATCTGCATTAGGAAATCTTTCACCCTCACGCGATATCCCAGATCGTGTAGATTCCTATTGAAATGCATTTTGGCCGCGGAAAGTCGCAGAACAACGGTATGTGACCAGGCTTCAATTGTTTTTTTAGGTTTAATATGGTGAGATAGGGGTTGTCAGATATCTGTCTTTAAGTTCAATTCACATTTATTTATATAGGCATAGCGCCCTTTTCACAATACACATATTGCTTCAAAGCAGCTTTACAGTTAACCTGTTTTAATCTGTTTTACCACAATGAATCTTTTATCAGAAGTGACTGTGTCCAAGTAATGTCCATATTTCTAGAAATGTACAGTTCTAAGATAATACATGTCCTGTGCCCTGATTGGCCAGAGAATGGGGAATGGATTATTAAGCACCGCCCTGCTAAGAAGATTGTGAATAAGCGATACAGCCCAGATGAGTTGGAGCGCCAGGAGATCATCTTCTACCTCATCATCCAGAGGAAACCACTGTTCTACGTCATCAATATCATTGTGCCCTGTGTCCTCTTCTCATCTCTTGGGTTACTTGTCTACTTCCTGCCGGCCAAAGGTCAGACATGCCCCATAACGAATGCTAACAGAATGTTACAGTGGTCGATATCCAACAGTTCTTAGGAATACAGAGGATTCTCAGGAGGAAAAACAAACTAAACATGAAGTGATCAGACGATAATGTCAATCAGGGCCATTGGCCAGGGGGGGCAACAGAGGAAACTTGTGAATAAACGTTTTTATCCATTTGATGATAAACATTATAATAAATAAAGTGAATTACTAACTTTTATGGTAAGATATCTATTATATCTAACAAATAAGATTGTCAAAACACATTGTCATTCAGTTATGAAATAAATCCCTCTTTCTCCATGACTGTTGATAGTGGCAGCTGACTGACAGGGTTATGATCAGTGTGATTATTGATGATTTAATTGTTTGTTTTTATTAGCTGGAGGACAGAAATGCACTATGACCATTGCTATCCTGCTCGGTCAGACTGTCTTCCTGTTTCTTATCGCCAAGAAAGTGCCAGAAACCTCCCAGGCTGTTCCTCTCATTGGAAAGTGAGTCTGGGCTTTTATTCACTCATCACACCTCAGCAGTTTCAGATTAATTGTGTGTAATAGAAGATAAAACATACACTATCATTCAAAAGTTTGGGGTCAGTAAGGTTCCCTTTCAAGGGAACTCGCGCTGCGTCAAGCGCTGCGGGAACGCCCCTGCGTGAACGCGTCATGAAGCACTCGTGAAATCAGTCCAATGGCGTGACGAGACGTCATAGGCGGATGACATCATTGACCAGGAAGCTATAAAGCACCCCTGAACCAAACCATGTCAGCTTCTGTGTCTTCACTAGCGCTCTATGTGAAATCGTTACTGTCTATTTGATGTGTGTTTGTCTCTGCTATATAATATGGAAAATAAGCAGCAGTTTAAGCATTGTGTCACTCCCTGTCCTCGTTTTATCACGGGCGGGGATACACATGAGCTGTGTGTGAGGTGTTTGGGACTGGAGCATGCCCAGTCAGCCCTCGATGGGGCTGGCTGCGAGCATTGCGAGAGGCTGACAATGAAAACTCTCCGGTCTCCAGATGAACGATTTCTGCCACCCAGGTCTCAACCTCCAAACCGGGGTTTACCGTTCTTTCCTGACCTCCACACTGAGGTGTCGAGGTCATGGATTAGACCTGCATTATTTAGAGTATTTAACCCAGCAACATCTGAATACTCGAATATAGTAGGGTTAAAAGAACACGGTTATACCACAATGCCTCAGGTAGAAGAGACACTTGCGAGCTATCTCTCCCCTGAGTCTGCATCGTCGCTGAAAGCCCCGCAGCTGCCCACTAAGCCAGTAAGAACGACATCGGGTTTGGTGGGTAGAGCATACTCGGCAGCAGGTCAAGCGGCCGCCAGTTTACATACTATGGCGGTCTAACAAGCATATCAGGCTGATCTGCTGAGAGATATAGATGATGAATGTGAAGAAGTGGGGAGAGAAACGATAGCGGAGATCAGGAGGGCAGCTGATCTGTCTCTTCGAGCCACCAGGGAAGCCGCGAAATCCATCGGCAGCTCTATGGCAGCACTGGTGGCTACGGAGAGACATCTCTGGTTAAATCTGTCTGACATTAAAGAGAGAGATAAAAAATATTTATTAGACGCTCCTGTCTCTCCTGCTGGTCTTTTTGGCGACTCAGTGAACTCGGTCGTCGAGAGATTCCAAGAAGCAAAAAAGCAGGCAGCTGCGTTTCAGAGGTATCTCCCCCGAAAAAGCTATGTCAGCAAAAGGTGAGCGTGGCTGCCCGTGCTCCCCCTCAGAGAGACTCGGGGTCGGGACAGCACGCCCAGTCGAGACCTTCCCGAGGTAGAACAGATCTGAGGACTGTGATTGTCTCCAGAAAGGCTTCGGCGAAGAGGTCCTGACGCGAAGGGCGTCAGGTTTCTGATGGCAGTCCCCTCCGAGGGGAGTCGGTCTGTTGAGGCACCCGTCTTCTCTCTGTGCCATCAGGGGGCCGTGCTGCCAACCCTGCCACCTCCGGTGTCTCAGGGCGCAGCGGTCCTCGGCGAGTACACATCTTCATGTCCGCCCGGAAACGTAGCGGGGTGGGGAAGCTCGCACCCTCCGAGGAGGGGTCGAAGCCGGTCAGTTCGGTTGCATCCTGAAGGTGCGTCGTTTCAGGTCGCTGGGCTGGCCCCTCAAATAACACCAGAGGCCAGCCTCGAGAGGCTGGTTCCCTTAGTAGATTTTCTGGCAGCGTGGAAACTTCTGCCAAATGTCTCAGATTGGGTCCTGCGTACAGTGAAAAAAGGGTACAGAATTCAGTTCGGGTCATGCCCGCCCAGGTCCAACAGGGTAGTACATACGGTAGTAGACTCCGAGCAGGCTCTGGTGATGGAAGGAGTAGTACAGACACTTCTGCAAAAAGAGGCTATAGAAAGGGTTCCTCCCCACAGCAGAGAGTCGGGGTTTTACAGCCCGTACCTCATATTTCCCAAGAAGGGTGGGGGGCTACGGCCCATTCTAGATCTGCGCCAACTAAATCTAGCAGTAAAGAAATTAAAATTCAAAATGCTTACGTTGAAACAGATCGTGTGTCAGATCAGGTCCGAGGACTGGTGTGTCACAATAGACCTAAAGGACGCATATTTTCACGTCTCCATCCTTCCGCAACACAGGAAGTTCCTCAGGTTCGCTTTCGTGGGCGAAGCGTACCAGTACCGGGTTCTTCCGTTCGGCCTAGCACTGTCACCCTGTACGTTCACAAAGTGTGTGGATGCATCTCTGGCTCCCTTGAGACTCCAGGGCATCCGCGTGTTAAATTATATAGACGACTGGCTCATCCTGGCACAGTCGGAACATCAGGTGGCTCAGTCTCAAGATGCTGTGCTAGCTCATATGAAGACGTTGGGTCTGAGGCTAAACGTAAAGAAAAGCGTGCTAATTCCACAACAGAATACCACTTTTCTGGGCGTAGAATGGGACACAAACACCATGAGAGCCCGTTTGGCGCCCGCCAGGATAAAATCGATCCTGGATTCCGAGCGCAGGGTAAGACTAGGCCAGTCACTCACTGTAACACAGTTTCAGAGACTTCTGGGTTTGATGGCAGCAGCGTCCAACGTGATTCCTTTTGGCCTGCTGTACAAAAGACCCTTGGAGTGGTGGCTCAAAACCAAGGGATTCTCCCCGAGGGGAAATCCGTTTCGCATGATCAAGGTCATGCGGCGATGCCTACGTGCGTTGGTGATGTGGAAAGATCCTTGGTTTTTGTCCCAGGGTCCGGTGCTGGAAGCTCCTTGTCGTCGCTTATCGCTAACGACGGATGCTTCCCTCACCGGTTGGGGGGCGACCATGAGTGGCCGCTCAGCTCAGGGTCTGTGGAGCGGCCATCACCTTTCCTGGCACATAAACCAGCTGGAGATGATGGCCGTGTTTCGGGCACTCAGACACTTTCTCCCAGACCTCAGGGGCCACCATGTGTTGGTTCGCACGGACAACACAGCGGTGGTCTCCTACATAAATCGCCAGGGGGGTTTACGATCTCGCCGACTTTGGAGGTTGGCACATCCAGTTCTGGTTTGGGCCCAGGGGAAGTTGCTATCAGTTCGAGCACTTTATATTCCGGGGTATATGAACAAGGCGGCAGACTCTTTGTCGAGACAGGGAGTGGTGCCGGGGGAATGGAGACTCCACCCCAAGGTGGTGGAGCTCCTTTGGAGCCGATTCGGGCAAGCTCAGGTGGATCTGTTTGCGTCTCGAGAGACAACGCACTGTCCCCTGTATTATTCCCTAGCACACCCAGCCCCCTTGGGGCTGGATGCCATGGTGCAGACGTGGCCGAGGCTACGGCTGTACGCCTTTCCCCCTCTGGCATTACTACCAGGAGTTCTGGAGAGAGTACGCCGGGACGGGGTTCAGCTCTTGTTGATAGCCCCGTTCTGGCCGGGTCGAGTATGGCTGTCAGACATTGTGTCACTCCTTGAAGGTCCTCCGTGGGAAATTCCGGTCAGGAGGGACCTTCTCTCCTTCATGTGGCCTTCCACAAGGGTCCGTTTTAGCACCACTTCTTTTTTCTTTTTATATGCTCCCTTTGGGCTCAATCTTGCGTAAATACAGAGTGTCATTCCACTGCTATGCAGACGATACACAGCTGTATATACCACTTAAGTCAAAGGACTCCACTGCCATGGAAAGATTGTTGGCATGTTTAAATGAAGTCAAGGCTTGGATGTCTACAAATTTCCTGAGCCTTAATGAATCGAAAACAGAATATATTCTTTTTGGTCCCTCTGATCTTGATAACACAGTTGAAACCGAGCTGGGTCCTCTGAGCCTGTTTAGAAAACAACATGTAAAAAATCTGGGGATGATTTGTGATAGTGCACTTAAATTTGACAAACAAATAAATGAAATCGTTAGAACGAGTTTTTTTAAATTGAGGATGATTTCAAAAATTAAGCCTTTTTTATCTCACAAAGATCTGGAAAAAATAATTCATGCATTTATCACTACAAGATTAGATTACTGCAACTCGTTATATTATGGTGCCCAAAATAAAGTTCTAGATAGACTACAGATGGTCCAAAATGCGGCTGCAAGATTGCTGTGTTGTTTTATTCAGTGCTTTATAAATAAATTTGAATTTGAATTTGAATTCTCTCCCTGGCGACAGGGTCAGTGTTTCACCCGCGTCCGGAGCTATGGAAACTGTGGGCCTGGCCTCTGAGGGGGTTCAGCTCATAGACTCAGGTCTCTCTACTGAGGTAGTGGAGACCATGTTGCACTCCAGAGCTCCTTCTACGAGGAGGCTTTATGCACTAAAATGGAGAGTGTTTGTTGCCTGGTGTACAAGCCAGTCTGTGAATCCAGTTGACTGCCCAGTTAGTTCAGTACTAGATTTCCTTCAAGAAAAGTTCTCTTCGGGGTTGTCCCCCTCCACCTTAAAAGTATACGTGTCAGCTATATCTGCCTATCACGTTCCTCTAGAGGGGGCATCAGTGGGGAGACACCCATGGGTAACTCGCTTCCTTCGTGGTACTTTGAGGCTGAGGCCTGCGGCACGCTCAAGGGTGCCGACTTGGGATTTGGCTATTGTATTGGAAGGCCTAGCCCTGGCCCCCTTTGAACCCATTGAAGAGGTGCCAGAGAAGTTTCTCACGTTAAAAACTTGTTCTTTCTGTCTATCTCTTCTCTTAAAAGAATCGGGGATTTACAAGCATTGTCAGTTGCTCCCTCGTATCTTGAGTTTGCGCCTGGTATGGTGAAAGCGTTCCTGTTTCCAAAGGAAGGGTACGTGCCTAAGGTCCCCACTAATGTGGCAGGTCCAATAATGTTGCAGGCCTTTTCCCCGCCTCCATTCCAAGATCAGGACCAGGAGAAATAAAATCTACTTTTCCCAGTTAGAGCCTTGGATGCCTATGTCCATAGAGCTGCCCTGTGGCGCAAGTCTGATCAATTGTTTGTGTGTTTTGGGTCCCCGAGTAAGGGGAAGCCCACATCTAAGCAGACCTTAAGTAAGTGGATAGTCGAGGCTATTTCACTTGCATATGAGGCGGCCAGTCATCCTTCACCACTAAAGGTCAGAGCCCACTCGACTAGGAGTATGGCGGCTTCTATGGCCCTGTTGTCAGGGGTTTCGCTTCAAGAGGTATGTGATGCGGCAGGGTGGTCCTCTCCGCACACTTTTGTGAGATTTTATAACCTGGATGTAGCTTCTACTCCGGGTTCTCGGGTGTTTCTAGTATAATGTGCGCTACGATTTCACATATACAGGCACTTGAGGATTATGGCGACGTGGGTATTCAGTTCCCGGGTATTCAGTTCCCGCAGCGCGAGTTCCCTTGAAAGGGAACGTCTCAGGTTACGTATGTAACCATGGTTCCCTGAGAGGGAACGAGACTCTGCGTCGCTTTGCCATACTCCTGGCATGCCTGTGACCAACTTGTTCGACCTATCAGAAGCTGACATGGTTTGGTTCAGGGGTGCTTTATAGCTTCCTGGTCAAAGACGTCACCCGCCTATGACGTCTCGTCACGCCATTGGACTGATTTCACGAGTGCTTCATGACGCGTTCACGCAGGGGCGTTCACGCAGGGGCGTTCCCGCAGCGCTTGACGCAGCGTCTCGTTCCCTCTCAGGAAACCATGGTTACATACGTAACCTGAGACGTTTTTTGTCTTTAAAGAAATTAATACATTTATTTAGCAAGGGTGCATTAAATTGACATTAATTTAAGTGACATTTACATTGTGAAATAAATAAATGCTGTTCTTTTGAAATGTATATTTTTCAAAGAATCCTGAAAAATAGCATTTTAAGAAGCACAACTGTTTACAACATTAACAATAATAAGAACTGTTTTTTAAACATCAAATCAGCATATTAGAATGATTTCTGAAGGATCATGTGACACTGAAGACTGGAATACTTTACATCACAGGAATACATTATATTTTAAAATATATATTAACATTGAGCCAATTATTTGAAATGTTAATCAAGTAAATGGAGCCTTGGTGAGCATAAGAGACTTTTTTTCAAATCTTCTTTAAACCCCAAACTTTTGAACGGTAGAGTACATTAGAACAGTACTGTAGAGTCTTGCTACTACACCTGACACCTGAGTTTGCACATATTTCAAACCAGCCAATCAGATTAAAGCTTGGCAGCTTGAGAAGGTGCTCGCCATTTTTAATGAGCCTTTTTGGTTAGTGAACAGATTGTGGGAGATCTGTGGATGTGCTATGTAGACTATCTGTGTCTTTGTGGTCTAATGTTAGCATAAGAGCTAATTCAGGTAGTGAAATGGTGCTGTTCTAGCCCCCCTTGAGAAATGTCTGTTTTTCTGGCAGGTATCTGATGTTTGTGATGTCCGTGACCACAATAACTGTGATGAACTGTGTGGTGGTGTTGAACGTCTCTCTGCGAACTCCAAACACCCACCCCATGAGTAACACTATCAGAAAGGTATGTATATCATGTATATCTTGAATGCAATGGTTGTCATTTTGTGCAAATAGCATTTGCCAAATGCATTTATGTTGTGCTAAAGTCTATAATGTCTTTCACCTCCATTTCGGGGTGACTCAGGTCTTGCTGAACATCCTTCCTCGTCTGCTGAGGATGACGATGCGACGCTGGACACCTGAGCAGGAGGAAGGGGATTTTAAAATGTTTGCCCTGGGTAACGGCACCCCGCTTCGCCGCAGGAGACGCAGCTCTCTGGGATTAATAGCGAAGGCTGATGAATATATGTTCAGAACTGCTCGCTCTGAGCTGATGTTCAGTCGACTGAAGGAGAGGAAGGGGCTGCTGAAGAACACTTTGGAGAAAATACGTGAGTCAACAGTTATATGAACAAACTACACTGAACAAAATTACAAATGCAACACTTTTGTTTTTGCCCCCATTTTTCATGTGCTGAACTCAAAGATCTAAGACTTTTTATATGTACACAAAAGGCCTATTTCTCTCAAATATTGTTCACAAATCTGTCTATTTAGACATTTATAAGGTTACAAAAAATTCTATTTCGAATAAACGCTGCTCTTTTGACTTTTCTATTCATCAAAGAAACTTGAATTTATCATGGTTTCCACAAAAAGATAAAAAAATACAGTACAACTGATAATTTCAACTTAATAATAATAAGGAATGTTTCAAAGCAAATCAGCAAATCAGCATATTAGAATGATTTCTGAAGGATCATGTGACACTGAAGACTTTAAAATATTTTAAAATAGAAAACATTTATTTTGAATTGTACTAATGTTTTACAATATTTCATTTTTTTACCGTAGTTTTGATCAAATAAATGCAGCCTTGGTGAGCATTAGACACTTTTTTCACAAATCATTTTAATTTAATATTAATATATTATTTTTTAAATAATTACTGTACTCAACAGGGTTTTCATTCTTACCAAGCTAAAACTATTAAAACATTTCTGTTAACTGAAATAAAACTGAAATAAAATCAAATATTTGCTGAAAAAATGAAACTAAACAAAATGTTGCCTTGGCAATAAACTGAACAAAGTTTAATTTGAAGCACCAAAATTATTAACTGGAAATAAATAAAAAATAAATAAAAAAATGAAATAAAAAAAACATAACCTGAAAGAAAAATAAATTAAACCTAAATAGAATTGTTTTTAAAGAAAAAAGAAGCAAATAACATATACTAAACATTATATTAAAATTAAAACGAAAACTGAAAATATAAAAATAAATGCTAATTCTAAATATTAATAAACTATAATAAAACTAAAATATAAAACTAAAATAACACTGGTATTTAATAGTATAAATAATTACAATAAATCATATATAATATAAATATTAAATCATTTTGAACATTTTAAATAAATATTTTTTTAAATAAAATGTTTCCTATTAAATACAACTAAATAATATTTTCTGCTATCTTTACCCCAAATTGTTGCAGACATTAATTCGCTGTTTGTGGTTTGACCTCAGAAAATAATCTAGGAGGAAACATGGCACAGGATCTGGAATCCAGTCTGGCTTCAGCTTCATCAGAAGTGCAGCAGTGTGTGTCTTCCTGTAAACACATTGCAGAAAGTGTCAAGCATCAAAATGACTTTCAAAGTGTGAGTCACTGTTCCAGAATTCTCCAAACATGAGGCTGAAAGTGTCTTTCATTTACAAAATAAACACATTAGCAGCAAATGTTTGTGTTTGGGTTTAACTTTCCAAGAAAAAAACTTGTGTTGACGTCTTAATTCCGGACATCCTTTTTATTTCACGTCCTGCAGGAAAATGAAGAATGGTTTCTGGTTGCCAGGGTGATTGACAGGATGTGCTTTATCGTCATGGCGCTGCTGTTTATACTGGGCACCATCGGAATCTTCCTTATGGGACATTTTAACCAGGCACCATCTCAGCCCTTCCCAGGAGACCCTAAAAAATACCTGCCTGAAATATCTCCTGGAGACATCACTGGATGAACACAATTTCAAAACGATAGACTCAGAGAAACTGCAGCAGAAGACTGGAGGACTTTGTTGAAGAAAATACTCTGGTGATAAAAACCAACAGTTTTGGTGTACTGGGGGAAAGGAACTCTCAGCTCTCCAGTTTAGTTGTGCTGTAGACCTACTGAAAGTGATTCAAGGTCTCCAGATAAGAGAGCTGGTTGGATCTGAAGCCATCTGAGACATGGCTTTGATCAGTTGTTCATAATAATAAATGTCATATTATTTGCTTGTCAGTCAGCTTTAATGTTGTCTAGTGATTCAACAGTTGATGCTTTTCTGAAAATAAAAAAAAACCTGTAACCTTCTCTACTTAGAGGACAAAGATGATGTTCTGCATGCAAGCATGGGAATTGTTTCAGTTCTGGTAATATCACCCCACTACCCCCCACCAGCTCGAGGAGGATCTTCATTACATGGCTTACTGGTACTTTTCTGTCAGACAAAGAGCAGATCCGGGAAGGAGAGAGCAGGGCAGAGAGGGGGGTGTTTGGTGTAGTAGCATCACAACTGCAAACACACAGTATTTGAAGCTGTTCTGGAAGCTGTTTCTCAGTAAAGGAAAGTCTCGTTCCATCACTACTGCACCTGTCCTACAGCCCCTAAAACCTCAGGGCCTGAAATGGTAAGAATTCATCTCTCTCTCATCGCTGTTCTCTCGCTTTCGATGTGTCCATTTAGCAGCTGAATTCATATTGTATTGGTTAATGTCTTAAGGTGTCTTAATTCACCCAAAAATGAAAAATCTGTCATTATTTACTCACCCTCAAGTTGTTTCAAACTTGTATGAATGAATTTCTTTCTTCTTCTGAACACAAATGAAGATATATTGAAGAATATGGGTAACCAAACAGTTCATGACTTTAAGTGTGTGTGTGTGTGTGTGTGTGTGTGTGTGTGTGTGTGTGTGTGTGTGTGTGTGTGTGTGTGTGTGTGTGTGTGTGTGTGTGTGTGTGTGTGTGTGTGTGTGTGTGTGTGTGTGTGTTTGAGAGGAAAAAGGAAAATCCATTGTCTGATTGAATATTACCCGTCATTATTTCATTTTCCCTCTTTTCTTAAATTTGTTGCTATTTTTATGGTTTCCTTAAAAAAGCTGTTTGCAAAGAGAATAAAAAAAACGAAAAATAACTTTTACCTTATTTATTTTCTGGTCTTTTACTGTCATATTAATATCTTAATATTAATATTAATTTGATATTTAATATTTATTAACCAATGTTATTAAGCAAAATAAATAATGTTGGATATATTTTAAGTAATACTAATAAAAAATATGTTATTAAATAAAATGTTTCCTCTCAAAATACATTTAAGTAACGTTTTTATTATTAGTTTTAGTTATTTTTATATTTAGTTCATTTTCCCCCCTTTTCTTAAATATGTTGCACTTTTTTTAAATAGTTTCCTAAAAACTGGTTAATAGTGAATATGGTTATGAAATGCTTAAACAATTTGTCAATAATATTTGATAATGTTCATTGTATACAATGCCAGATTTATTAGAAAATTGATGGGAAACAAGCTAGATCAGGGGTGAAATGAAGAAAAGAGAAATACTTATTATATATATATAGTCTGTTATGGTTATTAACACCCCAGTTTAGTGAACACCTTTGTCCGGTGGCATTCTGATCACCTATTTTTCTCATTTAATATCCTGTTTCGCACGGAAATGCATTGTATTATAAAAATAATATTGGTTGCAAATGGCAATTCTCTCTCTCTCTCTCTCACTCTCTCTCTCTCTCTCTCTCTCTCTCTCTCAGGCCTTCCCATCTGTGACCGCTCAGCCTCTTCCCTTCGGTCTGGAAAGGGAGAGACATATTGACATGCTCTTCAGAGCTTTCCACCGGCAGATTGGACCTGCTACAGACAGCCAGGCCCTCACAGCTGAGCTCGGGTCTACAGACAGAGGAGAGGACGAGGGAGCCGGGGGGAAAGACACGGACAGTGAGGGGAAAACACTGGGGAAACTGTCTGTTCTGAGAACAGTCACGAGACTCCACATTAATGCCAGACCTGAACTACAAGGTGAATAAAACTATCAATAAATATCAATAATAAAATTGGCTGTTTATCATGAAAAAAAGAAAGAAATTGTATTAAAAATAATATCTTTAAAATGTGACGTTACAAAAACTTTCACAAATTTCTGACATTTCGTCTTATCTCTTCAAACAGAAAATTATTGATTTTTATTATAAATACGCTATACATTTAAATGAGACATGACCTGGAATTATTGTCATATTACTGTTATAATTCTATATTATTATTTATAAATTATTAGGTTAATGGAAATACACTACCGTTTAAAAGTTTAGGGTAAGTTTTTTGTTTAAAGAAGGGCATATATTTATTAAAGTGACAGTAAAGACATTTATAATGTTACAAATGATTTCTATTTCTAATAAAGGCTGTTTTTTTACTTTTTTTCAAAGAATCCTCTAAAAAATTATTTCCACAAAAATATTAAGCAGCACAAGTATTACTTAAGCACCAAATCAGCATTGAATGATAAATAAATTAATTTGAAGTAAATAATAATGATTAAATAATATTATTTAATAGATAAATATTTTTTGCTATAACCCATATATATAATCTTTAAAGAAATATTCAAAACATTTTCAATCACTGTTGTGATGAATACATTCAGTATTTAGTAGTGGTCAAAAGGGAAAATTGGGTGGGGTGGGGGGGGTTTAATCATATTAGATAATTTGGCTTGGAGTCAGTTGTTTTCTTTGTGATATAAATTATGTCCACATAATTCATTGCGCTGACCAGGCTGTCATACATACAGAATAAATTATGAACACATACAAGAACAAGACAGAATCAACGAAAATGATTTAACTGATTATGTTGTAGTCAGTGTATGTTTTTTCCTGTGAGCGTTTGTATGCATAGTAAAATAAAACCTGTAGCTGTAGTTTGCTTTTTTTGCCAAATCATTTTGTAAGATAAATTCCTTAACCATGAATTTTTTTTTTCTTTTCTTGAAAAATATTTGAAAAATTAAATATTTCCCTTGAATTTTGCTTGTTCAATTGACCTTGTGGTCATTGGACATGGTTTGAAATATTCACAAATACAATTTCCTATGTAAATATAAAAAGGTTTAATGGAGGTTTATATTTCTGTAATGTCTCAGGTCCACAGTGTGTCGCCCGAAGAACATACAGCATCTCCACAGAAACCAGTGACCAGCTCTTTGTGGCTGTGGAAGGTAAATATGATACACAGGATATGTGAGGTTCTCTAATTCTCATATTGAGTATCATTCTGTAAAGTGCTCATACAGTATTATGCTATTTTAATAGTTTTTCACTTGGTTTTGAACGACGGGTTTACATACATTCAAGGTCAAAAAACAGTTTAATTGTCTCATAATGTTCACTGCAGCATCACCTCTTTTCTCACAGTGTCTAAAACGGTTCTGCAAAGCATTCGGTCTCTCTAATTCCCTCCTTTCAGAGAGCCTGCTGTGCTCTGATTGGTCAGATGGCCCAGTCAATGTTTGAGGGTCAAAGTAAACGTTGTTCACGGGCATATAGAATGGCATTATGCAAATGTGTTATAAACCTACACAGGTTTGAGCAGGAAGTAAGGATGGAATTACTGACGACTTGTTACTGACGGTAGTTCAGAAATGGTTCTTTCTTTTGGGAGCAATCTTTGAAACTTTGCAGACAATTTAAACAGCTATATTACCCACTACATGAAAGCTAATATCCAAAAAGCATAATAGGGGCGCTTTACGATGATTTCACTCTTATTTACAGTGTTGCAGCCACGTCTAAACTTCGAACACAACTGATTTACACCACGAAACTTCTTTTTATGTTCCCATCTCTGTTAGAGAGCTCATGCGTTTGTATGCAATGCTGTGGTCCAGCTCGATCCTGTTCACTACAAGGCTTTGATAAGAACGCAGATTGCGTGTTCTGGTTCGAAAGGCCCCTGAGAGCAGAGATGTGCTGGCTCGGCTGCTGCCTGATGGAAATAAGGGCCTATACACCAGAGAGAGAGTTTATTGGGACAGTCCACCAAAGGTAGTCATCAACAGCAAACCAGATCTTTGTCTCATGTAGTGAATAAGCTAATAACAACTTAAAATCATAAAAATGTCAAATTATAATAAATCAATAGGACTGCACATTTCATCTAAATAATATTGGCTTAGTGAAAGTATCAAATCACAAAAGGCAGTGGTTTAATCTGATTATCTGCTTGTTTCAGATTGAAGCATGCCACTGTTACTTATGTGTCAGTTTCAGTGTCTCAGAGCAGCTCAGTTCACAGTAAATACTGCTCCATTTGAACTCAATCTATGTGTAACGTTTGACAGGAAAAAAAGAGGATCCACGTGCAGGTTAGATTTATTAAAGTGCAAAAATAAACGAAAACACGGAACAGGAGGAAACGCACTAAACCAGGGAATGCCCATTCAACATCTGACATAGAACAAGTGAAACAAAGGCTAAATACTAAGGCAGAGAAGCTTAACAAGATAACAAGGGTGCGTGGCTAATAAGAAACACCTGGGGAGACTAATCATTATTAAACTATTAAACCTACAAAGAACTGCAAAACATTGAGGAAGACAGGAAATAACATAAACGTCCAGGAACACACAAGACAGGGGAACACAGGTTGGAGTCATAACACTTATAACATGTATCTTGAAACACAACGTTTGCAAGGATTACTTTATTTTCCCATTCGTATAACATCCAAGATTTTTGTGGATATAGTTTTTCCACATTTTACTAGATTTGTAACAACAAGCGTCAACTGAACAAAAACATAAAGGTCTCCTTTTATTTGTTACGCAAAAATATAAGCTCAAGGGTTTAACACGGTTATTTTGCTCAACTAAATCCACAAAAAAAATGTTTGTTACTAAAAAACCTAAAACCTATTTTATTTCAGATATCAGCTTTCTTGTTTTCATTTAGTTTAACTTATTTTAGTTTTAGTTTAAAAATAACTAAAACTAACACTGAAGAAAAAACTAAACACATATTTAAAAAAAACTAACAAAAATTAGAAAAACAAACAACAAAATTAATAACTTTTAATTAATTAATAACTTAAAATTAATTAAAAAAATAACTAAAAAAAGTATCTGTGATACTATTAGTATTAGTGATACTAAAATAAAACTGATTTAATGTTTGAAGGTGAAGAATAGTCATATTACTATTGTAGCTTGTAGTGTGAAATTAAATAATTATTATAATTATAAAAACAATTTAATTTAAAAGTACAATAGCATTATTACAATAGTAATATATTTTCATGTTCGTTTTTATGCATACTCATTAGAGTAAAAATAATTAATATACATTATATTATTATTATTATATGACATGCAAATGTGCTGTTATTGAAAATTATTGAAATATTAACTTAAAATTTAAGGGGGTACTTCAAGAAAATATTCTATGTCAAAGGGGTTCAGTTAAAACTTTTTTTTAAAACAAATACCGGAAACCACACTGCAAGAATCTCCTACTTAGACAGAAAAAAGTCACCCGATCGACATGTAGTAGCTAACTGCAGTTCCCTTTCGTAGTCACTCCGAGTTACGTCGGATGACGACGAATGGGGGTTTCGCTTAGAACACCTATCGACTTCGAGTATTACAAAACGAGCCAATGGCGATGAAATGCCATGGGTCTGCGGAATTTGCATAGCGTATCTCCGCCCCACCGCGTGGGTATAAAGGAGGACGCCGGCAACATGCAGGTATGTTTTCGCTTCGGAGCCAAGAATATTTCTTCACTCCACAATCATCTCTGACTTCGCTCTATGAGACGAGCTTCTCTTTCCGGTGTTGGTGTGACGGCGATCTGCAGCGAGCTCACAGTGCCTGCTGATCTGTGCAGTGATCTGCCAGTGTGTGTGTGTCTCCCTGTGCGCTTCAACATCGCGGAGTTTTTTTCTCCTCTCATAAAAGAGCTCGCACGCGGCACGTCTTTTTAAAGACGGCTCGCCCGTGCATTTCTGGTTGCAGCGGACTGGTATCGGACTCTGATGGGCACGAGCGCTGTCTAGTGTGTTTGGGCTTTGATCATGCTTGAACAGCGCTCGTGGATGACTCATGTTCTCTCTGGGAACGTGATCATCGCGTCATATATAGGTCGAGACTCGATGAACTCGCAAGAGTGAGAGTCCCCTCATCCACTACCCGATCTTCGGCTGGTGGACAGGGTGACCTGAGGGTGTTGGTCTGGAACAAGGCGCCGACTCTGTGTCCACGCCCCAGCCCCCCCTCTTTAATGACGGTGCCCGCTAGCGAACTGATGATTCCACGAGTCTACCCTCGGGTGGCCCGTGTGTTTTCATTTGAAGCTACAGAGGATGATGCTGTGTCTGTAGCAGCATCACTAGGTGGGCTTGATTCTTCTGGAAATGACGACTCTTCACAGCTGCCACCCTTTGGTGTGCATACGGCTGTGCCTGAGTCTGATCCGGAGATGATGGCCATGCTTTCCCGGGACGATTGGTTTTTGGGTGAGGCCGCCGACGCGTCCACGGCAAACCCCAATATCTTTCCTCCCGGACGTGCATGATGAGTTCACGGGTCCTCTCGTTGGTCTCATCCGCCTTTCCTCCCCTCAGGGGCCGCTGCCCATGGGTACACTGGGGTTCCCCCGGTTGAACGCTCTGTTGCCATGCTACTGTGTCCTCAGAGTGCTTCCCGGCGCAATCCTAAGCACCCGTCCAAGCCTGTAGTTCTTTTCGTCACAGTAATCTGTGGCGAAATCCTATAGTGCCACAGGACAGGCAGCTGCCTCACTGCATCCCATGACCGTTCTGCTGGTCTACCTGACCCAGACGCTCATGGACATGCAGGAGGGCGGGACTGACCCGAGGCTCTTCAGTGAGCTGCGCGCCGCCACTGACCTTGCTCTCCGAGCGACGAAAGTGGCCTTACGCTCTCGGAGTCAGGTGATGTTCACCAGTTTGGGGCTGACCGGTCTGATGTGCAAGATGTCGGGCGGACCCGTCTGCTCGACACCCCCATCTCCCAGGTCGGCCTCTTCGGCGGTGCGGTTGAGTGCTTCTGCCCACAGTTCTCAACCGCCCGTGAGCAGATTGAGGTTATTCTGCCCCGACGGCCCCGCCGTCCGCTCAGATCCCTCAGTCTGCCCACCGCCGAAGGCTCCCTCCCACGGTTCCAACCCCGCCCGTTCACCCGGGCCTGGCTCTGGAAGACCGTAGGGGGATGCCACAGCCCTCTCCAGCCCCGCACCCCGCTAAACGCCGGGTTAAGCGGCACTTTTGAGATGGGCTGCTCAGAGATGAGACTCAGCTCTTTCCAGGAGTTGGTAGCAGGGCCACTCCTTTCCCCGGTGGAGGGCTGGGGAAGAATCCTTATTCAGGAAGAACTGACTCTCTCCTCTCTGAGCATACAGAGTTCTCGGACGACACAGAGCGCCGCCCACAAGCCGTGCTCTCCTCTTCCCCCTCTGCCCCAGAGGTGGTTGACACGGCGTGCCGTCCACGGACCGTTTCGCCCCTGTCCCCCTCTGTCGCCAGACCCCTGACAGAGCAGGCCCCCGTGGAACGCTGGTCCTTCCCTGGCCTCCTCTGTCAGGGTGCGGTTATGACCTTGCCCCCACACCGGGCCGCTATGCCGCCCTCGTCTGGGCTGGTCATTTCCGCTTCGCTGCACCACCGGGGGGACGTCTGTGGTTCTTCACTCATCTGGCACAGTTGGGAGCCTGCACTAGAGCTCCCTATCTGTTCCGCTGGGTCGTGCGAACCATCGGCTCGGCTTTGCGATTCAGTTCGCACGGTCTCCTCCCGGCTTCACGGGAGTCCGCTCCACTTTCGTCGGTGGCTATGCCCCTATCATGAGAGCGGAGGTTGCTCCCTACTGGCGAAGGGTGCGATTGAGACTGTCCCTCCAGCCGAGATGAGGTCCGGGTTAACAGTCCCTACTTCATTGTCCCGGAGAAGTCTGGTGGGTTACGGCCAATCCTGGACCTATGCATCTGAACCGCTCCCTTCTCAGGCTGCCGTTCAAGATGCTCCTGGCCAAACGCATTTCTGGATGTGTGCGGCCACAGGATTGGTTTGCAGCGATCGACCTGAAGGACGACTACTCTTATGTCTCCGTTCTCCTTCGACTCAGACCGTACCTACGTTCTGCTGTCAGGGCGCGCGCATGTCAGTACGCTGTTCTCCCATTCGGGCTAGCCCTGTCTCCTCGCGCCTTCACAAGGTTGTTGAGGCAGCCCTTGTTCCTCCATGGGAACACGGGGTTCGCATCCTGAACTATCTCGGTGACTGGCTGTCTTAAGCTCACTCCTGAGACCAGGTTTGTGAATACAGGGACCCAGTGCTCCGGCACCTAGCTCGTCTGGGCCTTCGGGTCAACTGGGAAAGGAGTAACTTTGCCCCGTGCAGGGGAGCTCTTTTCTCGGCATGGACTTGGTCGCCTTCTCCACTCAGCCATTAAACAAGAGTGCGGTCCCACTGAAATTGTTTCAGAGGCTCCTGGGGCATATGGCATCTGCAGCTGCGGCAACGCCGCTCGGATTGCTTCATATGAGACCGCTTCAGCTGTGGCTTCGCGATCGAGTCCCGAGGTGGGCATGGCATCATGGCACGCTCCGAGTTACAGTAACTCCGACCTGTCGTCAGACCTTCACCCCGTGGTGGAACCTCAGTTTCTACGGGCCGGTGTTCCCCTAGAACGAGTTTCCAGGCATGTTGTTGTCTCCACAGATGCCTCTTCCACGGGCTGAGGCGCCATGTGCAACGGACATGCTGCCGCGGGCTCCTGGACAGGACCCCAGCGCCTTCTGCTTGTCAATTGCCTCGAGTTGCTGGCAGTACGCCTTGCCCTGCACCGTTTCCTCACGTTGCTCAGGGGTCAACACGTACTAGTCCGTTCAGACAATACCGCGACTGTAGCGTACATCAACCGTCAGGGTGGTCTACGCTCCCGCCGTATGTCGCAACTCGCACGCCACCTCCTCTTATGGAGTCAGAAGCACCTGAGGTCCCTTCGTGCTATCTACATTCCGGGAGATCGGAACTTTGCAGCCGACGAGCTGTCACGGTTTCGGCCCATCTCCGGCGAATGGAGACTCCATCCCCAGTCGGTTCAGCTGATTTGGGACCAGTTCGGGGACGCACAGATAGATCTGTTTGCCTCTCACGACTCGACCCATTGCGCCCTGTTCTATTCCCTGACCGAGGGCTCTCTCGGCACGGATGCACTGGCGCACAGCTGGCCGCGGGGCCTACGCAAATATGCGTTTCCCCCAGTGAGCCTTCTCGCACAGACCTTGTGCAAGATCAAGGAGGACGAGGAGCAGCTCATTCTGGTTGCGCCGTATTGGCCCACCCGGACCTGGTTCTCCGAACTGGTACTCCTCGCGACAGCACCTCCTTGGCCAATTCCTCTGAGGAAGGATCTCCTTTCTCAGAGACGGGGCACCCTTTGGCACCCTCGACCCGATCTCTGGAGGCTCCACGTGTGGCTCCTGGACGGGACGAGGCAGGTTTGAGTACCCTGCCACCAGCGGTGGCGGCTACCATCACTTCCGCTAGAGCATCGTCCACGAGACATGTCTATGCGTTGAAGTGGAACCTCTTCGTCAACTGGTGCTCTTCTCGTCGAGAAGACCCCAGGAGATGCTCGATCTCTGTCGTGCTTTCCTTCCTGCAAGATGGGTTGGAGCGAAGGCTGTCTCCCTCCACCCTGAAGGTGTATGTGGCCGCTATCGCCGCATATCACGAAGCAGTTCAAGGTAAGTCTCTGGGGAAGCACGACCTGATCGTCAGGTTCCTGAGAGGAGCGAGGAGACTGAATCCTCCTCGCCCTCCTCTCGTTCCCTCTTGGGACCTTTCAGTGGTCTTAAATGCCCTGCAGAGGGCTCCCTTTGAGCCTCTGCAACCAGTTGAGCTTAAGTTCCTGTCTATGAAGACAGCGCTCCTGGTTGCATTGGCCTCCATCAAGAGGGTAGGGGACCTGCACGCATTCTCCGTTGACGAAGCGTGCCTGGAATTCGGGCCCGGTCACTCTCACGTGATCCTGAGACCCCGGCCTGGATATGTGCCCAAGGTTCCCACCACTCCCTTCCGGGACCAGGTGGTGGACCTGCAAGCGCTGCCCCGGGAGGAGGCAGACCCAGCCTTGGCACTGCTCTGTCCAGTACGCGCTCTCCGCGCTTACGTAGACAGAACGCAGTGTTGCAGGACCTCAGACCAGCTCTTTGTCTGTTATGGTGGGAGACTGAAGGGAAAGGCTCTCTCAAAGCAGAGGTTGTCTCACTGGATAGTGGACGCCATTGCTTTGGCTTACCAACAGCAAGGCCGACCGTGCCCCCTTGGTGTGACAGCCCACTCCACTCGGAGTGTGGCTTCCTCTTGGGCTCTAGCACATGGCGCCTCGCTGGCAGACATTTGTAGAGCTGCAGGCTGGGCGACACCCAACACATTCGCCAGATTCTATAATCTCCGAGTGGAGCCTGTGTCCTCTCGTGCTGGACCCGCTCAGGTGTCTTCGCTTGCTCGCCATTCCACTCCACGGACTGGATACGTGCGATTATTCCTCAGGTGAGCCTTCCTCTTTGAAGCCCTGAGTTCCTCCTGCACTGTTGACGCTGGCGCCAGTGTCTATTGCCTGGGCGTCGGCTAGGTGCCTCCGTGTGCATGGTTCCTCCCTGAGTAACCCCCACATGTGTATTTCCACTGTAAGCCTCCTTGAGCATGTGTCTTTCCCTTGGCAAGCCATCTTGCCCTCCTGGAGTTGAAAGTTGCCACCCCTCGGGCTGGTCACTCCAGTGTTCCTCCATATGTAGCCCTCCGGCCGTATGTGTATCTTAAGTCCTCCCTACGGGTAGGCATGCTGCGGCATATCTCCTCTGAGATATGCTTCCCAGTGTACCTTGGTATTCCTGTGTTAAGTAGGACTCCTTCGTCTGTGCCAGTATCACGACAGGGGGATCAGACTTTCGCAGGGCACTGGAAGACAGCTGTGAAGGTGGCGTGATTTCACGGGGACCCCCATTCGTCGTCATCCGACGTAACTCGGAGTGACTACGAAAGGGAACGTCTCGGTTACGTATGTAACCCTCGTTCCCTGAGTAGGGAACGGAGACGTTACGTCTCCCTGCCACTTCCGCTGTACCGCTGGGCAGACGCCTGAGTTCAGTCTCGGCTCCTCAGCGAAGACATACCTGCATGTTGCCGGCGTCCTCCTTTATACCCACGCGGTGGGGCGGAGATACGCTATGCAAATTCCGCAGACCCATGGCATTTCATCGCCATTGGCTCGTTTTGTAATACTCGAAGTCGATAGGTGTTCTAAGCGAAACCCCCATTCGTCGTCATCCGACGTAACGTCTCCGTTCCCTACTCAGGGAACGAGGGTTACATACGTAACCGAGACGTTTTTATATGATGTTCAGGGGTGGATTACCATGAGAGCAAAGTTGAATATTCAGATATGAATGTCCCAGTGTTTGTTAACACTCTTGGAATTCCGCTTGTTCAATTAAATTAGTCGACCGTATCTAACAGTTGTGTAATGGATGAGGTAAACTCCTGTACTGTAAATCCATTATGCAGACAAAGCCATCCACATCATGTTTCATCGTGATGCCAACTATCCTGCAGGGTCAGATAAGGTCACCATTGTGAATCAACTAATTGTGTCAGTGTGAAAACCCTCAAGTAACCTCTCTCGGATTGAATAGGGAGAGATGTGCTGAACTTTGTGGTACGAAACCAACAATATGACCTCCTCAGGACAGCCATGAACGAACACCATCAGGTCATATCAGGCTTTAATATCACACAACTGAACATTCACTAGGCCTAACAGTCCAGAGAATCCCCTGCATTAAGAGTGTGTGTAATCCCTAAGGTGTTTGTCAGGTGGAGTATGTTCACGCCGTATTTCGAGGTGTGTGACTCTGAGGGCATCTCAGCTGTGAGGATCCAGGGTTCGTACTGTAACACACGATGTCTTTCTGAGCAAGAGCTGCAGGTCAGAAACCCTCCAGCAGACCATTTTCATCACCCACCTTTTACATACTGTCCCATTATACTCTTTTCTCATTTATTGCGGCATCAGGTGGTTTCCACTATTGGTGAGAGTGTGGGGCGCATATGGAAGAGGTGGCCTGGATATAAAGAGGAATGTAACATGGATCATGAGTATTTTGGACTGGATGGTAAGATTAATATCCACATTCATATCATGTGGTGTACTTGTGGAAATTATTCTATTTTACATTTTTTGATAACACATTATGTCATCAGCATGACAATTAGTGACCTATAGTAGAAATAGTGAAGAATCTTAAATATTTCTGTATTCACCACCGTTCAAAGGTTTGCGGTTGGTAAGAATTTTAATGTTTTTGAGTCTCTTTTGCTCATCAACGCTGCATTTGTTTGATCAAATAATACAGTAGAAACAGTAATATTGTGAAATATTATCAATGTTGAAACCAGTTGTGCTGTTTAACATTTTTGTGGAAACCATGCTATTTTTTTCAGGATTCTTTGATGAATAGAAAAGTTAAAAAGAACAGAATTTATTATTTCCATAGTCAACTTTAGACATTCTTCTAAATAAGTAAATTTGCAAGTTGCAACTTCATGTCAACTAGCAATCTATCTATCTATCTATCTATCTATCTATCTATCTATCTGTCTATCTATCTATCTATCTATCTGTCTGTCTGTCTGTCTGTCTGTCTGTCTGTCTGTCTGTCTGTCTGTCTGTCTGTCTGTCTGTCTGTCTGTCTGTCTGTCTGTCTGTCTGTCTGTCTGTCTGTCTGTCTGTCTGTCTGTCTGTCTGTCTGTCTGTCTGTCTGTCTGTCTGTCTCTGTCTTGACTAGACAAGCATTCTTGCTATAGCTAGACAGCTGTATTTTACCAATATAGTCCAGCATTCTCACGAAGAGAAGTATACAGTATAGGTTATAGGCCTGCCACCCATATACATAACTGATAGACTAGACTAATGACTATACTAATTGTGGTTTCTTTTACAACTACAATTTCTTTTTGATAATAGTGTGATTATTTTGAGCTCAGGAGTGACTATTAAGAACATCTCTTTCTCCCTCAGTACCTCAAGGAATGAATTTGAACACCAAAGTGCTGTTACTAGCTGCTACATTCCTGCTGGTAAGCTGCCAACCACACAGATGCTGGCATATTATTAATATGTAACAGCTTTATCGTTGATCTTTTTCTGTTTGCAGAATCATATGTTTTTTGAGATGAGCTAAGTGGAAATGGTAAATCTTCTGGGACATAAAAGACATCTGATTCACCTCTGAAGTGCAGTGTGAACCCAAGAACGATGGTAAAACTATGGTGACGCTTAACAACATCGTGAATCCCTGTACAGAGCCTCTCTACACCTTTATAAACTAAACACACCGAAAAAGCATTTAAATGTTGAGTATTAAATTGCACAGAACATTAACCCTATCGTTCATATTTGATACACGCATTTCTACGGCCTCCAAATTATCAACATGATCAAAACTTTGCTGAAAAAACTGTTGTACTGTACATGATCTACTACATGCCTTCTGTCGTCTGATAGTTCATACTTTTCTTGCATTTCAAGATGAACACTTACTACACACGTTTTTTAAAGAAAAATCATGTTAAATGTATCAAATATGATGCATTTTGCTTTTGAGGAATTTTCAGTTGTATCTTTCAATTACCATTGTATTGCATTGCATTATATGTTTTGCCCCCACAATAAAAACTACAGATCTTTGATCATAAAACTAAGCATTTAAATAATGCAATTTTTTTTACTAAGATATATTTTTGAGAGATATAGAATGACTGACAACTATAAGTAGTCTGTTACATTGTTATTAAGATTTAATTAATTTACCAGCTATCAGAATTTTATCTTACTTTTTGGCCATATAAATAAAAGCAACTGTAACAAATTGCATATGTTGGCTCAGTTTGTGCATCTGAATAAATTTGAGGTGTTTTTCCATCTCAAGTATGAGCTCCATATTCTCCTGATCTATATCATATAACTATGATACTTACATTTTTTTTAAAATAATATTGTCTAAACGTTCAATAAACCCATTTAAAGATATATCAGGCTTTTTAGGGTTAAATGTTCAATGCACTATTTTGTAAGATATATTTGTTTGTTTATAATCTAACATGCAAGCTTCTGTGGCTATTTTCATGATGACAGAAAAAAAATAACACTTTTTTTTGTTCAAAAGGTTTGTAAAGTTGATCTTTGATAATAATAACAATCTACTACTAAATCTGGCCTCATTTCATTAAAATCTTTTCAAATGAATCAACAAAATAGTAAAGAGTCAGGGAGGAATGAAAGCATGAAATGATGCCAAAATATTGGACTCTTGCGTAAGGTGCATAACCTTTAACCTTTACAGACTTTTTAGTTTGGAGTGGCCTATTGGTGACAACAATTTACTGGTCAACAAAATTTACTGGAAAAATATTTTGTATGGTTAAAGAACATTAATTAGATGTACAGTATGATGCTACCTGGACTTTGATTTCAGAAAGTTTCACTTACTGGGGATTGAATCTGGACTTTTTTTTAGCCAGGATCCTTACATTATATTAGATGCAAAAACCACCAACAGAGTCACATCACAGCTGAAAATTAGCAGCAGATGCATAATCAACATTTATTGCTATGATCAATCATACTTAAAAACAACATTTCCTTTCCACTTTTTTTTTTAATGTACCTCAAATACAACTGTCCAGCACCAGCACTGAATTTCAGGCAGTATAAAGCAGGTGTTGATACACAGCCCCCATTACCCCCCACATCAGTGCTTGTTAGTTAGCATGTCTGAATGATTTCTAAAACAGGGCTTGAAGTCCTATGAATAGAGTCGTTACTCCAGTGTCGACTCCTCCAGCGGATGTTGAGCGATCTTGGAAATCAGTGTTTTGCAGGAGGCGAAGGCCAGGCACAGTGAATCAGGCAGCATGGCACCCATCCCTGGTAGGGCACTGTCCTTTGGGTTTACACTCACAAACTCAAGAGAAATAAAACGTTTGCCATTATAGATCTCTCCAAATACGCTTAGAAATATAATTCTTTTTTTTGTACAACAGTTCTATGTTAAAACAACTCAACACTGTAGCTAAAATACTGCACTATAGTAAAATATCCCCGACAATCTGCAACCTCGTTGGTAAATAATGTGACCAAAATGAATTGTGTCTTCCTGCTTGGGCCATCTTCACGAGACTTTATTATCAAGATGATAATTCAGGTAAACGTGACTACTACACAAAGGCATGTTGTTTTTCTTTGTGAAAAACGGTGGCAGTTTCCAGCCATTTGTTCATGTCACAGTGGCTGAACTATTCGGTCCCGCTCTGATAGCTCAGCCTAATGGCTGACTGGAAAACATTCGTTCGCATGTTGATGATTTGGCTCCATCTTCTTCTGTGAGAGTTTTCAGGTGATGTGGTGTTTGGATGACCATAAAAACACAAGCCAGAAGTCTTCGATAGTAAAAATGTCTCATGCTGACTCTTTTCATGACGTCCCTTTTGTTTTTCCTTTTAAAAAACAGATCAATTTCAGGTTATCCTCTTTGGAAATGTCCTCTTCCGTGGGAAAATGAACTTGATAATCTAGATGAGGAGAAAAAAGTAACACATTTACACAGTGATGAACATGATGGGAGTGAATGTAAAATCTCCTAATGAGAACTGAGCAGTTCCAGTGAGTGATTGTGTGTCGTGAGTTTATACCCGTCACACACTCTCCGAATGAAAAACTAGCGGCCTCCACTTGCGTTCACTAGACCATGGAAATCCTCCCAAGCTCTAAAAGATCACACACAACATATAAATTAATACTATCAAGTATATCGATACTACAAAAAAACAAAAATAAAAAAACAAGATTGTTTTTTAACTAATGCATAATTTGACTTAAAACTCATATTTTCTGCCATGTAGTAAATGTATGCATCTAACAAAGATATATAGTATGATGGTCACCTGACAAGCTTTATGCACAGTTTACTTTTGCCTCTACTGCCATGACT
This sequence comes from Siphateles boraxobius, assembly GCF_051911475.1. Lineage (NCBI taxonomy): Eukaryota > Metazoa > Chordata > Actinopteri > Cypriniformes > Leuciscidae > Siphateles > Siphateles boraxobius. The sequence continues at coordinate 3,283,572 of NW_027509215.1, forward strand.
ACAATACAGCCGTCTCTTTTTTCAAGTTGCGTGCGACGGTCTTTTAAATCAAGTCGTCCAAAAAAGTTGTGTGAACAAATGATACTGCAGTGGCTGTTGCTGACTATTCATATTATTGGGTTTGGTGTCTCGCGTCGCAAATCCAATGACGCTGGTAGAGACGATTCTCTCTGACCAATCAGTGACCTGCACTGTTTACACATCACATTTCAGTATCGGTACGGCTTGCATAATGTGTGTGTGACTCACTTGATGCTATCCGTGTGTGTTTTGTACTCCATAATGGTATTAGGAGGCAGGTTGAGGACTCTGCGTAACGTGTCTCGAATGCGAGCAGTGGTGGCCTGGTCACTGGCTGTCTTATTCCAGATAGAAATGATATCCTCCTTCAAACCAAAACAAAAATATTTATTTAATACAGAACATTGTTATTATGATGTGTTTACTGGCGCGATGGCGGGACAACCTGTCACTCATATGAGATCACAGCAATAGCAAACCACAATGATCCAATCATACAATCAAATCCCTTCCTACAAAGTAAACTGCAGTACCTGGAAGCGAACGGACACCACGGCCCCACAGATCTCCTCGCCCACCATGAACTGCTCACCCAGCATGGCCAAAATCAGATTCTCCCAGCAGCGTGACGCCAGGCCTTTACGTAGCCGAATGATCCATTTACCTCCACTCTTATTGGCATCATCCTATACAATACAATACAATAGAAATTCTATTATCTGTCATTAGAAAAGCTGCTTGCGTGAGTGTAATCTGACCAAACTCACCTCCCACATGGGTTTGATTCCTTCCTTAAACAGATGGAAATCGCTGTGACCGGTCATATCACTAGGTCGGATCATGTGACTATAAAAACGCCAGAACTGCTCCACCTACAAACACAAAACAGCTTTTGAACTGTCAGTCATGTGACTTACAGTAAGGCAGTCTAACTTCAAACCCCACTGTGCCTGTGTCTGAATGTTCAGCGTGCATGAATGTCTGCATGGTACCGAAGCAAAACTGCCGATCTGTTTAATGTTCTGTTCGTAGCTCTGTGTGCTGGCCGGCCGTCCTGGTGTGCGGCGAGAGTACCAGAACGAGTAGTTGTACTGAAGAGGGTGTTCGCCGGCCCCTGGGACCACCGCCTGCAGAAGTAGAGCACAGTTATCTACTGTTAATTCCTGCTCTGTCTGTCTGCCATCCATTTACATACCTTTCTCTTGGTATTGTTTGAGTCTTTCTCCTCTTCGTCATTTTTTTCCTGCTCCCCGTCTTTGGGTGAGCAGTTGTCCTGGTCGTGATCTCCACTGTCATCATCTTTCAGGCTTAAATGGAGACAACACTCTCAATTTCATTCAACCACAATGTGTTATTTATTACTGTGGCTTCAATCAGAGCAATAATACATAATTCAATCAGGAACTAAAGCCCATGCAGTGGTTTCTAACTGAAAAAAAGACAACTCAAAACAATATATATATATTTTTATATTATACCTGTATGTATTTACTAACTAATTTAGTACCTTTATATTCTAGTGTCATTTATATTTAAAGTGACATCTATCAGAAAAGTGTTATAAAGGATATAAGATAAATATGTGCATTCTTAAATTTTCATATATATATATATATATATAAGTATATACACTTATTTTTTCTTTATTTACATGTACAGTAGTCAACATTTGAAGTGAATCAAAAAAGTTGTCCTAAGACAAGAACGGGTATTTTTCAAAATGCATGTATAACTGATGAAAGGTTTTGATCCACTTTAAAATGTGACTACTGTATAATAATCACATTTACATTGTACGCTTTAAAAAAAGGTACCATGAAAGTTTTTTTGGAGAAACATGTTAATATACATGTACATGCATTTCAGTGCCATGGTACTGCCACTTTACATTTTGTAATATCCTTTATATCCACTGTACTTTCCTGAGGATATTATAATCGTAGTCTTTATTACACATTGGCCATGTCTGAGTTTACAGAAACAGACTAAACTATATCTTATTTGAACCAGCGCTTATAATGCTCAGTGGTTGAGCATGCAAAGTTTGCATACATAATAAAGTACGCTGGTTTTGTAACAGATGATTATCTACTGTAGTTTTGTGTCCACGTGCCATGTACAGTGCTTCGCTTATGCACAACGCCTCGCATGTTTATAGCAGCCTACAGCCCCACATGTCATTCCAGCAGGCTGAGGAGTTTGAGCCCGGGTCGCAGAGCACCTGCCCCCGCTGCTCACACACACACGCCTAACCCGGTGATCCGTCCTCGGCCTGGAGGCCCTGTCTGTGCACGCAGAACTGCCTCTATAAGAGATGTACATGCAGCATTCACCTCGTGCATTAAAACACAATCCATCTGGCCAGTGGCCACAAAAACGTAGGAGTCCAATCATGCAACTAAACATAGTGACCTCCCAGCCCATGCCAAAGCTTCTAGACACACCTCTTTTTCCCCTCTCCCTTTTCTCTCTCTCCGCGTTAAAGAGACGCTTGAAACGCATGCGTTTGCATTCACACACAAAAAAGGCCCACTTGCGTTCTGCGTTGTTTTTATTACTCACGCGTCAAATTTGTTGTTCATAATTTTCTAGGTGAGTGTCTATATCCGCTCTCGCGCCGACGGCAGCCCCGTCAATTCCGCAGCAACGGCGGCGCGCAATAGTGTTGGTGGCGGGCGCGCGCATAGTGCCGTGGTGGGTGACGCGCACTATGTTCACTTGGTGAATATCTATTTTGTTGCACAGTGGGACTGTGAATCTGTAAACTTATAAACTATTGAACTAATAAACATGTTGGTGGATAGTAAATATAAAAAAAAGAATATGAATAAAAATGAGTTGTTTATACACGAAAGTTGTATAAACATCTCATTTATGTGCATGCAAAATAATTATATTTGTTTAAGAATGGTTTGCAAAGCATTCAAATAAAGTAGGATTCAAGTATTTAAATAATTTAATGAATATTTCTACACATATAATAGACACATACAGAAGGAGGAAAGGGTCACAACTGTATTTGTATCTGTAACGAGTCACTGTGCAGCGGCTCCAAGGGCTGGATCAGGGCGGCAGTGTCGCCGCAAGTTCGTCACTAGTGCGGCACTAACAGGCCTGTGGGCGTGGGGGGACCGACAGACACACACACACACGCACACACACACACAATTAGCGCTCACAGAGGCCGACGGGGCAGCGCCCTGTGTGAGGGGCTCCAACTCTGCGGCACACTTCAGAGAGAGCTGGAGCTTCAATAGAGACGCAGACCATTTATTCAATCAATGTCTACCCTTCTTTTGCCAATAATACCCCCATATTTATTCATCCTCTGCATCCTTGTTTTTCTAAAGATCTCGGATTCTTTTTTGCTTTTCTCTCTTTCTGGTCTATCCATCACAGTAACTTTAAATATCAAGTAGTACAAATTTTAGCTGGAAATTCAACAAAATGTTTATACTGAATAACCACATGGTAATGCCTGTTTTTAGACAATCTAGTAAACAAAACACTTAAAAATAAAAGGTACTTCTCATTTGATTATTTTCAGCTTTGCAACGTACAAAAACCAAAAGATCATTAATCATAAACCTGTGATCATTCATAATAAATACATCTGGCATCAGTACATATTTAAAAGGAAAAACATTACAGTTAAAAGAAAGGATATTACAATAATTTTATAAAATGTATCGTTCCAACACAAAATTCTGGCCACATTCGAAGCCGTTGTAAAATCGCACATCAGCGAATGCTATATTAACGTGCCAAGAATCCTTGCGACCAGTGTGACAAATTCCTACATGTTATATACCATGATTTAGCCACTGCCGATGGCTTTTGGTAGTTGTTTGAGGAGAGTGATGTACACCAGTGGCTAAGCTCAGGCTTCATGCCACACAACCTCTAGAGAGCTTTCATCTCAACGTGGGCATCCACTTCCCCAGACTGTCATCTCATCACAGAGATACAGGAGACCTGTGAGAGAAAAGAGAAAGATAGAAAATGGATATTACAAAACTAATGGTACATTAGCGGTCATGAAACTACTTGCAGTGGAGAGCAGTGGAAGTAAAGCAAAATACAAAACTGTCAATTACAGAAACGGTACACACAATAAAGCAAAAAGGAGTTATTTAGCAGGCTGGGAAAAAACATGTATAAATACATCTTAATATTATTCATATTTAATAATATATTACAATGAAAAATGAAACAATTTATCTGTCTGAACTAAAGTTTCAACTAAAGTAGGTTTTATTCATGTTTTTTGTTCAAATTCTATGTTTTATGCAAGACATAAAAGTGTAAATCTAGTTTAAAATAATAGTCATTTATAAATGTTATTTATGATGATCTCCTGCAAAATCATTGCCAATGCATTATATATAGATTTATACACTAGCCCTAGTAGCTAAAAGCTCATGGCTTGAATGTCATCTGAACATGAGTGTGAAATGAACTGAAAGATTGTTACCTCCTGCACCGCATGGCCAAGAAGCTCTTCACTCTGCATTGCTTTCCTGAGGAGGATGACAACCTTAGTAGTTTACTAAATCTCAATCAACCAGCAACCAGCAACACTTTCTTAACATAAAAAAATATCAACAGTGTTTCTCAGAAATCACTTACTGCACCTTTAAGGGACATGGTGGTTACAAAAATATGAGATGGGAAGAAACAATACATTTCAATGCTTTTGCGTTCTTCATGTGTTCAAGAAAAAGCATTGATTTATCCATCAATCTCATTTTATTATTTTTTTTATAGCCCTGTCTCTTTAGAGGCTCTGTACTATAGCGTGTAGGCAGAGTGCTTACCGGTGTATCCTGCGTAGAAGAGTAAGCGTGAAGTGAGCGCTGAGTTCCGGCTGGTAGGTGGAGGGAATTACAACATACTCGCCCGGTTTTAGATGGCAAAACACACTGACCTCCTGGGAGTGTGCATGAGGTACACAACTAACCACAGGACACATGGAACCAGGGGTTAACAGGGAGCCAGAACCACCGGCAGGTACCTGGACACCAAAGCCATAACTATCGAATGTTAGAGACCAACACCTTACTAATACTAAATTACTATACCATTACTAAACCAATTATAATTAGAACTGAACACTTTTAGCACAATAAACACGCTTTAGCTTTAATTCACACTTTAATGCCTTGAAACTTATTAGAAATGAATAATTTCTGACCTTATAAATATGAAATCCGATGGCATGGAGAGCATTTTCAGGCCTGTTTTGGCGAAGAGTGACCCTTACGTTGTTACCTCCAGGGTCATAGGTCACAGTAAGGGGTATACAGGGGTTGTGTCCATGTGTGGCGAAGTTGCGACTTCCTCCAGCAGTAGAACCAACAGACCAAGAGCCATGACAGCTGATGGTTTCCCACTCACCCTCTGAACAGTGCTGAAGTGGAGGAGGAGTTGATTTCATCACACTGGAGAAAAAAACACAGATATTTCAAACTAATAGGAAGACTTTATTGCAACAAATCGGATATGTAGATATGACCACTAATAATTGGTGTTATTTTTATATAGTATATTTACACAGTACTATTCATAAGTTTGAGGTCAGTAAGATTTTTTAGAAAGAAATTAAATTTGTTATTCAGCAAGGATGGATTGAATTGATCAATAGAGACAGTAAAGACATTTATATTGTTACAAAATACTTCTATTTCAAATAAATTATGTTCTTTTGAATATTCTAATCAAAGAATCCTGAAAAAAGAAAAATCACAGCACAAAAAACAGTAAACAGCACAACTGTTTTCAACATTGATAATAATAAGAAACGTTTCTAAAACACCAAATCAGCATATTAGAATGATTTCTGAAGGATCATGTGACACTGAATACTGGAATAATGATACTGAAAATTCAGCTTTGCGTCACAAAAACATTAGAAAATCTTAATGACCCCAATCTTTGAACTTTACAAGAAGTTCAATACAGTAAATATGTCTTTGAGCAGAGACCTGAGAGAAGTAGAGCAGGAAGAGTGAACTCTCAAGAGAAAGCGGCCCTCGGCTCCCTGCAGGAAGGTACTGGGCACCAGCAGGAAAAATCCAGGATTCAGGTGAGTGTCTACAACCACTTCACGATCATAAGCATGCGTGTGTGACACAAGCGGAGGCTTGTTCAGTGTCCGCACCAGGTTAAAGTGTTTCTTCTCCACCTAAAACATATTATATATCACATATGTTACATTACACATAGTGTAATATGTCACTAAAAAAAAGACTGTTTTGTGATTCTCTAACCTTCCAGACATGTAGTGCAATGGCCTGGAGGTGTGGATGCTGCCGAGTGCCGCCCTCTGCTGGGGGTTCAGGGAGTCCGTACTGAAGCAAAGACAGCAACACTTCTCCTCTCTCACACACTTTCAACCAGAACTTAGGGTTGCTGATAAAAGTGCTGTTGTTACGGCAACCGCCTGCAGAGTGACCTTTGACCCAGCGACCCTTTATCTGGTGGCTGTGGGTTAGAAAACTTCCTACATGAAGGGAAATGGCACATTAATATTATGGCACATAATATTAAGATTAAATAAATATAAAAGACAGCAAGGGTCTGGTGATGTAAATGCTTTTAAGAACGTATAGCCCATACCTGTGTAGATGCTTTGGAGGTGTCCTGCAACACTGATGGGATAGCCCACTGTGATCTCATCAAATTCCTGCTGGAATTCTTTCACGTCCATCCAGAATTCCCCTTCTGCTGTGCGTCGCAGTAAAGCCTGAGTGCAGGAGGCCTCCAGAGAAGCCCATCCTGATCCACTGTAGAGAGAGACAGACAAAACCCGTCAGACAGAAGCAGCCTTTCCAAAATCGCCAGCCAACATTTGTGTATGATTGTTCCAAAAAACTGACCACCAAAATGTGTGGAAGAAAAACATAGTACTGTAGGTTTTCTAGAGATAGACAATCTAAGTAAATACTTTTTATAATTTAACAACCGTAAAATTATTATTTCAGACATAATTGTTCATTAACCAATCATTAACCAATCATTTCAATCACAAGAAATAGTGTTTAAAAAACAACATTTTAGTGGAAAAATATCGTTAATTCTCACTTTGTTCTTCAATAATATCATAGTTTTGATTAGGTGTGGTGTTTGCATTTATTCTAATCACAAATGTAGTCCAATGCATTCAAAGCTCAAATAGGATCTGAAAAATCTACATATGCATATGATCATTATTGCTATCCATTGGAAATCAATGACTTTCGGCCTGTCCCTGTCAATGAACCACACAGCACTGCAGTTACTAATAAAAGTAAAATAGATGCAAATTTCTATGAAGAACCTTATTATCATGTTAGTTAAGTATGTTAAATCAATCCACACAGATATGAGATATTTACAATTATTAATAACAAATCTATTTAAAACACATATCAGGTATTTAGCACACAAAATCAACGTAAAAATGGACTAGTATGTGATCATTCAGCATTTTTTCCCTCCATACCTCTCCCTCCACACCCCGACCCAGCTCCTCCTTCCCCAGGGGTTTCTTATCCTGATCAGCTCCACTTGATCGCCTGTAGTCGTTACCACATTTGTCCACTCCACTACACTCATGGCGTGGAACTGGCCGAGCTCTGGGACACCTGCAGAGAGAGAGAGAGAGAACAAACCCATTACTAGAGCTAATACAGTACAAAATACCTGACGGAGCTGGGCTAAATGAGACTCATGTGCATTATACCACCTTGTACCTGGCTAGCAGATCATTTTTCCATTGTTATTGCATAAACAAATACTGCAATATTTCTCACCTCTTTTCTCATTAAAAAACAGTGAGGCATGCTATCAAAATACTTCTATGTGAAACTTCTATAAGGAAGAAGCCCCTTCCTCTAAATATTTCCAGTGGTATTTTGTGAAAGATTTTCTGCCAATTGTAAAATCGCCAGCGAAAAATTCAAGGTATAAATTAGGGACATTGTAAAATCTGTAAACTATTAACTATTGCTGCTATAGTTTATAATGGCTCCCAAATAGTGTTGTTATCGGTAATTAAAAAACAGTTTTGTTATTTTAAATAAAATAAACATTAACTCAATTTAAGTAAACTATTTAAAAATAATAATACAATTAGAAATGTTGCCTTGGCAACTAACTGAAATAAAATAAGTTTAAGTTGAAAAACTAAAATTGAAAAAAAAGAAAGAAACTTTTAACAAAATTTATAAAAATGACAAAAACACACAGCAAAATTACTAAAACTTAAACTACCATTAAAATGAAAACTGAAAATATAAAACTAAAATCTAATAAAAAATTTTTTTAAATACTTTAATTCCATATTACAGTAATAATACTAAAATAACACTACCTAGCTGTGTCAAACAACAGTTACTTGTTTGTCACGTAAAGTCACATTTATTTATATAGTGCATATCAAAGCACATAATATAATTAAGATCAAAGCAGCTTCATGATAATAAACAGAAAAACTACAGTGTTAATGTTGCAAAATCATCAATTATTAAATGAAATTTCAGCTGTGAAGAATCTCTACAGAAGGCAATAGCATCATTATTCAGGTCAATTTAGCTCAATATTGTTTCAGGTCGGTTCAATAACTGTCAGTTCCAAATGAGTGTCAACATCCTGCTCAATTAAATTTAAAATTCAGTGGTTACTTTTCTTTCTCACCCATGGAGGCGCTGTGAACACAGCAGCTGATGGCACATCGCTCCTTCAACTCCAGTGAGAGTTGAGATAGAATCGTTCCATTAGATGTGTGTTGAGTCTGAGTGTCGCTGGACTGTTGTGATGACTCCGCCCCTTTTAGACTCCATCTTACCACTATGGTTCCACTCATGTCCACCATTGCCTCACATACTTGGCCTGCCCACAAACGCTCATATGAACCATGTAGCCTAGCATGAAGAACAGTTGCCAACACTTCAATTATTATGATTTGATCTTAGTTCAAACATCAAAATGATATTTTATAATTTACAGACATATTTTTACCAGCACATACTTGGCATATGCTTTCTCCAAAAGTGCTACCCAGAATGCCCTAGGACTTTGGCATCGTGAGAAGCAGAGAGTGTCATTGATGCAGGGCAGCCGGTCATCCACTCGTACTTCTATCCAGTGCCCATTCCGCCAGAACCGAAACCGGAACTCACCGTGATATGCACAGTCGCCCCACAATGGCTGTTCTGGTGGAAATACCTGATAACAAACACAAACATACATAAAAATACACCTAGAGCACATTCAGTTAAAGTCTTTGCATGAAGTTGTGAAATAAACAACACACAGCAGTGTTGTCATAATGTTTAAGAATAAGAATAATGTGTGAAATAGGATCGAATGCTATATAACACACTCTTTAAACTAGAACTTTTAACACTAGTATCATTTAAACCCATATTTGTGTGCTGCAGAGAAGATGTAGATGAGCTGGGGTATTTAAAATAACTGAATAACAGCGTGAAACAGTGCCCGCCAGGGTATCTGCACACTTTTTAAAGTCAAATTTAAGGCTTTTTAAGACCTTTTTAAGACCTGAAGAAATCAAAATTAATACCTTACATTAGGGGTGCACAATATTGACAAAAATATGTCTCAACATTTTCAAAGTTTTGTTGATAATTAGATGATATTTATATTGTGTTTGTGTACTGGTACCATGGCTGGTTTAGGCCTGTTGTTGACAGCTGACTCACGAACATATATATATTTTTCATATTCTATGCAGTGGTCAGTTCACAGCAGTGAAAGAAATTAACATTTTTTATTAAAGGACAATATTTGCAACCTAAAATTGAGTTCCTGGGGCATTTTCACCCATATATGGACTTTTTTTTTTACTTAGAGGTATGCATCACCTTTTATGTCAAATTCTAACATTCAAATTAAATTATATTAGAATAATAACACAAAACCACTGTTACCAGTTAAATTAAATCATTAAATCAAAATCCATCTTTGCAGTGCAGAGGAGACACAGAAGCAGCATCAGAACTGGCATTAATATATTTACACTCCATTTACAATTGCATAAATAAAGCTATGAGATATTCAATTCTTTCAATTCTTCAATTCTTAATTCAATATTTAAATATGAACTGATTTCTAATTGTAACATTTTAATTACAGGGTACTTTAAATGTGAAACTAAACCCGCCAGTAGGCGGCAGCAAGTCACTGTTTCAGGGAGTCATTCATTCAACCGTATTGTTCAAACAGCTGATTCATTCAAGAAGTGCAAGTGAATGTTCATTGAATCGTTAAAATGATTCATTCAAAACGCGGATTTCAGTCAAGAAATCATCGCTGTCTTTTGCATTAAGACTCTGCTACGGTTTCATTCTGAAATTCTCGTCAGCGAAATAAAGGGAAAACAAACAATATTGACAATATTGTTTATAAAATGTAACTCACACTGTTAATTATATATAAATAATAATTATATAAAATAAATATCATATTTGCTATATTGTCCACGGGAAAACAGCCCTCTTGCTGATGTAATATTGTAATGTTGTATGATAACAACATATGATAAAATACAAAAACTTTATACGTCTATTAGGGAAAATACCTGTAACTGCACTGACACATCACGTAGTGAAAGCAAGCATGAGAGACAATGCGATGTCAGCTCGCAGTGCGCGCTCGTACATAGTTAACGTTACAATAAAACAATGATTACAAAATCATAATAAACAATACACATCGCACACCACTACACACATAAAGAATGAACTTACAATTGAACTGAAATTAACCAGCTTTCTTCTCCTTCTCTCCTGCTGTTTCGCGTGCAGGAGACAGACGTTAATGCTGGCGTGAATGTGACGCGAAATGTCACGTGAACAAGCAAATCCACAAAGAACGAATAATAAATAAAAAAGTACGCTAATTAGATAGTTATAATTTGGAAAACATTTAGATATGTCTAAGTCAAATTGCCATCGAAAATGTAATACCTTTCATAAGTAAAAATAAGACTTTTTAAGACTTTTTATGGCCTTAAATTTTTAAAATCTAATTTAAGACTTTTTAAGACTTTTTAAGGACCCGCAGACACCCTACCGCCCACTTTTTTAGCAGCTTTGGTTCCAAAAGTATCTTCCAGAACCTAACATATACTACTAATCCATATGAATTAAGTGTAAGAATTTTACGAAGAGACACAATCGTTTTATATGATGAACATCTAATTCTAATATTTTATTCACATAATAAACATTCATCAACTCTCATTAGATGTAACAGAAAATCAAGCATGTTTGCTTGACGTGCGAGAACAATGAGGTTTATTCTTGTGTGTTAGCATGTTTGAGTTTCCGTAAGAACCAATGAGGTTCATTCTAGTGTGTTACAGAGCACGTTTGAGTTTCCGCAAGAACCAATTAGGTTCATTGTCGTGTCACACAGCACGTTTGAGCTTCCTCAAGAACCATTGGGGTTTGTTCTTGAGCGTCAAGCTGGTTCGGTTGAGTTTCTGTTTATGTTCGCTGATCAATGTTTAAATGTAAATAAAAGCCTAAATTAAATCTGTTCATTAAATAAAGCAAGCAAGTCTCTTCAGAAAATTTGGACAAATCAGGTTTCATTAAAAATATCTTAATTTGTGATTCAAAGATGATCGGTCTTACGGGAATGAAACAACATAAGGGTTAAAAATTAATGACAGAAGTTTTATTTTTGGTTGAATTAACCCTTTAAAAGTACAGCAGACTGTAGGGAGCATCACAAAGTGTAGGTTTTCTTTCCAGTTATGGCAAAGGTCTGATACAGACTTTATAAACACAAGTCTCGTCTGAAAGGGAAGTGGGAGGTTTTGCTGTAATTTTTAGTAATATCTTCACTATTACTCAGATGTCTAGTTTCAAATATAATTATTTTGAAGTGATGGTTCTTTATTTCTCACTATACAGTGCAGGTGATAAATCCCACTTGACATTTGTGCAGGCTACTGTATACAGGCCACCAGGGCACCATACAGACTTTTTCAATCAGAGCTAGTACCGGCTGCAGATAAAGTCTTAATTGTTGGTGACATATGCATGCTAATTACTTACAAAGAAGACATACAATGACAATGCCAAGAAGTACTAGAGCCAAGAAGTATGACCATATTAGCCCGGTTCTGTCAACACTGCATTGGCTCCCTATTAAACATTGTAAGTAATTAGCAAGATTTTAAAATGTATACAAAGCACTACATGGTTTAGCTCCCCAGTACTTGAGCGAGCTCTTAACCCATTAGTTCTTCACGTCTATTGCGATCTCAATATTCTGGCCAGTTGATAATACCTAGATTATCAAAATCAACTGCTGGCGGTAAATCCCTTTCCTATTGAGCACCAAAACTCTGGAACAGTCTTCCTAGCACTGTTCGGGAAGCAGACACACTCTGTAAGTTTAAATCTAGATTAAAAACACATCACTTTAACCAGGCATACACATAACACATGATCAATTTCTCTTATTCAAATCATGTAAAATGATTGTTAAGCTGCACACATTAGGTCAGCCGGGACCAGGAACACTTCCCATTACACCTGATGTACTCGTTACATCATAAGAAGAATGGCATCTAGGCAAATATTACTCCCTCTGTTTATCCAGAGGTTTACCATAGTAAACTGGATCCGGGCCGTAACGACCACAACGCAGCCCTGAAATGTCAGCAGAGACCGTGTCAACTAGGCTATCCCCTGTGAAGGCCTCATCGACAGAAACAATTAATTTTTTCCTCTGTACAGATGAAAATGTTATGAATTTTATTCCAGTTCCACGGAAATTGCTAAAAACGCTGTATTATTCATGCCAGACAAGTAATTGGCAATGTCACTTTGTAAAGTAAGACTACGAGCCTTTGCACATACGCATTCAAACGCGCATCTCTATAGACTAAACACATAATACGCATGTGCATGCCGTCACCTCGTTATCAATATCTTGCACTTTGAAACCTATTTTAAAGTTTGTGTTCTTCTCAGGCCCCCAAAACGCCATTGTAATGTAAATTAATGGCCAGAGCGCATTAAATGTTTTCTGTTTTCAGTTGAAAACGGTGTCGTGTAAGTGGGGCCTAAGTTAACTACAGATGATTTTTACAATGGAAATTAATTAATCAAAAAATTACTTAAGCTGGACAATATTTTTTTCTAAAGCTGCGGACCGGTACAGCCAAAACAATTTTGTAGCATTAAATTCCTATTATCACTGTAAAGCTGCTTTAAAAAAATCTCTATTGTGAAAAGCACTATGCAAATGAAGGTGACTTGACTTGACATTAAACCTGACACTGTTCACCTTGTTCAGAAGATGTTGGTTCTTGAGTAACATGGAGCAGGCACAGAGCAACCAGCAGTCTCCCAGAATGCCTTGCTTTGGGTGGGCCTTCACAGGGTCATCGGGGAAGAGTTGAGGCTGCTTGCAGATGTCCTAGGAGATATGCAAGGAAAAGTACTGTAAAGCCAGTTTATGGCAATATGTGTTGTAGATGTAGACCCAGTTAATTCTCTTAACAAGTGCAGTTTTCTCCCCCATATGCTTATGTATTTCCAATTGAAATATCATGTTTTGGACATATCAAAGGGCTCATCTCCCTTCTTTGTTAAATGTATGCAATCTGCTATATGCAAATTATAATTTTGTCAATACTTAGGAGTACTCTATCACAGATAGTCTTAAAGGGATAGTTCACGAGTCAGTTCACTAGTATAATAGCGTAAGCTTCTGTTGTTGTACGTCACACGCATCACCCACATGACCAGCGTCGGCCAATAGTGAGCCTACGTGTGACGTAGCTCTACGTAATTACACTAGTTTAACTGACTAGAGGCCAACAGAGAAGGAAATGAATAGTCGAAATAAAGTCGTTTTTTTTTTTTTTTTTTGCTTACAAAAAGTATTCTCGTCGCTTGATAAACTTAAGATTGAGCCACTGTAGTCACTTGGACTATTTTAACGATGTCTTTAATAAATTTTCGAGGCCGGCAAGTTTCAATCCCTGAAGACTACTATGGACTAGTGTGGAGGAGTGATCCAGGTCTCAGATTTCATCAAAAATTTCTTTATTCCTGTTCCGAAGATGAACGCAGGTCTTACGGGGTTGGAACAACATGAGGGTGAGTAAATACTGACAGAATTTTCATTTTTGGGTGAACTATCCCTTTAAAGGTAACCCACTAAAAGCCAATATTTTTAATATCGTGGAGTCTTTAAAATTGTGACAGACACCAAGCTAAATGAAAGTCAGTTCTTATAGGTCTTCATGTGTGTTTACTGGAAACGAATGAAAGAATGCAACAATAACAAAAATAGTATTCACGAGTTCCCACTTACAAATAAGTCGGATAGATTAAATTGGTAAACGTATTTGGCGTGCTGTCCGGCTCTCATCTTGGTAATTGGCCCTAATGCAGAGTATCCCCCCCCCAGGTTTAGGAAGTGACCTGGTGAGTGAGAGGAGACGGGGTGGTGGAGGGATTCTAAAGAAAAAGAACTTCCGGTGGAGAGAACGCTGGCATGTTTGGTTGCCGCTTCTTCACTCGGTACTTTTAATTGTTTTTACGTGTTTTATATTATTATTTTTTTTATTATATGTTTTTGTTGGATTCCTTGTTACTTGGTCGTGCTTCTACATTTCTGACTGGGATCGGAAAACACTCTTTGCTGTGCCTGTGAAACCTACGTGTGTGTAACCTATCGGTGTGCCTGGATTTTTCACTCCTTTGTGCTCTCCGTGATTCTGTATCAGTGCGTCAGAAGTTCTGTTTTACTACAACGCTTTGGATTCTACCCTGGACATTTTGGATTGGATCAAACCGTGTCCTGTGTAGCAGTGTCTGATCTTTGGTTCATCACAACATTTTGATCTCAATTGGAGTATGTGGATTTGTTTACTATTTACTGTCATTTGTATCTTAACATTGACTGGGCTCCGTGGAGTGTGCATCCTCGAACACCTGGACCACGTTATGATAAGGTACTCTCTGCCTGAGCTGCTTTCACAGAAACACCAGTTGTTGCTCAACATACGTGTCCGTGAAACTTTACGATCACTTCATCTTCTACGTCGGCCTAAATATGTCCATAGGGGATCGCAGCGGAATTTTAACATCACAGGGACTGATATTAAGGTCTTATGTTCCCGTCCCACATGTATTGACATTAAT
This sequence comes from Siphateles boraxobius, assembly GCF_051911475.1. NCBI lineage: Eukaryota > Metazoa > Chordata > Actinopteri > Cypriniformes > Leuciscidae > Siphateles > Siphateles boraxobius. The sequence continues at coordinate 3,298,769 of NW_027509215.1, forward strand.
CAAAACATCTCTCGTGGTGTTTGCCCTGCGAACTTATGCTATCCACAAGTGTCTACTATATACTGTGACAAAGACCTGTTTTGATCTTGTTTATCTATCGGCCACCGAAACCTAACCCTCTGTTCTTTGAAGAACTCACAGAGCTACTTGCATTTGTAAATCCCCTCTGTCCATCTATGATTCTTATTGGAGATATTAACATTCATGTTGATAATCCTAGTTGTAATCATACTACTAATTTGATGGAGATTCTGGATTGTTTTAACCTGATACAACATGTAAACTTTTCTACTCATAGAAAAGGTCATACACTTGATTTAGTGTGTACAGCTGGTGCTGATATTAATCAGCTTGAAGGCAAAGATTTGTGTATCAGTGACCATAAGCTCTTGAGCTTTAACTTATCTGTTCCTCTTCAAAAACTACAAAAGAGGGTTATTAGTTTTAGAAATCTTAAAAATATCGATCTTAATCAGTTTTCATGTATGATCAATGAGAGTCCTGCAGGTAATACTGTTGATCACTATAATTTAATTTTATCATCAATTCTGGATGTGCTGGCCCCCAGGAAGGAACGTGTGGTTTCATTTTCAAAATCATCACCCTGGTTTACTATTGAGCTCAGGGCTCTTAAAGCAAAGAACAGGCAGTTGGAACGACAATATAAAAAATCAGGGCTCACTGTTCATAAACTTATGTATGATGAGCATTTGGTTCGGTATAGCGATGCCCTCAAAATAGCAAGAACTGAATACTACTCTCAAATCATTAATGACGGTACTGCAAAACCAAACAAGATGTTTAGAGTAATCAACAAACTCCTTAAACCTACCAATCCACTTATTTGTTCCACTGTGCAGCAGTGCAATAATTTTCTGATATTATTTACTGATAAAATTGAGAATATTTATCAGTCTATTACTTCTGTCTCTTTGTGTGCACCTCCTGAGATTCAGCCTGTAAATTGTCCACTTACCCGGTTTTCTAGTTTTCAAACGGTCACCATTGATTACATTTCCAAATTAATTATGACGATGAGTTCCTCTACCTGTACTCTGGATCCTATTCCAACTCATGTTCTCAAGGAGTGTCTGTCATCTATCAGTCCTCTCATTTTGAACATTGTTAATGCTTCTCTTACTACTGGACTTGTTCCCCAAGCCCTTAAGGTTGCTTCTATCACACCCGTTCTTAAAAAGCCTGGGTGTGATGTGTCTGATCTGTCTAATTACAGGCCAATATCTAATCTTCCTTTTTTGGCGAAGGTTTTGGAACGTGTTGTTATGTCACAACTACATTCTCACTTGTCCATGAATGAGCTTTTAGAACCTTTTCAATCTGGTTTTCGATCAGGACATAGTACTGAGACTGCCTTGGTCCGAGTTATGAATGATCTCCTCGTCTCTGCTGACTCTGGTGCTCTTACTATCTTGGTGCTGTTAGATTTGAGTGCAGCTTTTGATACGGTGTGTCACTCTATATTGATTGAGAGACTCGAGACTTGGATTGGTATTTCCGGTACAGTGTTGGAGTGGTTTAAATCTTACCTCACTGATCGTACCCAGTTCGTCACGTTAGAAAATAATAAATCTAACGTTGGACAGGTATGTCATGGTGTCCCTCAGGGGTCTGTCCTTGGCCCAATACTTTTTAATATTTACATGCTTCCTTTGGGGCAGATTATTAGAAAGCATGGTTTGGGGTTCCACTTCTATGCTGATGATACTCAGATTTATATTAGCACAAAAACTAATATCACAGGTACATCAGCAATGCTTTCTGACTGTCTGCACGAAATTAAATTATGGATGTACCACAATTTTCTTAAATTAAATGGTACTAAGTCAGAGGTTCTTTTAGTTGGTACCCCTGCAGCTACCTGTAATGGTAAAACATTTAATTTAGACATTGAAAACAATGTACTGTCTCCATTACCTCAAGTTCGCAACCTTGGTGTAATTTTTGATTCTCACTTAACACTTGAAGCACATATCAAGAGCATTTCAAAATCTGCATTCTTCCATTTGAGGAATATTGCCAGGATCAGGCCTTTTCTTTCATTACCTGATGCTGAGAGGCTTGTCCATGCACTTGTGACCTCTAGGCTTGATTATTGTAATGCCCTTTATCTTGGCCTACCTGCAAAGTCCATTAAGCGACTGCAACACATACAGAACTCAGCTGCACGTGTTCTTACACATACTCCTTTTCGTCAGCATATCTCTGGTGTGCTTAGGAACCTGCATTGGCTTCCGGTACATCCCCTTATTGATTTTAAAACTCTTATTTTAACATATAAAGCTGTACATGGAACTGCACCATCATATATATGTGATTTGATTACGCCATATATGCCCTCTCGATCTTTGCGCTCCGCCCACTCTTTTCTACTGAAACAGCCTTCTTGCAGACTGAAAACGATGGGTGAAAGAGCTTTCTCTGTGGCAGCCCCCAGGTTGTGGAATGCACTTCCTTTAACGATTAGGAATGCTACAACATTAACGAGTTTTAAGAAACTGTTAAAAACCCATCTTTTTTAAGAAGGTGTTTGTGTCTTAATTGGTGTATGTTAATTTATCTTAATTTTTAATGCATTTACTTTTGTACTGTACTTGTAGCGCTTTGGGTACAAGAAAAGCGCAATATAAATAAAATGTATTATTATTATTATTATTATTATTAAAGACTGTAGAGAATCCTTAGGTGGGTTTGACTGTGATAATATATGGTTTGCCTTCGTGCTGATTGGGTAGATATGTTGATTACTGATTGTAGACAGCTGGTGATACTGGAGTATTTGTTGATTACTGATTGTAGACGTTAATAAAACATAATTTCGAAAATAGAATTAGTATGGCCCAAATCGTAGTATGTTGAAATAAGTATTTCAAAGATTCCCGGATAGTCAACTATTTCCGGCCGAAGTGCAGATCAATGCACACTCTAACGGCTAATATTGCCCACAACCCATTGCGCGCTGAACGAGGATTTGATTAGAACTACTAACACAAGCATAATTGTTAAAAAACTACATTGAGGATGTGTGAGTCCGGCGGTGACTGAGATTTAGATAAAGGGGTTTGAGAGATTAATTATCTGTATCTCTAACCTGACGAAAATGTATTTATTCAATGTTGTATATTTCATCTGCAGCAGCATAATGAACTTTTGTAAAGATACGTTTAGCCATTAACTTTTAAATGCCTCATTATATTCAAATTGCAAACACATGAGGAGAGTCTCCGCATGAAAGGACCACGACTGGCAGATCAACGTGCTACAACATTTCTCTCCGAAACGGTAGAAATTAAATTAGATTGAATGGAGGATTTTGACTGTGACAAAATGATTGACGGGATGCACGTAACTAAGCGACAGAGCTGTCCATAATGAAGTAGTATGTCCCAAAGCTTGCCAACTCTTTTGCACACTAAAAAGTATATACTTCTTCACAAAAAGAGTACATACTCTTAAGGCGTAGTATAAGAAGGAAAATTGGGAGCGCATATGTTACCTGTGGGCGGAGCCAAGTGACATCAGCCAAAAGTTTGGAGAGGGGGGTGGTGTAGTCACAGAAGACTGAGGAGTCAACAGCCGGAAAGTCCGGGTCCAAAAACATTGCATGGTGCTCAGTCTCCGTTGCCATGGCAACCAAACCAGCTTCACTTCTGATAGAAGAAACACAAGCAGTAACACAATCACAAATGTGAATGATAAATTAATCTCAGCACGCTGTGCGTTTTTAAGACATAAAAGAAAATGTCGTATACAGTAAGACAATTGTTATCATATTTTTGACTTTTGCATATGTGATCAAAAGACATTAACCTGAAAACTAATTTGTCCAAAAGCACAGTTTAAAGTTGCGAGCGTGGGGTTAAAACAGCTTTTAATGGAAATTTCGGCTCTTCTAAAACTGCTTTAGTGACAAACATGTTCAGATATCAAACATCAGAATCAGCATTAGCCTAACGTTAATCATAATTCATGCAGACGTACCGTCGGGTCAGCTGGGTTGATAAAGCAAAGAAATGCATCTAAATCTAGTTTGATAAATCTTGGAATTGCATGCCATATCGCTAGTAATTGAAACACTGAAAGAAACATAAACACTGCTACAGCATCCCATAACCGGAAGGACGCGCGCGCCGTGACAGCGCTGTCATCCGGGGCGGAGGCGGGAGCTGCAGCAGGCTCGCCCCCTACCTGAGCTCTTCAGAACTACCATTAAACGATTCGCACTGCTGCAAAACCGTCCTGGGTCATTGCTCTGATGTTTTTTTTTTTTTTTTTTTTTTAGCATTCTTATACGACTTTTCGTGGTAAATAAATCTCTAGTAAAGCAAAACACTTCTTGATATTAATATGTGATAAACAAACCCGTTGAAGAATACACTTCTTATAATATTAGCTTATAATGTAAGGAATGAAATGTTGTAGGCTATATGCTATATGTATAAGAGTTATTAGGTCTATGGGTGTTTTGGGGCAATTGTGTCCATGTGAAATAATTTTTTTTAAAAGACAAAATCGCAGCGTGATAAACAACTTGAGAATTGACACACTAAATATATTCTTTTCCCAAGTGATTTCTCCACACATCACATGTCTCATATTTGAAGCATATTCTTCATTGACATGTTGTCTTTATAGTAAAGTACAATTTATTTGACCAGAATGTTTCATTATGGTGAAACTGAGGGACAGTCTTACAGGCTCCATGTCCGTTGCAGACACACCCTGTCTGTAAAGTACACCAGACATCCCAAGTCTCCCGCATATTGATAGCGGCTCTCTGATGCCCGCAAATTAGTTCAAATCTCCCGGAATCTAGAGCGAGCGAGCAAGCAAGACCGCGCATGCGAGACAGAACATAATGTGCTCCATACTGTGCCCCCACCCCCAAATGAGATACCTCCCTGAAATGACTTCTTGCAGGTTGGGATGTCTGAGTACTTAGTACAGCCTCCTCCTACTGTATAAATAACACCCAGTAGATGCGAAGGATGCAGAGGACCTTCAATCTGAGGTAGGATGAGTTTAAATTTAAGTCCGCTGAATATTACAAATATCTTCAAAGAGTTTAAAATTCATTCAGATGAAAAATAAGATTATGAATTACATTTACTGAAATATTTCAGAAATTATTGAAATATTACATTTATATTTTAAAATATTAAATGGAGGTCAAAATAAACTTAAACTATTGAGTTTATACTGTCAATGATAGGATACCAGTGTTAATGTGTTTCTAACATTTAAAAATAAAGTGTATGTGTGTAGTAGTTGATTGCCTAAAAAGTGTACACTGAGTGGCTGTCTATTTTTTATTGAGTGTCCCAAATGGCTCTCCACAGAAATGCCACATACACATTTAAGCACCTTCATAAAAATGTACTACTGTAATAAAGTTATATTGTTAATATTGTTTAGCATTACAATTTTTAAAATGTTAATATTAAAATCTTAAATTCAATATAAAAAACCAACATCATTAAATTGTCTGCTTATGATCCAATTATATTTACATCTTATATGTTTGATTTACCTCGTTTTTTTGTAGATTAAGATTTTGCCATGGGTGCCACGAGACTCTGCTTCCTGCTCATCTGTGTCTTTTTGGCGAGCGTCTCTTCTGTGAAAAAACTTAACAATATTAATGACTTGAGAAACACTGGCTATGGAAAGCCTTATCCACGTCATGGACTCCAATTATTGTTCTGGCTTGCCCGAAACGCGATTGTTGATCAAAACAACAATCATATCCAATTGAAATTTAATCCTATAAGAGACTATGGATTCCATTATTTTGGAAATGGAGAGTGCATTCTTCCCTCATTGAGCCCCAGGCAAAAATACTATTCTGTTGGCAATCTAAATTATCCTCGTGCTAGTGATTTTCCGGAGTATGTACTGAGGCATTACAGAAACAACGATCTACCAGAAAGAAATATGGACAGGCTTATCATCTCTTTGGACACAAACAGACCAGACAGCATATCCAATGTGTTTATTACAGCACATAACCTTAACAGGAATGACTTTAATCCTTCTGAGACTTATGAGATTGATCCTGCACTAATCTTGATGATCAGAGAACCTAATTGCCAAGATCATGTTATTTACAGTACATCACAACATGATAATGAAGATGATGATAGATGCAATCAGTTTCTGGAACAGACAGGATATTACAGCAATGACTGTAGGTCTAAACACAGCCGCCGAAAGAAACGCTCACCCTATTCCCAGTGCAATACATATGAGGGAATTAAACTAGAGATTAAAACAACTACACAAGGTTATTCAAAGCTTATATGGAATATACCTCCTGACAAAATGAAAAACTATATGTATGTATACATTGATATTTGCCAAAACACTCCTTCCAATGATCCTAATAAAGGTCCTACGCAGGTCAGGAAAAAGGATTTCAAGATTGTTACATCACCTGGGGCTTTAGATACTTCTGTCTCACTGAATGCTGGTCTCCAACCCCGATTGCGAATGTACACGTCAAAGTTTAGTTATGTTTTTAATAAGCCATATATTTGGAATGGACCAGAGTTTGATGGAGCTAACAGAGTGCTCCCCATCAGAATAAAGGGGACGGATGCTAGTCTGCAGCTCTACGCTGGAAACGGCAAAGCCTGTGCTCGACTCTACATCGGGAAAACCTTCAGTAACTGGAAGGATGTTCTTTACTACTCATGGGTGGGGTTCTACAAAAGTTCACAAGATAAAAATGGTGGATGTTACACGTATCAGTATGCTACAAAGTTTGCAATGATTGACAACACTAGCATAAAGAATTATGACATTTACCAGTACGATTCTAGTTTGACTATTTCTCCCGGAGTTCAAATCCGCTTCTTGCTGGACCAAAAATATAACAATGTTTTAGCACAAACTACACCCTGGGACAGTGATGAAAAAGTGACATCAGTTTGTGACAAAGGGAATCCTGAACTCTCATCATCCTGGTCTTATCCAGAATTCTTTTACAAACCAGAGATCTATGATGCTAACAATGTCCTCCCTATTAAAATACAGAGGTATGATGCTGGTCTGCAGCTCTTCACCAAAGACGGCAAAGCTTGTGCTCGGCTTTATATCAAGAAGACCTTCACAGACTGGAAAAATACCTTCTACAACTCATGGGTGGGGTTTTACATTAGTTCACAAAAAACAAATAAACAGTGTGACACATATCAATATGCTGTGTATTTTGAAAAGATGGATGAGGGTACCAAAAACTTTGATGTTTATCAGTTCAAATCCAAATTAGCTATTGCACCCGGAGTACAAATTCGTTTCATGAAGGACAAGGGCTATGATAAAAAATTAGTGGAAACTGAGCCCTGGAAGAGTGGTTAAAAACTCACTATTAATGAATCAGATTATGACAAATAAATGAAAGCTTTAAAGCAGGATAATATCATTCTAACAGTCTGAGCTCATACAATCTTATATAATTTGTAACAATCTGCTGTCTGTGTCCTGATAACTACAGATCTGACTGTTAATCACAGATCTCTCTAATATAGTATATACTGTATACTGTATCTTCATTTGTTATTAACAAAATAATTATTAAAAATGATATAAAATCTGTGTCCTGATAAGTACATGCACTGTTAATCACATAGTTCATAATATACTGTATCTTCATTTGTTATTAACAAAATAATTATTAAAAAAAGATATAAAATCTGTGTCTTGATAAGTACATGCACTGTTAATCAAATAATTCATAATATACTGTATCTTCATTTGTTATTAACAAAATAATTATTAAAAATGATATAAAATAATGTTAACAATAATCTTGGCATTTATATCATAAATATTATAAAATACAAAATTGTATTGCAATGAATTAATAATGTGACAGCCTTTCTCTGCTTATTTTACTGATCAATTAAAATGCATCTATCCAATGGGAGTGAGTTGAGTTTGTGTCCTTGTTTGGATATCCCACTGGAAAAAATTAAAAAACCAAAGGTAAATAATTGAATTTTCTAAAGCAGTGGTTTTATGTTGGTTTCAAAACCTGTTTAAAATGTTGTTGTTTTTTTGTAAATTCCATTGTTCTAAAATTTGGGAAATTCTGTCACATGCTATACAGGGGATACATTTACAGTTTATTAATTGCAGTATTTATTCATCAAACAAATGACTTTATTTTTGTATTTACCATCATTATTTTCCCTTGCTAATGGTCTTAAATATGGTGGATGATCAGGAAAAGTCATGTGACATGTCAGCTTAAAGTTACACAGTATCTGCATATTATTTAGTAACTTAGCCAAACTCACTGTCTGCACTGACAAGAGGGTTTTTCCTGATAATCCTGTGTTCATTTTGTAAATTTGACATTTGACAAAATTGACACTTGTTTCGGAGATGTTTAGAATCACTAGTTTTTTTATTTATTTCTCCAGTAGTCTTTGGTGACAAGACAAGTTTTACAAAAATATCTTGGAAAAAATAATGATCATGTGTTAAAACAACCTGCCAATGAAAATTATTACACATCAATATGTTGTACATTTTAAAATGATGGAGGATGGTGAAAAGAATTTTGATATCGGCACAAGTCCAATTTGGCCACTGTACCAGGAGTATAGATCTGTGCTCTGATAGACAAAGGTTATGATAATACATTAGACCAAACAGAGCCCGAGTGTTTAAAAACTCAATGAATCATGTAAAATTATTAAAGTGTCCTATAAGCACTGTTAATTTGTTATAGATAAAATGTCATTTTTTTCTTTAAAAACGTAACAGACACAGGCTGGTAAGGAAAATTAATTGACCTCCAGAGTCCAGGAGCTCACTTACTTTCATTCATTATATAACCTATATGTTTCCTTTGAGATAGGCATCTCTTTTGTTACTTACTAACCATATTAGTAAAATAAACAATAAATCACTATTGTTCATCTCGGGAGGTGAGTTAATTTCTATATGATGTACATATGTCACTTCAAGAAAAAGCAAAAAAAGAAGAAGAAAAAATAAAGGAACGTTGGTTCATGATCGACCCATCGCAATTCACGTTTAGGCATTTTTGTATGTGCTCCAAATTTTTGGTTGGATTCAAAACAAAACATTTGCATGTTTCGAAGCTTCAGTATAACATAAATTCGCGAGGAGTTTCCCCTCTAAGGCCATTCACACAATGATTTTTCGAAGTTAAAAAACGTGATATGCAGGAGGATATAGAAAAATAAATCCAGTTGTTGTGGTGTTGATTCACATTATTTTTAGACTATTGTGCAGAAATGCTTCATTGCCTAAAAAGGAACTTTCACAAAAGCCCAAATTTCACTGTTTTTTGTCCCTGGCACAAAATGATCAGCTAACATAATTTCACTAATCATTTCATCAGCACATGGGAAAGTGTGAACCAGTGAAATTACTCATTTTGATTGGATTAAAAGAGCAGACTGTTTGCTATAAAAAAGGAGGGAAGAAGTGCTTCCAATCATTGTGTTCTTGTGTTAGCAATAGTTACCTCCAAAGAAAGACTTAAATGAGCTCAAATGCAAGGAAATTACTGCAAAGAATATTGCACCTGATAGAACCATTTACCGGATCATCAAGAACTTCAAGGAGAGTTGCAGTCCAACTGCAGTGAAGGCGGCTTCGGGACAACCCAGAGTGTCAAGGAAGCGCCAGGACCATCTCATCCTGAGGATTCAGCTGCATGATTGTGTGATAGAAATATTTTATGTAATAGGTATTTTCAACATTAAATGTACAGAGAAATGCAGACTAAGGATCCTCAGGTCAAAGGTCATATACTTAACCAAAAAGTGCTTAACACAGTAGAACTAACAGTCACATGATTAGCTTAGATCATTACAAACCAATCACCAGAACAAATCACAGTGAAGAAGATCTGTGATTTTTACTCAACTGTATAATATAAATGTACATGTATCTTTCTATTCAGGAGACTCACTTGGTTGTTGTGGCCAGTGATCTCCCGGCCGTGAATAAAACTTAATTTCTACAAAGAGCAACTTGGAAGTCGTGTCAGGTATATGCTGCTTAGCTGAGAAATAGATTCTACGATCAAAAGACAACAACAGAACATCCATGTGTGATTGAGGTAGTAATAGTAGCTTCTTGACGGGACCCCGTCACCTTAGTTCAGGGAAGTATTGTATTGTAAGATTATTTTAACAACTGCAAGTTGTTAGATTGTCCGTGGTGAAGAAATCAGATTAAGTAGATTGTATACGTTGTATACATATTAAGAATTTCCACGAAAATTGTGTCACCAGTGCTGTGCATGCTCAACAATGACAGCAGGCCAAGACTTTGGACAACGGCTTCTGCAAAAGTGCCACGTTGTGTCTGTGTCCTTATTACCCTGGTTATTTTGCAATAAGGACCTGGTGACTGGATGTATCCCTTACAGATCATTACGAGTATTTTTACATCCTCATCATTGTTTTTACTTAATGGGAACTTGTAAGTTCCTCTTTCATAAAACAAGGATGTTTTATGAAAATGCTGACAACAGCTCTCCGGTTTGGACTTGTCACCCTGGAGGTCATGATCAGCCTCACCTATTACAGCTATAACTAACATCTGGGGAAAGAATAATGGCTAAATACTTATTCTGTTTCAAGGCAACAAGTTGGTGTCCCATGCACCCTTTTTGACATTAAAAACAAGAGACATAGACAACAGAGACATAGACTACTGTTGCTGAATGTTAGGATTTCACAATCCCCAATGTTCAATAATAATGTAATAAAACAGAGGAAAGCAAATGTAAAGGTTATGGCTGTTAGCCTGTTTGCAAACATGATGACTTTGGCAGTTCTCAATGCCCCAAGTTCAGGGAGAAGAGTTCATCATCAGTCCCAACAACCTCTGTAGCTATACAAGCCTGTTTCAGAGGCCAATAAAACCAACAGTGGAATATAGTACAAGTCTCTGAAGCTTGTGCTCAGCTTTATTTTAAGACCAGACATTCAGTAATTGGAAACAAGCTTTCTAGAATGGGTGTTTACAGTTTACAAGATGTCAACTATGTTGACCATACGAACAGCTTGTTCCAGTGCAGTGGATTTAAAAAAAAAATAGTGATGCACAGGCTTGGACACCTTATTGAATAAGGTGTCCAAGCCTGTGCATCAGGGCCAGCAAGGCCTTCTCTGCAGGCCTAAACACTATCAGAATAACTGACTTGCACTTTAATATATTTTTCCATGAATGAGTATTAAATTATTCCCAATAGTCCATTCTCTTAATTTCATAGCTTTTCTCTTGGTTGCGCTGTTTCCAGTAGTGTATGTTTATGTTAGAGCTTTTATCCAATCATATTTCCGCCATCGTGTTGTCAGGGTCAAAGGGACGCAGTTCTCGCTCCCTTCTCAGGGAACAAGGGTTACTGAGTCGTAACCCGAGGACGTTCCCTTTCGAGGGAACTCCAACTGCGTCGAATGACACTTTGGGGGAACGAGTACCCACTACGCCACAACGCGCCCTGCCTGCCCTAGTGTGAAGCTGCTCACAGGCACACTTAGGACGCGAGCACAAGAGAGCCGGGTGTAGACGGAATGTCTAAACTATAAAACCTAATAAAGGTATGAGGGGTATTCCATCCTGCTGCATCGCAGACCTCCTGGATCGGGGCCCCCGCGAGACGGGCTCTAGAGGACGCCATGCCTCTGGTAGAATGAGCCATCACGGCCAAAGGTGAAGGCATACCGCGCACCTGATAGGCCGTGGAAATCGTTTGGACAATCCAGTTGCTGATGGTCTGCTTTGAGGCGGGAAGCCCCTTTCTGGGCGACCCGAAACACACCAGCAACTGGTCCGACTTCCGCCATGAAGAGGACCTCTGAATGTAAATACTCAGTGCTCTGACAGGGCAGAGAATGTGAAGTCTCTCTTCATTCGCCGTCACGTGAGGTGGAGGATGAAAAGCCTGCAGAACCGTAGGCCGTGCCGCACTGGACGGCACCTTAGGCAAATAGCCGGGCCTAGGGTGAAGAATGGCCTTAATGTTGCCTGGAGCAAACTCCAGGCACTCGTTAGATATGGAGAGCGCCTGGAGATCTCCTACCCTCCTCAGAGAAGTAATGGCCAACAAAAAGACCACCTTCAACGAAAGGTTCTTGGCCTCAGCCGACTCCAGCGGCTCGAAGGGGGCCTCGGCCAGTCCTTCAAGAACCACTGCCAGGTCCCAAGTGGGAACCCTGGTACGAGCCGCAGGTCTCATCCTCCAAGCCCCACGGAGGAAACGTACGACCAATTGGTGTCTCCCCAGAGGCCCATCACTCAGAGGAGCGTGGAAAGCCGCAATGGCAGCCACGTACACCTTGAGTGTGGACGGGGTAAGACCAGTGGAAAAGCGATCTTGGTTCCATAACTCGGGCCGAGGGTGAAATATTGAGCCCTCTGCCTGTGTCAGCAGGTCCCTCCTGATGGGAATCTCCCATGGAGGGCCGTCCAGGAGCAAAATTATGTCGGAGAACCATACTCGGGCCGGCCACAACGGGGCTTCCAACAGTAGACTGATCCCGTCGCGACGGACTCTCTCTAGAACTCCCGGGAGCAGAGCGATCGGGGGAAATGCGTACAGACGTAACCTCGGCCACGTCTGCACCATGGCATCCAACCCCAGCGGGGCTGGATGGGTGAGGGAAAACCACAGTGGACAGTGGGTCGTCTCTCGAGACGCGAACAAGTCCACTTCCACTGGGCCGAACCTCTGAGATATTGACTCCACCACCTCGGGGTGGAGTCTCCACTCCCCGGGCCTCAGCCCCTGTCTCGACAGGATGTCTGCTCCCTGATTTTGACTCCCCGGGATGAATGTTGCTTTTAGAGACAACAACTTCCCCTGGGACCACATGAGGATCTGATGCGCCAGTCTGCATAGAGGGCAAGACCTCAGACCCCCCTGATGGTTTATATAGGCCACTACCGACATATTGTCTGACCTCACAAGGACATGATGACCTTTGAGGTCTGGCAGGAAGCTCCTCAGAGCTCGGAAAACCGCCAACATCTCCAGGCAGTTTATGTGCCAGGAGGCATGATGGTCCTGCCATAGGCCTGTCGTAAAGCGGCCGTCCATGACCGCGCCCCAGCCCGTGAGGGAGGCGTCTGTCGAAACGGTTCTCCGGCGACATGACGCTCCCAACACTGGCCCTTGGGACAGAAACCAAGCTTTCTTCCACATAGATAGGGAACAAAGGCATCTGCGCGTAACCCTGATCATGCGGAACGGGTTTCCCCTCGGGGAGAACCCCTTGGTTTTTAACCACCACTGAAGGGCCCTCATGTGCAGCAGGCCGAATGGAATGACACTGGACGCTGCTGCCATGAGCCCCAACACTCTCTGGAAGTGCGTCACAGTGATGGCCTTCCCGAACGGAAGAACCCGATATTGGTACGCTTCGCCCCGAAAGCGACCCTCAGGAACTTCCTGTGAGATGGAAGGATGGATATGTGGAAGTATGCTTCCTTTAGATCTATCGTGACAAACCAATCCTCGGACTGAATTTGACTCACGATAATGGGAATAGTGAGCATCTTGAACCTGAATCTCCTCAGAGAACGGTTCAGGTGCCTGAGATCTATTATTGGACGCAACCCCCCATCCTTCTTGGGAACTATGAAGTAGCGGCTGTAAAACCCGGACTCCCTGTCCGGTGGAGGAATACGATCTATAGCCTCCTTTGCCAGCAGGGAGTTTACTTCCTGTTCCAATACCCGACCCTGCACTGGGTCGACTACAGTCCAGACCACCCCGTTGAATCTGGGTGGGCGGGAACTGAACTGCAGCCTGTACCCATTTTGAATGGTGCGCAGGGCCCAAGGAGAAATATTCGCCAGATTTTTCCATGCATCGAAATATTTTACCAAGGGAACCAGGCTCTCGAGCCTGGCTTCGGGTATTAATCGGGATTCGTTCTCGGCCCCCTGAAGCGGATTCCCGGCAGGGCTGAACCGAAAACGATTCTCGATGGGCGGACGCGAATGCTGCCTAAACGCAAGCCTGTGGGGCGGACAGTGCAGCCTGCGTTCGCTGGATACCGATGTGTCCCGAAGCGTGTTTAACGGCGGGAGAGCAACATCGATTTCCTGCGGGCTCCGTGAAGGAGACGTCCTCGGTCGTTCCACCACGGGTGGGGCCGCCCGCAGAGATCCTAGAGTAGCTAGGATCTCTTTGACGAAGCCTTTTTAGCCTGCAGGACGGCCCTCAGGTCGCCCTGCTTAGGCTGAGGCTTCGCCTGAGAGCGCTGTCTATGCCCCCAAGCTCCTTGAGGGGGGGCTCTAGACGCGACGCTCTGTTTTTGAGCCTGTCTATAGGCGGAGGAGCTGGCTGATGGCTGTGGCTGCGGCTGCCCACTGGGGGCAGACTTCTTGGACACTGAGCGGCGAGGGAGATATTGTTTGAAGGCCGCTGATTGTCTTTTCGCCTCCTGAAACCTGTCGACGACGGTATTAACGGCGTCGCCGAACAGGCCAGAAGGCGAAATCGGGGCATCAAGGAGGAAAGCCCTGTCTTTCTCCCTGATGCCCGTAAGATTTAACCATAAATGCCTCTCCGAGACCACCATAGCTGCCATGGAGCGACCGACAGCGCGGGCCGTCTCATTGGTGACTCGGAGAGACAAATCAGCGACCTTCCTCAACTCCGCAATATCTTCCGGAGTTGGACCCTCGCCCTCATCAATGTCCTTAAGAAGGTCGGCCTGGTACGCCTGGAGCATAGCCATGGTGTGAAGACTCGCACCAGCCCGACCCGCAGCCATATAAGCCCTGCCCACTAGCGCTGATGTGTCTCTACACGGCTTAGTGGGCAGCACCGGGGCTTTAAGGGATGATGCCGACTCAGGCGATAAATAATTCGCCAAAGGCTGTTCAACGCGCGGCATCATCCCATAACCGTTCTCTTGTGCCCCCACGATGTTACTATAATTTATAATAGGGGGATTGGAGACACGAGAAGAGTGTGGTTTTTTCCCACGATCTACACAACTCGTTGTGCAGATCGGGAAAGAACGGCAAGCCCCGGTGATGAGGTTGTTCCCTGTGCTGCAGGAAGCGCTCATCCAGTTTACTTTTAGTCTGCGCTTCCTGCCTCTCTTGTGGCCAGCTGATATTTAAATGAGCCACCGCACGGGAAACAACCTCAATCAGCTCCTCATACGCGGGGACACGGGGCGGCGAGTCGTCCCCGAAATCCCCGCCCTCGATGCTGAGCACGTCAACCTCCTCAGAGGCAGACAGCTCAAACATCGGATCCTCGACTCGCGCAGAAGAAGCCGCGGGGCGGGCTTCTGCGCCGAGGCTCGAGGACATCAGAACTGCCCGATGAATCCCGAGAAGGTGCCTCAGCAGCCTCGAGATCACCGGACAGATCTCTTTGCGAGCCCCATGAAGAGCGTCACCGTGCCGCCTCAGCGGACGCGGGTCCCGCACCACGGGGCTCGCGAGGCTGACCATCTTCATCAAAGATAGCCAGCCGGGAACGCAGCACACGGATTGTCAACTTTTCACAACCCTCGCAAGCAGCCCCCTCGAGAGCTGCCTGCGCGTGCTGCATTCCCAAACAATGTGTGCACAGTTGGTGTGTGTCCCCGCCCGTGATGTAGCGAGGGCAAGGATGCACACACTTCCTGAAGCTCACACTCGCCATTTCACTCATTCAGTAACAGACAACAATAAATAAGACAAACAGTCACAGATAGCGCTTGCTGAAGAACAGAAAGCTGACATCTTATGTGTGCCGGCTGCTTTTATAGCTTCCGCCTATCTGCCGTCACCCATTACGTCATGACGTTGCACCAATCAGAGATCGGCTCAGTTTCATTCATACTTCAGAGGCGCTACGCTGAGGGGCGTTCCCCCAAAGTGTCATTCGACGCAGTTGGAGTTCCCTCGAAAGGGAACTGAATTGAGGCCTTCAGAATCGATAGTGCGGGCGCCTGTAGCTTAAAGGTCCCATATTGTCAAAACTGAAATTTCCTGGCTTTTTTCATGATAACAGAGGTCTAAGGTCTATGAAACTACCATATACGTTTTAAAACAGTTGATCCACAGACAAATGCACACAACCTGCATAAAGTAGATGTGCCTTTTCACAAGCTGTTGTGACTTCTGTATATTTGTGATGTCAGAACTACTCACCAATGATGTCACCAATGGTGGGTCACTCTGAAAACAACAGGCCAATCAGAAGAGAGAATATTAAGTAGACAGGACAAAATCAACCTGTTCTTGGCAGAGCTCCTGGTACTTATATCGCAAATATATATTCTTAAGGACATCAAAACCTAAAATAAAACTTCAGAAAGTTGTACAATATGGGACCTTTAAAATGAATGGTAATTGAACTGTTGCTTTAACCAGTCTGTTGCTTTGGCCATCTATCAATGACGTCGCCATTTTCACGTCCTTTGATTGGATGTTCAGAGCGCGTACTATTACTGGTAGTCAGAGCTAGCTTACCGCATCTGTGGCGAACTTTGTAAACTAAAATATATTTCTGTAGATTTAATAGTTTTTCAACCCACAAATTAATGTTTCTTTCCCTCCTCGACCCAGGTTTAAACCTACTGGGAAAAATCCCTTATTCAGCCTGAGCTTATCGCAGAGTCACGGAACTTTATTCGATCTGTCCGGGTAAAAACAGAACTGACTATGAATGCCACGAATGATTTTGAATGCAAAAGTCCCTCTGATCTCACTGATTTCCTTCAGAAATCTGTGTGAGAGCATGGGGCAGCTGTAAGTTACACATCGTCATGTTTTGCGGTGACTGTCCCTCTGTGTCCACTGCTTCTGTCGAGCAGACACTCTCAGCCCTAAAGCGAATTAAAACTTATGCCAGAAATATGAAGGGACTCGACTTTCAGCATTAGCCTCAATAGAAAAGACTTGTTGTTGGAACAGAAACGCACAGATAACCTGTACAACAGACTAATTGAAGTCTTCGAAGTCTTTGAAGGAAAGAGATAAGAATGGATTTTGTGTAAAAAAATCAGTAGTTTTGGTAAGTATAATTCTTTTTTTGCCCCTTCTTTTCCGCGGTGAATATGATTTTCTTAATTTTTCTTTTAAATTTATGATCGATGAACTTTTGAACTTTTTTTTCAAACATTCATACTATTGTAACTTCTGAAAAGGGACTATTGTAACCAGGCGCGGATTAATGCACAGGCTTACATAGGCTGCAGCCTAGGGGCCCCACGTGTTCAGGGGGCCTCCGATTGGCCAGACATTTATTTTTTTTATTTTTTTACTTAAGCGCGAACCAGGCACGGCACGGCACGGCGCCGGGATTTCAGTTTGGATGGGCCAGACGCCCAGACCTATTGTGAACGTTAAATTAAAAACGTTATCTAAACTTAACCTAAGTTAGTGGCTCTATTAAGCGGCGCTAGGCACCAGCCACATGATCTCTCACTGTTTTCATCTAGACACTCAGATTGATACACGAAAACACACAGACAGTGCAATCCTACTCTTATTTACCCATTTTCTCACCTTATCTTATATTTTATTTGCTCTTTTTGCCCGTGATGAAGCACGTCTCGATCCTGGCTCTTACATCACCAGCCACCAGATCTCTCACTGTTTTCATCTACCAGACACTCAGATTGATACACAAAAACACACAGACAGTGCAATCCTACTCTTGTAACCCTTGAAGGACAAGTCAAGACTCAAGGGAGGCTCCGTTTCTGAACTTTTAATTGGAACGCAAGAAGAACCACTGAACACTATCGCACCAGCCGAACTCGTCTCTCTACCGGCCGCATTAACCCAATAATTGCCAGTGCAAAATAAAAACAGCAATTCCACAACAATTATATTGAGTCTATGCGCTGCTACACTATTAAAAGTTATGAATTCAGGTAGGACACCACTGAAGGCAGATGTGAAATGAACGGCCCACCACTGCCTTATTGCATATGCATTATTTTTGAGACTGACCTTATTACATATGAGATATGTAATAAGAGATATGTATATAATAAGATATGTATATAAGAGCTATGGGAGGAGAGTTAAATAAATCATGCAACATGATTTATTAGGTTTGCTGTAGTCAATTTACTGTAAAAAGCAATAAGTTAAATGTACTTAGAAAATCTGTTGAAACTGATTGCCTCAAATTTTTCAAGCAAATTAGCTAATCATTTTTGAGTTGATTGAACTTACATTAACAGAAAAATGTGTTGAAACTAGTTGCCTCAAATTTTTCAAGTAAGTTGTACTTAAAATTTTTGTTGTTAATACAAAGACAGACAACGGATTGTTGGCACAACATTAGGACTTTATTTGTTCCATAAGACAATGTTACTTCAAGTCATTACTTATTTGGCATGCTATCAAATCAACAATTAAACAACAATTAAACAAAACACGATTAAATGCACATATGGTAATAAACACAATTCAATGTCCCTTTTCTGACATTTTGTAAATCAAGATTTGCTTGGCCACACAAAAAGCAGTGAGCAATTGCAATTTTCAGTGTTAAAATGCAGAAATGGAGAACTAACAGCATTCTATAAACAAGTTTCTTAGTAGAGAACAAGTTTCAGTTCTCTTAAAAAAGAAAGTTCTCTCTAAAAAAAATGTCTTACAGACTAAACCAATTAAAGGGATACTTCACCCAAAAATGTAAATTCTGTCATCCCTCACATTGTTCCAAACTCAGAGTTTTGTTTATCTTCTACTGGTTCTAGAGTCCTCAGTGTCACGGTTTATGAATTCACTGTCTCTCTCTCGTCTCGCGTGCGGTTGTTGTGTGTGTGTGTGTGTGTGTGTGTCTGTGGGCGTGGTCACTGATCACTGCTGATCAGCAGCGCCAGCTGGTTTCAATCCGTTTGTCCCTTTATAAGTTCAGTAACTGTTGTCTCATGTTGTCAGATCGTTGTGGTTTCCCCGGTGTGTTCCTGTGTTTGTGTTGGATCGTGTTCGTGTTGGATCGTGTTCGTGTTGGATCGTGGATTCCCTGTGTTTTTCGTTTCATCTGGATTCTTCACCTGCACTGGAATACCAAGCACTGCACTGGGTCTTCACGGGAGATCACCAGCACCAGTCGCTCACCGAGGTCCCTGTGTCACCTTCCATCTAGCGCTGATCGCTTGACCTGCACCTGTTTGGAGAACTATTCCCTGTGTTTTTGTGTCTGATCTACGTGTGTTTGTACACGTTAATAAAGAGTCTTTGCTATTACATCTCTGTGATCCGTTTCAGAACGATCTGACCACCATCATGGATGTAGCAGAGACCACGACTTGGGACGAATTCGCCGCTCGAAGCATCTCGAGGATGGATTCTCAAGAGGAGACCATCGCCAATTCAGGTCGGGCGATTCAAGCGCTCGTGACACAGGTGTCCGAGCTCACCCAGCAATTTCAACAACTCAGATTTCCCACTGCGCCACCCACACCGCCTGTTCAACCCATTCCACCGGAGCCGCACCAGCAACGTGAACCTCGTCTTCCTACGCCTGAGGGCTATGCAGGTGAACCAGAGTACTGTAGAGCCTTTTTGACTCGGTGTTCGATGTATTTCTCGTTACAGCCACTGACGTTCAGCCAGGAACAGACGAAGGTGGCCTTCGTTCTCACCCTGTTGTCTGGGAGGGCGGCTCTTTGGGGAACGGCGGTGTGAGAAAACCAAGACCCATGCTGCACCTTGTTCCTGGCACTCTCCGATGAGATGAGACGTGTGTTCGATCGGGCGGTAGCGGGTAGGGAGGCGGCCAGACTACTCGCTGATCTCCGCCAAGGTAACGGCTCGGTGTCGGAATATTCCATTCAGTTCCGCACCCTGGCTGCAGAGTGCCGTTGGAACGAGGAGGCGCAGTGGGACCGATTCCTGCATGGGTTGGCTGATCGTGTCCAGAGGGAGATATATATGCTGGACCTTCCCACTAACCTTAATGGACTGATCGAACTGGCATTAAGAGTTGACGCACGACTGGATCGCATGGGCCGCTTCCAGCAGAGGAACCCGTTTCGCGGCATGGAGACCCTGCGCGTCGACAATCTGGACACGGTCAGCCCAGCTTCCGATTCTGAACCCATGCAGGTGGGCAGAGCTCGGCTTTCCCGGGAGGAGAGAGAACGGCGGAGATCCCAGGGACTTTGTTTGTACTGTGGGAAAGCGGGCCACTTCATCTTCGCCTGCCCGGTAAAAGATCAAGCCCGGTAGTAACATTGAGGCTACTATCGGGTGGGATCTCCGCTGGGAAGACCTCATCATCACCATCATCATCTACTCTCCTTCCGGTAAGACTAAGGTGGGCGACTCACACGCACGACACTGAGGCTTTGGTGGATTCGGGAGCGGAAGGTAATTTTTTGGACTCTGGACTGGCTCAACGTCTTCATCTTCCCATCTCCAGGCTCACACACACCATTTCCGTTAATGCTCTCAATGGACAACAACTTCCCCATATTTCTCACACTACTGAACCCATCACACTCATAACATCTGGCAACCACACTGAGACAATCACATTTCTACTCATGGACTCTCCACTGGCACCCGTGGTGCTGGGTCACCCCTGGTTACGGCAACACAATCCCAGAGTCGATTGGGGTCACAATTCTGTTTCCATGTGGAGTAATGTGTCTCATGAGTCATGTCTTGTGTCAGCGTGTTCGTCTGTTCCTGTGTCTGTGTTTCAGGAGGAGGCGGTGAATTTGTCTAACGTGCCCGAGGTGTACCAGGATCTGAAGGAAGTGTTCAGTAAGTCTCGGGCTGCTTCTCTTCCTCCTCATCGTCCCTATGACTGTGCCATAGATTTAGTGCCAGGTCAGTCTCCGCCTAAAGGCAAGTTATATTCACTTTCTGTTCCAGAGAGGGAGGCTATGGAGAAATATATTTCTGATTCTCTAGCTTCCAAATTCATTAGACCTTCCTCATCTCCAGCGGGGGCGGGGTTCTCTTCTGTGGGAAAGAAGGATGGATCTCTGCGACCGTGTATTGATTACCGGGGGTTGAACAACATCACGGTAAAGAATACTTATCCTTTGCCGTTGATGTCTTCAGCCTTTGAGCGGTTACAGGGAGCATCAATTTTCACAAAATTGGATTTACGTAACGCTTATCATTTGGTTCGCATAAGGAAGGGTGATGAATGGAAAACCGCGTTCAATACCCCTAGGGGGCACTTTGAATATTTGGTCATGCCTTTCGGGCTGTCCAACTCCCCAGCGGTCTTCCAGGCGCTCATCAATGACTGAGAGATATGGTTGACCAATTCATTTATGTCTACCTGGATGACATTTTGATTTTTTCATCTTCTCTCCAGGAACACGTTCAGCACGTCAGACGAGTGCTTCAGAGGTTGCTAGAGAATGGGCTTTTTGTCAAGGCGGAAAAATGCGTTTTTCATGCACAGTCTGTTTATTTCCTAGGGTACATCGTCTCATCTGAGGGAATGCGTATGGATCCTGACAAGGTTAAGGCTGTGATAGATTGGCCTAGTCCAGATTCCCGTAAGTCCCTACAGAGGTTTCTGGGGTTTGCCAATTTTTATCGGCGTTTTATTCGCAACTTCAGCCAGCTAGCCTCACCTCTGACTGCCTTGACCTCCTCCAGAACGACGTTCAGGTGGTCTGATGCAGCCGAAGCTGCATTTACCAAACTCAAGAGCCGCTTCAGTTCGGCTCCCATCCTCGTTGCCCCTGATTCATCACGTCAGTTCGTGGTGGAGGTCGACGCGTCAGAGGTGGGGGTAGGAGCAGTTCTCTCCCAACGCTCTCCTTCAGATGACAAGATGCATCCTTGCGCGTTTCTTTCTCATCGTTTATCACCTGCCGAACGTAATTATGACATTGGCAACAGAGAGTTGTTGGCAGTCAAGTTGGCACTGGAGGAATGGCGTCACTGGTTAGAAGGGTCAGGGGTACCTTTTATCGTTTGGACCGATCATAAGAACCTAGAATATATCAGAACCGCTAAAAGACTCAACTCTAGGCAGGCTCGATGGGCACTTTTTTTCGGACGTTTTGACTTTTCTCTCTCGTACCGCCCGGGTTCTAAGAACATCAAACCCGATTCCTTATCTCGTATTTTTGACCAATCCGAACGCCCGGCTACTCCCGAGTGTGTTTTACCTGAGACATTAGTGGTCTCCACTCTCAGATGGGAGGTCGAATCGAAGGTCATGAAGGCCTTAGAAGGGGTAACGCCTCCGCCCGATTGCCCACCGAATCGGTTATTTGTGCCGGAGGGGTATCAATCCGACGTCATCCGGTGGGGTCATTGCTCCAGTGTAGCTTGTCATCCTGGGGTCAATCGCACCAGTTTTTTGGTCAAACAACGATTCTGGTGGCCATTAATGGCTCGTGACATCCACAGTTTTGTTTTGGCTTGCTCGGACTGTGCCACTGGTAAGACTTCCAATCGACCCCCAGATGGGTTACTCCAACCGCTGTCTGTCCCTTCGAGACCCTGGTCCCACATCGCGCTAGATTTTACCTCCCAGGGCAAGACGGTCGTTTTGACTGTCGTGGACCGGTTCTCGAAGGCGGCCCATTTTATTCCCTTGCCTAAATTACCCTCCGCCAAGGAGACAGCGGTAACTGTCGTAGATCACGTCTTTCGCTTACATGGCCTCCCGACGGACGTGGTCTCCGACAGGGGTCCCCAATTTGTGTCCAAATTTTGGCAAGAGTTTTGTAAATTACTGGGGGCGACTGTCAGTCTTTCTTCGGGTTTTCACCCCCAAAGCAATGGTCAGACCGAGAGAGCCAACCAAGATTTGGAGAGAGTGTTGCGATGTCTGGTTTCCAGGAATCCTTCATCCTGGAGTCAGCAACTCTCTATGGTGGAGTACACCCACAATTCATTGCCAGTGTCAGCCACGGGCCTCACTCCGTTTGAATGTAGTTTAGGTTACCAGCCACCAGTTTTTGCTAGTACAGAATCCGAGGTCGCGGTCCCCTCCGCTCAAGCCTTCGTCCAGAGGTGTCTCCACACTTGGAGAAGAGCCCGTGAGACTCTTCTTCAAGTGGGGGCACGCACTAAGGCTAAAGCCGATCGCCACCGGTCGAAGCCTCCCGTATACGTCGTGGGTCAAAAAGTGTGGCTTTCTAAGAACATTCCTCTCCGGTCCGTATCTAATAAACTTGCTCCCAAATTTATCGGCCCGTTCCCTGTCACCAAAATCATTAGTCCGGTGGCAGTCCGCCTCAAACTTAGGAGAATTCATCCCGCCTTCCATGTGTCAAAAATCAAACCCGTGTTTCATTCACGAATTAATCCGCCAGTTCCGGTCCCCCCCCCCCGCCGCGTCTCGTAGATGGGGAACCAACGTATTCGGTTAATCGTATTCTGGACTTGAGAAGGAGGGGACGCGGATTTCAGTACCTGGTGGACTGGGAGGGTTACGGTCCGGAGGAGAGAAGTTGGGTTCCTGCTAGAGACATTCTGGATCACTCCCTTATCGATGATTACAATCGACAGGTAAGGCCATCGGGGAACGCCAGGAGGTGTTCCTAGGGGAGAGGGTACTGTCACGATTTATGAATTCACTGTCTCTCTCTCGTCTCGCGTGCGGTTGTTGTGTGTGTGTGTGTGTGTCTGTGGGCGTGGTCACTGATCACTGCTGATCAGCAGCGCCAGCTGGTTTCAATCCGTTTGTCCCTTTATAAGTTCAGTAACTGGTGTCTCATGTTGTCAGATCGTTGTGGTTTCCCAGGTGTGTTCCTGTGTTCGTGTTGGATCGTGTTCGTGTTGGATCGTGGATTCCCTGTGTTTTTCGTTTCATCTGGATTCTTCACCTGCACTGGAATACCAAGCACTGCACTGGGTCTTCATGGGAGATCACCAGCACCAGTCGCTCACCGAGGTCCCTGTGTCACCTTCCATCTAGCGCTGATCGCTTGACCTGCACCTGTTTGGAGAACTGTTCCCTGTGTTTTTGTGTCTGATCTACGTGTGTTTGTACACGTTAATAAAGAGTCTTTGCTATTACATCCGTCTCTGTGATCCGTTACACTCAGGGATTGTAGTCAGTATGTCGATTGACATTTCTTCACATCACATCACAGTCTTGCAAATGAGGATAACAATAGAGGCAATTACACTAACACTGCTTCGAATTTGATGGAAGCGGCAACTGGCAACCAGTGCAATTTAGTCAAGTCAAGTCTAGTCACCTTTATTTATATAGCGCTTTTTACAATACAGATTGTATCAAAGCAGCTTCACAGTGATAACATGAAAATAATACAACAAAGTTTGTTTCTAGAAGAAAATGGTATCATCGTCCACCTTAAGGCAGATCAATAATATTGTTGAATATTAAATATTCAGGGCTGATGAGGCTGGCACTTCAGGATGCATTGGGATTTGTCCAGGCGCAGGTCGTGTCTACCCTTAGTGAGGAGAGGTGTGACGTGTGCTCTCCGTGTGCTCTCTTTGGCTTGTTAAAGACCACTCTGGCTGCAGCATTCTGAATCAGTTGCAGAGCCCTGACAATGCAAGCTGGAAGGCCTGCCAAGAGAGCATTAGTCCAGTCTAGATAAAACAAGAGCTTGGACAAGCAGGTTGAGTAGCATCCTCTGATAGGAAGGGCCTGATCATCTTAATGTTGAATAAGACAAACTGCAGGACCGGGCAGTTTTAGTGATGTGGTTTGTGAAGTTCAATTGATCATCAAATACAACTTCAAGGTTCCTGGTTGACCTTGATGGAGTTATGGATGACAAACCAAGCTGAATGGAAAAGTTGTGGTGTAGTATTGGGTTGGCCGGGACAACAAGCAACTCTGTCTTCGCAAGGTTTATTTGAAGGTGGTTCTTCATCCAGCAAGAAAGGTTTTGGCAGACTGAGATGCGAGCAGCCACTGTTGGATCCTCTGGTTCGGAATGAGAGGTAGAGTTGTGTGTCGTCAGCATAACAGTGGTAGGAAAAAACATGTTTCTGAATGACAGATCCTAGTGATGATGACATGTAGATGGAGAAGAGAAGTGGTCCAAGTACTGAGCCCTGAGGCACCCCAGTAGTTAGGTGTTGCCACTTGGACACCTCCCCCCTCCAGGACACCCTGAAGGACATTGACTTGAACCATTGGCGTGCAGTTCCCAAGATGCCCTTCCTCTTTAGGATTGAGAGGAGGACTGGTGGTTGACTGTGTCAAAGGCAGTAGACAGATTCAGCAGGATGAAAACTGAGGATTTGGAAGCTGCTTTTTCCGTTCTCAGAGCTTCTATAATCGAGAGCATGCAGGGCAGTCTCAGTTGAGTTTCCGCTTTTGAAACCAAACTGGTTTTTGTCCAGGAGGATATTTTGTGTAAGAAAGGCAAAGATCTGGTTGAAAACAACTCGTTCAAGTGTTTTCGTGACTAATGGAAGAAAGGATACTGGTCTGTAATTTTCTAGATTTGCCAGATTTAGAGTGGGTTTCTTAAGCAGTGGGGTTACCTGAGCCTGCTTAAAGGGATACTCCACTTTTTTTGGAAATAGGCTCATTTTACAACTCCCCCAGAGTTAAAGTGTTGAGTTTTACCGTTTTTGAATCCATTCAGCCGATCTCCGGTTCTGGCGGTACCACTTTTAGCATAGCTTAGCATACATCATTGAAGTGGACAAGACCATTAGCATTTCTCAAAAAAAAAATGACCAAAGAGTTTCGATATTTTTCCTATTTAAAACTTGACTCTTCTGTAGTTACATCGTGCACTAAGACCGACGGAAAATGTAAAGTTGCGATTTTCTAGGCTGATATGGCTGGGAACTATACTCTCATTCCTGCGTAATAATCAAGAAACTTTACTGCCGTACCATGAGTGCAGCTGGCGTAATGATATGACGCAGCACCTGAAAAAAAGCCTATTCCGTCAACATAACCAACGTGACAACCTGCTTGCGCAGGGAGCGTTCCTTGTAGCATGGAGACATTTGTGACAGATGATTCAGAGGACATATACTACAAGGAACAAGGAATCGCAACTTTACATTTTCCGTCGGTCTTAGTGCACGATGTAACTACAGAAGAGTCAAGTTTTAAATAGGAAAAATATCGAAACTCTTTGGTCATTTTTTTTGTTGAGAAATGCTAATGGTCTTGTCCACTTCAATGATGTATGCTAAGCTATGCTAAAAGTGGTACCGCCAGAACCGGAGATCGGCTCAATGGATTCAAAAACGGTAAAACTCAACACTTTAACTCTGGGGGAGTTGTAAAATGAGCCTATTTCCAAAAAAAGTGGAGTATCCCTTTAAAAGCTATGGGAAAGGAACCAGTGTGAAGAGAGCTGTTGATGATGTGAGTAAGTGCGGATACATCTGAGGAAGAAATGGCTAAAAGATTAAAAGTTTTAAAAAGATTGATAAGATAAAACTATTAGTTCAGTAAAAAGCAATGGACTGTTTAAAGTGTGCAGTGCAATTAATAATAATAATAAAATAATAATAAAACTTTATTACAGACTCACCGGTCCAAATAAAAACAAACAAGACAGTACACACAATACAATACAATATAATAAAAACAAATACAACTTCAGAGGAGACAACTATACCAATGCTTCCATAACTTGGACTTATACATTGTAGTGCTAAACTTGATATTGGTCAATGCCACAATTATATAATTCTCTGAGTTATTCAGCCGAAATATAAATTTGTACATAACATTTCTCAATGTGGCTTGCAGAGTATTAACACCTGCAGCCACAAACATCTCACTGGCACTACACTAGAGGTCTGCGCGGGACACAATTTTCAGACCCGCTCCCGCCCGCTCCCGCAGTGTTCAGTCCCGCTCCCGCCCGCTCCCGCAAAGATTTGTCATTTTTAGTACCGCTCCCGCCCGCATCTGTGATATAATGTCCCGCTCCCGCCCGCACTTTCTGTCTGACGAAAGGTCTTGGGGAAAAAAATGCGTGCACACAAAATTCCTTACCAATACTTGGTAACATATTTATTGGTCCCATATTACGAACAGCATAATATTCACAACAGTACTTTATCTGAAGCACTAGAGGCGCTCTGTTCCTCGTCCATGCTGTCTATTTTGAACTTGAACTAGCTTTCGAATTCGAACTCGGAGCAGCGGGAAAGGAATTGTCTCTAAACAAGTGTGCGTGAGATTAGGCCCCGCCCTACCCAACAACATTCACAAGTTTAGGCTGCTTAAAACGTTTTTATTGCTGCCAATCAGAATCTCCCTCACAACTACAAATTATGTATGCTACTTTAATCATTTATATATTTTACTTTATACTCATATTTAATTTGCGGGAGTGCAGCGTATCATCCCTCCCGCCCGCACCCGCAAGTGCACCTCATCATCCCGCCCGCTCCCGCAATGACCTTTAAAAATTTGTCCCGCGCCGCACTGTACAGGTGCAAAACGTTTTGCGTCGGGACCCGCGGGTCCCGCGGGACTGCCGCGGGAGTGCAGACCTCTACACTACACCAGCGTGGTCTTCTCAGCAGAATTCTCAGTGCGTCGTTGTAAGCTACCTGAAGTTTATGCAAGCTAGCTTTGCTGAAACTAGACCACAAGTGGGCATTGTGGAGAGGAGTGCAGTAAGCTCTGAACAAAGCAACTTTCAGCTTGAGCATATATAGAGCGGCATTGCCTATAAACGTCAAGGTCATCCTTCAACTGGTCTGTAATGAGATGCCCAAGATACTTATATTGATAAGTTACAATTACAAATATAATTTATGAAAACCAGTCAGGAAATGTTCAATAGTTAGCTCTAGCAAAAAGTATATATTTTTCAGTCTTGTAGTATGAGAGTGAATACCAGACGGAAGGAGATCAAAGAGGTAGTGTGCAGGGTGAGTGGGGTCTATAATCATTTTGGAGGTTCAACATCTTGACAAGTAAATGCCCTCGACTGATGGTAACTGTGTGCAGATGATATTTTGTGCCATTTTGGTAACTCGTTGCTCACCCCTCTCTTTCTCATGTACAACTACTGTTGCAGGATGTGTTGCAAAATATCAGTACATTCTCCACTGCATATCGATAAAAGTTAACAAGAAGTTTCTGAGGCAATCTTGCTTTCTTTAATCTTCTCAGAAAATAAATACGTTGTTGTGCTTTTCCAGTGACAATGAAGGTGTGTGTAGTCTGAGAAAAATCCTATGTAATATTCAACCCCAAGAATTTAAAACAGGGAACTATCTCATCAGCCACTCCATTTATGAGCACAGGACTCAGATCAGTTTTCTTTGTCTTCCTAAAATCCACCACTATCTCTTTTGTCTTTTTGGTATTAAGGATTAGATTATTGTTGGAACACCAGGCTGTCCGATTTTGTAGTTTGTCCCTGTATGCTCATCATTGTTCATGATCAAGCAAATGATTGTTATATCATCTGCAAATTTTACGGTGGTGTTTGTTACATGGGCAGGTAGACCGTCATGAGTGAAGAGTGCATATAGCAGGGGACTCAACACACATCCACCAATATTCAGGGTAAGACCTGAAGAAGTGTACTTTCCTAGTCTTCTAGACATTCTGGTAACAGCTGGTTAAAAAGTCAAAATTAATTACTAGCTGCACATTTATGCTTTAGCAAGCACTAAACAGATTTTCAATGATTAATTTTAGGCTGGTGGCAAGTGGATACATGCTGCCACCTACTGTCTACTTTGTGTCCTTCCAAACATTCATGTGTAACTCCACTTAAACAATCCCCCCCTCCTAATTTTGCCTAAAAGTTTAAACATAGTTCTATCTTGGCCAGGTGTACTGCTATAAAAGATTGATTTATAGTGTTGAAATCCCAAAGCAACCCTGTGAGCATATTGTGAAAATACTTCAAACCTTATTAGAAATGTAGCAGATGAAACAATAGCAGACAAAACAAAAAGACACATTATTGCTGTCAAAACAATGTATTTATTAATTAATTATAAAAATAAATTGTAATAAATGTGTTTAATTTTACTGTTGATTTGTTCAATTTAAGTCAACTTTAGACCGATTTGATGGTGTCCACATTATGCTGACTTCCTTTTTTTCTCCCTGCGAGAAACAAAATAAAACCGTTAATAGAGGCTTAAGTTTTAACTTCAGCTCATTTACCAGTATATTCAGCATAAGGAGACAAAGATATTAAAAAAATAATAATCACATTTGCACATTACAAAAACTTGAACTGGGTCAGGACTATGTTTGCCAGTTTAGTCATATTCTAAGGTTACATTTTGTGCTCACTGCTATTCAATACTGTATATACAACTCTTTTTAAGAAACATAAATGTATAATGCTGAACTCACTGGATATGTGCAATGGCATTCTGAACCCATAGATCATAAGGGTTAGCACAGATCAGTCTGTCCTTTACCGTAGTAAAACTGCAGGAAAGAGAATGTTCTAGATTATATTCATAGATTGTTCTTTCACATTGTTATTGAAGAACATTAATAACAGAGACATGTAATTTTAATCTATTTAATACAGAACCAGCGTTGTTACTCACATGACAGCCTCTATGTTGCAGGTCATGGTGCCGTCCTGCCGAGTGAAGTCTTTCAGCCGGAGAAAAGGTAAAGACTGCGATGTATACTTGGTACAGCACCTCACCGGACCTTAACACATCACACACACTCAGTTCATGTGTTACCACCTGACCAACTAACCTCTCCCACAGGTTTATTCAAAGATTCATTCATCTACATTAATCCACTTTCCTGGTAAACTTGCCATTGTATATTATGAATATTGTTGGCTCTGTGACAAATTGCTTATGTGACCCTATTCAAAGTCACTCTGGGTAAAAACATCTGTTGAATGCATACATGTAAATTTTAAATTAACTATAAAATAATGCATTTGAATCTGTATAATATGCAGTACTTATTTGTGAAACCCATTTTACAATGCTAGAACAAATGGCATCTTGCAGTCATATGAAAAACGCCAAAGATGATCATTATGAGAAAAGAGCTAAATAAATATTCTTTAAAATATCAAATTTTTTGTTCCACAGGGAAAAAAACGACAAAGTGTAAAAACAACTGATTTTCATTGCTTAGATCATGTAACTGCAAAAACAGAACCATATCAAGCCAGTGATGCTCTGATAAGTTAGAGATATTACTTTTTTTTTTTTTTTTAACAGTAGGCTTATTCAATTCACCACTGAGTTAAGATAAATTCACCACAAATCAATTGCAAAAGCCCTGATTGTCAAACAGGGCAGTGTCTCAGCTATAGTAAACGTGTTCATTCCAAATGTGTAAAATATATAAAAATGCATGTGGCTATACATTTCAAGAACAGCCTTGTGAATTCAAAGCACTGAAGAAACACTTGAAATCAAAGAGAATGTCTGATAGAAGTCAGTTTTACTTACTGCTTTGACTCAAAGTGACCCAGAAACACAGCAGCAGCAGCAGCGTCGATGACGTCAGGACGAGTCTGCTCATCATGGGAGGGAATCAAGACGCTTATCGGTGAAAAATAAAATAAAAAGTGTTCAAAAGTATTTGATAAGTTAGTCCTATGGACAGTAGCCGCAATGTTGAGGAAGGTGATGATGAAGAGCATTCTCAAATTCTACATTATATAGCTGTTCATAAGGGGAATTTGAAGACCACATCATTGGGTGTGGAAGACAGGGGAAAATCATGGTGTTAAATATTAGTAGGTCGGCTAAATTTATGCTATAAAGTTGGATGTTCCATCCCTCTAAATATCCCAATTTGTGACATAATCACAAGATATAATCTTTTTTTTTCTTTCTTCGTCATCAACAAAATTACCAGTTTAGACACTTAACATGTGGTATATAATATGTAATGAATTGAATGCAAAAACGTATAATCATCATAATCACTCTGACACTCTATTTAAAAAAGGCAGTTGCCTCATTTTAATATTGAACAAATACAATTTTAAGAATAGACTTCCTTTATTATAATAACTGAAAATTAAAAAAGTTAGATTAGCTTAAAAAAATAACTTTTTTCCCCTCAACATGTAGATTTTAGGTAAAAATGTACAGTATGAATTTACTGTATAATGTAATGTTGAGTCATAGGCGTTTAGACCCATTTGCAGTGGTTTATTCACACATGCAATAAAGCAGAGAGAAGCAGACATGAACAGAAACAGGCTCAGATAAAGGGACAATCCAGTACTCGTAATGAAACGCAGGCAAAGGTCAAGGCAGGCAGCAAAGGTTCACAGAGTAGAGTCCAGGCAGAGATCTAAGGTCCAGATGATAGCAGGAGACAGGGAATAACGCTTGGTGATGTCTGCAGAGCAAAACAAGACTTCGCAAAGCAACAATGAAAGGGACAGTCCAGATAAAGAGGAGATAATGATGAACAGGTGACGGTGATGAGGATGATCAGATAAACTAGGCAGGGATGGAGATTGAGAGGGAGAGATGGGAAGTGCAGTTCTAAAATTCCGGAGAGAGGGAGCGGATGAGACCAGAGGGAGCGCTCCGTGACGTATAAGATGAGCTGTAGGCCCAGGAGCTGTGACTGGTCTTCTTAAAAGAAAAAGATTTAACATCAAAAAGATCATAGAAGAAAGATCAAAAGTAATTATACTGTACAAAAATTTAACAAATGTACAGCTCATAATGTATAAATGTTTATTTAAAAGGTAACCAAACAGAAATTGTGCCAAAAACCAAATACTAATAATAAATTCAGTGGAAATCAGAGCAATGTGGGAAAAATGGGTAATTTTTAAAATTAAATTCTGATTATTTTAAATAATTTATATTTGGCTTGTAGAAACACTGCACTTTAAAAAAAAATGTACTAAGTACTATATATATTTATATATACTAATCAAATAATCAAATATGGTAACACTTTAATTAATGTCTCCTTGTTACACACGTTACATGTATTTACTATAGTAATAACAATAAATTGGGCATAATTACATGCAACTAACCCTAAACCAACCTATTATACCTAACTCTAACCCTATAGTAAGCACATGTAGTTAAATACTATTACTCAGTGCTGAAATGTATAATTACACTGTAACGGGAACACATTAAAGCCTTGTATTGCGTGTGTGACTTTCTTCCCAATATATATATATAAACAAAGTCATGCAAATGTTCAATAAACATTATACAGTGAACAC
This sequence comes from Siphateles boraxobius, assembly GCF_051911475.1. NCBI lineage: Eukaryota > Metazoa > Chordata > Actinopteri > Cypriniformes > Leuciscidae > Siphateles > Siphateles boraxobius. The sequence goes on from NW_027509215.1 coordinate 3,330,868, forward strand.
ACCAAAGAATCAGTTACTGTAGCTCAGTTTTCATGAATTATTCTCTATTTAAATTGAAACCTTTTGAGGAAGGAAATAGTCATTCTTTGATGGCAGCTGAGTTACTCGAGTTAAAATTTTCATACATCTTCTTCCAAGACCAAATGAGATCATGCTTTATTATTAGGTGTCTTTAACTACTAGGCTACTGTATAATATGCACTTGCATTAAAAAAACTAAAAAAACAACTAAAAAACGTTTTGGTGCAAAAAAAGTTTGCTGCAATTGAAGTGAGATAAGAGTAAGGTTAGGGCCAGGTTTCATGGTGTGGTTAGGTTTAAGGGTGGGTTAAGGGGTTGGTGTATTCAGGCTTATTATCGTTAACCAAAACTAACCCAACTGATTAAACCTGGTATAAAAAAAAAAATATTAACATTAGTTGGAAACTAAACGAAAATTAGAAATGTTGCCTTAGCAATAAACTGAAATAAGTTAAAGCACTAAAATTATTAGCTGAAAAAAAAACTAAAAGAAAAATTAAACCTAAAACAAAAACAACAAAAAATTACAAAAGCACATAACAAAAGCACTCACATTTAAATTAAAATTAACATGAGAGCTAAATATAAAAATAAAAGTCATTTCAAAATATTAATAAAACTATAAAAAAAAACTAAAAACTAAAATTTAAATAACACTGGTGTAGGGTCAAAAATGCAATTATTGATGTATTAAAAAATTACAGATGTAATTAGTTAATTATAATTGCTTATAAAAAAATATAAGCACAATGTAAAAACATGTACCTACACAATAAGTGCATTGGATCAATTGATTAATTTAAATCTTACATATAGCATTTAAAGACACTTAATATAATGTGTGAGCCAAAATAATATAATAACACAGATAATTTAAACATCAACTCTAACAATTAGACTAACATTGAGTGGTGTCCGCCTTTCCAAGAAATCTAACATCACATTCTCTTATCATCACAGCTTAAATCAGATCACAGCACATGATGAGGAGAAACAGTAGGATCCAATTATTATGATCTAACCAATTCTTCAGACACTCCCCCGTTTAACATCATAAGTGTCTTTCATAGAAATTAAAGTTGAAATGTCAAGCAGCATGACACTTCTCTAAACCTGGAGGTGTAAATAAAAGAATATAAGAATGTTTTAGTAAAACCACTATGGAGAGCAATGCATTTAAGTGACATTAAAATTGTTGTTTAAAGTCGTGCAACAAGAAGACTGCGGGTTTGAAGGGAAGTGATTCATTGCTAAAGGAGCACTGTAAGGCTTTGTTCTCACTCTTATGACCTATTTCACTTTCTGATTTTAGGACATGAGTTACATAAAACATTATGACCTAGAAAAAATAAGAAAGTCAGCTACACCCGCATAAGAAACCACACGTTAGCATGTGGAAATGAGGACGCCGCTGAATGTACGTAGTTCAAAACTATCCATATGCATGCATGTGTGTGGTTTTATGTTATTTAATCATAAAACACAATACAATCATAATTCCATAATGCATTCACTCTATAACCAAAAGGTTAAGGTTTGAGTCCCAGTCCTGGTGGATATTCCCAGTTGCTAAAAGGTTCTTTGTTTCAAAAGTCCCAAGTCAAAGGAACCGTGACACTCTTTAGCAAATCATTATCGCTCCATCTGAACTGGTGTTTCCAAGCGGTTTGACAGTATGTAAAATATTCCATCTGCCGCATGCGTCTTTGAGAATAAATACAAATGTTGGTCAATGACACTTTAACAATATTTAATTAAGGGGACCTTGTACCACAAGTTAAATAACTGCATTGTAGCCAAGTTAAAAAAATATAATTTATTGACTTAATTAAAACTTTAAAATGGCAAAAATTATTTTGCTGAGTTCTGTTGACTTAATAATGTTGATGATTACATTAACTTAATATTGTGAGTAATTTAAACTCAAATTTCTGCATCAATTGATTTAAAAAAAAGTGTAGTAGTCCTAATAATGAAACTATTTAACTTTAGAAAATGGACAGTGGATTTCTTAATAAGAATAAGAAGCAGTAAGTTTCTTGACTCAATATTAAAGAACCCTTTATACCCCCCCCCCCCCCCCCCCCCCCCAAAAAAAGGTTCTATAGAATGTCTCAAATGATGTTCAACGGTGTCAGACATTCCCAATGAGATAATTAGTAATTTTCGGCGAACATGTAAAATATCTGAGAGAGCAAGACAAAGGGACTGCAGTGTGCATTCGAGGGATATATCCACGACATAATATGCAACCGATTAGAGAATAATTTAATACAAATTGAAGCTAAAGCCTATAGTCGCAGCAGCAGCGCCTCATACGCTGACCATTCAAATGGGAAACACACAAATTGAGGAACAGCTATGTTCGTGAACAGCAGGGTAAGTGAAATGTGAAACTAATCCAATAATTATAAATCAAACAGTTAACCATAAATCTTGTGGAATAACACTGGAGAGATGTGATCGGATTGGGTTAATGTTAGGCTACTCAGTCAGGGGTAGGCCGTCGATTAACAAATTGCTGAAATATATTTTAAAGTATGTCAGTGAGCCTCCCTCTTGTCTTTAAATGTCTTATTTTACGTTAAAACATGTGCATTATGAACAAAGAACCGTAATTATTTCCAACTTCCAAGCAATATGTGTTTTTGTTAATCCTGTCGACATTTAGTTGTGAATGGGGTCTCCCACACTGCTTAATCCACGCACATCATTTCTCACCTTGGCTTTTTGATTTTCGGGAAGGAAAAAAATTCCACTCCCGTCCAAACTTTTAGGATACCGGGTATCAGATTAGCAGAGGTGGGCACAAATACATCAAAAACTATTGTGTTACAAAATACAAATACTGGCTCATGAAATGTAACAAAATAAAATACAAAATACTGATGTGAAAAATGTATTTAAATAAAATACAAGTAATTAGTATTTTGAAAATACAAAAATACTCCCACAATAATCTTAAGTCTTTTTTTTATTACTGAAAGGTCAATAACACAAATAGTAGCAATAACGCAAATATGAGAAATGTGTAAATTCAAAATGGCGAAGTAGCAAAATAAGCAAAATAAAGTATGGGCATTTCACTAAAACTCTACAGTGCCTGAAATAGCTCCCTCTAAAGTAAATGTCATGTATAGCTAAGTTCACATCAATGGTGTGGTAGGCTGCCCTTAATAGCAAAACGTGTTTTATTTAGGCTACGTAGCCATATTATCACCGTTACTCTACTCGTGCCTTAAAGGACAAGTTCGGTATTTTACACTCAAAGTCATGTTTTAAGATCGTTTCTGATGAAATAGAACGCTTAAGATTGAAATTTGGACGAATGCTGCTGTCCCGAGAATTTTCGGTTTCTGTATTAGCACCAGTGTTGGGAAGGATACTTTCAAAACGTATTTCGTTACAGAATACAGAATACATGCCCAAATATGTAATTTGTAACGTATTCCGTTACGTTACTCAATCTGAGTAACGTATTCTGAATACTTGGATTACTTCCACATTGAATTGCATTTTAAAAGTTTAGGAATGCGGCCATCAAATCCTGCTTACTAAACAGGCCTATTCTGGTGTGTTTTTCTGTTCCAACTGGCTGAATGTGTTAGGCCCATGTCTTCCTGACAGTGCAATATATTATAATTTGCTATAAAAGAACAAAGACTATAAGTGTATGTTGCGGTCACCGGTGCGGTGATGAGGTGGTGACGCGTTCATGTAACATGTAAAGGTGGCACTGCCAATAAAGCACCGAAAAGCTGTCATAAAGAACCGGCAAAAGTAATGACTGAATTATGTTAGTGTCGGATGCAAAGATGAAGTTGACGATGCTGACTCGCAATCATCGCAGCAGCCTAGTGAACGGAGAGAAATGCACATTTCATACGGATTACATAAACAGAGAACAGTCTGTTTTCTTTAGTTTTGAATTGTTCTTTTTAAAAGTAGACATGTCTGTGAGGCAAGTAGGCTAGCCTACCTTATACGCTAAGTTTCGGTTCATTTATGAGACGAACCCCAGTTCACGCACCAGCGCCTCCATGCCGTGATATCTATTGTCTGCTATATTTAGGCTACTACTTATTTATTAATTCCAGGCAATTTGGTTGATGAAACATTGATTAAAATTAAGATACAATTAATACAAATCGAAATTCACTTTAAAGAAGGCTTTGTGCATCTGTTTGATGTCTCTGTGAAAGTTTTAAAGCAGTCTTTTAGTGTCGCTTTCAGAGTGGTCACGTCCGTAACATTGTTTTTTCCTCATAAATGCGAACAAGAAAAATAAAATAAAATGAATATTTTATGTTCTGTGGAGAGCCAACCCTTCTTGACAGATATTTTTTCTAATGTCTGACTCCTTTATTAAGGGAGTATGGATATTCAAACAGACGTTTCGATATATTGGTATTAAATTACATTTGCAGTCAAAACTTGAAATATACATTCTCAGAAAATGCATGTCCATAACGCAATTGCTAAATTTTAAATAATTATTCCGCAACTAGTTTTGTGGTGTATGTCTACGTATTTTATAATCTTAACTTAAAATAATAGCCTACTAATAGTAATTTAAAGATGTGTTAGTATTGGATCTGGACGGGAAGGATAACTCTGGGAGTTGGAAGGGGTGTGTCGCAATTTTGCCTTCTCGCATGCGATACAGGTTCGTGGATCTGAGTGTCGCGATTTCGGTTTCATATCGCATATTGTTACAGCCCTGTAGCTAGTAGCCTACCTGATACAAATATAAGATAGCAAGATGACCAGTAAAACTACAGCAGACGACTACCCCTGGCTAATTTAAAAAAAAAAAAAACTTTAAGATGCTTCTTCAGGTTGGAGGTGGAGTCTTTGGACGCTCAAAGGAGGATGGTTGCACTGCACGGTTATATTTGTTCTCCCTTCTCTTTCTTTAATGTGAAATGCTGTTTGAATTTCCAAGATAGAAACGCATTCTTGTCCTGGCTCTGTTGTCCCGGCTCCATCTCTACATCTAGCTCCCGCTGCTCCTCTTCCGACTCCGTTGTGACTGATCACGCAAACCGCGCATTTTTTTGTTTTCATATTGGGGCTTCTGGGAAATGCATGGAGATGCCTTAATTTATTTAGAGAGTGAATAAACTCACGAAACAGAAAAGTATCGTCATGTAATCCATTGATTTCAACAATGTAACTGTATTCTAAATACCAACCATTTAAATTGTAACTGTAACGGAATACAGTTACTCATAATTTGTATTCTGAATACGTAGAACACCGGTACATGTAGTCCGTTACTCCCCAACACTGATTAGCACCCCCCCACCTCCACAATGGTTTCATAGGGGCACTGGAACAATCATTCATAAAACGCATTAAACTTTAGTTTACAAAGACGTGAAACTCACCGAGTGGTCTGGGGTGTTCAGTGATATGCTCACACAAAAATCGCTGCAAAAGATGCTTTCCAACAGGTGTTTTACCATTCGTTGTAAAACTGTGGACCTATTTTTCCAAATGCCTCACAACCGGACATTCTTCCGTTGAGAGCTTGAATAATTGACACTCCAGCCATGTTGGTGGCGATAATGCACCTTTGCCAATGTTTGGATAGCTTAGCCTACGATACCACGACTGGAAGACTACAGAAAGAATACAAACAACTCAATTTCCGTCTCCGTCGGCGGAGTAATAAAGTACCTCACAGAACATCCAACTCAAGTCAATGGAGTTGGACAAGAACTACGATTAAACCTGTTGGAAAGCATCTTTTGCAGCGATTTTTGAGTAAAAATAACAGACCGAGAATTTTCGTCACAAAATCTAATTTCCATTTGAATCATAATATATATATGATTAATCATATTAATCATAACATGTGTGGGTTTGTTTTACACACAAGACTCTAACTGCCCTGACTGCGTATGCCTTTTCAATAGTAGAATCGGGTTGCGTGCGCAATTAATGAAAAACAATAGGATTGCTGATTATTTTATACAAAATCGATATCAATATTTCTCATATGTAATACGTTTAAAAACGTGTAAAAACTGCAGATGGATGTTATATAGTGAACGCTTGCTTAGCATGGAGATTTCAGTGGAAATATGACAGACGCGCTGTTTCATAATAGGTAGGGCCTATGATTTCCTTTTATGAATGACAACACAGTGCATAATGCCGTTCAGTGTGCAATATGTGTGTGTGTAGATTGTATATTTTTCACAAAACACTTTACCTTAATGCTGTTTTTAAGAGTTAAAAACTCATTCACTTCTTGGAGGGAGCCCGGTCTACAGGGTGTCACATGATTTACATTTATTAATTTAGCTGACGCTTTTATCCAAAGAGACTTACAATTGCTATATGTCAGAGGTCGCACGCCTCTGGAGCAACTAGGGGTTAAGTGTCTTGCTCAGAGACACATTGGTGTCTCACAGTGGATTCGAACCCAGGTCTCTCACACCAAAGACATGTGTCTTATCCACTGCGCCATCACCACCCTCTATGTCCAGATTTTCGTGCATCTAACATGGACATTGCCAACATCAGACCGAAAAAATGGCAAAATCATTTACTATGGTGATTTTTCTTAAGTATTTAAGTATTTGAATTACTCTAAATACACTCCCTCAAAATATTTTGTTACAAACTACATTTTATTTTTTTCACACCTGCAAAATACAAATGACAAAATACACTAAAGTAATTAAATACGTATTTAAAATGCATTTAATTGAAATACTGCCCATGTCTGCAGATTAGCACAATCCATACGCCCAACGCTTGGGCATGTTTCCCTCGCTCGAAAGCTTGCCAGACCTCACGCGCCTAGTTACGGTTGCTAAGACACGATTGGCCAGTGGCGGTTTTCGGGCGTGGCTTAGCGAAGGGTCAATTACCTGTTGCAGTAGTACGTGCTGTCCCATTGGATAGTCAGGTCATGCTGATGTAATACTCTTGTTATTAGTAACCGACCCTCCTACATTCCTCTCTCTTGTGTGTGTATGTTTTTTATACCAAGTTACCTCAAATATATGAATATACTTTAGGCCTTTATTAGGCTTTATATACGTCTGACTGATGAATATAGAAAGCTGATTAAGAATTTTTTATATTTTTTTGGATTCATTGAAGTTGAATTCCCTTGAGCTTAAAGGGATATTTCACACCAAAATGAAAATTATATCATCATTTACTCACCCTCAGGTGTTCCAAAAATGTATACATCTCTGCTGAGAGAAAAAAGAAGATATTTCATTAGGAATTCAACGGGGTCCCATCCACTGTTTGGTAACTGACATACTTCAAAATGTCTTATTTTGTGTTCAGCAGAAATAAAGAATGATGATGTAAATGAAGACATAATTTTCATGTTTGGGTGAACTATCTCTTTAATGCAAGCAAAACTGAAGAAATCATGTCAAGTCAAGTCAAGTCATCCTCATTTATATAGAGCTTTTAACAATGAATTGTTTCAAAGCAGCTTTACAGAGATAAACATATAATTTAAGGTAACAGAGATTGGTTTGGTTTTATAGTGGTTCTTGAAAAACGTTTTTTCCAGCTAAAGTTAGTTTTGATTGATTCACTTCCGTCTAAATGATCATTTGTTATTAAATTAGGGGCCGCTAAGACGACACCGTTCTCTCTAAACAGACTTTAAACGTGAACCTGTGATAGACGCTGATGGCGTTCACATGCGCATTAAGAATTGATTCTATAGTTATGTGCGTTTGAATATATGTGCGCAGGTTTGTAATTCCTTACAAACCATGCCGAAACAAACTACTTGTCTTGTCTATAAATTTTGATGCAGAATTTTATTTTATCTTATCACTTCGGGTAGGTACGCGAACCGAAAAATTCCACAACGCTTTATCTGTAGAGTGGTATAGGGATCCTCCATAGGGAGAGACTAGTTGGCACTTCAGCACTGCATTGTCATCGGGTCCAGGCGAAAGTCCTTCGTCAGATCTGGAAACGGCCTGGCTCCGGCAGGCTGCGGGAAAACCTCGGGATAAACAAAGACACTAAAATTAGCGTAGATGCCATTCTTCTTATAATGTAACGAGTACATCAGGATTTAAGGGAAGTGTTCCCAGTTCCGGCTGACCTAATCTAAGCAGCCTAATATTGAATTATAGAAGTCTATAGAGTGTTATGTGAATGCTAGGTCAAAGAGATGTGTTTTTAGTCTAGCTTTGAACTGACAGGCTGTGTCTGCTTCCCGGACAATGTTAGGAAGATTGTTCCAAAGTTTTGGTGCTAAATAGGAAAAGGATCTACCGCCAGAAGTCGATTTAGATATTCTAGGTATTATCAACTGGCCAGAACTTTGAGATCGCAATAGACGTGAAGGACTATAATGCGTTAAGAGCTCGCTCAAGTACTGGGGAGCTAAACCATGTAGTGCTTTGTAAGTAATCAGCAATATTTTAAAATTTATACGATGTTTAATAGGGAGCCAATGCAGTGTTGACAGAACCGGGCTAATATGGTTGTACTTCCTTGTTCTGGTAAGTACTCTAGCGACTGCGTTTTGAACTAGCTGTAGTTTGTTTATTAAGCGTGCTGGGCAACCACCCAGTAGAGCATTACAATAATCTAGCCTTGATGTCATGAACGCATGAACTAGTTGTTCCGCATTTGTCAATGAGAGCATATGATATATGAGTAATGAGTAATGAGTAATTTAGATATATTTTTAAGATGGAAAAATGCGGTTTTACAGACACTAGACACGTGACTTTCAAATGAAAGATTGGTATCAAAGAGCACACCCAGGTTCCTAACTGACGACGAAGACTTAACAGAGCAGCCATCTCTTCATTTACTGCTACAAACTGATAGTGGTCAGATAAATATGATTTAAACCATGCTAATGCAATTACACTAATGCCAAAATAGTTTTCTAGTCTATTTAAGAGAATGTTGTGGTCAATGGTATCAAATGCAGGACTAAGATCAAGTAACACTAATAGAGAGATACAACCACGATCGGACTATAAGAGCAAATCATTTGTGACTCTAATGAGAGCTGTCTCAGTGCTATGGTGCGGTCTAAATCCTGACTGAAAATCCTCGCAGATATCATTTCTTTCAAGAAAGGAACACAGTTGTGAGGATACTGCCTTTTCTAGTATCTTTGACAGAAAAGGTAGATTTGAGATCGGCCTGTAATTGACTAATTCTGTAGGATCAAGTTGCGTTTTTTTAACAAGCGGTTTAATCATAGCCAGCTTAAAGGTTTTTGGTACGTATCCTAGAGACAAAGACAAATTAATGATGTTAAGAAGAGGATCTATGACTTCTGGAAGCATCTCTTTCAATAGTTTAGTCGGTATAGGGTCTAACATACATGTTGTCGATTTAGATGAATTTACGAGTTTGCAAAATTCTTCCTCTCCTATGGCAACAAATGAATCAAATTTTACCTCAGGGAGACTATAATGCACTCCCTGATGTGATGCTGTAGTAGACGGTTGCATAGTTATAATTTTGTCCCTAATATTATCAATCTTATAAGTGAAGAAGTTCATAAAGTCATTACTGCTGTGTTTCTTGGAAATTTCTGGGGTTGAAGCTTTCTTTTTCATTAGTGTAGCCACTTTTTCAAAAAAATAACTTGGATTATGTTTATTTTCTTTTAATAGGGTTGAAAAATAAGCAGATCTAGCAGCTTTTAAAGCCTCTCTGTAAGCAATCGAGCTCTCCTTCCATGAAATCCGAAATACCTCTAGTTTTGTTTTCTTCCAGTTGCGCTCCATTTTTCTGGCTGCTCTCTTAAGGGCCCGGGTGTGCTCGTTGTACCACGGCGTTGGACTATTTTCTTTACTCTTCTTTAAGCGCAACGGAGCAACTGTGTCTAAAGTGCTGGAAAGGAGAGAGTTAAAAGTTTCTTTTGCAATATCAAGTTCTTCTAAGCTATCTGGGATGCTGAGACGATGAAACTGATTAGGAAGATTATTGATAAAGCAATCTTTAGTGGCATAAGTGATAGGTCTAACATACTTGTAACACGGAGTTGGCTTTGCAGCCTTGGCTAAATGTAATTTACATGAGACTAGATAATGATCTGAGCTGTCGTCGCTCTGCTGCAGAATTTCAACAGCATCAACATTGATTCCATGTGATAATATTAGATCTAGAGTATGATTACGACAATGAGTAGGTCCTGACACGTGTTGTCTAACTCCAATAGAGTTAAGAATGTCTTTAAATGCCAATCCCATTGCATCTTTTCCATTATCTACATGTATATTAAAATCACCAACAATTAGGACTTTATCTGCAGTCAATACTAATTCTGATAGAAAGTCAGCAAATTCTTTGATAAAATCTTTATGGTGCCCTGGTGGCCTGTAGACAGTTGCCAGCAGAATTCTCAAACTTGATTTATCGTTTACATTATATATTTTTACATTAAGCACCAACACTTCAAAAGAAGTATATTTAAAACTAGATTTTTTAGTGGTTTTGAAAATATTACTGTGGCGAACAGGACGGCCGAGGGAAGTGAGAGAACGGCGTGAGGCCGGTGGTGCGATTGATAATGAGCAACACCTGTGAGCACACCGGTCTCGCATCTCTCACGGAAGAGCGGAAGCATAAAGGAGGAGCGACGACGTTGATGATCGAGAGAGGAACAGGCCTGTATTTTAGTTGAGTTTTGGTTTTTGTATTTGTGTTTTATTTTAGCCAGCAGTCGTCCGCGAGGGGCTGCTGGCCAGTATGTTTATTTTGGGTAAGCCAGCAGTCGTCCGCGAGGGGCTGCTGGCGGTATTTTAGTTTGTTTATTTTATTATAAATAAAGTATGTTTAAATGTTCGCCGGTTCCCGCCTCCTTCTTCCCTGAACATTGCTACAATTAGGCTACTATAAATTACAGCAACACCTCCCCCTTTGCCTTTCAGGCGAGGTTCATGTTTATAACAGTAATCATGGGGGGTGGACTCATTTAAAGTAATGTAATCGTCTGGTTTTAGCCAGGTTTCTGTCATACACAGCACATCTAGGTTATAATCTGAAATCATATCATTAACTATGAGCGCTTTTGAAATAAGGGATTGAATATTCAGCAACCCAAGGTTTATCGTTTGCTCATCTGTATTATATCTATTTTTTATTTTTTTAATATCAATTACATTTTTAACCTTAGATCGGTTTGGACGTTTTTTGGATTTCCAAATTCGGGGAACAGACACAGTCTCTATATGATGATATCTAGGTGAAAGAGGCTGTATGTGATGGGATTTATCTGACCTTGGTGACGCGAGGCCGCTAGCAGACGGTCGGTTTAGCCAGTTTGTCTGCTTCCTGACCTGAGCCCCAGATTGTCATGTTTTGTCTCTAAGACTAATAGCCAAATTACTAGAGAGAAGAGCAGCACCATCCCAGGAGGGATGAATACCATCTCTTTTCAACAGGCCAGGTTTGCCCCAAAAACTTCTCCAATTGTCTATGAATTCTATATTATTTTGCGGACACCACTTAGACAAATCATGAATCATGATAGATTTCCAAAAGAAAACACATCAAATTGTCCCAGCAGATATTCAAGGGGTGGATATTGAAACAGTGAAATCTAATACATATCTTAATCTACTTAAACAATAAGCTGGTTGCGATCACATGATTTACATGTATAAGGGTCAGAACCATTCGCAATTGCTGAGTCGACTGAGATCGTTTGGTGTGTGTCAGACTTTTAAGGATTTTGTATGTTGGGGTGGTGGGATTTCTGAGAAAAACGGGGGAAAAAGACTTCACAAAATAATCACGAGGGCTAGTTCAGTACTGGGGTGCCCTCTGCCTTCTGTAGATGAAATTGGGCAAGATAGGGATATATGGGAAGCTTTCTTCCATTATGAATCATAAATATCACCCCCTCTATGAAACTGTGAGTGATATGTGTAACTCGTTGCTCAAAAGGGAGATATAGTAAGTGTTTCCGTCCATCTGCTGTAAGACTGTTTAATTCAAGTGATTTGCTGTACCATAGTGTTTGACGTGTTTGCTTGGTGTAAATGTTTATATATATATATATATATATATATATATATATATATATATATATATATATATATATATATATATATATATATATATATATATTTAATTTATAGTATGTGTTGCTGCTGTGACATGCGGATTCCTGTGACATGTAAATAAAAAAATAAAAAATTGGTTGATTCAGCAATATTAAATAATATTTTGACTTGAATTAAACCAGTTAATTTAGGCTAGATGTTATATTTTTAGTGTAAAAATAAACACACTATAAAAGAAAAAAACATCACAAATTGTTGAAAAAAGTCATTGTTAACATTTAAGAAGTCATTTTAAATACCCGGCAAATTGATAAATGCCACACACCCTTTAGGTCTAATCATAAAGTGTTTTCATTAATTTACTATAACATAAAACTATTTATGCCACAACACCCTAGACAAAAGTAGACATTCGGGTTTATTTTTGGCAGATATCTGGTCCTGGATTCTTGTCTTTGTTCCAGTGACCTTACATTTTTAACTAAAGGCATCTCGGAGTTTCCAACGTTATTAATTTACAAGGAGGAAACCATTCAAATATGTTGGTGGCTCACTCTCTCTTTCAGGAAGTAAACTAAAAAAAAAAACCTCTGTTCTTTCCCGCAGGCCATTTTGTCCTCTGTGTTCTTCCTTGTCGCACCTGCTTGACTGACAGGCCAGATAAGCTCTCATTGGTTACATTTTTTTGTTTTCTTGTACACATGTACAACTGTATACGTATGCAGGCACGGAAAACCCTGTCTCGGTTGTTTCCATGTCCGACCTATAAAAGGCACGACTCTCTTTAGCCCAATTTCATATCTGACTCTTGGTTTGAGGATCTCTCTCTCACACACAGACACACACACACACACACACACACACACACAGATACAGATACAGAGACGATGACTCGGGTTTCAGCTAGCGTGATCGTGCTGATGGTTTTGGCTCTCAATGTACTTTGTACAGATGCCTCAGCTTTGTGTAAGTACATCTTTCTTTCCTTTTTCCATTAGTGGATTCATAATTAAGCTATTTGCATAGTCATGGATAGCCTAAATTTTTTATTTTTTACTCCTTTACTGGAATAAGCTTTTTGTCTTTTTATGACGTGACAATGACGTGGTAAATGTGTTTAAAAAATCCATTTATAATGTAAAAATATTTTTGTAATTATTAATATTTAAAAACTGAATAGGTATTAACATGCTCGCATTGTCGTGTTTACAGCGTGTTGCAGAAAGTACACCAAAGGAAGAATACAAATGACAATTATCAAAGGATATTCCATTCAGACCATCACAAGAAACTGCCACATTGATGCTGTAATGTAAGTATAAGATGCATACTATTCATAGTGGGTTATTCATTAAATGACAGTTTCCTGAAGAAAAAAGAAAACTAAAAGATGCTTCCTTTCCCCACAGATTCCACACAAACAAAGGCAAGAACATTTGCACAGACCCCTCCAAAGCCTGGGTGATGGAAAACATCCGTAAACTGAGGTAAACTTGCAGACATGTGATTGCTGTGGATACATAAGCACAAATGAACACAAATTAATTGAACAACATTGAATTGAAGCTAATAATTCTGTTATTTCTTTTCTAATTTTTAGGGAGAAAGTGCAAGCAATCAGCAAAAAACATTCAAGAGCCTAATTTGACCACATCTGAAGCTAAACAGATGTTACAAGAATAACGCTTCACGGAGAAGGATCTATTTTTCTTTATGAAATCTGCATATGTACTCTGCATATTTGTATATGCATGTTATTTTATACTATTTGATTGCTTATTTAAATTCAATGCATTAAAATTATTTTTTAAGTAAATTGAAAACTTGCGTTTTTGTATTTATTTGCGGTTCTTGTAGCTCAAACTTAATAAAATTGTACAAAAATGAATAATAATAATTTTAATAATTTTAACTAGATACATATATGAGTTTTCAGAAAACAGCAGTATAATAAATTGCGGTTCTTGTAGCTAAACTCAAACAATTAAACCGTACAAAAAATAATAACAATAATTTTAATAATTTTATCTAGATGCATATATGAGTTTCAGGACAATAGCAGTAAAATAAATGCACATTAGAAAATGTAAGACACCATAACATGAATTTGAATGGTTTATATATGACGCAGACAAAGTGCACCCTTGTGAAAAAAGTATACTTTATTGTATTTGAAATATATTCCCTTTTTCAATAGTACATTGCAAAAAAAATTATACAGTCTTTAAATGTATTAAAAGTATATTAGCATCATGCTTTTACCTATTTTAACAATGCAACTTTTAACACTTTAAAATAATTTTACTTTTTATATATTTTATAATTGTACTAAAATATATTTTAGAAAAATATAGTGAAAATTCTGTTATTATTTTAAAAGTATATTTATTTGCACTTTACTAATATTTTAGGGATTTTTTTTACTGTATGCTGAAAATTATCATTGTAACAATGCATTGAAAGTATACTTTCAAAATACATTATATAGTTTATTGTACAAAGTAGGCCTATAGCTAAGTAACATTTGTTAATTAATGTGCACTTGTTATTGAAGACAAAGTGTGCAATTTGTAGTATTTGGAATAAGCCAAAGGTATTACTGAGAAAATACTTTTTACTCAAATATAATACACTTATGGTATATTGCTTGTTTTGAAGACACTCCTAATAAATTTGTAATGTACTTGTAACACAAATAAAGTACACTTTAATATCACTAATCAAGCATGTAATTAGTCCCTACACCGGCATAAACTTAAAGTATACACAAAAGTACACTAAATACATATATACATAAATAGTTAAACTAAAATGAGTTGTTCCAAAATAGCACGCTTCAAGTTAACTAATCATTAACACTTCAAGTATACTGTTTTAGTCTGGCTGCAAGTATACTTCGAATTTTTGGGCATATTGAAAGTGCAGAGGAATTTATGCTGTGATTGAATAAAGGAGGCAAATTAATTTGAATAATGTGCTGTGTGACTGGACAGAGAAAGAGAGCATTAACGAGATGATAGAAAGGTGATTAACCCTTGTGCATCAATTAAAAATAGTTACACATAGGTTCATTATGGACAAAAATATCCATGTCATAAAAATATTATAGATTTATATGTTTTTCCACTTTCACTGACATCATTTTTTTAACCAGCATCAGCTCTAACCATAATGACCAAGCATTCATTAATTTTCAGAATTGTAACCCTTTAAATGCTGGTTTGTTTACATAATGCCACTGTTGTTTTTTTATGTAAAATAGAAAAATAGTAATTATTGTCAATTTAAAAAATGCTAAGCAGATTAGGATATTTCAATGATTAACAATAACATTCATTTTGATGCATTCATATTTTTACTCAAAAACTACCACCCAGGCCCATAAAGGACAAAAATGTCCATGTCAAAAAAGTGTCATAAAAATATTATAGAATAATATTTTTTTTCTCTTTCACTGACTTAGATTTTTTACCAGCATCAGTTCTAATCATAATTACCAAACATTCATTTATTTTCAGAACTTTATAACTTTAAATGCCGGTTTCCTTATATAATGCCACTGTTGTTGTTTTTTTAAATAAAAAATATAATTATTATAATTATTTTCAATTTAATAAATGCCAAACAATTTTTTTTCTTTGATTATTACAGCCTTGGATATGTCAATGATTAACAACAACATTAATTTTGATGCATTCATATTTTTTATGCAGTATCAGATAAAAAAATAATAATAATGCCACTCAGGCCCATAAAGGACAAAAATGTCCATGTCAAAAAAGTGTCATAAAAATATTATAGAATAATATTTTTTTCCACTTTCACTGACTTTGATTTTTAACCAGCATCATTTTTGATCATAATTACCAAACATTCATTTATTTTCAGAATTGTAACACTTTAAAAACCCGTTTCTTTACATAATGCTACTGTTTTTTTTTTTAATAAAAATTATAATAATAATAATAATTTTCTATATACTAAATTCTAAGCAGATTTTTTTTCTTTAAATATCCCAGCTTTGGATATGGCAATAATTAAGAACAACATTCATTTTGAAGCATTCATATTTTTATGCAGTATCAGATAAAAAAAAAAAAACTACCACCCAGGCCCATAAAGGACAAAAATGGCCATGTCAAAAAAGTGTCATAAAAATATTATAGAATAATATGTTTTTCCACTTTCACTGACTTAGTGATTTTTAACCAGCATCAGTTCTAATAATAATTCATAATTACCAAACAATTATTTATTTTCAGAATTTTAACACTTTAAACACCTTTAAATATTAATTTCTCTAAATATCCGGCTATGGGTAAATGTGGCCTAAATATTACAGCCTTGGATTTTCTCGTGGTGAAAACAAAAACAAGGTGTTGAGGGGCTTCTGAACTTCTACATTAAAATCAAGCTCACTTTTTACCTTTGTATAAACAACAATGAATCTGATGAATCTGATGAATCTGATCACTGTTTGGTTCATCTCATACCGACCTACAGGCAGAAACTGAAATCAGCTAAACCTGGAATAAGGACTGTAAAAAGATGGACTAATGAAGCAGAGCAGAATCTACAGGCCTGCTTTGATTGCACTGATTGGACTGTTTTTGAAGCTGCTACCAATGATCTGGATGAGCTCACAGATACTGTAACATCATATATAAGTTTCTGTGAGGATACATGCATTCCTACCAGGACATTCTTATCATTCACTAATGATAAACAATGGTTTACTGGGAAACTCAAACACCTTCGTCATGCCAAAGAGGATGCTTACAGAAGTGGGGATAAAATCTTGTATAACCAGGCCAGAAACAGATTGACAAAGGAGATCAGAGTTGCTAAAAGGAACTACTCTGATAAACTGAAAAAACAGTTTTCATCCAATGACCCATCATCAGTCTGGAATGGCCTGAGGAACATTACCAACTACAAGTCACCATCCCCTCGATCTGTGGACAATCAACACCTGGCTGACGATTTAAATTCATTTTACTGCCGGTTTGAAAAGCCCTCATTCACACCACACACCCGGTCTGATCTGCACTTCACACATTCAGCATCACCTCCTGTTCTCCAATTATCACTCCCCCCTCCTGCCATCCAACCTGAGCTTAAGGTCTGTGTGGAGGACGTGAGCCGAGTCTTCAAAAAACAGAAGACTAGGAAAGCCTCAGGCCCAGACGGCATCTCATCTGCTTGTTTAAAAGCCTGCGCTGACCAACTGGCCCCGGTCTTCACGCAGATCTTCAACAGATCATTGGAGCAGTGTGAAGTTCCCTGCTGCTTCAAACGCTCCACTATCATTCCTGTCCCCAAAAAACCCAAAATCACTGGACTTAATGACTACAGACCTGTCGCTCTCACGTCTGTGGTCATGAAGTCGTTTGAAAGACTGGTGCTGGCCCACCTGAAGGACATCACTGGACCCCTGCTGGATCCCTTTCAGTTTGCTTACAGAGCAAACAGGTCTGTGGATGATGCAGTCAACATGGGACTGCATTATATCCTGCAACATCTCGACAGACCAGGGACTTATGCAAGGATCCTCTTTGTGGACTTCAGTTCGGCCTTCAATACCATCATGCCTGGTCTTCTCACAGCCAAACTGACCCAGCTCTCCATACCATCCTCGATCTGTCAGTGGATCACCAGCTTCCTGACGGACCGGCAGCAGCGAGTGAGACTGGGGAAACACACATCCAAGACACTCACAATCAGCACTGGTGCTCCCCAAGGGTGCGTTCTCTCCCCACTGCTCTTCTCCCTGTACACTAATGACTGCACTTCTAAAGACCCCACTGTCAAGCTCCTGAAATTTGCAGACGACACCACTGTCATCGGTCTCATCCGAAACGGTGACGAGTCTGCTTACAGACTGGAGGTTGAACAGCTGGCTGCCTGGTGCAGTTATAACAACCTTGAGCTGAACACGCTCAAAACAGTGGAGATGATCGTGGACTTCAGGAGGAACAGCTCAGCACTCCCCCCACTCACCATCATGAACAGCACTGTGGAAGCAGTGGAGTCATTCAGGTTCCTGGGCACTATCATCTCTCAGGACCTGAAGTGGGACAATCACATTGACTCCACTGTGAAAAAGGCCCAGCAGAGACTGTACTTCCTTCGCCAGCTGAGGAAGTTCAACCTGCCACAGGATCTGCTGATTCAGTTCTACTCAGCCGTCATTGAGTCTGTCTTGTGCGCTTCCATCACTGTCTGGTTTGGTTCAGCTACCAAATCAGACATCAGGAGACTACAACGGACAGTCCGGACTGCGGAGAGGATTATTGGTGCCCCCCTGCCAAACCTCCAGGACCTGTACTCTTCCAGAGTGAGGAAGAGAGCAGGTAAAATCATCACAGACTCCACTCACCCTGGACACCACCTGTTTGAACTGTTACCGTCAAGACGGAGACTCAGATCACTGGCCACAAGAACATCTCGGCACAGGAACAGTTTCTTCCCACAGGCCATTTCCCTCCTGAACAGTTAACACTCCTCCCAAGGCATATGCCTGTAAGTGCAATACTCCCACTGTTTAGTGCAATATCCCACAACTCAGGTGATACTTATATGTAGATTTATTTATTTATAATATTCAAAACACTGTAAATAGGTTCATAATCTGTAAATCTGAAAATGTCTATTCTGACTAAACCCAACTGTGATAGTTTTATTCTCATATATTTATATTTTTATTTTTTATTCTTATAATTTGTAGTATTATGTTTCATGTTGTATTTGTATATGTCCACTGGAAGCCTCAGTACCAAAACAAATTCCTTGTGTGTGCAAGCACACTTGGCAATAAAGCTCTTTCTGATTCTGATTCTGATTCTGATTCTGAATGAAAAAGTGCAAACAAATAATAAGAAATGTGAATGAAAAAAATCTTCGAAGCTCAGTAACTTTTTGACCTTGTACAGTTTTCACATGGTCACCACTGTGACTCTGCCAAGGGTATGACTCATTTACATGGGGTGGGATTTGTGATTTCCAGTATACAATATAATTTCTTTCTTTCAAACTGTTCACACACACACACACACACATACAATTTTCAGTGCACACATACAAACCACACTCTGACATCCATACCAACACACCCACACAATTATCATAATGTATCTAATTGGCTCTATAATAATTATAAGCCGAAAACAGCCGAAAACAAAAATTAAGTGATGATTTGCTTTATATGCCACACCTAAAAAAGAAAATGGCACGATCTGGTAAAAAATAGTAAAAAATGTAAATTTTTAAGCCTTGCCAACATAATGAAAGCCTGTTAACCAAGATTGCATCATTTTATAGTTAAATAGCACTGGCATTAAAAATTGCAGTTTTAATGGGTTTCAACTGGGGCATTTTTGTCCAAAAGGCGCTGATAGGAAGTATTTTGTGTACCTAGTGCAAAAAAAGGAAATGGGGTGAAATATTAAAATTCCAAAAAAAATACGCACCTGTGGCAAATTTTATGCAGTTAGTATTAACACAGGCAATGTTATCAAAAAAAACAAAACTGAAAAAGCCAAAAATGTCCATAAGTATGCACAAGGGTTGAAGGCGTAGGTGAAAAGTTCCCCATACTGTACATGCTTCAGCTCTGGGAAATAACCTTAAAGATATATGATCATAGAGGAAGCACTGGAATGCAGAACAACTTCTCTCTGGGTTAAAACAAACAAACCTAGAAAGATAAACTGTCAAGAGAATGCTTACACGCATTGTTCTCTTGCGTGACGAAATTTACACACAGGCCTAAAAAGAAAAATAGTAATCAGAAGGTCCACATGGTGTCGCCCTATTCTATAAAATAAAACATTTTTAATTGTCCTAAACCAGCGATTGTAGCCTCATCGTCAGATAGATCAACAATAACAACAGATCTATTATAATAAACTCAGTTGTTAATTCAATCTTCTATCAGACCTGCAGTGTTTATGAGGTATTTCTTCCTTTCTTTCTCATGTGACAGTATGAGAGAAACTAACAGATAGATATATGGTGCTCATGATAAATGACAGTAAATGAGCGAATCGAATCTTAAAAAAAAAAAAAAAAAAGATTATAATCTTATGTATCTGATTATGAACGGAAAGTTTAACAAATGTTGCCTACTGTAAATAAAAAATCCCAGTAAATGAGAACGAGGAAGAAAAACAATTCCCTGCAAACTTCATTGTTGACCGGAGTGAGAGTAAATCAGGGCTACATTAATCTCATACTGATTAGGAGATACAATATAAAATGTAAAAATATACGAGAAAACATATACAGTAAACTAAAGAGACAGATTAGTTAACTCAAAAATGAAAATTCTGTCATCATATAGGCTACTCACCCTCAAGATGATCTATTCTAGAATAAAGCAGATTAAGTAGCCTATTTGAAGATTACACTGAATGCCAACATAAAAAAGACACAAGAGCGCCATAAAGTTGGCCTATCCAAAAATATTACTGTACGAAAGCTAAACAATGCCCTCTGGAGGTATATTTATGTATGTGGCTTTGTTGGTGCTTGCACGGGCATGGACATGTCAGGGCATGCATGAAATAGTATAGAGGACAGAGCATACATCTAGATGGAGAGACTTACTTGCTCTCTTACACAAAGCAGACTGCTAAATGTGTGTCGTTCCCCTGAGTGATTGATTAATAAGTAAGTTATCTGTTTTACATTCTATAGGTTGCACGAACTGTGAACTGTATTAGTTTATAGTCATTTGAATAATTATTTATATTTTTTGTGAATTGCATGCTGCCCAAGTCCATGTAAAGTCATATTGAAACTAGTTTGGTACTGCTTAATTGTTTATGTTCTGCAGTATAATTCAGATAAGCTTAATTATTTATGCTATATATTTAGATTCGAAATACTTGAATAGATGTAACCAAAGTAATGCTAACATATGGTTTACAGATATTACGTTATATTTAACATTACTTCTGTTTTGTATAGTGAATATTTTGTTTATGCTATCTGTAATACTGTAATATTAGAAGATTTATATTGTATTTTGTTTTATCTTTTCAGTGTAGGCCACACACATACCTATGAGCAAATGCCTGTAATACTTCATACATGCAGAAATAATCAAAATAAATCCTTCTGCTGGGACACACTCTCTCTCTCTCTTGCTCCAGTTTCTCTTACCAGAAACTCCCACCACCATTTCTACTAGTGCTTAACCGAAGTGTCCCATACGCTCGTATAATTACCTAATTTAAGATGCATATTCTATGAAAGGATATTTCCAACTTTAGATTAACACTTTGACGTTGAAACTGAATATGGAAACCTCAAACAGACAAAACGTCATAGATTTTAACCGAATATCCTTCTGAATATAGGGGAAAAAAACTATAAAAAATATTTTTATTTTCCACTTTTTCATGTGCAGTGTTGGGGGTAAAGCGTTACAAGTAACGTGAGGTCCGTAATCAGATTACTTTTTTTCAAGTAACAAGTTACGGATTACTTTCCCATTTATTGACTGAAAGCTCGCTTGTCCCAATGTTGAGAGAAATCAGGAGTAAGTGCAGAGGTGTTGTGTGCGCTGTGTGAACATGATGGTTTTTGTAGTAGTAGACTAAATGTGAACATGCATTTACTCATCTCACATGCAGAAAAAGAGATTCAGTGTTTCTCAAAATGAAACTCAATACGCAAACCTGCAATAATTAAATAACACAAATATAGCCTAATTTTTGAATCTCATTTTATTTACAAATGTCTTTGCTGATGATATTCAATGATACAGTTCAACCATACCAATAAGCAAAAATGACTTTACAGGTAGTTAAACATCACAATTGTGTTTTTTTTTCTACTTTTTTTTTTTTGGTTTTTGCTGACATTCTTCTGCAATCCATTATGGCAGCGCAGCTGAAAGGTTTGTTTGAGCTGCGCCCTCTACTGTACAGACGTGAGTTTACATTTTTCCTTAAGCCTGAGGCTTATTCATTTCACTTTTGGGGTAAAAGGACCTTTACATTTGCCAAAATTAGATTTATTTTTTATTTTTTTGTTATTAATTAAAAAAGCAAGCCCAGACGAGGGTAGAAAAGTAACTTCACACACACACACACACACACACACACACACACACACACACACACACACACACACACACACACACACACACACACACACACACACACACACACAAACACACACACACACACACTTTTCCATAAAAAGTATGCAATTAGTTCAATTTTAGAGAGTAACACATTGCTTTCAAAAGTAACTTTCCCCAACAGTATAAACTTTGGTGTTTCAGAGCACTAAACACTAAAATGAACAGTGGCATCCTTTTTAGATTAAAACCTCCCACTAACTTTATAGTTCTCAAATAAAACTAATTTGTAATATTAGGCTACATACATAACACTGAAATTCAACTTTTGCTATTAGTAAAATTGAATAGCACATTATTTACTCTTTTTATGGACCATTTTTCTATTCCAGAGCACCCCTAAAAAGAATTATTCATAATTGACTGCTTCTTGAGAATTTTGCCCCCAAAAGTACATCACACACACACACACACACACACACACACACACACACACACACACACACACACACACACACACACACACACACACACACACACACTTCCTGCAGCTGAGTTGTTTAATTACCAGCGATGCTCTCATGACTGGCGATGACATCATCGCCTCGGTCCTCTCTGCACGGCTGCATACACAGAGGACTTCCTGCTGAATAATGGAGAAACACACATTCCAAAACACCCACACACATGAACAGGAACACGGCAACAAAACAGCTCCAATGCCCAGCTTTAATCTTTGCTTTTATGCAACAGAGTAAACAGCAAACTTCCTCCCAGCACATAATCTAATACACGTATGTAATAGCTGTCCATATTAGCCAAAACTTTATATCCTATATGATTGGCATTTCAGAGTTTCAGAGTTCACATCTGGTAGAATAAAGCCTATTTGTCATATATGGGATAAGCTCATCAATATGCCCCAGCCCAACATCATATTTAAATAAGAAATTAAAAAAACTGCACTCATCAAGCCATTTATTGCTGCCCTTATAAATACACTAGCACTGAGAATAACTCAGACAGACAATGTCATTCTGCATTACTTCTGATTATTACATTTACAGCTCCAGGCAAGGAGGTGAGATCGCAGCGCTGTGGATCTGTGTTCAGACAGAGATGTGCAAGAAAAGAACCACAAAATCGCAATTTCTCGGTCTAATTGAACTAACTCATGACAACAGTTATTTATTACGGTACAGGTGCCGATACATCTATATCTTTATAGCATTGAAGATCATGCAATAACAACCAATTCTGAGTGTCAATTCTCTAGGAATCCCTATAGGTTCAATCACACTAGGTTTAAGAATTTGCTCTAGAAAATTTACTCAATTAGGTATTCAACATCCTATGCTGATCCTGAAAGGTAAACCAATCACTATCTTCAAATTATAAGAGTAGAGCTCAGATCGGGGCCTGGAACAACATTATTTTCAATCAGTAGCCAATCAGTTTCAATACCATAGTACTCAAGGTATTGAATATTACCATATTATTATCATATTCACATGGTATTTACATATAACTCTTTGTTAAGCCATTGATTGAGGATCTTCTTTTTATATATAGGCCTGTAAGGAAAAATTGATGAAGGGCCATTAAATTATTATAAGCGGAGAGGTTGTTACACCTCGGGTGTGCATTATTTTTTAAATAATTCAACGGCCAGGAGTCAAACAGAGAAAGGATCTTTGAAATAACTTAAATAATTTGGCACACTGGAACTTTAATGTGGTCAAGGAACTACTTTAGCTGTGCGTTTTCTGGAAAATAATTGCATTCAACGGCCCTGTGGTATAAATACACAATATATTTTAAGCTTATTGCAGTGCTTCATGCGAGTGAGCAGTTCTTTTGGCACAATTTGCTTGTTTCGATTCTCTAATTGGAGTAATGTACTTTTCCACCAGGAATTCCTGTTAAACAGGATTGTTTTAAATACAAGTTCAAATAATGCTGGCTGGTGGCTTCAACAATAGCATATAACATTTATTAACAACCTCGTAGCTCATAGTAGGTCTGTCTTTATAGGTTTATAAGTTATTACTCAAAATCAGTTCCCCTATGGTGAAAATGAATGGATTTTGTTGCTTCCTGCTGTTAAAGCATCAGTTTTTTTCTCCATAACAACAAACACTCAAAATCAGGACAGAGACACAATGCACCACTGAGATTTTATTATTCAGACATTTTATTCAGATAAGGCTCCACTGAGAACATTGAGGAATGAAAGCTAGTCAAAGAAAGCAACAGAAAACAGACAGGATTAGACAATGACTGTGTTGTTGTGTTTCAGTATCTGGAGATTTTAAGACTGAAGCTTTTTTTTCCTTTGATGTCTGTGACAGAGTCGCACGGTCTCACGCTACATATGTACATAAACTAAAAAGTTGCACAAACACAAACTCACACCTCATTCGCTTGCAAGTGCACACAAAACACCAAACAGACACACATCTGACAGAGAGGACACAGTATTCAGCAGCAGGTGCCATTTTAGGCTCATTTCAGGCTGCAGTGAACACAGTATATAATTTGAGAGACAAAACAGCCAAATGAGAAGAACATCTGAATGATTACACATTCATCCTCCATTTCCTTCTATCCGCTACACACACACACACACACACACACACACATATATACACAACCACCAATTAGATGCAGGAGGAAGCAGTCAGCGCGGCTGCTTCTATTTGCGTCTTCCTTGAAGAACTCCAGATGCGTGAGGATGAGCGCGGGAGAAGAAAGGAACAGAAGAGCTGATCTCCGCTGTACTGGCACAGAGTGTGATGTACGCTGGCATGACAGGCAGGAATCTGGGCCATAGTTACATTCATTGTTCAGAGAGCTGTTACAAAGCTAAACCCACCGACAGCAATGAATGTTGATTATGACCTTTGAAGATTATGCATCTATAGAGGTGGGCGTGTCCAAGTGAGGTCAGCTGGGCTGAAGAGGGCGTGGCCTCAGGGCACAGTCAACGGTCGATGGTTTATCAGTATCAAAAACTCACCGACAGCGTTGAATGTTCAACAAGACCAGCAAGAGTGTGAGAAAGACCAAAATATTTAACTCAAACCTTGTCACATGGACTTCTGCGTCCTGCAGAACCTTCAAGAAGAACTTTCTCCACGCCGAGCCGAGCAGCTGCTGGAAGACAAAACAAGAATCTGAGTGAAGAATACAATTTGAGCACCATTTGATTAGGAAGAAAGAGACATAAAAAAAAAAGACATGAATAATTGTTGCCACCTGGATGCATCGATTGGATTGGATTGAATTGGGGGGTGGAATTAATAAAATAAAATAAAGTTGTTAAAATGTTTAGGGTCAGTACGATTTTTTACGAAACTTCGATTTAGAAAGGATGCATTACATTTATCAAAAGTGACAGTAGACATGTATAATGTTACAAATTATTTCATATGACTTCCTTTTCATCAAATAATCCTGAATATCCTGAGTTTCCACAAAAACATTCAGCAGCACAACTGTTTTCAACAATAAAAACAATAAGAAATGTTACTTGACCCCCAAAGCAGCATATTAACATGATTTCTGAAAGATCATGTGACTGAAGACTGGAGTAATGATGCTGAAAATTCTGCTTTGCATCTGCAGAAAAAGTTATTTTAAATGGTAATAATATTTTACACTATTAGTTATTACAGCTTGTTTATTTATTTATTTTTGCAGCCTGTGTGAACAACCCTAATAAAAGCTGTGTCTAATAAAAGCTCAAAAGAAGAAAATGGAATAAAAAAAAGAATAGAATACTAAACAGAACAAAATTGCATTATATTTGCATGGCACTAAAATCCTAATAAAACTCTGGATGAACTACTGTTGAAGAGGACCTTCCTACACAAAACCAAAATCTATGGGGAAAATGCTCTGCAAGTCAAATAAAATCTCATCATAAAAGAATAAAAAGTGATGTTGCTGCAGATGGTATTTCATAATTTCAGTAATATTGTAATAAAAAAAAAAATGCACGTTGACCTCTCACACACACATTCTTTCTTCTCAGACAAAAGATCAAGATCGGATTTGTACCAAAACCACACTTTTCACCCAAATCGCTCTACCATTTCAAACACAATGCATGACGAATTCACACACCACAGCACCTCTTCAGATGACCATGGGGGGTGAAAGGGTTTCCTATGGCAACAGCAGTATGAGGGAGGGATGTGATAATCCAGGGGGATTGTGGGTAGAGTGGATGTGAGTGTAGGGGGGTCTCCTGTGAATCCAGACACTCAGCATTACATTTTCACGAGACAGAACACAGAATTCACACACAGTACCCAAAATGAAATAGTATTAGGTAGTCCCTTTTATCCTGTATCACAAAAACCTTGTTGTGCTGGTGTTCTCATATCAGTTTGGAGGACCTCTGCAATCTTTGGATATTATCTGATATTAATATCAGGAAATTTGTATGAATTACATATATGTGATCACTGTATAATCAGTTAAGTAAAACATATGCAACACCTGCCATTAAAGTAGTCTATACATTCATCGCACAGAGTGTTAATTTCTCAGTCTCAGTCTTCAAAGCTGGAGATAACATGGTCAGTGTAAGTGATTTGCTTTTTGATATTCACATAGGTGAAAAAAAATAATAGTTTTGACCTATACAATTCAAATCTATTTATAATTTAAAACTGATAACAATAAGAATCCACATTAATAATTGAGCACCAATAAGAGCAACTGATAATAACTGAGCACTAAATCAGCATATTAGAATAATTTCTGAAGGATCATGTGACACTGAAGACTGGATAAATGATGCTGAAAATTCAGCTTTGCCATCACAGGAATACATTACATTTTAAAAATTTAACATAGAAAGCAGTTCTTTTAGATGTTTAGATATATTTTACAATATTACTATTTTTGTCTGTATTTTTGATCAAATAAATGCAGCCTTGTTGAACATAAGAGAGCCTTTTTTTAAAAAGCATTACAAATCTTAATTATTCCAATCTTTTGACCAGTAGTGTACAGTCCTTTAAAATACACACTCACTCCAAACTCACCCTTAGTCCCGCAGCAGTCTGTCCTAAAGCGTATATCAAGAACACCAGAGCACAGTGTAGCTTTCATTCCTTATTTGTCCTAACAGTACTTAGGGTGGTCCGTAGTGGTCCAACTTCACAAACTGAGAGAGAGAAAGAGCGTGCCTTCCTATATATACACACGCATGTATCTTATATACACCCCGTAATGGCTTTCTGACATGGTGGTCTGATCTTAACGCGGACTGTGGCCTTTTTCAGCGCGTCTCCTTGTGGTCTTCCACAGAATTTGGGGGGAAGTGGGGGGTTGGGAGGGGGCCCCGTTTTAGCTCTTAAAATACCCTGGATCAAGCCGTGGTCGGGCAGCTCGTCTATCAGCGCTGATTACACGTCGCTGGTGCTGCGGACAGGAGGCAATCAGGAACACGTTCACCCCTGATGTGTCTGCAAAACGCTTCCGTCCTCTACAGCCACCTGTGGTTTCCAAGGTAGATGATGTCCTAGGATTTCCTTTTTGCTACAAAATATGACTTCATGCCAGAGCTGAAGAATTACTAATTAAAAGCAGCAATGTTACACAATTTTTAGTAACAGGACATTAGTTCACCGGATTTCAAACACTTAAGCCTTTTCACAGTAACAATCTACTTTTTTAAACCAACTAACTGTATAATTTCATATGGACTTTGCAGGAATGAGTTTTACTGATTTATATGTAATGCTGGGGAAGTTGGATTCATTTTAGTGAATCGATTTGTTAGTTCAGATCAAACAAATGATTCAGTGATATGTAGTGCTTGCTGGGGATGTCTGATTCTTTTTAACAAATGTATTTGTTTGTTGACTTCAAACAAATGATTCATAGAAATGATTCACTAATTGATTTAAAGTGCTGAGGAATTCTGATTCATTTTAGTTAATCAATGTGGTTGTTCAGTTCAAACAAATGATTCACAGATATCAAGTCATTTAAGGGAATCAATTTGTTTGTTCTATTTTAAAAAATGACTCACTGATTAGGTTTTACCAGGGAAGTCTGAATCCTTCTGTATCACCAATGTGTTTGTTCACTTAAAAAATGATTCACTGATTAAATTAGTTTTTGTTCTGGTATATAGTGCAGATGTACCTTTTCAAATGTAATGCTGTCTTTACCTTTGACGCAAAGTACACAGGAACTGCAACTGCTCTGAAGGGATTTTTTTGATTCTCATAATTGAGACTTTACTACAGCTTTAACTTCTAATGATTCCTGCAAAAGCACAATTATACAGTTTATCATTATACAAAAATATTTGACTACAGAATGTCGAGACTGACCAATCAGAATCAAGTTTTCATTTTGACGGTGTCTCTCTCGCCTTTGGTGCGTCTATCTTTCATCTGAGCTTCAGCCCGTTTGTAAAGGACCACTGAAGAACAAGGCTCTCTTTGAAGCTGTATGACTGTTTCGTTGAGATGCCGTTGGACAGCAAAGGAATGCCAGACGGTCTGATGAGATAAAAGAGAAACTTCCCCGAGGTACCACAGCGATACAATCTCAAAGTGCTGCAGGTGCCGTGAAACTGAGGTAGGGGTCCGGGAAAACAGTTAACCTAATCAGCCCTTGATAGGAAACAATGTAAATAGAGAGAGAGATAAAAGAGAGAGTTCAAATGAGGAGTTTCAATATATCCTAAGTAATATTACAGTGTAATGTGTCAATTAACGCATTGAGCAGTCAAATTGTTTTTTGTTATGACCACTACTCTATACATTTAAATTTTGCATCATTACTACAGTCTTAAGTGTCACAAGATCCTTCAGAAATCGTTCTAATATGCTGATTTTGGTGCTCAAGAAACATTCCTTCTTATTATTATTATTGTTGATAATAATGTGGTGCTTAATGTTTTTGTGGAAACATGTATGTTTTTTGATGAATAGAAAGTTCAGAACATCATTTATTCCAAATAGAGATCGTTTGTAGCATGATAAATGTATTTGCTGTCACTTTTGATCAATATGTATTAATATCTTTCAAAATAATAATAATATCTTACTGACCCCAATCTTTTGAACGGTATTGTACTTGACGGTTTAAGGGGGTTTCCGGAGCGTTTAACCACATGTGTGTCAGGTAGACAGTAAAATGTGTCACATAGTCATTTAACCTTCAGGAAAACAGTTCAAGTGCTCAGGGCTAGTTCACCGTCTCTGAAGCTTGTTTTAATTTGAGGCACAAAAAGGTAAACCCCAGATTAACCTTTGACCCTAAACCTTTAGGAATGCAGCACCGCGTCGCTGTTTGCATTGTTCCAATAACCCCCCTAAGGAAAGAGTGTATGAACGCATTAGTGTGCGCATCTACAAAAGGCATTTAGAGTGCTGTCAGGCTTTGAGTGAGAGTTTGTCTCTGATACCAGCCTGAAGGCTTTCTACAGTCACCTACGGGTCACCTGCTACAGACCTGAACTCAGAGACCGTCTGGGACTGGGACTGCCCACCCCCACCCCCCAAACACTGATATACACGCACGCACACAGATGTTTTCTACACTGCAGACAAAAGGATGTTTGTCAGACATGCCTATGCACAATGTTTCCTATTGTAAATAACAGTGACTGGACAACCCCTTTAATCTCTGGCAAATCACCACGCAGACACTCACTTTCCTGTTAATCACTACAGTTCATTCAAAACCCTCACACAGCAACACAGAGAGATGAAAGAAAGACAGCAAGAGGATGACATCACAAGACTTGTACATTTCTAAAAGTTTTAAACTTGCCGTCAAACGGTTAATATTTGGCATTTTTTAATTATCAGCCTTAACCGATTTTTCTGTTTGGTAGATGTGTCAGAAGTAGGACTAATATTTTTTTAATAGTATGTAGGACTTTTATTTTGAAAGCACTGAGAATTCCAAAGCCTGAACGTCCCAGAGCCTGAACGTCCGAGATCCCATTTTCTGTCTTCATAAATGTACTGCCTTTGTTTAACAGTTCTCTCTAATAATTTATTAGACAGAGCTGTCAAACAAAAAAGTAAAGTATACAAAAAACTATTATAGGGTTATCTTTTTATTCATATTTTTAACTCTTTCTCTATTTGTGAAAACGCTATAAATGGATTACAGAATCAAGAACTTGCAATCTAAAAATATAAATCTGTTTTTTATCCATTTTTTATATTCAATTTCAAATTATTTATTTCAAATTTCGTAAATATTATGTAAAATAATGTTTACTAAATTCAGCAATTATTCAGTAATTGTTATGGATATGTTTCTTACTATCTTTAAATTAGATTGTCTGATATCATATTTTTTTCGATGAACAGGCTTTCAAAAGAAGCACTGTAATCTTCTAGTAATATTTAAATAAATAATTCAGTAATGTACATATAAGTAAGTGTAAAGGTTTAAATAGTGTAATATGAACTGGCCATGACGAGCAACAATGGCAGAATTCGAATCACATGCACTACAGTTCAAAGGTTGGTAGTATTTTTGATGTTTTGAAGTGTGTTCTGCTCACCAATGCTGAATTTATTTTATTTAATCAAAACTGTAATATTGTAAAATACTACTACAATTTAAAACAAAATAAAAATGTAATTTATTCCTGTGATGCAAAGTTTAATTTTCAGCATTATTAGTCTTAAGTGTTCCATAATCCTTCAGAAATCATACTAATTACAGATCATAGTGATTTGGCACTGAAAAAGTAAACGGAAAGGTCAAAAGAACAGCATTAGAAAAAAAAAGCAATCTTTTGTAAAATTATAAAATATCTTTTTGTCACTTTGATGGATTTAATGCATCCTTGCTGAATCCTTTGAAAAAAAGAAATCTTACTGACCCCAGTCTTTTGAGCAGTAGTCTAGGGGTTATGCACCAGATGAGAAACTCCCATTAGGATGAATTCAAGTATCATACAGTAGCTCTTCTTGAATAAAACAATGACTCAAACAGCCCTACAACCACTCAAAACCTCAAACCAGCTCAACAATTCCACTATAAAACCAGCTACCAATCTGGAAGCACCAATTAAACAACCCCACCTTAAAACATAAATCAATCAAACAGCTCAAACGGTTCTCCTTAAAACACATCGAAATGTTGCCCCTTCCTTTCACCCTGAATGCCCCTTTTTCTAAAGCCTGTAGGAGTGGCAGGATTCCAGAGTACAGTGAGACTGTTTACGCCACGGATCACAGCAGACAGACATAAAGCTTTCACCCTGCCTCCCTCACATAGCGGCAACTACATTAAACGGACATAAATCTGTGGGAGTGGACATGCAAGAATGTGTATGAGCGTATTAAAGAAAATAAACCTGATGTCAGTCAGAGAAACCAAAGCCCTGCAGATGTGATGATGTCTCCGTGTGTTGAAAGAACAACTTTTACCTTGCTTTTTTGGTCAAGAATGGTTTTCATCGTTCTCTCATTTTTGATTCACGGTTTATTAGAGGCTGTTCCATAGACGTCACTTACACATGGAAAGCCATTGTACAGTCATTTTTAAATAAATGTACGGATGTATGGAGTCCTTATATGCGACATAGCCTAATTTTTCTTGGAACACACAAACTGCAATAAATCCCTTATATGAAGGGCTGGGAGCCAAACCCAAACAATCATTTACATAAAATATATCTACAGCATGTCAGGTTTTGGAAAGTCCATCATTTAGCTGTTTTTCTTATTAAACACCGTAGTATTTTATCCTCACAGCTTACTTGGAGGTCCGATGAGGGCAACATGTGCGTGTGTGTTGTAGTTCTTGAAGGCCGACAGTTTATTTCTGTTCCTGCGTCGCGACGCATTTTCGCCAACTCAGCGAAAACCCTTGAGCTTCTTGGAGACAGAGCGTGGGTGAGAGGGAGCGCAAACCCACAGTCAAAACTCCAACAGCTCCTACCGTCCAGCACAGCCTCTGAAAAACACAAAAAGTCACACACTTACATGATCATGCTCGAACCTCTTGGCCCCCGAGCAGCTTGAAACAGTAAAAAGAATATCACATGGCTTCCCCGCCACACAATACGGTCATAAAAGAGAAAGTGCACAGCTATGGTTGGCTGAAACAAAAGGACGGGGACAGACCGTCGGGCACCAGAGCCACATCCACAAAAGATGAAAACCCTGGATTACAGAGTACTGTAGAAAACCATACGACTGATACAAAACAGCCTGGACTTAATCAGCAAACTCGTAAAACATACACTCATAATTAGGGCCGTGCAAAATGCATCTTGATGTTTTCAAATCTATATATAGATACAAATATTATCAGTACATTTATATATTTTGTTATTTATTAAACTAAAGAACTAAAAAAAGGCCCGTTTTTCACACAGCTGTTAACTAATTAAAAGCAATATACTTTATTGTTTTTATTTATATCTGTTTTATATTTTATTGTATTTGGAGTTATTTTCATACTATTTACATTTTATTATTGTTCTTATTATTGTTAATATAAACATTTGAATTTTCATTTTAATATTTGTTTAATTTTAGTAATTTTCTTTGTTCTTTTCATTATTATTATTATTTAGCTTTAAATAATTTTTATTCCAGAATTGGTTTAGTCATTTCAGGACTTTAACTTCACTTCTATGAAAATATTCACCGATTAATTTGCAATTGCAATACACTATCACTGCATGCATTTGCATTCGTCACTGAAAAAGACAGTTTGAACTAATTCACCGAGATGAATCAAACTCTAAATTTTAAACATGAAAGATTTTTGCTTAATTTTATATAATTTTGATTTTATGTCATCAGCAAAATCATTGTGTAAAATATATTGTGTAGCCCTAATTATCTTACTCTAAGACGATCCATATTTTCACCATTTAGGACACAAAAAAAGTATGAATATTAGAAAGATGTCTTAAAGCTTAAAAACAAAGGGGTTGTTCACATAACATGCATTCTAAGACTACAAACAGAGAGGGAACTGGAATTGAACAAAAAGCACATTAGGTTTGTAAGCTTATGCAGCAAATTAACTGATTTATAAGCATTACTTATATAGGAATTATTTAATGACTGTCATCAATTGTATACATTCACCATAAGTCTCTATGTAAAACATAAATATTTAATATTCAATATTCAAATCTCATGGCAGGACACAAGAGATCATTCCAGAAGGTAAAGTGGAAGCAGGACTGTTTCAAAAACATCACAAAGGTTGCTACTCAATCAGCTCCCTTGTTCAGTAGTCAGGGCACTGATCAGAGTCGGCCATTTTAAGGGCTGTCTCAATCATGTAAAATGAATGTCAGAAAATGATCAGTTCTGCTGTTGTTCATAAATACCAGTAGTGACAATAGCCCGGTTTCCATTACAGATTTGCACAAAACCTTTGTGATATATTCTAAATGTCGATAAAAAAACTGTTGTGAAATTATGCTGTTTCCATTAACCGATGTTCTGCGACTAAACTTAGTTTATTCCACTCGCGAAAAGCCATATCAAAAATCATGGCAACAGATGTTGGTAGGTTTACGTATATCACAGCCACTGCACTAGGCATTATTTTTAATGGAAGGAGACATAGGCGTGTTATCCAAGCATTAATGGCAAGGAAAGCCCTTTATACTTGGGAGTGGCCACGTATGAGGTGTTTCTGGGGGTTTCTCCCTCATATCTGCTTTTTAGTCTTGATAAGTTGTGGCATTTCTTTGTGGTGTGGAATGTAGTATTCCCGTAATTCTTTTGTCTTTTAAGAGTTTAATAAAGAACTCTGTCTCGTCTTCTGTCCAAACATACCGTGCCATCTTTAAAGAAAGACTGAATTTTCCGTACGCCAGGTGACCTGTAAATGCGAAAAAAATGTTTACATTGCAGTTTTGTGAAATAGCCTAGTCCTTTTTCGAATTGCCTGAAAAAAAACACCTCACACATGAGCGTAAACACTTTTTCACAATATATGGAAGTTTCCTTTGGGCATATTTTCAATTTTCAATATCAAATTCAATTTGAGGGGTAATGGAAACGCAGCTATTGTTTAATGAGGATGTTGTCATGTCACCATCTGGGTCCCAATGTGTAGTGAGCCAGGGACCGTACAGGGAATTTGAGTACACATACTGATTCACAACCTAGGGAACTAGGGAGCTGATTGAGACGCACCCTATGACAAATGAAAACCTCACACACTGGTCAAACAATCACATGTCTTGCTGACAGGAAGTGAACCACTACAGGGGTGTATGTGGCAACACAAAGAGCTTTAATCTTCCTTACAAAAGAAGGAAGCATGGTGTGTGATTTAAAAGCCAACTCTATCACAAGAGGATTCAACAAATCACAGCAGAGATCATTGAGTGTAACGGAGCCCGTTTAAGTTTAACACTACACTCTTTATTTCCTCTGCTTCTGTTCTTTTCCCTCTTCACCTCTTTTCACTCTTCTCAACGCCTCTGCAGGAAGTGCGCACTCAAGTTTATTTTTGAATCGGACAAAAGGAATGCATGCCATTTCCTGGTCATGCCGTCTCCATATGGACATATGAAGAAATGCACAGGTCTAATAGAAGGGTTTTCTAATAGAAGAGTCAGGCTGCCATTATAAGCTCCAATATTAGCTCATCAGACTCCAAACATAAAACAATAAGGGCTTCTTTTCCACTATAGCAAACACAGCGATTCAGACATCCAATATAAAACATTCCAAAATGAAAATGTATGAAGTTTTGGCCTTTTCAGATATGGGAAAATGACTATGACAGTATTCATGAACGATGGCACATTATCTTCTTTCAGCAAAACACTCAAAAACAGAAACAAAATCATTTGTGAGCCAAGTACTAGTTCAAAAGTAACATTTCCTGTATTCTTTGACTACTGGCAATGGTTCTGACCCAAATGGTCCCAAAATGGTCCTGTGCCACCCTAAGCCCTGTCCCAAATGCCACCTGGTCAAGAAGTTCACTCTTAGAAGAAATGGTTCTATATAGAACCTTCAAGGGTTCTGTCAGGCTTTTATACATACAAACTTTTAGGGGTTTCCATCATGGGACAATTTTATGGGTTTAGTTTTATTCCATTTAGTTTTAATTCTTTTTTATGAATTAAGCAGCTCATAAACATACTTTATCAGTAGAACAAATTTAAATAACCCATTAAACATGAAAGTATTATGAAATCCTTTAAGACATTTCTCTTTATATAGAACATTTTCGGCATAAAGGGTTAAAGAACTGAGTCAAGTCAATTCTATACAATAAAATATAGAATATATTTAACCTATTTTTATATATCATATATTGAATGACATGCTACACGACACGTATAGACTATAGACTGCATGTACACATCAAGTGCGAAATTTGGGTTCCATAAAAACCTCAGTATTCTGGCCTAACTGTAAACACGAGGCGATCAGATTGGACCGTTTAAAGGACTGTTCACACCAAAAACGATAACTATAGCAATAACTATATTATCATCCACACCAGGAGACAAAAATGTTCTATTTATTCTAAGCACACTGCAGTTTTGTCGTCTGCCGCTTTAAATGCTCGAGCTCTTTAAAGTGAGGTGGATTCTGATTGGCTGTCAATGCTTTTATCATTCATCAGCTGGAAATGTTTTTGAAAGAGATATTAGGCAACGATACGAGCAACAACATCGTTTCCATATCATTATCGTTATAGCTGTGGTTTGGACTTCCCTATTCTCATAGAATGATACAGATTATTTAAAGTCATTGTTATCATTATAGTTATCGCCCTCCTTCGTGTGAATGGCCCTTTAGGAAGAGACTTCGGAAATTAAAAAAAATAATTACAATCGTGTCCAGAGAATCAAACCATTTTTGCATCCTCACAAAACTACAGAAAAAGCTGAGTATGGGCACACTGTAAGAGCCCCAAAATTTGAGTCATTATGTAGTTTTTCGTACTAAAAGCAGCATCTGCTTTGGCATCTGCTGAAACAAGACACATTGGTGGCTTCCACTGAAGACAAATTGAGAAGTCTATAAAAAGAGCATGCTATAATGAGGAAAAAATAAGAAATAATAAAAAGAAAATCCTCTGTATGCCAAAACCTCTGCTTGAACAGAGACCAATTCAGAACCGTACATCAGGTTTTATGTGGTCATATGACATCAAGACTAACACTAACTCTACACTACAAGTTTTGCATTGGAACAGACTGGTTCTGTTTATGTGGAAAGATTGTAAAATATGTTTTTCACTTTACTATATTTGGGGGAGAAAGGTAAAAAAAATAAGTTAAACATTTTTTTGGGCAAACCATCACCACAACCATTAGCATAAAACCCAACGTAACTAAATATTCAGTTACGTCATTTCATCTCCAAGCAGATTAAATGAACAAAACAGCCTCTTTTTCTTTCTCCTTGACTTAATCAAAATGAATTAAACTCTCAAACAGTCCTCGCTCATTTTTCACACAGAGAGGGGTAACAAGTAAAAAAAGGAAAGGGAGAGAAAGAAGAGGAAAATGAAATAAGAGAAATGAACGGCTCATTGCTTGTGCATCCTACAGCAGTGGGGTCCCACACTGCGCCCAGTAGGGGTTTACAGCATTATGGGTAATGAAAGGGGGAAAAAACTAAATGATCTAATGGTTTAGACTAGTTGGGAGGTTGTCTTTTGGAAGTGAGAAAAAAAGAGGAATAGTCACTTTCTGTTTATGCCATAGACACTCAGTAGAACATAGTGTTCTTTAACTGTACTGTATGTGTGTGTGTGTGTGTGTGTGTGTGTGTGTGTGTGTGTGTGTGTGTGTGTGTGTGTGTGTGTGTTTGTGTTTGCTCTTCAAAAGATTCCAACTTATTGAGTCTGCAGACCACAGATTACAGCCAACAATACGGAGGTTTCATGCAAACAGATTTAAAAAGCAAAAATTGCGGTTTCATTTTTAGCCATTTAGATGTTTTTTTATCTTGCATTTCTTTGGTGGCATTTATGTTTTTTCTTAATTTCTTAATCAGAGGTGTTCTCTTGGGAAACTGCTGTTTAAGATGTTTGTGGTTATATCCTCAGTCATAACCACGTGGCACATTCTACAGTCAGCACCTTCAGCTTTTAGTTTCCAATGGAAATAGGAAGTTAAAATCCAATTCACTACTGTTTCTTCAATTCAGATTGTAAGGCAAATGTAGTGTATAAATGCAAAGTCCATATCATAAATGGTTTTTCATTAAATAAATATTGTTTTCCTTTGAATTTGGGATCAAATATAAATTAAGTATAACCAACCAAGCTTTAAAAAAACACCCAATTTCACATTATTTCATCACAATTATGACAACTATCAAATGAGCTGTTTTCACCATGAGTCAAATGAATGTCTATAAGACTGATTGAGGTTGTAAATTCTTTAGAGATATTTTGTGAATACACACTTACAACCGCCTACATTTCCAAACTATATAGAATATATAAAGTATCTCCAGCTACCACATGATAAAGCAGAATGTCATTTGTCACTAGAAGTGCCGCTGAATTTAACACACCAACATCAAATGGTTAAAAAAAAAACTGTGAATGGAAGCCAAAATGATGAATTTAACAGCTGACAACCTTTAAAATGCCCTAGTAATGCAGTAGTTACACCAACACTGAATCTGAGCAGATTGGCTCAGTCTTTTTGATTAACTTTGATATCACTTTTCACGCTCAGATTTCTCTTAATTTTGTCACTAGAAGTGTCACTGAATTTTCAACACTACATAACATCAAACATAAAAAAACCTGACAACCTTTAAATTGCCCTAGAATTAGGGCAATTGGTTCATAGTCGAACCAAGCCCATCTGTTACAGTCAATCATAGTTTAAGAGACTTATTTTCAGTCTTAATTCAATCGGCAAAATGTGTAGTTGGTGTTTTTCTTTTGTAGGGCAGTAAAATGCAGTGTTTTTCCATTCTCAAACTACTGTTATATTTAATTCAGACGCTAAAGTCCTGAACACACCCAGCTCTCACCAAAGGGCTGCCCGTTGGGTTAGGATGCGTTCCACTCGAATTCCATAATGACTACTTTAATTCCAATTAAAACCGCTGTATGTAATTCCAACGCCACTAGTGGCACTAAATTGAATGAGGGTTTCCACGCAGGACAGTTCTCCTCATTTTCCATTGTTCGACCAAACAGATAGTCCCAGTCCAAACTCGTGCCATTAGCTGAGCCAATGCTGCTACTCAAAAACAAAAGCACAAAGACACAAGCTATTTAGAGTTTTCGTCGAAATGTTTGCAAACAACTTACTTGGCTATCTCCGCATATTAAGCAGGTGATGATGGTATAAGATGGTATTTTAACACTGAACGAAGAAAATTACAGTTTTAGCACCAAACTCATTTTTTTTTAAATACATAAAGTATACAATCACACACTATGACTGAGCAGCAGGTAGGCTAGTGGAAATTGTACATAATATCTCATTTTAACTGTATGTAAATGTCACTACAGCTGAAACCATGCCGTTTTAGTGCAATTTTTACCAACCAACCGCAGTCATGCTCCAGGGAGCCTGAGCTTGTGTTGTAAGTTTTCAGTGAAGAGTAGAAAGATCGTTAGCATAAATCATTCGCTACGTTAAGGGTTGTTGGTGATGTAGATGCACTTACGCTCTACATTGCCCCACACCACCCAAATGCTCCAGATGGGGACAAAGTTTATGCAGATTGGCTCATTAACCTCACTGTGCTGATCTCTCCACAGTAATGGCACACGCAGCATGCTGGGGCTTCAATAATCCATCTCAACATCCTCTCCACACAACAGATTACAGTGTGGATTCCAGATACCCTGGCCCTGGAAATAACGATGGTTCAAGATGGAGTCTACATGTGAGTGCACATGCTCAAGCGCACCCAGAAAAAGTGTTAGAACAAAAAAAAAAGGCAGCATCTTAGCAGCTGGTGTCACATTCCCCCTGAGGTGTTTCCGTTAATTTTAGTTCCTCAGACAGAATGGATGAACATCTCTTTGAAGTGTGGCCCATTCCTGGGATATTTCTTTCAAAGCACCACAACCACACATGGAGGTACATTGTCTGTATGTGTGTGTGTTTGCGGGTTTTGTTGAGACTTGGAATGGGCGTGGCTTCCCTCAAGACTCCCCTAACATTCTCCGGATTTTAGAGCTGCCTTGACATCTGTACTGTACGTCTGAAAATGATTGTTGAATGGTGACTGCTTTTCACTGTTTGGAATGAATGCCCACTTTTATGCCGCCGAATAACACACACCCTTTGAACAAAACCTTGTCTTTCAGTGTTCACTTGAAAAGCAGTCACTGTGCTTAACTTCTGCAAGGGTTGTTTGATTTCTGGGAGATTTATAGAAAAGCTGCGCTCAAACTATTGGCTTTATAATATTGTTAGTAATAGTAATCTTTCAGATGGTAGTGTTGCAAGACGGACTTTTCAACAGCCATTACTCCAGTCTTCAATGTCACAATCCTTCACTCTAATACTGATTTGGTGCTCAAGAAACATCTCTTTTTCTAATTTTGAAACAGCTTAATATATTTTGTGTGGAAACCGTACTACATTTTTTAGGCTCCTTTGATAAATGGAAAGTTCAAAAGAAAAGCATTGATTTAAAATAAAAATGTTTTGTAACATTATAAGTGTCTTTACTGTCATTTTTGCTCTATTTTATTTATCCTTCCTGAAAAAACAACAATGTTCTGGACCCAAATTTTTGAACGGTGTTGTATGCGTTTTAGTTGTACTTTTATCATGTCTTGTTTGAACTTCCAAACCTACTATTCTACAATTAAGTAGCCAGTTTCAAAGAAACATTAAGACATGTAGCTCAACACAAATCATCTATGAGCTTAACATAGAAATAACAAAAAATATGCCACCGATATTTTCACTTGAGATGAAGAGAGCAAGAGATCGTAGCAACAGTGGCACATAGGGCTGTCACTTTTGAGAAAAATCAAATTCGAACGGTTATCGAATATCAAGTAATGTATTCGAATATATTCGAATTTCTACGAGACCCCCCGACCCCCCCCCAAAAAAAACACCGTAACGGAGATTCAATCACAAATTTATTGACAGTCTGACCGTCATAAACAGGACTCAGGCCTGTCTGAAAACATTTTTTTGACTTAATGTTTTAAACAGCAGGTTATCAATTTAATCTATATAAAGTGCCACTAAGCTACATGGAAAAAAACTGCATCGGAACAGCACGGCACAAACAATAACGTGACGGCTTAAACAGCAGGAGTAAGGCCTATAGCCTAGTCTCATTTCTTATTTCAATTCATTTCTTAATATTGTTTGCTAGAAACACCAAATTATCAACTTGATCTGGGTCAAGTGCGGCTCTCTTTATTGGCGATGTTCCCCGCGGTGGAGAACACGCGCTCAGTGCGCGCACACGTGCCTGGCACACACAGATTTGCGCGTCAATGTTGAGAGAAGTGGTATACGGTGTAGCTGTAGAACACAAAATATTTCCAGACTCGACTTTTTCGATGAGTTGAGGTCGTAATTCTCCGCTCGGGCTGTCGTTCTGTGCGTTATCTTCCATTTTCAAAACAGGGAGGCTATTATTCGCTTGATTTGGTCATGGGCTTACGCTACAATTAGAGCGCCCGTTCCTGGATGAGATGGCAAACAATAATAAAAAACATAAAAAACGGTCTAATCATAGACTGTAAAAAATGCGCTAAACATGGCACCTTAAAAACCGGATAGTTTATTTATAGTTCGAATACGGATATTTCACGTCATGTTCGAATGCATATTCGAATATCGAATAAAAAGTGACAGCCCTAGTGGCACACTGGTATAATTATGATGAAGTCTGAGGATGATATAATTCCAAATGAATTGAACATGTTTCAATCAATCACATTACATAAATACTGAGAAGACATGAAATTCAGAGCAGATATCCAGGCCGAAATTTACGTTAGGGTTTGTTAAAAATGAACAAACTCACAAATTCTAACTGCAGTTAAATTGAAAATGTATTGTATTTTCTTGTAAAACATACTCCAATAATGTTCAATACTGTCAAAAAATCATTTATTACGATGTACTTTTAGCTTCTGAAATTCCAATTTGATTTTAAATAGTAGGCTATATCTATTGTTTTCTTTTTTTTTTAAATGGTAAAATGTTGTGTGTTTAAGCTGTTATTTAATATTAATAAATGTAAATAGTTGCGCTTGACATTTTGTTGTCTAATGCAATTAAAAATATTCATACAATGACATCATTAAATGTTCAAATATTTTCTTAGGCCCGTGTAGCCTATCTTACCCATGCAGCAGATATACCTGGCATTAAAAATATCTGGATTCGAGTGTCTTATTTTGTGTGTGCCCTTTTAGAATTCTTTCTGTCTGTTTGGGCCTGCTTGCTTGCTTGTGAGTAAGAGAAAGAGAAAGAGAGAGACAGTGGTAGAGAGGAAGGGGGTGTTCTCTCCAGACGCCCGTTGCTGTTGATCATTATGTCTGTGTTCAGGTGTCTGAGGGTGGCAGTAGGTGGAGATAACCCGGGAGACAGACAAAGAAGGTAGAGTGTGTGTGTGTGTGTGTGTGTGTGTGTTGGGGGGGGGGATCTTACTTTCCGGCACAGATATAATCACAGCCTGTTATATATTTAACAGTCGTCTCTTTCGGTCTGTTGCGGCTTTCCGTGACCTTACTTTATCTCACTGCAGACCAGAACGGCAACAAACAGATTTCATATATTGCAATTATACACATCTGGATCCTGTCAGCAACACCAGACAGATTTCAGTGATCAGCTGTGTACTTCTATTTCCAGTGTACTTCTGTCTGAACTGGGCTTTTCTACTTTTTCTTTTAAACAGTGACTTGTCTACACAAAATTCATCAACAGCTGTAGTTAATAAGTACCATTTACTGTACTGTATAACAGAAAGAAGTGCAGAGAACAATGAAACTGAAACCCAGATTAAAGGTAATTATGCACATTTAACTTGTCACTAAGCCAAGTTTATACTTCAGCCCACAAGCAAGCTTCAGTTTACCAATTTAATCTAATGATGTAGAGTTTGATGACTCACACCAGTCTGTGTGATACCGACAACGGAAGAGTCAAACACAAGAGGTGAAATCCAGGTGATCTGGATTAAGCTTTAGAAAACTAGAAATATCATGTCTGAGGAGACGGGGAAGGTTGTAACACTTTCCAATTTACTTCTACTGGAGCTACAAAGATTGCACGAAATGGGGCAGTGTATTTGTTTTCCATTTTATTTGCAGGTTTGAATCAAAATCGTTCCCGTACACTTTTTCAATTATTTATACTGAACAAGTCGAATTCATTGCCACAATAAATGAATGCACATAATTTAAAATGTCTTTCATTGGTATTGCAACCCACTCTGGTAGACTAACAATAGCACTCTTTGTATATTGCATTAATTGTTACACAGTATTGTAGATTTTTAAACTACTTTAATTTGTTTCAGACATATTCAGGAATATTATATCAAAGACTGAGATACATAGTGCAAAATATATGTCATCTTTAAACCTCCAGTGAACTGCATGGATTATTAATCACAAATGAAAAAATATCTTGTTTGTTTCTTTTTACTTCCAAATCAACAATATCATTTATTTCCAATCTTTCTTTTTTTTTTATGATCGGGACGGGTAGATAGGGTTGTTGCAATTAAAGGTAAATATTCCAGCGGTTTTGGTGCAAAAAATAAATAAAATAAAATTTGAAGAGAATGGTTTAATATAGCTGAGTAAGGGTCAAGAATAACCACTCATAGAGGTTAAAAGTGTCTTTTAATAAAGAAATTTGCATCTGTAGCTATATCCTCTTTCAACATATAGCCTAAACAGAAAATTATGATTCATATTTAACTTGTAGCCTACAATATATAAATGTAGGAATTTATTCCGATAAATAGACTAAATCAAATGCATGAAACATCGGAATAAATAGCAATATGTTTTTAAAAAGTCTGGCAGAAATGTGTCAATTAAACTGCAGATATAGCACTTTTATGAATAAGTTATTTGTGACACAGTTCCTATTTCATGCGCAGCTGCCACCTACAGCTTTTACCCTTAATTCATGACCAATATCTTCAACTTTTGCATTGTGAGAGCAAAGTGAAGGCTTACATACCTTCTTTAAAATCTTAAGACGACGTGAAGGAAGACATTCCACGTAAGGAGCATTTATATCGCTTCAGAAATGTCCTCGGATCCTCCAGCTGGTTTGATCTGCGCCGGTCAGTCACCGCTGAATTGCTGTAGTTCCACTTGCACTCTGAATGATTCCACAAATGGGGCGGGGCTTTGTGTCACATGACAGACTACAGAACACGTGATTGGCCACTCTGAAATAGGTTGACAAAATGCTGTTGCTTGTGATTGGTTGAGTGTGAAGCTATTTGACGTTGAGTTCAGCGTGTGTTAAGAATTCGGTGAAGGGGGGCGAACAAGTGTGGGTGGGTGGGGTCCTTCAGAAAAAAAAGAAGAAAAAAAGCAAAGCCCATTTTTTCTGCGATTCTGTCAGTGTCGAGATTTCCAGCTCAAAGATGCTTAAAACGTATAGCCTACTTACTTGAAAGGAATGTATTCAAAGAAAAATGTGTGAGAAAATTATTTTACACTATTTGAAATAAAATACAAATATATTTTTGTGAAAGAATACTCATAGCCTATATATTTTTTTATATTGTATTTTCTAAATGTTATACAACTAGTTCCTGGATCAATATAGGCTACTGAAGAATTGTAGAGCAATTACATTTTACACTGATCTCTGAAAGGTTTTTGGTTTTTGTGTAATGTGTTTTGTGCTTATAATAGCTGTGTGTTACCTGATTTGCTCTTTTCTCTAACTTAGACTTCCTGTTTACCACACAAACCACAAATCTGAATGAATTTGCTTGGCTTAGAGAAGAGAAAGAGAATTGCTGTTGGGACACTTTAAAATAGACTCATTTGTCTTCCTTCTGGTCAGGGCAGCAGAAGGAAGCATTAAAGCATCCTTAAACAGTTCCATTGAGGTATGGTTTTGACCATAATCGGAACAGATTCGATTTTAATTGACAATTGGTTCCCCGAGATCTATAAAACAACAATGTGTAACGAGGGGGAAAAAAAACATCAGCCTAACAGTGCTTCTCCTCTCCTCTGTGCTGTTTCTGCTTAACCGCAGAGCACTATGACACATTTCAGTGAATTATTTACAAAAGACAAACTCAAAATAGGATCCAGTCCTCCTTGAGCAATGAGCATCACTCCTAAAAGCTATCAGGCCAAATAGATTGTAAAACAGATCTGTAAAAATGACAGTCATCATCATTTACTCACCATCACGTTGTTTCCAACCATATGATTTTCTTCCTTCCGTGGAAGACAAAAGGGAGTTAGAAGACAGGAGTCACTTTGAACACTTTTATGGATAATTGCTTGAAAATAGAGCATTTTTCAGAATGTAACCTTTTGTGTTTCATAGAAGAAAGTCATATTGGACTGGAATGACATGAGGGTGCGTAAATGATAATTTGGGTGTGTGTTTCAAACTAAGCGGCCATTATGACACCATTTTCAACGAAAACTTACAGTATGTCTTTTGGCCGTTCAGTTACACGACAACCGCGTTTTTGAAATAGATACCATTATCATCTCTATATAAACCACAAAAACGACAATTAGTGACAACGGTGACATCATGCGTATGCGTATTTCATTGTCGTGTACCCTAATTCTTTAAAGGTAAATGTTTACAAGACAACAATGTAATAAAAATGGAAAAGTTGTCAAAACTATCTCTCT
This sequence comes from Siphateles boraxobius, assembly GCF_051911475.1. Taxonomy (NCBI): domain Eukaryota; kingdom Metazoa; phylum Chordata; class Actinopteri; order Cypriniformes; family Leuciscidae; genus Siphateles; species Siphateles boraxobius. The sequence goes on from NW_027509215.1 coordinate 3,375,835, forward strand.
TCACTGCACGGATCCACAAAAATGACTAAAAACGTTGTATTATGCACCAGGTCAGTAGATGGCGATGGCACTTTGTAAAGAAAAATTACGCGCCGACTGAACACATCATTTTCATTATCGTTTTCAAAAACTTGCACTTTGAGTCTCGTTTTCAAAAGTTTATGTTCTCAGGTCTCCAAAACACCTTTGTCGTGTAAATGGATGGCCAAACACAGCATAAAAAGTTTTCCGTTTTTAGTTGAAAATGCTGTGGTGTAAACGGCCCCTAAATATAGGCTAAAAAGACGGTATTTGATTTGAAAACAGGCTATACTGTATTTTGAACTTTGAAGAATCAGAAAGCAACAAATTTATGTTAATCATTTTGGGAAAATAACTTTAATGAAAAACATTAATTCTTAAATTTTAGCTCATCTAACATTCTGTCCCCATATACAGAGTTTTGCATAATACTGCACTCATTTCTGTCTGTTGAAACTGCAATTTATAAGGATGTGGTTGACAGTGTGAAGAAAAATTAATCTCTTTCCTTTTCATACGCGCGCACACACACACACACACACGCACGCACGCACGCACGCACGCACGCACGCACGCACGCACGCACGCACGCACACACACACACACACACACACACACACACACACACACACACACACACACACACACACACACACACACACACACACACACACACACACACATTCATGTGCCCAATAGTTATTTGCAGGGTTGATAAATTCACTCCTGCTAAAGGATAATCTATATTGGAAGTGTTGCAGGTTTGTGCAGCAGAGGCTATTTTCTGTCGTCTCCATGGTGATTTGACATAGATGTTCACATGTGGGTAAAAACATTTCACTGGGATGGTATTCAGTGCTGGAATTTATTGCTAAATTTAGGCAGGACATTTTCACAGTTATCTGGCTGACACCGCAGTGTAGAGACCGCATCATGAATTGTGTTTGGCAGTGTTATGAGGAAAAAATCACATCAAGTATATTTTATATTATATCATTACAAGCGGATTTTTGGAAATTATTGTTGGATAAACCCTGACACTGCTTTGTAAATCAATTTAAATTGGGATGACACGTAATTTTATAACCGAGGTCATACCAAAATGATCAGAATGATTGTTCCACCTTTTGTCACTGTCATCACGGTGTGGAAATCTGATCTGCTATACTTGATTACTATGGCAACCTACCAAAGCCAGGGATTTAGGAGTATCGGTGCCAAACACTAGGCAAATTTCAATGTGAGCTTTAAAAAAAAGCCTATCAATCAGCTTTAGCCAGAAGTGAATAATAAATAAAATCAGTAAACATATTCAAAAATTCAAGTACATGCTTTATAGTTTACAAAACAAGACAAGAGCTGCATCCAAAATCGTATACTCTATTGAGAAGGTACTTATTTTGATTATTTTGAACCGCTAAAAAGTATGCACTATGTAGTATGAATGTGTTTAGTATGAATGTAATCCAGACGTACTACATTCGCCATTTTATCATTACCATGTGATCTACCAGCATCATTTACATCACTTCACTGCTATTCACAAATCCTCTCCCGTGGCCTCATGGGACTGTATAAGTGTCCATCATATGCAAACCTCAGAAACTCACCAGAAGTAGGACATCTGTGTACCTTTTGCCTATACTTTTTTATGAGCACTGTGAATTCAGACATACTTATTTTGTCACATACTGTTTTTCACCTACTAGTAGGGACGTATGCAATTTCCGATTATTACAAATCCCAATGTACAACGTGGATCTAATAAACTTGGGTATGTATGTAGACCATACAATGATGACACGTATTGAATCGTAGTCTACGACACAAGTTAGTAAGGAAGAATAAAACGTCATCAGCATGTGCTAGTGGTAAACAAATAGAGCAAGATTAAACTTACTTTGGCAACTGTGGTTTTTATGTGCGCTGAAAAAAGAAGAGGAAGCGAAAGAGGAAAATTTAGATGCAGTCATGGCTAGGGAAAAGAGGCCTACTTGGCAAGCCAATTTTGCAAATGGAGATGGTAAGTTTTAGCACCATGACACGTTGATCAATACGTCATTTCATGTTGCATTTTTATTGGCTAGTCAGAAGTAGGTCGTAGCTGTAGCAAACAGTGAGATGATCATGCTAAATTTCTGACACTGTCATATAATTATCACAGGCTATCTTTGACCTTGTCAACGGATGTCTTTGAACCTCTCTCACCGTACGACGGATGACCACCGTTTAGGAGTCATGAACACAGAAATCACCACCATTGGTTATCTTTCATTTGGGACGACAAAGTTGTACAATGTGTACTGGGCATACGACTTTTCTATGTGGATGAGGGCGCTGGAGGAGCTTTGTGTCAGATCTCAGAATGTCTGGTTGATTGCTGACATGCCTTGAGTGAGGACAGATGTTTGCTAATTGGAGTGATTAGGTCTTAATGAGGGGAAAGGTCCACCCACTGTCTTAGCCAATAACACGTTGCTCATGTCGGCTCAGCTGCTGGTAAGGAGCGCTTCAAAATCCCTCAGACAATCAACAAAAGAGATTAAAGAATCAAGATTCATTTTGGAATTTTGATTGCTCTCAATTTTCATGTTTTCAAACAGAAAACCTTTGGTAAAGTGTGAATTTGTATTTCAAATCAGTACACACAACACACTTGTCTGTACATGTACTGAATTCTTTGCATGCTTTCTACGATAATTAAAAGCATGTGCGTCCCTCTGTAGTATTGCCCACAACTTGCTTCTTTCTTGATCTAAGGGGGAAAAAACATGATGATTCTCACTGGCACTGCTTATGAAACTCAACCGGGCTTAATATTTAACGCTAATTGTGAATTTTTGTGGTCCTGTCTCCCTCTGAATGTCAGCTGATTTGGTGTCATCATGACCTGGGCTGAACAGTGGTGTGTTGTGTGTCTGATACACAGGGAGATGCTGAGTAACATGTCTGGGTTTCGGGGTGACTAACGGTTACTTCTGAAGCAGTTACGCAACTGTGAGTGTAAATGGAAGAATGACATTCTGATCCACCAAGAGGAAGTGGCTGTGAAACTACATAAGGGTCCATTTTTTGAAAAACAATCCTCCTTCCTCTAATTCTGAATCAGATCTGTCTGGATTTTGTTTTACACTTGTGTCCAGATAGAATCAGATTTAGCCACACAACTTCCATCTATAACATTCATTTCACTCTCACATGCTCTGCTGCTAAGGATTATGGGTATGCACTCTGGTCAGTTAGCAACAATATTTGTGTCTGGTTGATTTTGATAATTTCGACCATCTCACCTACACATCAATCAATCAACCAATAACCCATCCATCCATCCATCCATCCAAATTTGAGGTCATTATGTTTTTTTTTTCTATATTTTTTGTTCTGCAAGGAAGCTTTACATTGATCAATAGAGACAGTAATGAAATTTGTTATAAAAATATGCCAAATAAATGCAGTTCCTATGAAATTACTGTTCATTAAAACATTTTTTTTTAAATAATTTTATATTTTATTATATTATAGGAATTCCACAATATTTCTACATTACAATAACAGCACAACAGTTTTTAACATTGATAATAGTAAGAAATGTTTCTTGAGCAGCATATCATCATGTGACACTGAAGACTGAAGTATCTCCTACAACATTTAATGGCCCCTGCAGGAAAAAATAGGCTAAATCGTGCGCACACTTAACTATTTGTTCCCTTGATTTGCTATATCGTGCACACGATTTATAAATTGAGGGAACAAATTAGTAAATCGTCCGCACGATTTAGTAAATCGAGGGAATGAATTTGTAAATCGTGCACATGTGCGGGGCACTGTACATATGCAAGCAAATAATGTCCTTTATCATTGCATTTTGTTATCATTCATTTGGTGGTGGCAGATGGGTTTGAAATTAAATGAGAGTGAATAAATGATGGCAGAATTTTCTTTTTAAGTGAACTATTCCTTTAACTAAACATTGACACCTCACAAAGCACCAAAAGCCACTCACATCAGGCTGCTAAAGTGCTATAGTAACACATCGCATCTAACATTCACCTCCATTAATGCACCTCTGTGAAAAGTGAGTTTGTACTTCTATTTTTTCCAACAGCCTGTTTTAAATTCAAATTGAATTCACCACATTCTCAATAAACACCTTGTAATTAATTTCAATTCAAGCCGTACAGGTCCTTTCTTAAAGTCCATGCCGCTTGGGATAGGTGCTGATGGCAGAATTAGGCAGTGAGCATTACGATGTTCCCTGGGGCGCTGGGCCTGTCGCACTGATGTGAAAGCGCGGCGTGACGTGTGGACAAGATGCAGGCAGTTGGATGGCTGGAGGTCTGCTGTGGGGGTTATTCTGCATTGTTGTTGGCTTGGCCTACATGCTCAGCCAAGCATATTATCTTACTGCAGACACACATCTAACATCACTGATGCATCTCTCTGTGCATCATCTTTCTTCTCCGTCTCTTTTCACTCTCGTTCGAATCAAAGTCTCGTGATTAAGGATGCTGCCAACAGGCATTATAATGACGATCACGCTCTGGCTAATGCCATGTTGTTGCTGCATAATTTAAGCCTATTTTAAAAAGAAATGGCAGTATTGTGTCTATAGCTCTGCCCTGGTCTAAAACATGCATATTAAGTTCAGAAAAATGTTTTTTTTAACAATGGCACTGATGCATTTCTTCAGCCATCTGAAAAGTTAAAAAAACAACAACACATTAGCATCTTATTAATATTGGATGTATATCAGGACAGTCATCGTCTGCAACGAAATGTGGCCAAAAATATGACAATCACTTATTTGGCTGCATTTTACTCTAGTCTGTCTCTGTTCCTCACCACTCCATATGGACACACATTCAGGTTTCATGAATTGTTCATCATTGTTATGTACGCTGTACGAATTGTGCGCGTTACATATGGGTAAATGTGGGTAATCTTTTGGTGTGTGTGTGTGTGTGTTTCAGTTGTTCAGGTGAACATATATATATTTTTAAATCCTCTACTTCAGACACCTTCCTGTTTTGCATATAATTAAACATTTGTCAGTTTTAGAACTTCAGCTTTCATTTTTTGGGATGTGTAATTGTCAAAAGCATTAAAAGCATTTCTAACATTGGTTTTCCTGGTACTGAGCCGAGAGGTACAAGCCGCTGAAATTAATTTAATCTTAAAGTTCAAAAGGTCATAGAGCAGGTATTTAGCAACTCTAAAGCAGCTTTCAACAGGGTTTTGGTTTGATTGACAGGGTGTTAGCCAATCAGGATTGAGCAGAGTGACATTGATTGGATGTGTTACTAATAATTCTTGACAGCAAGAAAGATGATAAGTCTCTGCTGTTCTCAGACCTTCAATGATATTATAAATCTGTATAGAATCAGAAATAACACGCGGATTTCAACTTTGTTTTTTTTCTGCATCCATTTGCATTGATTATCTGCTTTCAAATAGCGACTTTTACAAATCTGTAAGGTAAGGACTTAAACCTTGTTCCACAATTAAATATAGAAAAAAATGTTTAATCAAAATAAAGATTAGTTCAGCTTTCTTAATTTTTATCCAACATTTAAATCAAAAGCTGACAAATTACTTATCTTTTTTTTTAATGGTGGATGAATAGAAGGAAATGCAAGATATGTTTGCAGATGTTTCGAAAATGTTGAACGCAAATGTTTCAACACAATCAAAAATGTGTTGTGTGTAGAGTGGGAAGGTTTTAGGTTTGATACCCAATGAAATATATATTTTTTGTATAAAAGTGTCTTCCAAATGCGTACATCAGTGTTGGAGAAAGTTATAAAAGTAATGCATTACAATATTGCGTTAATCCTTAAAAATTTAACTAATTGTGTTAGTTACGTTTTATGAAAAGTAATGCATCACTTTACTTTAGTGTTACTTTTTCTCATCAAAGCTGGGCTTGCTTGTTAGTCTTTTAATAACAATATTTTGGCAAATTTAATGGCGCTTTCACACCAAAAGTGAAATAAATAAGCCTCAGACTGAAGGAAATGCAAATTCACGCTATGGAGAGCAGAGCTCAAACAAACATTTCAGCTGCGCCACCATTCTGGATCGCAGAAGAAAGCTCAACATTCTTACTTCAGCAATAAAAAACAAATGTGATGTTTATCTAAAGTCATTTTTGCTTATTTGTATGATTGAATTGGATCATCGAACGTCAGCAGTAAAGATGCTTAATAAAGTGAGATGAAACTTAAAGTATATTTGTGTAATTTAACAATTAATTATTGCAGATTTTCTTAATATTCTTGAGTTTGCATTTGACTGTTTTTATTCATTTTGAGGAATACTGAATCTGTTTTTGTGCAAGTGCGATGAGTAAATGCATGTTCACATTTAGTCTTCAACTACAATGTTCACACAGCGCACACAACACCTCTGCACTTACTCCTGATTTCTTTCAACATGAGACAGAAAAGCTGTTAGTAAATAGAAAACAAAGTAACATGCATTACTTGTTTGAAAAAGTTATATATTTTGTTGTAAATTTTAAAGTAATGTAACTTTAGTTACTTAAAAAGTAATCTGATTACGTAACTCACGTTACTTGTAATGCGTTACCCCACACTGCATAATGTAAATAAATGTTCGTTTTATTGTGCACAATGTAGTTTGCTGTTGATTCTATTGCTTTGTAAATCTATATGTCATTCATAGTGAAATGTATTTAAACTTCTGTTATAACAGAGTTACAATAACAGAGTTTAGACATTATGAATAACAACGAATGTGAATCACATGGCCTTTTGGTCTCTGTGTTTATTCCACAGAATTATGGGATATGATGCACGTCAAAAGTCACAATGTCACAAAAACACAATATTTTCCTGCCTGTCATCAAAAGCTACTACAAAAGGACAGCTTGTCAAGTCAAGTCAAAGTTTAAAAAGCCTTGGAATTTTGGCCTATAATAAGCTTAAATACAAATCAGTTCTTTCAAAAATAATTTTTGGCACATATTACTTTGCTGTCGTGCTTTAAAGTTTAGGTTCACAATTACCAAAGACCTCATACAGATTCAGAGAAAGGATTATTTAATCAGATTTAAATGAGATTTAGAGTATTGTTTTAAGTCAAATGTTTTGTTCCCTTTTTTCCTAGCGTTCCTGGCAGATTTCCAGTGAAACAGCCTTCCAGATGTTACTTACACAACATATAAAGATGCAGATTGAAACATTTTTCATCAGGCGCTAGATATACTCGATTGCAGGGAACTATTTTTTATTTTTTTTATTTTCTAACAAAAAGGCATAATGCAATTTAAATCCAATCCTTAATGCCAGGTGGCCTGTGCAGCAATCCCAGAATCCTCTCTTTCTGGCTGCTGTTAGGATACAAGCTGTGATACTTTGTGGAATATATTATTTGTGTTTTTGGTCACTTTATAGAAAAAGTGTATTGCAGTACCAAAATAATGTTTGCCACATGTCTTTTAAACAGTATTTTAGTATTAATACAGCAATGACAATGGAAAGCATGAATGGAAAATATGTGGTAACATATCCCCTGAATTTTTAACTATGAAAACATTTTAAAAAGTACATAGCAAAAATAAAAATAAAAAACACTATAATAGACATAATTCAATAAAATGTTATTAAATAATATTCATATTAGTATTATTAGTTTGTGTAACTCTATTTGATCTGCAAATTATATATAGCAATAGATAATTGATATATAAGTTAACGTGCATTTTGAAAATACAAATAGCTGTGGAATAAAAGTACTTCCAGGGTCAAAGTTCAGACAAAGGAAGCAGGTGCTCAAATGTGCACATGGTGAGTTGATGTACATATTTCATTGGTTTCACTATTTAATGTTTGTGTGCAAGATTTTTTATACAAGATGCTATGGATGCTATTTTGGAAAATGTATCTTTAATGAATAGTTGACACTTATGACCCTTGCTTCTGTTGTCCTTTATAATGGCAAGATGTTAATAAACACCGAAACCAACTATTTCAAAACTTGAATCTGAATGCACATTTGAATTCAAACCAACGTTAAAGTCTGCCAAAACCTAAATTCATCTGATTGTTGAACACATTATTACATTTATTAAATGCTCAGATGCTGGGAAATCAATATGATTTCTCTAGTAATGAGATGACATCTGCAGTAATGCTGCATTGTGTGTGTGTGTGTGTGTGTGTGTGTGTGTGTGTGTGTGTGTGTGTGTGTGTGTGTGTGTGTGTGTGTGTGTGTGTGTGTGTGTGTGTGTGTGTGTGTGTGTGTGTGTTGTTTACTTCAGGAACTGTGAAGCCCATGGGGGAGGCTGAGAGGTGGGCAAACAGGAAGTGACACGATTGTGTGCGTGTGCTGTGCCTGTGTGGACTGACCCTAATCATAACGGACAGTTTTCGCTTATATAAGTGGCTCAAAACAGTCAGCAGGCCTGAAGACCATCCTGAAGCAACATATGTGACTTTATAAGTGAATATGTGCACATGCATGTATGCATCAATGTCCACTTTCTTTAATGTAAAAACACAAGTGCCTCCCGCTCTGCTTATGCAAGCAACACTGGCTTTCCTAATGTTTTGATAAACACATTATTCACACCGTCTCAATTTCTTCTCATCTCTCTACTTAACAGCACCTCAAAAAGCATCTCGCAGTTAAAGTGCTGATCTAGAATCAGATTTTTCCCCTTTCCTGGCACAATCTCAGTGAAATAAACAGATTCTGGCTCAGCACTCCTACACATCTGTCTATTCAAGGCAAAATAAACATATGAAGAATAATGCTGAGGATGAGAGGACGTAAGCACAACCGCCTGCTTTATCAGTGGTGAAAACGCACACACGCAAGCAAGCAGGAGGATGAGGATTTGCTGTGGTATTTACTGAATGCTCAGGTTAACTCTTTTCATTGGTGGATAAGTGAGTGTACTGTCCCGTATGTATTGGTGGTTTGCTGCTGATGGTGGCTTTGCATTGAGAGCAGATCTGCCCGCTGGCTTCAGCGTTTTACACACACCGTTTCATAGCGGACAAACTAAAGTCACACACCTGAACCCGGCATGAAGTGTCAACCATACAATCTCATAAACAGCAACTTAGCAGTATTGTTAAAGCTCTAATGCCTAAATAAAGTGAGGGGAATGTATAATTGGACTCTGTATTGTGTAGCAGTTGCTTTAACAGGATGTCGTTTACAGAATGATGTTGAGTTCTCTTTAATATCTACATTTTTTTGCAGTGATATCCACTGTTCAAAAGTTTGGGTTCAGTATGTTTTTTTTTTTAAAGAAATGCATCATTTTATTCCACAGGAATATACCGATCAAAAGTGACAATAAATAAATTTCAAAATGGTACAAAGGATTTCTATTTCAAATAAATGCTGTTCTTTTCTAATTATTATCTTTATTCAGCAAATCAGCATATTAGAATGATTTCTGAAGGATCATGTGACACTGAAGACTGGAGTAATGATGCTGAAAATTCAGCTTTGCCATCACCTAATACATTATATATAAGAATAAATTGCATTTTAAAAATGTATTAAAATTGAAAAAAGTTATTTTAAATTGTAATAATATTTCACAATATTACTGTTTTTTCAGAAGCATTAAAAAAAAATTACCGACTCCAAACTTTTAAGAGCAGATGGTGACATTTTAGATCTCTTGCTTTTCCGCTTTTCCTTTTCTTTATCCCAGTGTGTGTCACTGTCCTTTGCCATTTATAAATATGATGACTTCTGTCTTTGTTTTGTGGCCACATGGGATTTATTTTAGTATCATTTTATTTTGATGGTCAACTTTAGACATTCTACTAACTATAAGTAACCATAGATGTCAACTAACTCTCATTATAGTAGCAGACTGCTAAGTTACTTATAGTTAGTAGACTAGTCTAAAGTGGACCATCAAAATTAAGTGTAACCTATATTAGTTATATTTAATCATTCATTTTATAGCTCTATACTCGTACAGTACCTCCTGGTAAGCCTTATGTATACTTGTTTATTTTTTTTTATTAAAGTAGTTGAAGCTAATATTTCAATTAATCATAACTGAGAACTCCATGAAATGCAACCACTGAGTAATAAGATTTTCCTTTGCCATTTCACTGAAATGTTATAAAAACAATGTGTCATCCTTGAGTTTCCCAGTTTATCCTTTAGTCTGAATGAGTAAAAAATATGAGTAAGGGGAAAAAGGGACAAGACTGATGTTGAGCGAATCTCTGTAATAGTCCAGGGTTATTGAAAGAGCTGATATTACATCAGTTAGTTCAGTTGTGGGTCTCTCGTATGTGATCATTGTGGCTTTCTTAGATCTTTTCGCAATATAGTGCATTTCCAGTGCGAGGGTGAGGATTTACAGAAAGCTGCTCATCATTCTCCTTTAACAAGCTTTCTGCCATGCAGCCCTGAGACTAAACCCTACGCCCTGACTCAACCAATCTAACAACAAAATCAATGCATGTTTATGTGTGAGTAAACATTTTCATTAAACTCAAGTGCCACTTAAACGCACAGTAGACTCAGTCTTTAGGGATGATAATGAATGTTTCCAGCCATACTCACTTCCTGTGTGCAGTTTAAATGGGAAGCACATGTAAAACGCTTCCACTGATGATTTACATGATGTAAATGGGGTCATATCATTTTGTTTTTAAATCATTTTATTTTTTCCACCTCAGATCCATTTATGAAGTTAGTCAAGAACTAGTCTTGCATCAAAAACAGTCAGCATTTATTTGTTTTTCTTTTCTACTGTATTTTTAAAACTTGCCTTGCAAACACCCTCTTTCGTGTGAAATGAGTAACAATGCATAGGTATAGGTTGTGGGTTGTCTGTCTGGTCCAATTTAGTTGGCGGTGCCCATGCTTCAGTAACAAGCTCTTTTCAAAGCCTGCATTACATTCATAAGGCACAGATTCATAAGGCAATCTGCACAGAAACATTGTTAAGATAAAGGATTGTAGCAAGGTTAGATGTTATGGGAAGAAGGAGGCGGGAACAGGCGAACAATCAATAGATTTTAATAAATAAATAAACAAATACAAAACGAAAATAAAGGCAGCAGTTCTTCACGGACAACTACTGCCACATGAAACAAAATATGTAATAAAATCCAGGCCTGTCCCCTCTCTCCTTCACCGCTGTCGTTCCTCCGAGAGATACGAGACCGGTGCGTCGCGCACACTGTAAACCCTAACGCTCAAAAAAATTAATTGGTTTGAGTAGGACAAACTTAAATTAAACTAATTAGTTCAGTCAAAATAACTTTTATGAGTATTTAGCACTTTTTTTTTCTTTCAAGTTCACAGAATGGATATATTTTAAGTAAACTGAACTGTTTCATTGTTTTGAGTTTTATGAAATTATTTCTTTTAATTTAGTCAAACTTAAGTTTAACTGAAACGGCTGGGATGTCTATTTCCCAGCATGCTTTGCCGATGGCATTCGAAAAGGAGAGTAAATGCTAAAATTAAGTGTAATATAATGTTGTTGTTTTTTGTGCAAGATTAATGTTAACTGGGTGATTTAGTAATGATTAATGTTTTGTTATGCTAATTTAGAAGAATTTATGTTAAATTTGGTTTTAGGATAGTTACCATCATGCGGACAAGTGGAGCATGCAGCTTGATTTGAGAGCAAATAAAATCTATGTATTGCTGCAAATGCAACTGTATAACATACTATTATTGATAACATGTTAACAATTAGTATGTTAGCAAATTAGCTTGTTAAAGCTAGCTAAGTTTACTAATAGTTAGATTAATTATCACATTGAGATTACATGAAATTTCAAGTAAAATTTATGAATTAGTATACTCAAACATTTGAAGTGAAGAACAATTAAAATGTATACTTAATCTTTGAATATTCAGGTTCACAGTGCAGGGTCGCTCACCGGCCTCACGCCATTCTCCCACGGCCCTCGGCCTCCTCCTGCTCGCCACAAGGATCCTATGTCGGCTTCTTGCTTCTAAAACACTCAAGAGCAACACAATAAATGGTTGTTTTGCCATATCTTACTCCGATTGTTAAATAGCAGCTGAAAAATAGTACTGTCTTATGTTTTTTAGGGATAATAATGGTAACTATTCAACTTTCTCTTTAATACCCGATACCAGATTATACATTGCTGCTTGTCAAGTCTTTGCTGTTTAGTTTAAACTGATGTTCATTTTATGGACGAAGTAAGTAGGCCTACTACATCAAACTGCTTAATTTCAGAAGAATATTTAAACATGATCTTTCATGATATGATGATGCCTTTAAATTTAATTTAGCAGCAGTTGTTCAGTCAGTATTGATGCTGAGGACCCTGTATTGTTATTTCTTTCAGAAAATAGTCTATTCTTGTCTCACGCTAGCTGTTGTTGCACGGATTTTTTTGAAAAAGAGCAAAGAGATGTTCATGGAAAATGTAGGCCGCATAAAAATGTGTAAGCAGAACTGGAGCAGCACAAATGAAAATAAACACAACAGAACTTTTAATTAGCAAGTGAAAATACATTTACTGTTCACGCATGCAGAAAAAGGGTCGACAGAACTCCTAAGGGATGTTCTTCTCTTTCTCTTGCAATCCATGTCATTCTCTCTCGTTCTCTCTCACTCGGCATCCTTCGTCATAATCTAATTTTCTCTCTCTTTTAGAGGCTTTGTTTCAGGCCCTTTTTTATTAGGCTACTTTGCTAAGAATTTTTAGTAATTTGTCTTTTAATAAAATAAAATAAAATAAAGGCAATTGTTTGCAAGATTTTTTTGTTGTCATTGATGTTGATTGTGGAAAACATATGCCCACCTGTGGCGACATTAATGCAAAATATGTTTGGACGTTTCGCGACACTTTCATTTGGTTGTTTTCCGTATTGTGTTCAGACATTAATTTGAGTTCAAAAGCCTGGTTATATAGTGTTTAAGCAATCAAGAAAAACTGTAAATTGCTAAAACGTCAAGATGGTAGAGCTTAGAGATGACGGTGTGGAGTATGGTGCAATCGCTTATTGTTTTATGACAAAAAACAAGCCAGATTCAGTGAGGTTTCTGCTTCACTACTGCAAAGTCACGGCGTTTAAGAGAAGATAAACTTAGGGCATACGGTCCAGACTCCCCTCTGGATTTTATTCAGATAAATACAGGTTTGCGCTGCCAGTGGGGGAAGCACAGGCCGGCATGACCCCACCCTCTAACTACAGCCTTGAGGTCTGTGTGTGTTAAAAATACCTCACAGTGACCCAAGCACAAGAGTGATCCCGTCTGCCAAACACCGTCTTATTCTCTTCTTCACTTTAGTTTGTCTACCATAGGATGTATTTCTTATAATATTAATGAATACTATAATATCAATTGAAATATATAGCACTTTTTATTGAATGCAAATCAAAGTGCTTTGCAGATCAGAATAATTAAAACATGTAGATGAGGAAAACAAAGAAACAAGAATAATATTTTAATTTAAAAAAATATGTTGAATAGTCTATTAATTTATTTTTCATTATGACATTATTTTTCATGACAATTAAGCATCTTTCCCTCTGAATTGTCATTACTGTAATTCGTCTGGATGATTTTGTTTTTTTTGAATAATTCCCATCATATTCAATGCTTAATTCTTATTCTCATAAAAATTACTACAGGACAGTGTGTGTATATGGGGTGAATTCAGTTCAATTGGGACACTTTTCCCCAGTCATCTCAATGGTAAAAATTGTCCCAATATATGGGGTCAGTAAAATATAATATAATATAATATAATTTTAATAAATGTATTTTTTTTAATGAATACGTTTATTCAGCAAGGATGCATTAAATTGATCAAAGTGGCAGTAAAGATATTTATAAGGTTACAAAAGATTTCTATTTAAAATAAATGCTTTTCAACTTTATGAATGCTGAATAAAATTATGGTATCATGAAAAAATATTAAGCAGCACAACTTTTTTTCAACATTGATAATAATAAGAAATGTTTCTTGAGCAGCAAATCAGCATATTATAATGATTTCTGAAGGATCATGTGACACTTCATGTGAAAATTCAGCTTTGCCAAAACGGGAATTACTATTTAAATAATATATTATTTTATATATATATAATATACTTATATATTTATAATATGCTTAATATAGCCTACTTATTTCCTACTTCTGTTTTTGTGGTAAAATCTGGCCAGACATGTTCTCGACAGATTTTTCGAAATTTAAGGGTTTGTACATCAATATATCATTGTATGACCCAAAATAAGTAAAAGATAAGGTTATGACTTGAGCACTTCAATTACAGCCTCAAATGCTTCATATGAAACAGTTCTCTGTTGTGAATGTCAACAGGGCTTATAGAAATGTACAGCTATACACTGTGGGCAAACAGAGGGAGTGTCTGCGATAACAGGGCGTTGACGTCAGCTGGGTCGTATCTGGAAGCAGTTTGGCAGCTTAAAGCAAAGAGCACACACTGCACTGCTACACACGGACGCACGCACGCACGCAGACAGACAGCAGCGACGGCCTGAACTGTCCTTTTGTGTGCTGCTTCATGAAGGATGGGGCTCATCTGTGTATGGGTGGGTGTAGGGCCTGTTGGGATGGGGGTGAGTGAATGGATGCAGTGGGAAACACACAGCCTGTGTTGTGTTTTTGCGTGAAGGCATCTTTGTATGAAATATGCAGCACATTATGTGTGTGTGTGTGTGTGTGTGGTTTTGGGGGGGTTGGATGAGGCTGGTAGCATTTAGCATGATAATGGCACACACTTTGAATTGAACGTCATGTGAATAATCAAGTGTTCTGATGTTCGCAATCATAACACATTCCTGAATGTTTATGAGGAACTGGCTGTCTTCAATTACTTGCGACACCATTTAAATACAAGAAAACGATTTTACGTCATATTATCCAGAAAAACAGTTTCATTTCACCAGTTCAAATCTTATTTCACCCCTAGATGTTTTATATATTATCAGATGGCTGATTTAGCTTTTTTTTTTATTTATTTTTTTATTTCACAATTATCACTTTATGTAGCTGTGTGTGTGTGTGTGTGTGTGTGTGTGTGTGTGTGTACATATAAATGCTATATATATAGCGCACGCACACACATATGTAGGCTAAACTAGACGTCAGAGGGATGATAGGGAAATAGGGAATGAAGAAAATTAAAAACCATTGATTAGAATAAATGAATGCTGTCATCTAGTGGTAGAAATACAACAACGCATCTCAACCTACTGCTGCTAATGTAATATAATGCGATGATATATTATTAGTTTATTAGAATTTCAATCTTATTTTATAAATGTCTGTTATTTATAGTTATTTCATTAGTTTTCATTGTTCTTATTTTTGGGCAAAGGGTAGGCCACGTGGCAAAAACACGTACAGTAGCCAAGCTATCCCTACACAGATGTTTAGATTGCAGATAATTCGAGTAAAAGTCCTCTCGTCTTTTCCAGCTAATGTTTACGAGCTGTAAAAATGCTGTAGCCTACATTCATCGATCCAAAACAAAAAGTAGTGCAGTGTGTACCGGTATCCGACAGAGGGCGACATTACTCTGTGTGCATCCTATGGGGTGAACTGTTGGCACAGAACTTGCATTGAAATGGAAAAACACAAACAGGCGGACAGTACAGTGAGAGTGAATCAATTATTTATCAGTTAACTATTTTTAGTCAAGCCGTCTTTTGACATCTGAATTAGTGCACATAATGGGTGTGATGTCATTCAAACAGGGTCAGGAGCTTTAATAGTGAGTAGAAGTCAACTGCTAAAATTAGCAGGAGAGATTTCAGTCACATCTGGACATCTCTCTCTCTCTCTCTCTCTCTCTCTCTCTCTCTCTCTCCCTCCCTCTCAATAAATGACTTCCAGTCTTGCCTGAGAACTAGGAGCCTCACTCCCTCACACATGAAAGGCTGTGAGATTGTGTTTGTTTGATGAAAGGGTTGTGTGTGTGTGTGTGTGTGTGTGTGTGTGTGTGTGTGTGTGTGTGTGTGTGTGTGTGTGTGTGTGTGTGTAGTAATTACAGCTATTCTCCAGAGCTGATAGTCATAGGCCGCCACAGACATGGTCACACCCCTTCCTGTCTGAGAGAGGCGATCCATGACTCCTGCTGCTAATACAACCTGAAGACTCACATCTGCCTCAACATCACACAGTTTGGACTGACTATTCTACTGTAAATGTCACAGTTAATACTCCACCTCATCAGTCTCAAAGGATATTAATATAATTAGTTTTTTTATTGATTGAACATGCTAAAACATTTAGAAAAACAACTGAAGGTTTTGTATCAAAAATATTTTTTGATTATTTGATTGACGTATTGATTGATGTTCGATTGATTTTTGGATGCAGTCTCTTTCCATTTCTTCTTTTCATATCACTTAATGTGAGTCAACACCAACAGATACAACATTTATAAATATAGGCTAGACAAATGTATATTTGCTATAATGAATATTGTGCACAGCAACTGTTGTAAATAAAACAGATAATAGGAGAATGTATTTCAAATTTTTGTTTTTCATGTTACTTCCCGTTTGTTGTAATTATTAGTGAAGTTTATTAGCAATTTCTGAGTGAAATTGTTTCAAAGGAAATCGTTCTTATATACATCACACACACACACACACACACACACACACACACACACACACACACACACACACACACACACACACACACACACACACACACACACACACACACACACACACACACACACACACACAAACACGCAGGCAAAATTCGGGTAAATTGAGTCACTATTTATCATAGTTTATCAAGTCTCCATTTTAAAAATTCACAGCAAGCAAGTTAAACCCAAACAATTTCAACATTAGCATACAAAAATTATCTGTTTTTTTTTTGTTCAGCCTAGCCTACAAACATAGCTTATCAGTTTGATTATATTTACAGAACTAAAAGGATAGATGTGTAAAATAGAAAATAGTGTAGATAAGTAATAAAACAGATGAGGTGTGTAAAATCTCGTTTTATTTAACAGCTGCATGAATCTACCTCAGCCAGCACTGCTTGTCTGCGTCTGGGCGTTTCGCGCATGCGCACTCATCTTTCTACTTTTTTTTCCAGGCCAGTGCGGCAGGCGGACTCTGTGCAGGGAGAAGAAGAGAATTTAAGGACAGTTACAAAAGTTAAAGAAGAGGAGAAATCATGACACAAAACAGTGAACTCATCGACCGCCTCTCCTAGCCATTAAACGTGACATCCCTCATCATGGCGCATGTGTCACCTATGAAATATTGATTTTTGTCATCTAACGTTACACCAACTTGAGGATATAATGCCGGGAAACGGATGAGAACTACTGCAGACGCTTGGAATCGCATGTTGGAAATTTAATCCGGCGCTGGGGGATGCAGTTGGGATTGTTTATGTATATATAATCAATATATGAGAGGAGGATTATTGGACTGCACGAGTGATTGGGCCGATCCGTTATATTTCTCATCATATTTGAGCATGGGAATGTGATCTCATAGTCCCGTGGGACGTGATGCAGCCACGCGTAGATGTCAAGATGGGTGATGCCGCAGAGATCAAGGAGAGCGAGAGGACGTTCATCGTGCCGACCATCAAATCTGTGGATCACTATGATTTCACAAGGGCCAAGATATCATGCAGTTTGACGTGGCTCATCGCCAAAGCCTTTGGATCTGGTAGGTGGCGCTTGAAGGTTTGAAAATCAATATTTTTAGTGCTGGACGAAGTTGTCCGGTCAATAACCGCAATACTGTATCTTAATTGCTTAGATACACTGGTTTTTAAATTGGGGGTCCCGGACCCCTCGTGGGTCGCAAGAGTGCTCTTTACAGGGGGGGCGGAATCAAAATAATGAAATATTATATTTAAATAGATTAAAGTAATTAACTAGGCTATATTAATATGTATAAAAAATTATGTGTAAATAAATACATTATTATAATGAGTATCATGTAACTTACAATTAACTAAACATTTTATAAATAATAGCCCATTTTAGATATTTATAGTATTAATTTTTCACAGTATAAATACTATATAGATGTCTTTTAAATGTTTAGGATGGGTCCCTTGCACAAGGATAATTATATTTAGAAGTCAGTAGCCTAGCATTTAAAAGGTTGAAATCTCCAGGTTTAATATACCCTTTCAGTAATTGCTTTGTCTTTCCTAACTATGTTACTGTTAACATTTATCTGTAAAGCCTGTTTAATGCCAGTTTCCACATTGTGACAACTTGCCCCGTAGCTAGTATGTCAACATGCCTCGCTATTGCTCACCATATTCAGTCAAACGTCTTTTTACCTGCTTGGCAATAACAGCAGACATGCCTTTTGTTGGCAAATCTCTGAAGTATGTCTATATCGAAATTGACTTTAAAAATAAACCTACCATGAGAAATGTTGACTGGAGTAAAGAAGTGACAACATACCCCGGTCTTCCCTATAATTTTTCACTGAAGGGCATATTTAAAAATGTATCGACACGAGCGTTTTATGGAGCGATTTTGTTAATGGGTAACACAATTTTGAAGAGAGAATAAATTAACTAATTTGCATAAACACTGTTGTTCTCGTAGGAGTCATATAAACAAGATTAAAAGTTTTCACAGACAAGGTTCAGCTATAGTCCCAGACTAAACTGCATGTATAAACTGTTTTAACTGAAAACAACTTGTACTGGCATCTTAAAATATGTCATTGCCATTGATTTGTCTCGAAATGCACACCATTAGCCTAATGTTTTTTTTCTAAGGCACTTTAAAAAAAATACTTAAATGTCCTGATTGAACTAATGCCTAATCCTGGCTTAATCTAAGCCATGTCTGTGAAACCAGGCCAGAATCTGTCATTTTAAGGCATTTTGAGTGCACATGTGTCTCATGAAAAGTATACATAGTTTAAAAATAGTGAATTTGACAAAAATCTACATGGTGGTAACTACTTCCAAGTCTGCAGAAATCATTAGCCTAGATCCCTGCATAGACTCATGAAAGGCCACAGGCTGGCTTATGGCTCTGTGTCCGTCTCCACAGTCCGTAATAAATGCTCAAAACAGATTCCCCGCTTCTGCACACTGTAATAGGATTGAAATTTTCCAAAATAATTCCCTATGGGGGATGCTGGAATAAACATAAACACAGACAATCAAACTTGCATGGACATAAAGCAATGTGGCTTTTATTGCTAGAGCGCCCACAACTGAGACGCCTGTGGAGTGCAATGCATCAGGGCCAAGATGAAGACTACTGACAGAATTGTGTGTGTTTGTGTGTTTGTGTTTGTGTAAAAAGCTTTTTTGCTGGTGTACATGGACTCTAATGAGGTTGATAAAGCATGGATTTACTCTGATCTCTATTGCAGATGTCTCTGAATCCCCTATATTAGTGCTGACAGTGACATGAACAAAAACTCCTCTGGTACCATCGTTTTTGGTCATAGCAGCCCTTGTGAAAAAGAAGTGTGCTTTAGTATACTTCGAATCTTAAAAGGCCATCTCCCTCCTGAACAGTTAAATGCCTCCCAAGACCAATCTTAGTGCAATACTCCCACACTATCTTGTTAATTCACTTTTATTTACTATCCATAATACTGTTAACCGTATGTTCATATCTGTAAATATGCCTATTCTGTGTCTTTGTACTTTTCATATTTGTATTCTTTAATTTTATTTTTACAGGACTCCAGACTAACTTTTCCACTGATGCCATCAACATTCTCAGTTGGTCGCATCAGCACATGATTTGGTGCCCCAATTATTTTTTTAATACAACATGGTATTAATTAATGCATGCTGATGAATAGTTGTCTTTATCTGCATACCTTAGTTTTGCACTGATGTAAAAAGACTGACAGTGACACGAGACCTCATGTTGGCAAAATGTTTTAAACTTTTAACAATCAAATGAAAACCATAAAAAACGATCAAAAACTATTAAATAAACACCATGTAGGCTGTGCGAGAGTCGCAGCACAGATCAGCATCAGGAGTCAGGTTTAATATAGCCTATCATGAGAGTGAGGAGCTGAATGACGATGGCGGAAGATTTGGTTTCAAAGCGAAATGTAAAAGCGCTTATTTAAGCGATTTTGCTGATTCGAGAGTTTTCAGTTCATTCCTGGAAACTCAACTTCCATAGGTATTAATTGAAAACGCTCGCATTTTACTTTGCTTTTGAATTAGTGAATTAAAAGCGAGGTGCACAAGAGGGAAAAACCCAAACAGGACTAACCACGGGAACATAGCTGATTTGCCGTAGTTGATAATACGTGACAGATTAGATAAGTCCCTAATGCAAGTGTAGGTAGGCAGACACCGATTGAGTGTGCGACTATGCACTCGCACAAATGCAAACATGTCAAATTTTAACTGCACATTCTCAAAAAATGGTCGCAGTCTGGAGCCCTGTTTTATGTGTCTTGTTGTTGTATTTATATTTGTGCACTGGAAGCTTCCTTTACCAAGAAAAATTATCTGTGTGCAAACACACTTGGCAGTTGGCAACAATGCTCTTTCTGATTCTGAAAAGTATATTTTTGATTAATCTATTTCATTATATAATTTATATTATATCATGGTCTGTCTGAATACTCAATTTAGATTGGCTGGAAGGTATGCATTAAAACTGTTTAAGGCACTGGTAGTTCCAGTCAGTTTAATCAAATAAATGTAATCTTACAGCACTACTCTATCTCTGTCTAAATTAAAGGTGGCAGAATGTTAGATTTACCGAGCCTTAACTGACGAAATAACCATCATTTTGACCCTTCAAGTGAAATATTGCACTGCAAACATCAGTAGCAGCTTTAACTTGTCAATGCTAGTAAATGACCATGGTATAAGCGGGATAATCCACGACTAACAGTGCATTAAACGATTTCTGCTTCACGTTGGGTGTTTCTTTTTCCTCCACAGTGTGCATTTAAAATTGGTTAATGCACAGCTAGCCTTGGATTATCCCTTACTGAAATAAGTAATACTTAGAATTTCGTAGCTATTTTTCTTAACACACTTAAGTACACTTTTCAAAGAGTGCACTTTGTAATAATTTAAAATGAAAATTTTTAATTGAAAGTAAATTTATGATATAATAATCATTTGTCACGCTTTAAAGAAGTACACTTATTAGTGTACTAGTTGATGTACATACTAAAGCACATGCACTTGATTAGAATTTTAACTGATTTTGTTACTCAGTTTTACATTGAAATTAAATATACTTTAAATTTACTAAATTGTGACATACAATTAATTTCAAATGTGTAATTGCAAATATATTTAATACAATTTTTAGTAGAAATGATAAAGTATACTTTAGTTGCCGTGAATGCTTGTCAGTATATTCAACAGTAACCATATTTAGTAACCAAGACAATAGAAGTAATTTAAAATTAAATAAATTAAGTGGGTCAAAAAAAGCACTAATTGCATACAGTTTTTCATAATTGTTAAAACACTTAACCCCATTCTCTGAACTAAATTCTCACTAGCCTAAACCAATCTGACGAATAAATCACTCTTTCTGCAAAACCTTAAACAAGTTTAGGCAGTACACACTATTAGCAAATCTCACATTCTCACACACAGATTTCACACTGATACATTTGTGTCGCAAAACACTAAACACAAGAGGCAAAAGTTCAACACAACTAACAACAATTTCATCGTTTACACACAACGTTTCAAAATTGTTCACACCTGGTTTCTAATGATGTGATCATACCAACTGTAAAAAAACAAAAGCCTATCCAGATCCAGAGTTGGTATCAACTGAATGTTGATACCAACTATAGATGGAAACAGTCTGAGAGGGAGAAGAGGAAGATATAAGAGGTGGTGGGCCAGGAGGAAGAGGATGAGAAAGAGCAAGGTGTAAAGAGTGTTATCAGGGCTGGATCTGTCAGACTAGAGGGTTTTTCTCTCTGCCTGGCAAGAGACAACATTGCCTGTGATGTGGACAAAGTCCTCAGGCCAGAGCCAGCAGGAAGACATGATGCTGAAGCAGAATCAATCTCTCATTGACCTTGATTTTGTAGTTGAACAACTTACAACTTAGTATTTGAGTGCAAATGCTTTTCATTTAGAGTTTTATTTGACCTTTTTGGCTTTTGCAGTTTGCAGTAGTGTCTAATGAATGATCTGTTGTGCTTATATATTATTGACTCATGTGTGCATGATCTGTTTGATTTTGAGTACAGGTGAAATGGTTTTGAAGCGATTGTTTGACTCTGTCAGAAGAGTCAAGAGTTTTATGAGTTAGTTTGAAAATTTGGATTTGTGTTTAATGTTGTGAGAAAATGGGTGAAGGTTTCAAAAAATGTGATATATATCAATTGTGAAAAACTGTAATAGTAATAAAATTTATGGGGGTTGTGGGCTGTGAAAATAACGTATTTACCTATATATGCCATGTAGGCTAAATACCAAGAGTACCATGGTACTGTTTTTGTAAGTGTGATAACATCTCCCCATCAGTCACTGTTCTTCACAGCAGAATGAAACTGCTGATCAGCATGAGAAACAAACACGAGCCCCACCATTGCAAGGCATCCTTAGATTGAGAGTCTGGTGGATGTCTGTTTATTCAGATACTTTGCTCAGAAATGAAAAATAAACAAGGTCACAAACAGATGTTTTGAGTGCCTGTAGGCCTTCGTGGCTGTGTTGTCCATGTTGTGCTGTCTTTACCCCCAGCCTTACATCTGTGGCATACTGCACATACCACGACAGAGAGCGTTCGTTCCTGTTACATCACTGAAGCCTGAGGGGTGCTGGGAGTGTGTGATGTTCACATGTGACTCTGTGCACTGTTATTCTCGCTGGAAACTCTAACACACTGTATGTAACGTCGATGTTACATATATGAGAAATCAATAGCGCTGAATGTGCTTCTTAAGATGATTGTGTCAGCAGATTTTTAGATGAGACTGATTAAATGAATGTTTTCCTAAGTTATGAGAAATGTATATATCGCAACTGGCAAGTCTGCCACTAGAAATATTAAAGAAATGTTGTCATCAATAACTCACCATGCCCTGAATGACTTATTTTTTTCCACAAAAGTCGACACTTTTGAATATTCTGGCTGTTCTTTTTTCTTTCCTCTGTTTTTTTACTAGCCTATAATAAAAGTAAATAAGGGAGTAAGGTGTGAGAAACATGCCCAAATGTATGCCCAGCTCTCCTTTCTGTGTTCAGGAGAGTTTAGAAGAGAAGTAGCATTGCCTGATTTGTAAAGTGTTGTTTTGAATCCGATATGTTTAATAAATTATTATTTAATCCTGCTCAAGATATCGGTCTAGTGATTCATTTACAAATTGAACCAGTTCTTCAGTTTAAACTAGTTGAGAACAACTGAAGGGGAAGATTATCAGTGAATTTTGACTTTAATTTTGGTCTCTTTTTTTATTTGATAACACTATAAGTATTACATGTCGTTTTTATGATTCATTTAAAATGCTTTTAATGTCTTTTTGAAGAAAGTAAACATTGAAGGGTTTGGAATTAAATCTTGAGTAAATCAGAATTTTCATTTTTGGCCGAACTATTCCTTTAACATACAAGTTGTTCATAGAACATGTCAGTCAATATGTTTGGAATGATTATTATAAGCATATGCCTAGAATATCTTTAAAATCCTAATGTATATTATCTGGAGTAAAAACATTTTTAATTAACCTTCAGATTATAATTTCATAAATGAACTGAGTTATGTTTTCTTACTGTAACATTTCAACAAAGGCACAGAGTTGGAGGTTTGAAAGGCTTTTGTGGGTCGTGGTGACTTGCTGCCTCAGGCTTTTCTCTCTCTGACCCCTCGCTTCCTCCCTGTGTTTGTCATGCCTTCGAGAGCCGCTTCCTGCCTCTGTCTGAGTTGGGATGAAACGCAGGGGAAAAACTTTTCCATAATCAGGCAGCTCTTTATGAGCATGTTCAGGAAAAACTGTGATCTTTACAGAAGGAGTGTGTGTGTGTTTTATGTTTTTGGCTCTGAATTAGTGAAGACTGGCAGGGAAAGGGTTTCCATTAACGTAGAAGCTTTTCATAAAGGTTAGGGGGAATGATTTTAAGAGTTTTCTGATGCCACTGTAAATATTGAAAACCCAATGACCGTTGCCAGCAGTTTTAAGTTAATGTTAATGGAGGGAATAAGGGATGGATAATGATGGTCAGCTAGTCATTCAGCAACTGGTAACACTTTACAATAAGGTTCATTTGTTAACAAACATGAACTAACAATGAGCAATACATATAGAGTATTAGAGTATTAATCTTTGTTAATGTTATTAATACAAATACAGCTATTCATTGTTTTTTAATGTTAGTTCACAGTTAACAAATACAACCTTTGATTTTAATAATGTTTTAGTAAATGTTGAAATTAATATGAATTAAGTTTAATAAATGCTGTAAAAGTATTGTTCATTCTTTGTTCATGTTAACTAAGGTAGTTAACTAATGTTAACTAATGAACCTTATTGTAAAGTGTTACCCAACAACGAAATGGATCATTAGTGTGAAAGATAAAAAATAATTTTATTTTTATATTTTAAAAAATGCATCTTATGTAAACGCCCCATAAGAAACTTGACCAATTTAGTTATTTTACATTTATTTGCAAACGCTATATGCTTTTACGGGCTTGTAGTGCCTGGTTAAACTGGATGGCAGGTGCTTAAGGTACAGTTCAAACGTAGTACAGCTGTTTAGGGAATTCATACTTAAGACACCTGTAAAAATAACTTATGCCCATTGCCCGGAACACATTGTACGATTTTGGGATGTCCCACGCAGACAAAAGATAGTGGTATTTTCTATGGATGTGGTGGCTCCTAAACGATGGTCCTATGTCGTACAGTGAAAGAGGTTCAAAGACGGCCGTTGTCACAATCTTGTGTCCCAAGATAGCCTGTGATAATTTTCTGACAGTGTCAGAAATTTAGTATGATCATCTCACTATTTGTTTACTGCTACGATCACACAGTCTGTATCAGGCATTAAACACGAATACAATAATGCATGTTTTTAAGAACATCTAACAGAAACTGTACTGCGCCTTTAAGACACTTTTCCTGCTGCTGAAAAAGAAAATCTACAAGGACACAGACTGAGCTGATTAATAGACATTATTATATATCTATCTATTTATTTTAATCTTAAAAGTTTTTTTCATCATTTTGTTATTTGTAATGTTTATTTTTAAACAGGAACAGTACTGCACCTTTAAGACAGTTTTCCTGCTAAGGCAGATTTCCTGCTGCTGAAAAAGAAAAAGAACACGCATACACAAAGACATACTGAAAGGAAATGACCCGGAAAGAGCAGGAATCTACATTGCCTGTAGTCTGACTCACACTGAAGCATTATGGGATGCCAGGAATTTCCTTGGCCTTCTAGACTCAGATATTTGCAGTCGCACTTCAGCGTCAGAAACAGAGCTGAATTGTCAGTCTGTTTGCAGATGTTGTTAATTTCTGTTTACGTGCATAACAACTGATTTATTTTTGTGGGCAAGTGCTCTTGACTCATTTTTGCTGGCCTGTACCTGGGTATTTACGTTTGTGTGTGTGTCATTGTGTCGCCCAGTGATTACAGTCTTTGTGTGTGACTGAATTCATGCATGCCTGTACCTGTCTGTTTTTTCTGTGTTTGGATCTATGGTGCTATTCTGAAGAGCTTCAGTAAATCAGATTAAGTGAGAGCCATAATGGGATTAGTCTGAAAACAGTGTGTCTTTCTTTTCAGATTCCACTCATTGACCTCACATCAGTCTGTCCGACCAAGCATTGATCCTGAATCAGATTTAAAGGGACATTAAGTTCTTTTTTTTCCACCTGAAGAATTGAATAGAACTGTTTTTTGACAAATATGTTTTACCCACCTCACATGACTAGCTCAAGTAATCACTTTTTCTCATTACCCTCCAAATTCTTGTGCAGTTTTGGTTGTGTAATCAATCACAGTCTCTCTCTTTCTCTCTTTAGACTGTGTACCCGTGGAGTTGGACGATCCGTTTTACCGGGACCAGTATGATCAGGAGCATGTGAAGCCACCGGTTGTGTCTCTGCTGCTGTCCGCGGAGTTGTATTGCCGCGCGGGGAGTCTGATCCTCAGGAGCGACGCCGCTAAACCTCTGCTGGGTCATAACGCCATCATCCAGGCCCTCGCTCAGAAAGGCCTCTACGTCACCGACCAGGAGAGACTCGTGACTGAGAGAGACCTCTGCAAGACCCCCATACAGATGGCAAGTGATTTTGCACTGCACTTTTTTTTCTGTTGCAGAACTGACATACTTTCAGATTTAGAGTGTAAGGGTTACGGATGTGCGAGAATATTCGATTAGTCGATTAAACAATACTGCTGCTAATAGTCAACTTGGAAATACTAGTCTTTTTTTTAAACAATGAATGTTTTGCTTTATTTATACAAATACTATGTTTAAATTACCGTCATGTTAATGTTACATTTTAAAATTAATATATTATTTTGAAAATTGTATATCTGTAGCGGAAAACAAAATCATTTAATTTGACCTCAGATTTTGCATGCGTTGGTTTTCTCTGTGGTGGCGGGTTTAGAGAAATGTCCACTCAGAAGATGAGCAAGGTTGAGGGAGTATTTTGAAAGCCTACACAAAACTATTCAAACTAGTATATAACAATTAAAGGGTTAGTTCACCCAAAAATGAAAATGATCCTATAATTTACTTACTCTTCCACCGGAACTCGACTCGCATGCGGTCGTTACCGTTACCGTTATAAAGTTATAAATATGGATATTCTTTACAAAAACACATTGCTTCACTTCAGAAGACCTTTATTAACCCCCTGGAGTCGTATGGATTACTTTTATGATGAATGAATGTGCTTTTTTCAAAATCTAAGTTATCATTCACTCCCATTATAAAGCTTTTATAGGATCATTCTCATTTTTGAACTAACCTTTTAAAAGTACAATGTGTAATATTTTTGAGGATCTTTTGACAGCAATGCAATATAAGATCCCTAACTATGTTTTCAGTGGTGTATAAAGACCTTGCATAATGAACCGTTATGTTTTTATTACCTTAGAATGAGACATTTATATCTCAATAACCGCGGGCTCCCTCTTCTATGGAGGTCGACATATTGTTTTCGTCATGTTTCTACCGTAGCCGACAGCGAACAAACAGCGCTACAGAGCGCGTTTCATCAATACCTTGAAAAATAAGTTTTCAGTGGTGTATAAAGACCTTACTTAATGAACCGTTATATTTGTATTACCTTAGAATGAGCAGTTTTACTGAATAATTAAGTAAACATAATTTCTTAATTTATCCTTGTAAAGAAACCTCATTGCTGAACTGGCTACTCTCTGCTGTCTCAGACGATGGCATACTTTCCTGTCGGCCACCGTAACTTTTGTTGGTTGCAATTCGTAACCTCACCACTAGATGCCGTTAAAAATCACACACTGCACCTTTAAGCTTGCTTATAGGCTTGTTATACAACCGGTTATAAGGGACAATACGGTATGACATTTTTATATCAAATAAATGGAGAAACGTTACGAATGAAACTTACTTGACACTTGAACAGTTGCTATATGTTAGCAATTATTTTAACCAAATAGTATAGAATTTTAATATCAGCTAATAATTGGCCATAATAATTGCTTATTGGTATTGACCAACATTTTAATATCAGTGCATCCTTAGTACCGACTGAAGCTTTCATCAGTCTGTCGTAATGCCTTCATAGTGAGTTTCAAACAAGCTTTATATGTTGAAATTATTTTGGAGTGACCATTATATTCTTCAGGTTTGCCTTGCTGTTACTATCATAAGTAAGGTAGTGATAACATAAATCTGCTGGTAATGGACTGGTAATGCATACTGTGCTGCTTTTGGTCGCTATATGTAGGCTGCAGTGTGCACTTGATTTAAGGGTGTTGTAAGATGTAAAGTGTGGGGTGGATGAGGAGGAGAACTGGACACTGCCATATTAGGAACTGCTGATGTCTGCATTGCAGTATTCCCTTTCTCTCCCTCACTCTCTCTGCAGTAACAGTCAGTCGGTATCCTTTCAGTATTCAATTTAGGTGCATTTACCTCTCTGAGAGCACTGCACTCAGTCTAGACCATCTGTTTTAACACAGACACTACAGGCACATTAAGTCATGAACACCGACACATCCACAAACTTGCAGAGTCACCCTACATGTATGTACATTAAGCTTCAAAATGAAAACACATCTCCACATGCTATCAGATTTGTCTTTGGATCATCCACAGCGTGTGTGTTTATGATTGGCAGGGTTGTTCAGATAAGATGTGCTCATGTGAGAAGTGCATGTCTTATCTGACCTTCGTTTTGTCTCACAGTGTGCAAATCTCTCCCACTGATACACCTTACCATGTCCACAAACACAGGTCATTTTCCTGTCTCTGTAGGAGTTCACTGCGTAATATGTGCACATGGGTGGGTTTGCCTGTTGGCATGGCGATTAGCACTGCGGCAGTGTGTCGAGGTGTGTGTGAGAGAGGTCTGCACTGCTGTGAAACTGCATTGATGATATTCCCTTTAATCAGCATATTTGGGAGAAAAAGTGTTGACTGCACATATGCTTTTCACTCGACTACGTAGGAGGTTAAACACAGAAGGCAATGGTTTACACTTTACATGTACAGTGCAGACTAAAGGTCTTAAAGGTCTTTTGCATTCTTTTCTATTTTGATTAATCATTTTGCATTACCATCCAATCAATTCCCCATGGACAAAATCAAGTTCCGATCTACATCAGATCTACATTTTTTCACTCGGATATACTTAAAAAAAAAAATAATAATTAAAACTCATCATTTACTCACCCTCAACTTGTTCTAAACCTGTATAAATAATTTTTTTCTGCTGAACACGAAATAATATTTTTGGAGAATATGGGTAACCAAACATTTGAACTGCCCCATTGACTTCCATATTATGGGGGAAAAAATGCAAATGTTTGGAAGATCTTTAATTTTTGAGTGAACTATCCCTTTAAGGTGCAGTCACATTAGTTGTGGGTCACATCAAGTTGTTCTAAACCTATACGAGTTCCTTTCTTCTGTTGAACACAAAAGAAGATATTTTGAAGAATGTCAGTAACCAAACAGTTTCTGGTCCCTATTGACTTCCATAGTATTTTTTTCATACTATGGAAGTCAGTTGGGACCAGCAACTCATACAGGCTTAGAACAACTTGAGGGTGAGTAAATGACGACAGACGTTTAATTTTTGAGTGAAATATCCCTTTAATTGTTTGATATTTCACCTAGAAACATTTCTTCATCAAACGTCATGATGTTCCTTTGTTTGAATATTCTTTACAGGTTTAAATATTAAATATAAAAAAATATTATATTTTCAAAAGGTTTAAGACTTTTGGGACACCACTGTATACAGTGGCCCTAAAAAGTATTTGGACACTTATTCTCAATTAAAAATGTTTGTCTTTGCATTAACAGCAAATGATCAAACCAAGTGGCAATTATTTTAAAGAAATATAGCACAAGCACACATTTCAATCAAAACATTTAATAAAAAAAGTTTTTCAGGTTTCAAATATGAAATAATAAATATATTGCCCAAAATTAAGATGCAAAGTCTTGGAATCTTTCTGGGTGTCAAACAATATGTTTGACTATTGTTAAAAATGACCTTGAGACTAGTTAAAAAGTTGTTCAAAAAAGTTTGTTCTGAGAAAATCTCTAGCATCATTTGTTAAAGATGCCATATCTTTGATGCTTTCGTATTTGACTTGTGAAGTGAGAGAAATGTCCACATTCTTTTTGGGGCCATTGTATATTCTAACACAGAGTTAACATTAATTAAACCTCTTCCTCAATTTACCCATGGTGGCAATTTGTAATGCACTTATAATTTGTTTGCAAATTGTACCATTCAGTCTTGAATGGGTTACATATTGAATCTCCTGTAAACTGCTGAATGTATGTTTATGAGCATGTTAATAGTTGTATTGTTATTGTACAGTAGGTGAGGATGAAAGTCAGGTGAACATGATAAAACCTCCATGAAGAATAGTTCCTAGAATTACTCTTCACCTTCTTTGGTTGGCAGTGCTCCACCCTTCAGTCACTCTGTTAGTAGGAGGGAGGACAAACACAACGGGTCTTTATGCAGAGAGTGAAAGAGAGAATAAAAGCATGTTTGCATACCGAAGCATGAACCATCTGAAAATGGCACCACACACATCAACATATTATGTCTATCAGTGAGAGATACCTGAGCTCTCAGAAGCAGACCCAGACCTGCCCCTCTCAGCCTTTGATGATGTGAAAGCACTTCCTGTTGATGCACACTGTACCAGGACAGTTTTCAGCACCTGGTTCATGAGCACTTCTTTAAATTTCTACTTCACATTTAGACTGTTAATTGCCCAGTGGATGTACGTTTAACACCATTAGTAATATTAGAGCGTACAATGCTCAACTTTTTTTCTGTGAAGAATAAGACTGGACATTATTGTTTGTTTTTTTAAAGAACAGCTGAAAGTATATAATAGAGAAATGTGAAAACCTCTTTAATAATATGCATACTGTGTGTAAATAATGTGCCAATGTTTGAATTCAGTGTTTTATTCATACCAAGCAATGTTTAGTGCTTCTTTATAGAAAGGTTCAGTGATTTGTCCTGTGTTTGATATACAGTCTGCAGTGTAGAGACAAACTTGTCAGATTCAATCTGGTAGGGCCTTAGAAATCTCTGCTATCTGTAAACAGCACTGTTTGAGATGAGCTACAGGCAAAAAATGACACGCCCCTTACTGCTGATTGGCTAAAAGTGTGTTGTGGTGCTCGGTCCGATCCACTTTTCAGCATTTCAGAAATCACTTTACTAACATACATAATCTGTAGCCACCTCAGATCACACGTGAACCGTGTAATAAATGTTAACACTCGATAAGTGCAGAAAGACGTCTGTAAAACAGCATTTAAACTGTCAGGTAACGTTTCATTTACCCCAGGTAAGCAATTCAGTGTCCAATGACCCTAATCTAGTTTTGATAGGAATGAATATGAGGCTATGACTATGAGGAATAGAAATACAGTTCGTTCAGTGTTTAACAACATACATTGTTCAGCTGACCAAATGTCTTTCTTGAAAAAAACAACAAAAAAATGTGGTAGACTAAAACTCCGTAAAACATTTTTGAAAGTTGTGAATTGTGCTTTGCCATTGTAAAGACTGTTAAGTCTGTCCCTCACAGCCTCGTTTTCATCCTCATTACATTCAATATGGCATCTATCCTGCCTGAGGTCTATTAGTCAATAAGCTATAATTTAAATGTTTACATTTCAACAACAAATATGTTTCAAAAAGGAACTGAAGTGAAAACATGATCATATAATTAAAAAGTTTATATAAAAACTGCGTTAGTGCAACTTATATGTTTGTATACAACTTAAATTAGTGTTTTGATGATTTAACAATCAAATTTATTTATTGTGTATTTTTTTGTTTCAGTTTTCTGGTAAATAAAAACTTTTATTTTGGTTTGAGTGTTTCCTACATCACTATCTGAATCATTCAGATACAGAATGTCAACATATACACAAGTTGCATGGCCTGTCATGACTGCGTAAGTTGTGTGTGTGCAGCACACACCAAATCAGAATGTTTGGGTGCAATCCAGAGAGATTTTTGGATGCTTACGATAAACGCTTGGTAAGCTTCTCAGACCTAAAATAAGAAGAGTAAAAACTTAAAACGCTTCTCTCATCTGTTAGTATTGATTAGAAGAGCTTTACATTTGCGTTTTGAATTAGTTTTTAATCAAGCAAACTGTCTCTTACTGGCAAAGCACACCCTTGACAGCGCATGTTTATTCTAAAATTGATTTTTAAGGCATGTTTGGATTTTAATCTAAATCTTTTCTTTGCTATTTAGGGATGGTGAAAAGCCTAGGGTTGCTGATCCCCATGGATTAAACTGTTATTTCCTAATTTTAGTTACTTGTGAATTTGTTTGGTTAAGTAACTTAACGTTTTTTTATTATTTTAATCAGAAAGTTACACTTCTTTGGAGCTGGTCAAAGAGATTTTATGCCAGACACAGCCTACACATATACTTGTATTTTTTTGTCACTTTGCAAGATGTTGTATCAAGGTTGAGTAAGCAACACATAATAGAAACAACATCATTTCAAATGGCAAAGCTCGTGGGATTTGCCCAGTGTACAAAACACAAGTAATGGTTTACCACTGCTGCACTTTCCAAAGATAGGACTGCTATAGTAATTAAGAGTTTTATATTGGTAAATGGGGTTGAGGAGAGTAAAATATGGAGTTCTGGTCAGGCATTCCTCCAGGACACCATTTCCACAGGAGGGGCCCAGAGACTAGAACTCCATATTGTACTCTCCTTAACCCCATTTACTAATATAAAACATGAGGGGGCCCGAGACCAGAAGTTTCTGTTCCATTTCCGCTTTTCCATTCATAGCTCTTAAAGTCGCTTTAGTGTATTTAAACAAGCATTAGCAAATTTGTTTAATTTTTTTGAATTATCTTGCTGAACAGTATTGGTATATTGTTTCCAGAAATACTGGAAAATGTCTTATGAAAATATATGGTCGTTCGAGTTAAAGTACTGTATAAGGTTAAGTTGATATCAGGGCAGGACTCTGAGTGTGTCATTGCTTTTTGCACAGTATTTCTGGTTTCAGGGGATTTAAGGGAATCTCATTTATCTGAATTTAACATTTGGAATTTGGCAAAACATGATTATAAATGCTTTCAAATGACTGAAAGTACTCAAAAAATCCTGTCTTTTCCTTTAATTTCAGGGCTATTTAAGGCTCTAGAGATGCAGTTTAGAGTTAAATGACATCATTTTGATCAAACCATTTTTAAAATACATAATTATTTGTTAATAGTATAAACAGTATTTTGCATTCTTTAAATAAAAACTGAATTGAATGAGCCAATGTCTGACCATGTTTTTTGGTATGATCCAATCAACCACCTGACACCCGACACCTTCAGAGTCAGATCAAAGTGCTACTGCAAGGTTTGTTGATACTTCCAAACAAAACGTTTATGTAGCATATGCTACCTAAACATGCAGTGGCAGTTATTTTCTCAGTTCATTGCAAGCAGCACAATGAGAAGGAGGTTTAGTGCAGCAGAAACCCTGGATATTCTCCTGGAATCCAGTGGGGAGGAAGGAGACCAGACAAACTGTGGTTTGGAGTCAGCAGAGGATCAAGGATCTGAAACGGACAGTCAGACTGAGTTTGACCCAGATTATGTCGACACAGATGAAGACTCCGAGGTAGAGGATCCTGGTGTAGCAACGTATGCATCCAAAAATGGGGAAATTGTCTGGACTGCTACTGCACCTGACCAGACACCAGGGAGAGCAGCTTCAGAGAATATCATGAAGATGACTCCTGGGCCAACGAGATATGCCTGTTCACATGTTGAGGACGTAAGATCAGCTTTTGAGCTTTTTTTTCCTGAGCAAATTCAAAAGACACTGATAGACATGACAAATTTAGAGGGAAAAAGAGTCTTTGGAGAGTCATGGAATGAGGTGGATTGGGTGGACTTACAGGCTTATATTGGCCTTCTATTGCTGGCCGGTGTCTACCGCTCCCACAATGAGGCCACAATGAGCCTGTGGAACGCAGAAACGGGGAGAGCCATTTTTGGTGCTACAATGTCTCTGCGAGCCTTTGAAGTAATGACAAGAGTCATTAGATTCGACGACCGAGAAACAAGACCTTACCGATGGAGAATATAAACTGGCAGCGATTCGAGAAATATGGGACAAATGGGTTGAAATTCTACCGAAAATGTACAACCCTGGCCAAGCAGTTACAGTCGACGAATGTCTGGTACCGTTTAGAGGACGCTGTAACTTTAAGCAATATATGCCAAGCAAGCCAGCCAGGTATGGCATCAAAATCTGGGCAGCTTGTGATGCAAAGACAAGTTATGCATATAATATGCAAATATATACTGGCAAGCCAGCTGATGGGCAGCGAGAGAAGAACCTGGCAATGTGCGTTGTCCTCGACATGTCCGTGGGTCTCTAAGGGCACACCATCACCTGTGATAATTATTTCACGTCGTATGCCCTTGGCCAGGAGCTCCTGAAGAGAAAACTGGGCATGCTGCGAACTGTGAGAAAAAATAAACCTGAGCTCCCATCTGCGCTGGTAAAGACAAGGGGCAGAGAGAAATTCTCTTCAGTATTTGCCTTCACCGATACACACACACTTGTGTCGTACTGTCCAAAAAAAAAACAGAAATGTGCTCTTGATGAGCACAGTTCACAAGGGAGCCATGGTCAGCACAGGTGACGAGAGGAAGCCGGATGTAATCCTGGATTACAACAAAACAAAGGGTGGAGTGGACAGCCTTGACCAGGTATTTTACTATTTATTTATTTTTTGTTGCATTTTTTACAAATTTTCCTATAAAAAATTGCTTGTGGTTTATAATTTGTAACAAATGTATGAATTGCTAAGTGAATAAATGTAAATGTACTTTTGTCAGTATAACGTTTGATTTTTATTCTTTTTCTGTGTGTATTATTCAAGATGGTGGCTGCTTACACTTGTAAGCGAAAATCAAACCGTTGGCCAATGGTTGTATTTTCCAGCATGCTCGATGTGTCAGCTCTCAATGCCTTCGTCCTGTGGTCCGAAATAAATCCTGGCTGGAATGCAGTAAAGTCCTGGAGAAGGCGGATCTTTTTGGAAGAGCTTGGTAAGGCTCTGGTGTCCCCACAAATCGAGAGACGGAAGGGCGTTCCCCATGGAGCGAACTCTCTGAGGATGCTGAATCAGATCAGAGGACAACCCTCCTCAGAAAGCATCCCTAGCACATCTGCAGCAATTCCCCCAACAAAAAGAAAAAGGTGCCATGTCTGCAGTTCCAACAAAAAAAAAACCAGCACTGTATGTGGAAAATGCAGACAATATATCTGCAAAGAACATTCAATTACAATTACCTGCTGCCACAAGTGCATGTAAATTTGTAAATAGTGTAAATAACTATTATTGTTTGTTCTTGTCACTTATTTAGTTATTTTATGTATGTTCTTACCTGTTTGGTACTAATTAGTTATTTAAATTTGATGTTCTGTGTTTGAAATAAATGATAAATGATCTACTACTTTGTCTTTTCCTTATAGCATGGTCATATTTATCTAAGCATATTTTGGCATCTTTGTATAGTCTCACCTAACACAGATATATATATATATATATATATATATATATATATATATATATATATATATATATATATATATATATATATATATATATATATATATATATATATTATTTTTTATTTTTTTATTTTTTTCAAAATTACAATTTTAACTTGTGATAGTCAAAAACTTGAGAGGTCAAATTCATTTTATACAGTGGTTCATAGAGTTAAGCCTATATATGCTGCCATTAAGTAGTACAGCCATCAGCTTTGAAATGGTTAATATCATTTTTAACAAATAGGAGTTTTTCAGTTAAGATGGGCGAACGTTATTCGAGAACAGCACACCTACACTATGGAGTTCCGCAGGGCTCTATTTTAGCTCCATTATTATTTTCTTTATATATGCTTCCTCTTGGGTCCATTTTTAAAAAACCGGGCTGTCATTTCACTGCTACGCAGACGACACACAGGTTTATTTGCCCGTGAAACGAGATTTTTTAAGCCTAACGTCTCTTACAGCATGCCTAGAGGAGGTAAAGGCATGGCTTTCTTTAAATTTTTTAATTTTTAACGAAAAGAAAACCGAAATCATTATGTTCAGCCCATCTGAGCAATCAAAACCTGTTAACTTAAATCTGGGTGAGATGTCCGTGTATTTAAAACCCTGGGTGAAAGATTTGGGTTTTGTTTTAGACGACAATCTAAAATTTGATCGTCAAATAAACTCTGTGGTTAAATCGTGTTTCTATCAGCTACGTCTGCTCGTTAAGGCAAAACCGTTTCTCTCATTCAAAGACCTTGAAAAATTAATTCATGTATTTATTTCGACGAGATTGGACTATTGTAATTCATTATATTTGGGAATTTGTCAGCAAACACTATCTCGTTTACAATTTGTCCAAAATGCTACGGCCCGTTTTCTGTGCAACAAAAAAAAGAGAGAGCATATTACACCAATTCTAAGATCATTGCACTGGTTACCGGTGTGTTACAGAGTAGAATTTAAAGTTTCACTTTTAGTTTATAAATCTTTGAATGGATTAGCACCAACGTATCTAGTGGAATTATTAATAGAACAAAAGCCTGCAAGGTCTCTGCGCTCTTCAAATCTGGCCTTACTTTCTACCCCAAAATCGCGGCTAAAGCGCAGAGGAGATCGAGCGTTTTGCATCGCTGCACCTAAACTTTGGAATGCTCTCCCAATTAGCTTAAGACAGGCTCCATCTCTTAATATTTTTAAATCCAAACTTAAAACATTTATTTTCAAAAGCTTTTGATTAAAAACTGTGTATTTATATGTGCCTACATGTTTCTTAGATATAAAGTTCCGTATTGATTTGTGATTCTATGTGGAAAGCACATTGGTCAACAGCTGTTGTTTTTAATAGTGCTATACAAATAAATTGTCATTGTCATTGTCATTAGTGGCCATCTAGTTGTTATTATTGTTTTTTTGTTAATTTAATACCAAAATAAGACACCAGGTGACAGCAAAGTCACTTCATATTTAGGTTTTAGCTCTAGGAACTCATTGGAATGATATTTTAATGTAGTTAAAAAAATTAAAAAAAGAAAACATAAAAATAAGCATAATTTACATAGAAAATATGGTACTTTTTGAAGTAAATAAATTCAAAAATACCCCCAAAATAAAAAATACTTTATCGAAGACAGTGATATAACATTTATAATAAATAAAAATTAGGATCACGCCTGAGTCCTCTGTGCCCACATTTGTCCACATTTACAGAATTAAGGGCTGTAAAGTGAATACGGTTTGAGGGTTAACATATATTCTGACTACGAATAGCAAGTAGCAAATCATTGTTAATGGCTGTGACATAAACTAAAGGCTACTAGCCCTTCAGTATTTCTCACCCAAACTTCATGTTTTAAAAGGAAATACGCCAATGCCGAAAAGTAAACTGCACTTGTCATCCATTTCAGGGGTTCTTTAAATGTAGTCACTCCTCAATTTCTGATCAACATAATTTCAATAGCACCCTCTAGAGGTGAGAAACTGACTAAGCAGGGAGGAAATGACCATGCCACATGGGGTCATTGGAAAAGTCTAGAGAAAAACTGTACAAAAAAAAAAAAATATTTATAAAGAGATTAAAAAATAATAAATTTCATTAAAATGTATATTAAAATGTGGATGAAACTGTGATTAAAATAAAAATGATTAGATTAATAATATTTTTTTTGTTTCAACCAATATCCAAGTGAATGCTGCACACTAGTGGTGGTTGAGGAGAGCCCCAGATACGATTGTAAAGCGTTTTGGGGGTACAGTAATACATATGAAAGCACTATATAAATGCCTCATTCATTCATTCATTCATTCAAAACCCCTGTGCTCAGATATGTAAAAAAGACAACATATTATTGATATATTGGCTTTCTCAATCTAACTTACCTACTAGTACATAACTTTTAGACAAATTTGTGTTAATTTTTTGAGAATTTAAAGAAAGAAATAGAGCGCTTATGTTTTGTGCATTCATTTTTTTCCTCTTGTCATTTCAGAGTTCTCATCTAGCAATGATTGACACCTTAATGATGGCGTACACAGTTGAAATGGTCAGCGTGGAGAGAGTGCTGACCTGCATACAGAAGTTTACTCCTTTCCTTCCTGAGGAAGACTTCCCTTATGATGCTGAAGAGGCAGTGACAACATGGATCAACAAGGTGAGATCCCTGCATCTCACATATCAATATGTAAACATTGTTTGCATGTGAATTTCAGAATAATTTTTTTCTTAGCTGAATTCAGATTAGCTAAATGTCTTAAAGGGGTCATGACATGATTTTTGTTTTATTATGTTCCGTTAGGTGTAATTATAGTATTAGCTACTATAGTTTTTTGGACAAAAAACTTTTAAAATGTAGGGATTTATGACCTTTTCCCAGCCTGTTTTTCATCCTCTGATTCAAACAGTCTGTTTTGGGGTTGTTTCCCCTTTGAGAGTTCAGTGTTAACGCCCGCTGTTATGATTGGCTAACGTCAGTGCTTATGCATAAAAAATAGTTTTAAGATGAAATACATTACTTACAGTTTGCGGTGTCGTTGTTGGGCCCATACTACGATTTGTTCTCAAAACAGTAATCCTTGAAATGTAGAGAACACGCACTTAAATTAACACAGCTGTGTCTGAGGCGTTCGCAAAAAATAAACTGCATCCATTTTTCCCTGACGTCTGGATCTTTCGGCAGCGTATTCAAACATGTAGTTTGTCCACAGCCAGGAACAGCACGTCTGTGTAAACAGACCCACTCGCTGCACGTCGACTGAACACCTGTGGGCGCAAAGATGCAATGATGCGAAATGAGGTATAGTTATGGAACGCGATCGGGGCCAATAGTCTTTAAACGAAACGCGTGAAATTTGACCGCATCAACACA
Organism: Siphateles boraxobius; assembly: GCF_051911475.1. Classification (NCBI taxonomy): domain Eukaryota; kingdom Metazoa; phylum Chordata; class Actinopteri; order Cypriniformes; family Leuciscidae; genus Siphateles; species Siphateles boraxobius. The sequence goes on from NW_027509215.1 coordinate 3,414,466, forward strand.
CACTGTTTGTTTGCGTTAACGCTTCAAAAAGCACAGTAGCCAATGAAATTGGCTGTATTTGAGACTATATTCGCATATGTGATGCGATGGTACGTATGTCTCTGATACGTATACAATACGGTATATACGTATACAAACATCAGAAGTCATGTTTATTCATGAAGGATGTCGTAATGGTACACGTATGCAAACATCAGACGTTGTAATTGTTCATGAGGGATAATGCATTGGTACGTTGTGTGATGTCAGCCTTATGTCATGATTTGTCATGCCCTTTTAAGTTGTCCTACGTTCTTTCTCAGTATGAAACGCGATCAGGTACAAAAGTAAGCAGTATATTAATATAATGATATCTATATTTTAAACATAATTCATTGATATAAGAGTTCTGGGGGGGAAACAGGAAAAGTTTAAAGGTTAAAAATTAACCCTCTACACCACAGCATCGCCCTCAGGCAACGGAACGTTTTCTTAAGCCCTACAGTATCTTCAGTACATTTTTCTTTAAATGATTGCAACAAATTAGAATGTTTGAAAAAGTACAATAAGGTTTGGGAGTCACTATCAAGCACCATTTGAAGGTGGGATGTCCTTTTCTGACACATGGTCAGAGGAGCATATAGTGTGAGAAGAAAGCAAGATTATTTGCCATGTGGCAGGTTTTATGGAGTTTTTTTAATTTAATTTTATGTTCACAAAATTAGTTTTTCTTTTTGTTGCCTCAGGGAAACGTTGTGCGATAAGGGGTACTTTTCAAGGATTTATTGGACAATACCTCACAATGACAAATAATGTGTTACAAGAAGGGAAGATGCAGGGTTCACCCAAAGTCACCAAACTGACTCCAATGTGAAGCACCTGGATGATGCGACGTCAGCCATATTGTGCCAGAACACCCACCACACACCAGCTTACTGATTGCTCGTTTAGAGTACAATTTTTGCCTGGAATACATTAACAGAATAGGTACCTGTTAGTTTTAAAATAATTACATTATAAATAATTTTCTTGTATATCTGGTTGCACCCCTTTATTACCCAAAACTTAACTTATTGTTCCCTTATACCTACACGGAGGTACACTATAATTACAGAAACGTACACCGTAATTTCGGTTTACTTACGAAGTTCTTTGCAGGTTGTATATCTGCTTGTTACCCCTTTATTACCCAAAACTTAACTTATTGTTCCCTTATACCTACACAGAAGTACACTAGAATTACAGAAACGTACACCGTAATTTCGGTTTACTTACGCAGTTGTTTGCGGGTCGTAATATAAAGTGTTACCCACAGTAGTCAGTAAAGCAATGCCACAATAAACTAAAGGATTAATATTTAGGTACATATAAAGGCAAGTCTGCTTTTTAAAAATATTACACTTCAATACGTACAGAATGTGCGTTTGCGTGTTTAAGAAACACGTTCAAATTGGACGTCTTAACATGGTAAAACTGTGCGTCTTTACACGCACTAAAGGAACGCGGCGAAAACTGACGCCTTAACACGACCAAACACGTAAAAAATTGCCGCGTTAACGCGGACAAACAGTGCGTGTTGACGCGGTCAAATTTCACGCGTTTCGTTTAAAGAATATTGGCCCCGATCGCGTTCCATACATAGTTGTATTGCGCTTGAGGCGTTAATATGCAAACGGCTGGTACGTCACTTCATACCATGGATCCACAACGAGCTGTATTTAGAGCTTGATTAAATAAATTGTTCGTTTATAATGGGGAGGACGTCTTAAGCTATGAAACTTGTAGGAAATTTGACAAAATTTTAGGTACAAAGACCTCTTATATACCAAAAGATCAAGGCAAATTTGGTTTCTCATGTCATGAACCCTTTAAATTTGTACAATAGATTATACAATAGAATACATTAGATTGTGATACATTTTCCATGCTCAGAGCAGACTGGCAAAGGGCTTATGTCATAGAACCTTCTTGTGGTGTGGACCTTTGACCAGAATTTTAGCCAGATACATATAACACCACTCAATACCAGCAGGTCAAATCAGCATACAGTTGGTGTGGTCAACCAGAATGACTATCACCGCTGCGGCAAAGCCACCGCGGCAAAAATAAACCAGTCGCATTTTAATGTCATTCGCGAAATGACCGCCAGGTGGCGCAAAGGGACATTTTGCAGAACAGCATCAATTGACGCATTTTGAAACGTAAGTGGGGCTAATGTCAATTAACAGTAAGGATTAAATACTACAACTATGGTAATTTTTCAAATAAGCCTACAACAAACATGAAAAATCAAAACAAGAGCTATTGACATTTGCTGTACAATAATGAAACAACCTAAGATTTGGTGGAGTTGAAACTGCATGTTATATAGTAAGCTAATAATTTTACATTTGGTGGATGCTTTTATCCAAAGCGACTTACATTGCATTTCAAGGTACACATTTTCACATTCCTATCAGTTCTTGCTTTCCCTGGGAATCAAACCCATGACCTTGGCGTTGCAGGTGCCAACGCTCTACTGTTTGAGCAACATTAAATAAAGAAAATTTGGTTAATGTTGTTTAAACAAACAATCATATACAAGGTATAGTCTACAAATTATACCTACATATAGACTATTATTTGTAGGAACAGTGAACTATTATATATCTCTGTTTGTAGGCTATCTGTTTATTTAAAAAACACACAGCACAAGGTCTTGTAAAAATTTTTTTTCATTATTTCAACAAGAATGAGACTGATTGAATATAAAAAAATAAACAAAAAACAGAATAGATCAAACTTTTAGAACAAAAATAATACAACTTTTTTAAATGCCTATTTATATTAGGTAACAACAGAACTGGTTAAATTTAACAAAAGCAAAAATGAAATATGTAAAAGTAAATTTTAAACAATAGAACAAACTTTTTGAACAGAAAAAATCAAAAGTTAAAAATGATGTGTTTCTACCCTGAAACATTTATTTAAACATCGACAGATACCCGGAGCGTGCAGTGAGGGAGACATGAAACTTACTAAAAAGAGATCCAGCATGTCTGCGAGAGAGAGGCAAAGAAAAAGGCCTGTTTTTAATTTATGTTGCTCTGTACATGTTTATTTGAGATCATTTTAAACATTTACATTTTGATTTTCTCATTGGGTATGCAAACATCCTATTCACATTTTGTTTATTTTAATGTGGTAACTACAGTTAAGCAAATTACAACAGATTAAATCGGATTCATTTTAGAAGTTTTCTGCGATAAAAAAATGTTTTTTAGATCAAGATCTAAATTACTAGAAATAGACATACAGTTGTCATACATTATCTATCTGTCATCTTCGTACTGAATATCATAAGCAAGTGGTCCATCCATGGCAAAGCCAATGTAGAAGGACACTTTCTCAGTGCTGTAGCCGCTTCTCACTCCACCCAGAAATGCAGGACGCAATGGGATCTTAAGATTTCCATACTCTGTGAAGACCTCACCTTGCTCAATAGTACCACTTACTCTGAGGAGCTTGCTGTTTATTGGGATTTCCTTAAACATTTCTCCGGTTTGCCAGAGAATGTTGCGATTCCTCACACTACTGACAGTCTCAGATCGGTCTAGGGAAACTTTCGTCACCAGCCTTGGTATTCCATCAGATTTTCCCAAGAAGAAGTGTGCAATGGTTGACCTTGTTCTGTACATATGAGAGAGATTCTTTCTTGCTGAGCTTCTGATTTTATCAACGTACATCTTAATGCCAGTACTTGTAACATGTTTTCCTGGCCAGAGCAGCAGTATGGCAAGATAGAAAGGCTCTGGATATGGGTGCTGTGTACCAACATCTTGCAGAATGTCATTTAAAAGCTCATTGAGGTCCTCAGGGGATTTTGATAACTTTGATTTTGGCCAAATCAACTTAAGTATTATATGCGCAAGCAGATGATTTGTTTTGTCCTTGGTACTTTTGATGGGAGAATTCTCAAGTATGAATGAGTATTTTTCAGCAATCCTTTGTACTGTATCTTTATTGCGCTCCAAAAATTGGAGAAGGCCTGGAAATGTATCTGCCCTGTCTTTTTCTAGGAATATTCGGCACTCTTCAATCTCCATGTTCAAACTCAGAGTTGGTTTCTGCTTTTTCTCTTTTTGCTGGTCCTCTACAGAGGTGCAAAATAATAAGATGTAGTGTTGATAGTGTTCTGAGATCCTCTTCCGAATCTTTGCTTCTTTCATGCCGTCAGATCCTTTTTCTTTCAAGTAAGTGAAGTAAATTTCAAGAAAGTCAAATGCCTCTTTCACCTGTGATTTTAAAGATGTAAGAAAATATTCATAGCCATGAAGAACAGCAACAAATTCAAGATTGGATTTGTTTTTCAAAACTGGGATGTTTGAGCAGGGAAGATTTCCTTTGAGAAAGCTCTGTATGTAACGATCTTTCATTGGATCACCATTCTCAAACAATGGTAGTTTTCTGATTACATCAAAAACAGTCATGGCTGTGTCGATTTCACCCATGTATCCAGATACATTATACGGGCTTAACCTTCTGTGAAGTTCCTGTTCATTTTCTTGGGCATCATCTGTCTTTGCCAAGGTTTGAGCTCTTCTGAAAGCTTTGGTAGCTGTGCTTGCTAACTCTAGATATTCCCTCAAGTCTTCAGCTGTGCACGGTTTCTTTCCTTGCTTTTTACTCTCAAGTTTGTGTTTTAATTCACTTTTTGCAACTTGTCCAACTGTATCTACAGTGTAGGAATTTTCATTGATTGCTTTAGCACTGTCTGCCCACTTTTTAGCTTCGGCAAAGTTCTTCGCTTTCAGGTACAAGTGTCTTGCTAGAGCTTGGGGAATCGTGAAGTCTTTATCAAACCTTTCCGAAGCTGCAATAAAAATGTCTTGTATTTTATTAAGACCACCTTCTCTTGAGTTTATGTCTTCTATCAGTGGTGAAAACAGAGTGTCTTTCTCATCGCCTTCTGTCTTGCGTTGACGAGTGATCAGCATGCTTTTCATTGATTGAACAAGAATGTCCTTCACTGCAAAAGTTTTAAAAAAGGCATCACAATGCAACATGTCAAGGACTATGTCTGGTCTGGAGCAGTTATGGTTCTCCTCTAGTTGTTTGACACATTCTGTGGCAAGATGCTGATGAACAAAGCGAATTGCTTTGAATCCCCCATATTCTTCCGCTCCAAATTCAATCAGCAAACAGGAATAAGGCTCCATTTTCTCCAACACGGGTTCTCTTCCCCACAATGCACTTTTGATGCCCAGAAAATCTTCACATAAAGATCTTGAGACGGCTGGTTCGGCCACATATGAATTCAGCAAAGCCAGTATGCAGAAGAGCCGTGCTTGTTTGCTTTCGACTCTGAAATCTTTTAGTATGTTAGTTGCAACATTTTCAACATACACAGGGTCGAAATTAGTTTTCATGATCATAAAACTGTAGAAGTTCTCAGTTGTGAAAGACTTTATTTCTTGAAGTTCTTTAAGCTTCATTTCAAAAGCATGTTTTTCCTTGACAGACAATTCTGCTGTAATGAACTCACTCGGATCAACACTTTTCATGTGTCTGTCTTTTGGAGTTTTTGTACGTATGCAGTTTAAGATGATGATAAATGCCCCCGTTTCTATCGTGAATTTTCTCAAGGAATGCTGGAGTTTGAGTGTGTTTTCTGTTTCTTCTGAGTCTTCAACTAGTAGCAGGACTGGTGTTTTTAATGAATGCTCACTTTTTCCACACTTTATCAGATGAGCAACATGTTGGGCTACTTCTTCCTTTGAAACGATGTTGTCTTTTAACACTGCACATCTGAAATCTTTTCGCAGATTCCACATCACATGCATGGCCATGGTGGTGCCGCCACAGCCCGGGTGATGAAAGAGATTCAGCATGACACAAGTACTTTTGGGATTTTTGGTCTGAGATCTGATACTGTTCTCTAGTTTTGAATGTTTGTCCCGTTTTATGAAAGGCTTTGCAGCAGGTTGCTCTGAGAAATAGAAGTTCCACCATTTCACTTTGCCTCCTCTATAGAACTCAGATTCAGTTTTAATTTTGAACTCTTCAAATTCTGCAGAGCTCTCATCAAATTCGTTTTCACATTCGTTTTCACACAGGATATCAAGTGATGTCATCAGGTCCTCATCTTTATTTTGGAGAATCACTGAACTTCCCTCAGCAGATGGGAGAAGTCTCTGAGCATTTTGCTTGTTCTGGCCCAGTTTCAGTATTGTCCCATTGATTTCACTGAGCTCCAGGTCATATACACTCTGCTGACTGATGTCATGTTCACATCTGGATTGAATATAATCCCTCCATTTTTGAAAAGAAGCATCTGAAGTGCAAATACTTAATGTGTTCTCTGTACCCACAAGGTTTTTATAAAATGACATGAAAGTGTCAAAAATTGGGTCATTCATGGCCTCAACAGTGGAGAGTAGGAGGAATATGACTAAGAATCGTCCTCTTGGAAGAATGTCTGGGTTGCAGATGAACGAGATCATATCCTGTACTTCTCTTGCTCTATATTTTAACCATTCGCTTGGTCGGAGTGGTCGGTCAGGTTCAGTGCTCAGGTCTTCTCTGCCATTACAAAATACCCAACTTATTTGTTTGTACAGGTTGAGATTTTTCACAATTGTTCCTGGGTCCCCATGGAACTGGCTTGGGTTGTGAAGATTTGCAATTCGAACATCTCTGTATCTGTGGCAGGACCCATTTACTACAGAGTTTGGATCAAAGTCCAACACACAGAACAATTTCAATGTTGTCATGAACTGAAGATGCTGGAGTTGTTCAGGGTGACTTTTGTTTGTTACAATGATGAAGTAATCATAATGATCCAGTCTGCTTCCACCACATGTCATCAGATTCTTCAGCTTTTCCCCCTGGTTTGATGTTCCTTTGCTTTCAGGCCTTTTTTCTGCCTCCTTCCTCCTGTCGTCCATAACATTTATTCGGGTCAGTTCATCATGCAAATCTTTTGGATAACTAATTTTATAGATATCTCGGGTTGCAGCTCCATCTCTGATGAAAAGTGATTTTCCTTTGTTCTTCTTCCATTGATTGTCCTCATCCAGAGTCTGGGTATAAAACAGCTTCCCATGAACTATGCTGTGGGATGGAACAACATCCACCTCTATGACATATTTGCCAGATAGGGTGCTGTCAGGGCAGAGTACTTCTACAAAGCGTGGCTGCCTGATGCATGCCTTTGCTTCATCTGTGTGCTCTTCAAAGTATGATTTAATACCTTGATTAAAGTGATCAATGATGGTGTCCTTCTTGTCAACACTGACCCCAATGATCTCAGCATGAGCGTATTGAGAGTCTTTGGAGTCTGCTACACCAAAGTGGATTGTTCCATTTGTACGGCTGTTCATACAACCAGCAGTAAACCGGAACACCTCTTTATTGAACTTCTTCTTTATCACATTCATATCATCTGCTCTACCCATGAACTTATACTCATGAACTGGATCGGTCAGATTACCTGGTCCCGTCTCTGGTGGTAAAGTGTAGTTTTGAATATATCGATGAGAAGCAGAATTCTGATCAAATGGATGGAGACTACATGAGTGTTGTAAGGATCCAGACTTCTTTATGTGCTTTTCCTTTTCAGCTACTTCACCAGCATTAATGTCTGATGTTTTAGGGTCAGTTGACTCTGTTGATTCAGTTTCTCTGGAAGATGTACAAATAGAAATTCCTGAAAGTGGAATATTTTTATTTTGTGTAGGGGGTGAACTAGAAGGTTCATTTGGTTGTGAGTCTTCTTTTGGATTGCTGCTTTGAGAGATTTTATCCGTTGAATCTTTTCCAAACTTCATTCTTTCCATGGATTTAGTCCTTTTAAAATCAGTTTTCAGTTTTCTCTTAGATTCCTTTGCATTTGTAGATATTTTTGTTTGATCTGTTGAAGCTCTGTCTTTGTTTTCTACTGTTGTGTCTAGCCTGGCCTCTGTGTGCCGTGTGTGGGAATGGTCAAAAGAATATGAATCTTGTTCTTTCATTTTTACCTTCTCTAAGCAGGTGATAATCTTAACAGCAGGACCATGCTTAATACCAAGATCCAGCAGATGTTTGAGCTGGTAACAGACTAATTCTTCCCCTGATACTTCTCCCTCATACAGTTTGTCCGCATATTTTTTATCCACTTTAATCGCCTCAGTCACCCAGTAATAAACTTGCTCTCTCGTCCAGTTCTCGACTCGGAGAGGAAGTTCTGTCTGTTGACTAATTGTAGCCATACTAAAACAAATAAAAAACAAATTAATAAAGAAATATTTACGTCTAACTTCTGCACAATATACAATAGTCAAAAGCATAGACCAATCCATCATACAGTGATATATTTCTGAATCTGGAACATTTTTTAACACTTAAACATTTACCCATTATTTTGCCCATTTATTTTGTGATGACTGACAAAATAAATGTGCTTATGATGTTTACTATCATGCTGCAAACTAAAATTTTAAAAGTGTCCTTTTGTTGCAAGTAGAATATCAAAAATAGAAATCATAAAAATAAATAGAGATCATAGTATGTTATGTTGTTTAGCTTACCTCTTATGAAGTATGAAAACACTCTCTGTCCATCATGTTTTTTTTCATCATATGTTATCAAGCATCCACCTGACAAGACAAGTAAAGAGAATTACATATTTGAGTTAAATCTACAGACAGTAATTCACTGTTCCATAACACTACACTACGAGTAATTCATAATTTCACACATCTGTACTTTGTTTCCATAAATTATTATATTATAAACTGCCCAGGTGTCTTTAAAGCTATTTTTTACCCGTTTAACCTTTAAAAGCCTGTTAATTTGATTTGATATGAATTGACAGTTTATGTCTAATATATATGCAAATACAAAATGCATAGAAAAATCTTGTGTGTGAATCGGTTTATTTGTGCTTGTCCATATGTTGGCTACAGTATGTGTTAATTTTTCAATGCAGGTTAATGATCATCTTAGAGACCTTTTGGCACAAGAACAGAGAGGTCACGATATAGAAGAACCCTGCACCATTCAAAAGGTGAGGAAATATTTATAAAAATGTTTGACTCTGAAATAATTATTATTTCCTTATTTTTGGATGCTATTGAAAACAGTCTACAGTAATGAAGAATTAATGTAATTAAATAAGAGTTATTTAATGTAATTTACTGAGTCTTCATTTACTTTAGAAAGATTTTATCTGTCTGTGAAAATCATATCTATTCCAAACAAACACTTCAAAACAATTTCTGCGATTATGGCTAAAGAATGGGCTCATACAGATTTGTTTTTCCTTTGTGGTTAGACATTCTAAATCATAAATTGCCCTGCAGATGTTTGGGACAAGTCAATCCACAAATTTTAAGCTTTCATAAAAACAATTGAAAATAAAAACATGTTAAATTTCCTATATACCAATATAGCACTTGATATTTAATTTACTCTATATATTAGATTTATTCAAAATATTTTTGACAAATATATAAATTCATAGAAAGTTATTTCAAGAAATAGGAAAATATTAATAGGAAGTTATTTTGGAAACATTGCAAGGCGCACAGCAACCTGGTTTTCCCAGCTTTTAGATGAATGCTGAAGTTATGCTGAATTTTCACCCATGCTCTCTCCTAGTAAAGTTAAACCCAATAGAGTATTATATAAATAAATCAGATAAAATAAAAGATGCAGGACCTTTTTTTTAAGACGCAGGACCTTTATTAGACTATTCTTAGGGTGTATTCACACCTGCCTTGTTTGGTTCGATTGAATCGAATTCAAGTTCATTTCCCCGTTGCGGTGCAGATCTTTTGATCAGGTCTGAATAAAGCAAATCGCACTCGGGTGCGGACCAAGCAAAAGGAGCACTTGCAAAAGGGGCAGTGTGAAAGCGAACCGCACCAAACAAAAAAAAAATCAACATTGTATTTGTGAACTAGCGGGCTGTTCTGGTGTGAATACACCATGGTGGATGACAACAGTTTCATTTCCAAGGTAGGATTGGTTAATAAAATGTTTAAGGTGTGTCTTAGCAAAAGTGTATTTGCATGCATGTTTTAAGATATCAATTTTGACTAGTCAGAATGCTAATTCCAGATATCTACATTGAAATTCTTCCTAGTTACAACGCTAAATGCAGATATCTCCAAAGAAAGGTCTTCCTAGTCAAAAATCAGATTGAGATATCCGTAATTAAATTGCAGATATCTTTAAATGAGATTTGACTAGTCAAAAATCCAATTCAAGATATCTACAATTGTAATTTGATTTTGAATACTAATAAATTACTATCAGATATCTACAAATGTATTTGGGATATCTTTAAAAAAAATATGAATTAAAGATATCTTTAATTTTATTATGACTAGTAAAAAACCAGTTAGGGATAATTTAATTATATTTTTTACTAGTAATAATTCAGTTAGAGTTATCTCTAATTTAATTATCACTAGTAAAATTATAATTCGAGATATATCTTGAATTAAAATGACGCCTAGTACAAAATCCATTATTGATAGCCTATCTTTAATTACAAATTCTACTAGTCAAAACTCATTTGAAAATCTCCGGAAATATTTTTCAATGTACGAATATGACTACTCAAAAAAACATTGTAGATATCTTAATTCCAATTATGACGGTTCAAAATTGGAATTAAGAAATCTGGAATTGGAATTTTGACTAGTCAGAATTAAATTATGACTAACTTAGTAACTTAAGTTACAGCCAGTGGTATTTAATGCTAAAACAGCTTGCCATAGTAGAACGTTACGTTACTCCGAAACATGCAGCACGTCCGTCCGACTATATTAATTACATCATAACCGTTGCGATTTGATGATCGCACTAAGCCATCTCACATTCTCATCACCGTGCATTGTTAAAATTCATTTAAAAAGGTAACGTTACTGTTTCAACGCCGAATTTTACTCACATTTGGCTCTTTGAACCCTGGCTAACATGCTTAGAGTGTCCCGCAGATGGCGCCGCGAGCTCGTGCAACGCCGTTAGAATCAGTCAATGCATGAAATAAATGTATTAACGTAATATTTTTTCGTTTATTTAGTAATTGTTTAAGGCCGTTTTGTGGTTTTAATCATCATCGTCGTTAAAATGAAACATAAGTTCAGCTCGTGAGAACATTTCGAATCAGTTAGACTCAAATGAAGTGAACTGAATCACCATTCAATGAATCACAAAGAATCAACAGTTCAAGTAGATTTTAACGGTCACAAAATAGCCCCATTGAATACCCAGTAATTCGTCACTCGTTGGGGCTCTTATATTGACCCATACGTACTTCGGCAATACTGTCAAGTTGATTCAGAGAAGCGTAACGTTAAAGTTACTCACGATTTCACGCAGTGACGCAGCAACAAACATTCAAATTCCCCTGCAGAACACTTCCAATGTCAAAGAAGATAGTAAAAGTTGTAGGAGATCGAGTTTCACGCCATAGAAGAGCAAACTTTTTTTTTGCTGTGGTTCGGTCATAGATATATAACGTTACTGAGGTACGTTTTAGACCTTTTCCTACATTGACGCTGATGCATTAAAGAGGAGGGGCTCCCCTGTTCTGTAGATGGCGGCTCTATTGACGCATTCGTTCCAATGAACTGCCCTAGCCAAGGCGACATCTAATAAAAAAAAAAAGTGTATTGTAAAAAACAAGGTTCAAAAATATGTTTGCAGTTTGTTGATATATTCTATGAAAAGACATTACCAGAGGGGATTATGAATATCTCCTTTTGTTACCCTGTAAATCAGAAAATACTGTCAATATAGCCTTAAAAAATTATCTCCGCCCTATTTTTAGGCATAAAATGTCATACAAATCAGGCCAAGAATGATATCAAAAAATCCCTCTCGAATAACCTTCACAATATAGTTAGGAATAAGACTGTAAAGTTTGGTGTATGTAGGTGCTACAGAAGTGGAAAATCGTCACTCGGGAGTGTGAGAAAAAACTCATTTTGAGAAAATGGCCTTTAAAGATTTTTATTGCAAAATTCCACTAATTTCTATTGAAAGCCACGAATTACAGACAAAATATGCTTTAGGTCCAAGTAAAATCCATGCATCACACTGTTTAACATCCAAAACTCATTATTGCTTCATCCATCACTTATCATAACAACACATCAACAGTCCATCACACAGGTATGTATCTGCCTGAGGGACTCAAAACCACTTTAGGATCTCACAATTACAGATTTGTTTAGTATTATATAGTAATTATATTATACAAAAACTGAAATGTGTTGTGTAATGTAATTGTTTTGTATAGTGTGTAAAGTATAGTATGTGATGTATGTATATAATGTCAGAGAGCGTCACGTGATGATTATGAACGAATCACGTTGTCAGAAATTGGCATCAGGCAATGAGATTGCACATTTCGAGTTAAATCGCCCTTTTTACTTTCATGATATGTTGCTGATAAACAGGAAATTACCATAATTGGATTTTCTATTTTCTTTCTAACGGTATATGTGATGACAGGGTGCAGACAGCGATCGCGGATCAGCGTGATGTTTTAGAATGCCAACTTTTGATGAATTTAGTCGAAATCTACATACGCGAACAGACAAAGTGTAGTAAAATAAAGACATAAATGTGTATTTTGGAAAAAATTGACCAGTGAAAATAAAACGATGATGAATGCTCACTTCTGATTGGAATTTACCTCTTGTTTTCAGTTTGAGAACCTGTCCACCAAGGCCTAATTTTTCTTTTTATGGCCGTTGGTATGCTACTTTTAGGTACAACCATAATTGGATTATATAGCTATTCTTTTATTTAAAGGGATAGTTCACCCACAAAAAGTAAAATTCTGTCCTCTAGTCAGTTCACGTAGTGTGATAGCGTAGTGTTACGTCACACGTAGGCTCACTATTGGCCGACGCTGGTCATGTGGGTGATGCGTGTGAGGTGTATCAACAGAAGCTTACGCTATTACACTAGTGAACTGACTCGAGGCCCACAGAGAAGGAAATGAATAGTTGAAATTGTCGTTATTTTCGTTTTTTTTGCGCACAAAAAGTGTTCTCGTCGTTTGATAAACTTAAGATTGAGGCATTGTAGTCACTTGGACTATTTTAACGATGTCTGTAAAAACTTTTCGGGGAACAAGTTTCAATCCCTTAGAAGCCTATGGAAGAGTGATCCAGCTCTCAGATTTAATCAAAAATATCTTAATCTGTGTTCCGAAGATGAACGAAGGTCTTACGGGGTTGGAACAACATGAGGGTGAGTAAATACTGACAGAATTTTCATTTTTGGGTGAACTATCCCTTCTAGTTTTTCTAGATGAATGTTGAATGTTTTGAACAAATCTTTTGTATGAATGGCTCAACTAAATAAGACGGTCACTTGCGGCCCTCTATTGGCGGTTTAGTTTCATGTAGTATTGCATTTTTTTATTTGTATATTCAAACATTTATTTAAAACATCAATCTCATGAGATTATTTATTGCAGTTGTAATTTTGCAGTGTAAATTATTTAATTTGATGGGTAACAGCCCTATAGTGTCTTATTATTTTAACTTTTATTAATTTATTATTATAAATTTATTGATCAAATGTAAGAATTTGACATGAAAGATGATGCATACATTTAATAAGGTCATAAAAATTCTCTTTATAAAAATAAATAACACACTGTGGTAAAAATCACAAATAAATGTATAAAAAGCTTCAGAATAAATATATTTACACAACTAGGGCCCCCACTCAGTGTTGGTTCGCCTCTGATTGAGAGGCTGCATCCTTCGAATGCCACCAAGGTTGGAGCAAGCGTTGTTAAATGGGACGTCTAGCCTACGGAGAATTGTTCTTGTCGCCTATAGCAACTGTGCAGCTGCAGTTGACGAGTGGCAGTAACATTTGTTTTGGACTTTTTTGAAAGTAATATTAAATTTGTCTGAAACAAAACAGGGTTCACAAACTGTCAAAATATGTTCACCATGGTCCATTTATGTACATAATAAAGAGTATAAACTATATATAATCTATATATAATGAGATATACTGTAAGTTAACATTTGAACTGATTTAGTCTTTTTAATTTTTACATTTGGATCATTAGATATTTGAGTAAGCTGAAACCCAATACAGACGTTTAAAAGTGTAATTCGGCAATTTCTCTCAAAAAAATCCTGTTGTCACCGGCACGCAATAAATTCTGGGGTAGGCAAGGCAGCGAAGGATCCATCTGTTGTATCCCTCATTGCATGGGAAGGACGCATTTGAAGGAGCCTTCGAATTGGGACAGCCTTAGTCATGCCGCGGTGATGCAATGGGCCTTGAATGCACCCTTTGAAGGATGCAGCCTCTGAATTGGGATGCTGCTCTTATCTATTGTCTTTGGTGTAATCCACAGGGGAGGTACAGGAGAGAAGACTCTAAAGCACGTCCGGCTCTTTGTCTCCCCGTGGTGGACAATCTCCTGAAGGACAACACTGATGGCTGCGCTCTGGCTGCACTGCTGCACTTCTACTGTCCTGATGCTGTGCCACTGGAAGGTATTGTTGCAGCAAACTCTTCTTTGTGATTTGACAAATATGACTCTTTTTCTCCTATCAAGTTTCAACCTCATCACACTATATTGTAAATATATTTGATTTAAATTTAGAGAACTGCATTAGATTCAGATTGATAAAGTGGCATTAGGCCCTGATATACGATGATGACATGTCAGGAAACTGACCTTGGCTCATTAAGTGGTTCTGCGACCATGAGTGGTTGGTTTTATTTATCCACCCTGATGTTAAATATATGACTTTCTGCTGTGAAACACAAAAGAAAAAAATTCGAAGATTATTCATGCTGCTTTTTTTTACAGAGCTTATAGTACAATTTAAAATATTGAATAGTTTTTATTGGATCCTGAGCAGTATGCTGGTGGTGTGATTGAGAGTACAGAGACCTGATGCATGCTCTGTGATCCTGCTCTAAATGAAAGGAATTTTGGTCTAAGGTTCATAATTATATTCAAGAGGTGCCAGAATGTTGATTTCCATTCTGTCCAGGTATTTATGGCCTTGGAGACCCATATTTTCTAAGCTCTGATGTAGAGATGACCGAATGGATTTAAATAAGTATTATGATTGGAAGACAAATTATGACAGGTTGGTGGCCACCAGGTTCACCCTCTTTTTAGGAATGGGTTACAGAATTTGGGGAAAGGATACATTTGGGTACAGGATAATGACCTGGTGGTGATGCAATATAAGAGTGACACATATTTGTTGACTAACTTTTCAACATCATTTGAGAATTTCATAATTTATTATTATTATATTTTTATTTATTAAGTTTATTTTATTCAGTTGTTTGTTTTTTGTGGTTTTACTCTAGCAATCTAGTCTACTTAAAATTATGACTGACATGTTTGATGGGTGGGTATTGGAGGAGGGGGCTTTGATAAAACCTATATTTAGAATGTACTGTTTTGTCAATTTGAAGGGAAAAAAGTGTGAATAATAAAGTTTCAAAGGTAATTTACTCAACTTGATCGCTGCTGCAACTTCAGTGTTTATATCTGGATTATAAACTTTCCCAATTCTTTCATTATTATTTGATATTTGCAACACAGAAATAGCAGTAGCCTATTCTGTGTAGTTGAAAACACTGTGTTGTGAAGCTGTTTCAAACATAAAGATTACATAACCACTGCTCTCTCTGGCTCAGCAGCAGGTTTAAATAATCCAGTGTGATTGTAATTTCAAAGGTTTAATAGACAGTAATCAATCATTGTCATTCAGGAAAAAGATCGCATGTGCATTTGAATCGAGATCGCAATCTTTTAATGATTAATCATGCATGCATATGGGCCTATAGACTATGTATTTTTGTGTGCCATATTTTTACCCAAACCTCAAAAGTAATCTATGCCCGGGCAACACTCCCCCATCCCCCGCTTTTGCGATCCATGGGGCAAACTATTTCTTTAATAGATTTTTTATAGATTATTTTACATTAAGCTGCACAAATTTATTTTATTTTTTATTTCATTTTTGAGTAAATTATGGATTATGTTAGGATTGGGAAATGCCTACTATTCCTACTGTCTTCATTTTGTTTCATTAAGAGGTGTAGTTGAGTACATACCCTCTAACAGAGGCCTGTACAGATAAACCCTCAACAAAATACTCTGGCCCTAGTCTGGCCCTGTAGATAACAGACATACACAAACACACACACAGCATCAGGAAAACTACATTATCCACTGAACTCTATCTGAAGACCCCCATGACAGAAGCATACCAACATTCAAATATTCAGGGTCAGCTGAAGGACACAAGTCTCTTTTTAAAATTTGTAAAATATATGGCATATCAAATAAATGGCAGGGTTTTCTGATTTTAAACTCTGTGTACAGGAAAATAATTTGTCCTACAAAAGCCTCTTGATGACACTTTATTTTAGATTTTAAATGTGAGCAATGTGATCTTAACAGAGACTGTAATGGGAGAATGGGAGGGAACGATCGGATAGAACTGATAGAGAGAGAGAGATTTTACATTACACTACAATTTAAAAGTTTGGGTTGGTTAGATTTTGTAAATGTTTTTAAAGAAGTCTCTTATGTCCAAGGTTGCATTTATTTGATCAAAAATACAGTAAAAAACAGTTATATAGTGAAATATTATTGCAATTAAAAATATAAATTTAAAAATGTAATTTATTCTTAATTCAGCATCGAGACATTTTTTTCAGGATTCTTTGATGAATAGAAAGTTCAAAAGAACAACATTTATTTGAATTAGAAATCATTTGTAATATTATAAATGTCTTGACTGTCACTTTTGATCAATTCAATGCACCCTTGCTGAATAAAATAATTAATTTCTTGATTCGAATGAGGGTATATGAGGGGGGAAGAAGAAATGAGTGAAAGGAATAAACAGAGTGAGTAGGAGTGGGTGAATGAAAGTTTGAGAGAGAACAGAAGAGCAGTTATTCAAACATAAACACATCCCCACCCCGTGACTCGGAAGATTCTGTTTATTACATCACACATTCTGTTCCCTCCCTCAAAGATTCCATTGGCTTCTACTTGTGTTCTGTCTCCTCCCCCTCAGATTAATTCATAACGTCATTGGCTGTTTTGTGGTTTGTTCCCTTCCCATCCAGATATCTGTATCAAAGAAAAAATGTCATTGGCTGACAGTCTGTACAATCTCCAGCAGATCCAGGAGTTCTGCAAGGAAAACCTCAGCAACTGCTGTCACTTCACCCTGGAGGATATGCTGTACGCCTCCAGCACCATCAAGGTAAAGCCAGACGTCCACGTGCAGCACTTCTTCACTTCTATTTACTGATACCGTTTTACTGAAAAATTGATTGATAGACTTATTTCGATTGATAGATCACCTTGACATGTTTTGAAGTAATGCTGTACTGATTTTTCACATCTCTTGCATTTGTTTTTGCACATATTTAATGTTACATCACTATTGCTGTTTAACATACTAAGAGGTATGGATTTGAACAAACCCTTAACTCTAAGATTAAACTTCTTGGCCAGCACCGTTTATTCCACAGACATGAGCCTCAAATTGTGTGGCTTATTGAGGAGAGATCTGTGCTTTCTTAAAAGGATATCTCACTCAAAAATTAAAATTTGATCATCATTTACTTATCCTCATGTCATTCCAAACCTGTATGACTTTCTTTCCACTGTGAAACAAAGATATTTTGAGAAATGTCTCAGTGTTGTTGGGTTCTGTTTGTGTGTTTTTAAGTCACTGGTCACCAATGCTGTTTGGTTACTGACATTCTTCAAAATATCATCTTTTGTGTTCCACAGAAGATAGAAAGTCATACAGGTTTGGAACAACACGAGGATCAGTAAATGATGACAGTTTTTATTTTTGGGTAAATATACCTTTAAACGATGTGGCCATGATGATGAGTGTTGCATGAAGACTGAAGTTTTTCACGCAAATTTTGTTGCATAAAAATTGTATTGCTTGTTTTTCCTGGTATGATTTAGTATCTTAAGTTTCTCAGATGTTTCAACAATGAGTAGGACGCGTGTTTCCCATTTGGTTCAGTGTTGCAAACTTTGTATGGTTCCTAGGATACAGAACCTGGGGACTTTCTGTCGTGATTTTTCCAACGAATATCCTTTTTTAGTTTGAGACCATGAATGAGTGATCACTCCAGTATTACAGGGAATTTCAGCAGGGCTGATGCAGGATGGGAAAAATGACCAGTGCGTTTTTTAAATCTGACCGTTTGGAATGACTGAGTAATAGTTTGTGTGTGGGAGAGCTCTGCCATTTGGATTGCCTCAGACAGTTATGTTAGTGAAGCAGTTTGTCTAGATAAACACACTCCATGTGTAGCCTTTACCTCACATAGCCACCATCAAGACACCAGCCAATAATTATATTTTTTTAGTAATATGTGTTACATTTTTCAAAGCAGCAGCCGTGGATTTGCCGTTATGTCTGTGGTCGATTTATGAAAACCAGGTGGAAATGCTTGTCGGCTGTTTCAGCCAATCACATAGGCCTACTCTCCAGTAAAACAAAGGTGCATCTGATTTCTTTGGTCATTTAGGCCTAAATTAGGCTTTTTCATGAGGCTAACAGCCCTTAACTGTGGTGAAATAAAGGTGTCAGGACTGAATAAATCTGCAGAGAGTTCTGGGTCTGTTCTGTTCGTGTCAGGCTGCTCCGGGCGCTTTGTTCCTCTTGCCGGGTCAGAGACCCTTTAATGCACTGAAAGAGACTCTTCTTCTTATGGCTGCTGTGATGTTTCTTTCAATTAATACACTATATTAGGCTATACACTATTTAAAGTACATTTTGTTCAGTTATTATAGTATTTCAATAGCTTAAACTTGCACAATTCTGTTTCCTTCACAACAGAATGTTGATGTCAGATGAATACATCAACAGATCACCCTCTAAATTGATGCATCATTTACACAAACCTGGATTAAAGAAAGCTTTTTTTCTGAAATAATAGCTGGATTCCATTTGTTAACTCAATATGCAATGTACAAAGATCATGGGACAATGTTGTTACATTTTTGAAATAGAAGACAATATACATTGTACACCCATATTAAGCAGTATGCTATAATTTCATTTTGAATACACTAGTCATAAAGTTAGTAAAGGTTTGTAAGGCTCAATCTCTATCTAAAGGAGAACAGTGGCACCTTGTGGTTATAGAACAACATTCCATGAGCAGACACACACATCAGACCCTTCATTTCTTTCTTTTTGCAAGATTCAAAAGATTGTCAGAAATTCATCCATGTAGGTATCTTCAGTTCTCCTCTTTCTTCGATCTGTATCTGTATCTTTTTCTCCTAATTAATATCAACATCTGTTTATGTGTTTCAGAGTAACTACCTTGTGTTTATGGCAGAGCTATTCTGGTGGTGTGAAGTTGTGAAACCATCTTTTGTTCAGCCCCGCACAGTCAATACCAAAGGTAAGGTCATTGGCGAGACCTTGGTTGTTATGTTCGCTGTTCATGCTATGTATTTGGTTAACGCTAAGTTTCATATATGTTCTTTTTTAGCTTTTGATCCATCCCAGTTCAATAATCTGGCTCCCATACCCAATCAAAAGCTGATCCAAAGACCAGGCAGTCCAGAGCAGTCTAGGTTTGTCTTTAATACAATGCAAGTTTGAGGTTTAATTTATCATGATTTTATGCAAGAATTTATATTTCAAACAATTTCGTCCTATAGGTCACAACCTGAAAATGACAATTCAGGTAAGACTTTAAAAAATGAGTCATTCTTTCATAAAACTAAAAAGAGATTTTGCTTCCCTCTTTAGCTGTATGTGTATACTGTAGCTCAACTGGTAAAACATGGTTCTAGCAATAGGTTCCATTCACAGCGATCACTCACAAACTGATAAAATATTTTGCTTGAATGCATAGAATAAATGTAGATGAAGCTTTTATTTAGCTGTAAACATTTACTTGGTGTTGCAGGAAAGTAAATGGGTATTTCTTTCTTTCACAGCAGTTATCAGGCAGTCATCATCCATGTCATATGTGGACGGATGTGTGGGGACATGGCCAAAAGAGAAACGGTCTGCGCCCTATACTAACTCTCTATCCCTTTTACTCTCTTACTCTGTCCTTACATGCTCCAGATATATAATTCTTTGTCTTTACCTCAGGTCTTCAGCTCATGGGATATCATTTGAGATTCCACTTGATGACAGCTCAAGTTCATCTTCAAGACGTGGACTGAACCGATCGGCAAGCACAGAAGGTTTGTGTTTTAAAGTCCACCATGCAGTCCGAGGAATGCGGAGGAACCTTTCTTTCCAGCCCGTTAACGGGAACGCCAACAGCAAAATACATGAGGAGGATGATGAGAAATATAGCAGACATCGTCTGGGAAACTACACTGGGTACATCTTTCATTTTTATTTATTTATTTGTTATTTGTTATTTTTTCTTTGCCCTTTATGTAGCATTTACTCACCCTGATGTTGTTTCACCCTTATCACTTTTAATTCATTAACTCAAAAAGATGGGTTTGGGCGAATGTAAAATAAATGTGAACAGGGATGGATGTTGGATGCTCATGTCTCATATGCTCATATGTCTTCAGAAGACATGAAATATATTGTGTTTCATTTAACAATAGTCATTTGAACTACTTTTATGGTGCCATTTTTGTCATGTGTTTTCTAAAAATGATATTAAACTTCTACTTTTGTATTTCTTGCAAGAAATAAAGTCATAAGGGAGAGAAATAATTACATAATTTTCAAAAAACAATTTTTTTCTTATCTTAATTTTTTTTTAATCTTTAATGATATTAATCTTTAAAAAAGATTGTTACTTTTTTATGGTCAACAATAAACGTATTAAAGAAATGGTAGTTTTATTATGTTCAGTGTCAAGCTGTTTTATTTTAAAGTTATCTAAATCTTGAGAGTTCACTATAGTTAAATGAATATCCCATGTTTCAGGTACTCAAATGGTGTGTCAGCAGATAACCTCAGCCCTTCGTATGACCCTCAGCCCAACACTCCTAGTATAGAAGAAGCCCTGAAGATCATCCATGACTCTGAACAACCCCACAGCAGCTTGCAGCCCCCATCTGGAGACAGCGCCTTTTTCCTGCACAACCCAACTTCCCACAATTCCGGCACGGACTCAAACGATTCTGAGGACTCGCTTTCCAAGGTCAGAGCAGACGACGCGGACCTTAATTCCACCTCTACTGACATGGACACTGGAATCCATGTCCGTACCGAGGACATCCAGGATGGACAGGATGAGGATTCATCCCTGAAGGACTACTCGGACATGGACCAGGACCATGAAGCTCGTTCCTGCCCACTTCCGGAGACTGTCGGCAGCCCATGCCCAAGCCTTTTGGGAATGCGTTCCCTGGCCACCAGCATGGCCTCCTCGTTGGGTTCTGCAGTTCGCATGACCAGCTTCGCCGAACAGAAATTTCGTAAACTGAACCACGGCGATGGCCGTAGTAGCGGTAGTGGCGGTAACACTCCTGAGAGTGGCGAGCTGAACGTCTCAACCCCAGGAGCGACAGCAACGGTTCGCTCGATTACTCCTGACGCACGCAGCCCTGCTCGCATCACCTCCCCTCGTGATCCCTCGCAACTGTTGGCGTCAGAGATGGTGCAGTTGAAGATGAAGCTGGAAGAGAAACGCAGAGCCATTGAGGCACAGAAGAAGAAAGTCGAAGCGGCTTTCACACGTCACCGGCAGCGCATGGGCAGGACCGCCTTCCTCAATGTGGTCAGGCGCAAAGGAGTGGTGTCGCCACTAGGGGGTGACAGCAAAGGCCCAGATGGTCAGGAAAAAGAGATCAGTGACTCTCAACCTCTGAAGACACCCTTGAATTTGAATGACTCCGATTCCAGACTGGAGAGATGTCGACCAGATGGTGCCCCGCCGAAATCACCCCTGGAGGAAGCAGCCGTGGAGGTGGACTTGGCTGAGTACAATCGATCCATTGAGCGCCTGAACACGTCTTTGAGCTTCCTACAGTCGGAGATGCAGCGTTTAGCACAGCAGCAGGAACGCATCATGCAGATGCGCGATCACCAGAGTTGGGTGATTCCGCCGCCGGATCCGGCCCCACGCAAACAACTGCGTGAGTTGCGCAGCAGCAGTGTAGTGGGCCGAGGTTCGGTGGGGTCACTCTCCCCCATTTTGTCATCCACCGGCTCGCCACTCACATCACATCGTTCGCCCTCTATGATCAAAAGGAAGTCTGCGTCTTTCCATGCAAGGACGCCACGAACGCCAAGACCCAACGACCTGAAGGTCACACCTTTCAGCCGCATACTCAACACTCAGCAGTCGGTGGACAGCCTGCCTCGACTTAGACGTTTCTTGCCCAGCCAGATGCAGACCAGCTCATTTGCCTACTTGGGACATGACGAGGGACCTTCAAGTGAGGACGCACAAAAAATAGCTGCAAATCCATCGTCCGCTCAGGTGAACGTTAAGCAGGAAGAAGCAAAACATGATAGAAACATGAATGCGCCAACATCTAAGGTTCTGTCTCAGCGGACAATGGACCGTTCGACAGAAACAGCAAGTGGGAACACAAATGAAGAAGAGTTGCAAGAGAAGAAGGATCTGATTGAGGTTCCTCTCTCTATTCTAAAGCCTCTAGATGGGCATGACCTGGAGAGCAACAGAGAAACAGAGACTGGACCAGACCAGAAGATGTGCTGTGGCTTCTTCTACAAGGTGAGACTTAGATATTTACATTCAAAGTAGAGAGAGCAGAAAGCACAAACATATAGAGAAAAGCTGCCTAAATAAGTGAAGCTCAAAAGTATAGTTAAGTTTTGGCCCAAATGCTTTGTATACTTACTGCCAAACACACCTTTCTGATAGCATGCTAGCTAGAAGTACATTTTATGTCCAGTTAGAAAAATTTGACCATCCATGTACAGTATGCACATACTATGCTGATGATGAAATTGTCACTGTACTAATACCCTTATTGTACGGGTAAAAACTAGGGATGACCCGATCAAGATTTTTGTGCCTTCAATCCGATCCGAATTGAATATTGAGTATATGTCGATACTGATTCCTGATCCGATACTTGTGTTTTCCTAGTGCTTGGTGCCCACTTAAAAGTACATTAAATGTATTCAAATCAATCCAATGTATACAGGGATGTGCAGAGTTTCTTAGGGGCTCAAATGTAAAAAAGGGTCACTTTTTATATTTTAATTCTAATATAACAATTACTACAGTCTCTCTCTCTATCTCTATCTCTATCTATACTGTATAAGGACATTGGTAGATGTAAACATCTGATGTAAACAGACTGTCTGTCTGGTGGTCACAATTATAAAATACTTATATAAACTTCTTGTATTCCAATAAGTAGAATAATTGCAACAAAAAGAAAAATAAGAGGATTTAGAAAGCATAAAGCTAGCAGTGTCAGAATGCCTGTCTGTCAATCGAGTCCAAGGCTGGACGCAACCCATAGCTTTAGAGTGATTTGTTACAAAAGTACGCATCAGATATACAAAACACGGAAGGTCGAAAGTGCACGTGTGACGCTAGAACAGACCTCATTGGTTCTCGCGCGTCAAGCGTACACATTTTAGCTTATTTTTTGCCTTTAATGGCGGTTGGCAAACCCAATTGAAGCTGCATACCGCCACCTACTGTGCATGACAGCTGACATAAAATGAAGGATCAGGCTTAGGTAAGTCAATACCGATCTGTACAAAAAACACTTAATCGGACCCAATACCGATCCTTGAGATAGGCTTGGGACATCCCTAGTAAAAACTAATGTATGCTTTGGGCTTGAGACATGTCAAAGGAATGAGAATATACAGATAATTTGTGTATTTATTTATTTTTTTTTTTTCTAAGGGTACTTTCACACTAAAACTGTGTTTGTGTGTGTTCTCGCTCATTTTTATTGACAAGTGTCATTGATGCAGTGTGAGCAGAGAGAATGTATGTGTTATTTCTGCTCGCCTTTAACAGGAATGGACTTTTTTAGAACATTTTCAGTACATTTGAGGCAGATAGATGCAAGTTATGTGTTAATGATTTGAAAACAAAACCAAGGGTTCGAAAACAAAAATATAAAAGTGTGGTGAGCAATGCAATGCATTTTGCTGCCTTCTCCTGCATCATCATTACCAAGTAACAGTGGTAAACAGCTGCAGCTTTGATGATGCAAATGCACCACAGTTCAGACCAAATAATAGAACCATTTCACATTTCAGGGGGTTCTCAGAAGCGGAAGTCGTCATAGTTGGGTAAACTTCTATAATAGTGAACACGAGACGACGGCGAATATAATTTTTGTATTCCCAATATCATCAATAGCAGACTTTCCAAAAGAGAGGAAAAAATATAGAGCGATTACATTGGTTAGAGGAGAGAGACGTCGTATTTGCCGTCACTCTTTCAGCCGTTGTATTATAAACACCCTTGGCACAGCATTAATAAATTTTTTGTCATTTACTGCCAAAGTAATATAAAACAAAGTATAGCATTATAAATGTGTATTTATGAAAAAAAAAAAAAATATATATATATATATATATATTTTTTTTTTTTTTACTTGATTTGTGATGTTGATAACTCTTGTCATCACAGTCTGTGAAAAGGGTCCATATAATGTGTATATATTGATATAAATGGTTGTGACAGCATCTGTTTCTCTGTTCAGGAGCTTCAACAAGTGTCTTTGTTATTCTTTTTAATTCATGTCAAGTAAACACTCCTTTTGGAATGACATTTTGAACATTATTCAAATGAACAAATGTGTTGTTTTTTTTTCTTCATGAAGCACATCACAATGTTCTGTGAGAGACATTGTCTCATACAGCCAGCTGCACATGACCTTCTGTGTCAGACTTAATAATTGATTGTTTGTGTTGCTGTGACTCAGGACGACCTGAAGGGAGAGGAGGATGTTGCACAGAAGAAAGCAGCTCTGATGGAGAAAAGGCTGCGGAGAGAGAAAGAGATGCAGATGAAGAAACAGCAACAGGAGGCCGAGATAGAACAGAAGAAAGAAGCAGCACGGTATGAAAAACACAACAGACAACACAACACCATTATAGAAAATGACATGATCACAGAAAACAAAGCCACACAATCAAAGATAGCACAACTAATTCAACATGTCATGTTCACAGAAATCAATATACACAAGAGCTATTTAATATTTTAGATAATTACAACATAATTTATATTATATGTTCAGCACTTATTCAATATATAACTATTTATTTGTACTAAATTGGCAAAAAAAGTTAATTATTAAGGGGAACTATTTTTTTAATTTACATGCAGCAGTATAACAATATGTTATAATATCATGTAGTAAATACCTAAATTTTTTTACTAAAACTCCATGCAACATTCACCTGGTTTAGTTCTGTATTTAAAGGAATCTTAAATGGTTTGTAAAAGTCATTATACTTGTAAACTTGCTCGAAATGCATGAAATCTCTGCTTTCTTGATCAGAATGAAAGCGGAAGAGGATCTTGTGAAGAAGGAAGAAGAGAAGGCAAGACGAGAGTTTATAAGAAATGAATATATGAGGAAGAAGCAGCTGAAACTGATGGATGACATGGACAGTGTCGTTAAGCCCCGCCCCCCTGGTGTCAAGCAAAAGAAGCCACGTCCCAAATCTATGCACAGAGACATCATGGAGTCTCCGAAACCTCCAGCACGGGCAGCCACAGGTGCGATGGGAAATCAGTGTTGCTGTGACAGAGCCACAGCAGTTCCACTTGATAGAGATATGAACCTAGAAATGGCTTATTAAATTAATATATTTTATTGAATAATTTAAAATAATTTGATTAATACTATTCTTATTATATTTATTATATTAATATTATATCTATATTTAAAATTATGTATGAAATATTTATATTTTAAAAATATAAAAAATATATGAATTCTAATTATTTTATATTAATAATAAAATTAATTCTAATTTTAAATTTTTTGTTATAATATTAATCATTAATAATATACCGATGTTTTTCTATTTTGTAATCAAATATTTATATTTTTAATAATATTAACATTACACATTTTATTTGGTGTTGTGATATCCAGAGAGCTTTTGAAACTGGCTTCTAAAAGAAAATGTATGCAAATTATGTGTATGCATATGCAAATATGTGTATTTGTGTGTCCAGGGTCACGGCCTCGTGGATATTCCGTGTCCAGCTTATCCCTCGCCTCCCTTAACTTGGCAGACAATGAGAGCGTCCAATCAGATAAGAGGACATCTAGGTGAGACCATGTCCAATTCACCGTTACCTTCCCTGTAAAAGATCATTCAAAAGCAGAGAAAATAATGAGTTATTGTCATGATCACAAATGGCACACTCTTGTGTTATGCAACACTGACACACATCTCTATTGCTGTGAGACGAGTTGTTCATAACCTCCTGTCCTCCCTCTGTCTTTGGTATCTCTGTCTTTTCTCTGTGCTGGTTGCTCAGAGGAAGCAGACTGTCTCCTGGCAATCTGTGTTTTTTTCTGAGCTCTCCTAAAGGGAGAAAGGGAAGGTCAGTCTGCAGACAGCATCACAAACATGTCATTACCTCACAGTGCTGACGGTCATTTCAGCTTGGACGCTAAACAAACTCATTCGCTTGGACAGATCAGTTCACTGGTTCATCAGCATATAGGTGGAACATAATAAACTGTTACATAATTATCATCTTTGAATCATATATGTTATAGATAGAAGCAGTGGCGGTTCTAGAGGGGGGGCCGGGGGGGCCCGTGCCCCTGTGACAACAAGCTCGGCCCCCCTTGTGGCCCCCCTAAATGTGGAGTGTGAAATAATTTTTACAAAACTGTTTTTTTTGCTATCGTTGTTCGTTGTATGCGTATTTTTTTTATTTATTATTCTATCTTTGTGGATTTGCTTGTTCACGTGACAATTCGCATCACATTCGCGGGAATCGCGGCAGGATAACGTCTGTCTCCTGCACGCGAGAGAGGAGAGAAGGAGAAAGCTGGTAAATGTCAGTTCAGTTGCAAGTTCATTCTTTATGTGCGTATCGGGTGTGCGATGTGTATTGTCTATTATGATATTGTAATCAATGTTTTAACTGTATACGAGGCACCGTGAGCTGACATCGCATTTGTCTATCGTCCTTTCACTGCTGTGTGCGGTTCATAGGTAGGCTATGTCCCCAAATTAGTTTATGTCTTATATTTATATCATATTATGTTCTTATATTAGAATATCAGATCAGCAAGAGGGCCGTTTTCCCGTGCACAATTGCAACTGTGATATTGATGTTATACAACAGTTAAATTAACAATAAGTGAACATTGGGCGTTACTTTTTAGACACAATATTGTCAATATTGTTTGTTTTCCCTTTATTTCGCCGACTAGAATTTCTAAATGAAACCGTAGCAGAGTCTCAATGCAACAGACAGCGATGATTTATTGACTGAAATCCGCATTTTGAAGGAATCACTTGCTCCTTTCCCGAATGAATCAGCCGTTTGAACAAATCCGTTGAATGAATGACTCCCTGAACTCGCTCATTAAGACCGTGACTTGCCGCCGCCCACTGGCGGTTTTAGTTTCATATTTAAAGTACCCTTTAATTAGAAAATTACAATTAGAAATCATTTCATATTTAAATATTGATTTAAAAAAAAACTCATAGCTTTATTTATGCAATTATAAATGGAGTGTAAATATATTAATCCCATTTCTGTGTCACCTCTAGACTGCACTGCAAAGATGGATTTCGATTAAATTATTTAATTTGACTGGTAACAGTGGTACTGTATAATTATTGTATAATTAAGTATTATTGTATAAATAAGTATAATTACTGTATAATTTGAATGTTAGTATTTGACATAAAAGGTGATTCATAACTCTAAATAAGTTTAGAAAGAATGTCCATATATAGGTGAAAATGCCCCTGGAAATCAATTTAAGGTGGCAAATTAAATTAATAAAAAATTAATTAAAAAATTAATTTCGGTCCCTGCTGTTAACTGACCACTGCATAGAATATTAAAAAATATGAATATCTTTGTGAGTCTGCTATCAACAACAGGCCTAAACCAGCCATGTCACCAGCACAAAAACACAATCAGTAAAATATCATCTAATTATCAACAAAACATTGAAAATATTGAGAGATATTTTGTCAATATTGCACACCCCTAATGTACGGTATGAATTTTGATTTCTTCAGGTCTTAAAAAGCCTTAAATTTGACTTTAAAAAGTGTGCAGTAACCTGTAAACGGTTAGACAGTTACCTAGCAAGTCAGTTATTTTCAGTAAATGAATTAATAAGCTTCTTGGTCCCCATTGCTTTTGCTCTATAGTTCTCACCAAAATGAAGAGAAAGAAGGACATCATGTCAATTACAGTTACTCTGACTAATACTGAATATGTAATGCAAATGTAAAAATATAATGGAAATGCAAATGCATTGTTGAATATAAACATGGTATTTTGCCTGTTAATGCCTGCAGTGCAGTGCAGAAAATGATATGACAACAATAAGGTCTAAATGTAACTGGCCCCTCTAACAGTACAACTGGCCCCAGCTTGGCCCCCCCAGTTGAAATGGTCTAGAACCGCCACTGGATAGAAGGATCAATATTTTTAGTTTACTTGATTTTCTTGTGATTCTCATGTTTCTTTGCAATGGTGTTTATTTATCAGCTACTTTATCATTGCAGCAACAGAAAATGGCTAACTTTTTAAGCAATTGTTTATGAGACTCAGGCCCTGTTTACACCTGGTATTAAGATGCGTTTTGGTCGATCGGATCACAAGTAGTTGAGGTAGAGACATTCCCGTTTAACCTGGTATTTTAATCCATCTCTTCCAACCATTTCTCTCCTGATTTCTTCGAGGGGAGGGTCTATGGGCGGGTGTATGAGTTTTTCAGATCTTTCAATCTAATGGACAAAATAAGCTCAAGCAATTTACATATGAATGCGAAAGGAGAGTACGGAAAAACATATGGAGAGCAGCAGCTTTTGTTTCTGCTCGGACAGCTGCAAGTCCACGGCGAAAGCTGTGATTGTGTGTTAGAAATCAGGAACGGTGAGAGAACATTGTGCTTGGTACATTTTCCATCTTCAGTCCAAACATGGATCTCCAGCCGACAAAGTTTAAATCTGGTCTGGCTAGTGTGCTTGCCATAATGTTTAAGCATTAGGTCAGTAGTTGGTCTTTTGTGGCTGTTTGAAAACATACGACCACATGAGCGTTTACACTGCGAAGGCAATCCGGTCGAATGCGTTTAGACTACCTCTGGAAGTGGCCGAAAGTGGACAAGCTCAAAACGTTTTAGACCCCGTTTACACCTGTATTTAGTGTCGTCCACATGTGATCCGACCAAAATGCATCCGAATACCAGGTGTGAAGGGGCCTCAGTGTAGCATTGTGTATTAACCAGGTGCAATGTCATAAACAAGTGAGACTGTAAATTCTGTCTCCTCCATATTAGTTTCTATCTAATCCTGTTGCAACAGACAAATCCATGTTGCTTGTCATTTTTTCAATCCATTTGGTTGACATCTCAGTGCTACTGAAGCATGCTCAGCATCACTGTATAAAAAATTTACATATGTTCTGATTGGCTATGACTTCTATGACAAGTTGTGCAGCATTTTTGCTTTCACTCTGGGCTTTATTTGTCACCGGAAACTTGATGCAACGAGTAGCCTATGTCTGCTGCATCCATGCTTCGCTTCTGTGATTTTCCAGCCTTTAATAAGGACCAGCCTATTAAATTAGTACCTCAGTCTTTATTAAAGAGATGTTTGCAGTGTGTATGTTTATTTATTCTCAGGCCGGAGTCTGCAGAGGGCTTTTTGTCACCGTGTCCATCAGTAAGTGGAAACGGGGAGAACTGGGAGCTCGAATCAACATCATCTGCAGCATCTAACAAAGAATACACAGGTGGGCAGGTGACATGACAGTCCTGCAGTGTCACATTCTATATGCCAAAACTATTCTTATCATTAATATGCATGCATGCAATTTTTATGGCTTGCTCATTTAGATACTACACCACTGTTGAAAATGTTGGGGGGGGGAAATGAGGGGGGGGGGGGGGGGATGCAGTAATATGCCATTTACTCCAACATTAAACTGAATACACTGAACTTTGCCATTTCAAATGGATGGAATTACATATATAAATGTACTGATCCTTATAAATGGCATAACTTTGACTCTCAACAGTAGTCTGCTCACAAATGTTGATGGCTTCCTCTAATTCTTATTTCTCTTCCTCTCTAGGGCCAAAGTTGTACAAGGAGCCCAGTGCTAAATCAAATAAATACATCATCCAGAACGCACTGGCTCACTGTTGCCTCGCGGGCCGCGTCAATGAGGGACAGAAGAACAAAATCCTAGAGGTGAGGGGAAAAAGTTACAAAATAATTTCTGTAGGAAGTTGCAATTTTGATCTGCGTGCAGTTTAATGCTAATCTAAAAAAAATAATCTTTTGAGGAGCTCAATTGTATTTGAGTTTAATTGATGTAGTGAATAATTTTTTTTATTAGTCTTTACATGAAATTTTATTATATTTAATTATTTTATATTTTTTCATTACCTTTTTTTTTACCCTGGAACTGTGGAATATATAGAAATGACATCAGTCCATTTTAAATCTTAAATGTTTGATGTACTTGGTATAGAGGTCTAGATTATAATTTTAAACCTGAAGGGAAATAATAATCATTTCATATTTGTAAATATTTGTTTTATTTTTCCCCAGGAAATGGAGAAAACAGAAGCCAACAGCTTTCTAATTCTGTTCCGAGACTCTGGCTGCCAGTTTCGCTCTCTGTACTCATATTATCCAGAAGCGGAGGAGATCAACAAGCTAGCTGGCATCGGGCCCAAGACCATCACACCCAAAATGATCGAGAACCTTTACAAATACAGCTCGGATAAGAAACAGTTCAGCAAAATCCCCGCCAAGACCATGTCAGCTAGTGTGGATGCCATCACCATCTACAGCCACCTCTGGCAGAACAAGAAACAATTCACACCCAAAAAACTCCTCAAATAAGTTCACAGCTCACCGAGTGTTCCTGCCCATCGGACATTATAATGCACATCCTGAATGTAACGAAAACACTTTTGCAGGCTTTGTTGGATGGTCATTTGTGGTGAATTTAGCACCCTCTGTTCTACAGTCTTTGCAGCACTGACGGATGCGCTTTTACCCAATTTTTATTTCAAACATGTTCAATTTTGTGGCCTTATGCTTGTCTTGTTGTGTCTTTTATGCAATGCTTAACGCACAGTTACTGAGTTTATGAGCAAGTCATTTCTTTTGTGTTTGTGGAAACACAGGTGTAAAAGAATATTAGGGACATACTACACTTGAAGCCTAACTTTTCAGAAGGTCATGCAGTTGATGAAGCATTTAATGTACTGGAACCTCAGAAACTGACTTTTTTGCTTTATTTAATGTCTGTGTTTTGTATTTTGGGTAGGATTCGTAATTCTTGTTGCACATCTGCTACTCCAGAAGAACTTGTGTAAAATTAGCTATAGTAAGAGTGGTTGCTCAAGACTTTCTACAAAATGAACACACTCGTGTTGCTCTATATCTATCATGTAAAAGTAATGATGGGGCCTTTAACTGATGAAGTTGAGGACCAAAACGAAACATTATAGCTTTAGAATTATACATCCCTAGACATGTTGCAATCACTTGTGTCACGGCCCAGAATATCCGTGTGCCATGTATGTTTGTGCCATGTATGTTTGAAACATACATTTTAGAGACACAGATCAGTTAACTGAGTAGTGTTAAAATCCATATAAATAATACAGAGGAAAAACTGAGATATGGAGTATCATAATGAAGCTTTCGAAGAGATGGTGAGTATTATTGCTAAATGATGTTGTTACTCATTTTTAATTATGAAGTGCATTTTAAAGAGCTGGGATATTTGGTCAGGCTGTTGTCTAGTAAGACATTTTGTCTTCTGGTGCAAAAGAATCGAAAGATATTTGTTATTTTTACTAAATGAAGTAAATCATCGTTTGACTTTATTGATGCTGTACAGATATAGTTTTACATACTAAGCATATTTTTTAAGCCATTGAATATTACTGATATTTTTCATATGAAAAAGATGATGTTTAACAGGTGCAAGTATGGGTCAGTGATAAAAGCTGTTCTGAGAGATGTTCATTTCCACACGATGTCTAATCTTTTTTCAGGTCATGTCCGCTGTGTTTGTTCATCATATGCTTCGTCTGTTTGTATTTGAATGTTAACCTAAACATAAATACAGATTTACATCCAAAATATTGACCTATTTGACCCCTTTTTCCCTTGTGTTATGATCCAATGTTGTTGTCTACTTATTATAACATCATTCATGACTTTGTGAGGTATAGAAGGGAATCGAGAAAGTTATTTATAAAGTTACTTCAATTTTCAATTAATTCAATAACAACAGTTATATACATTTCGAATTTATTTTGTAAAGCGTTTTGACTTGTGTTTGATTCACTAAAAAGAACCAGCTAATAAGAGTGATTAATTAGAGAGTCGGACTTCATCGTTCGCGCTTTGATTCACTAAAAAGAACTGGTTCATAAGAGTCATAGCCTACGTTCAAGAGTCAAATTAAAGTGGCCGTGCTGTATGCATTTTGATTTTGACTCACAAGAATGATTCAGTAGGGAGGGAGTCGGACTACTTTATATTCACTTAAAAAAGTAATACAATTATGGAACACAATTAAACAAAAAAGGCAAATATACAACTATTGTTTTGGAACCGTCCGTTGAACTTGGAATTAATTGTATAAAATTACCACATAAAAAATGAAATGGTTAAACCCGCGATGACCAATGAATTTTGCATCAAATATCGTTATTTTATTTTATTTTATTTTGTGTTGTGTAACTTGTATTCCTGCTTTTTTGCGTGTTATTTGAGAATTGTAATAATTTACAATTCATTAAGAACATAATAATCCTGACATAATTCAAAGCCCAAACAGTCCCTATAAACCGCTACTTTCTCGGCTTAGTATAAGTTTACACACATATTATAATGCGTATATAATGCTGCTAATCACAGTTTGTTGAATAACACGCGGGCCGGGCCGGGCCGGGTTTTGCGGGGGTTTGTGTGCGTGAGCGCGGATTGGTGGAGCATGCAGAGGAAGATTGTGCTTGACAACCAGCGAGCGCCAGAGACAACAAGAGCCTCTCGCCCCGAAACACGGAGGAAAAAACACCAGAAAGTGCGTGTCGACACACCCTCGGTGGACCCACAGAGGATTTCTGCAGTTCGCGTATATGTAGGGTTTATCAGGTGAGATTTAAATCGCTCTTTGCGACGCTTATCGCTGTTGTTTTGAGGATAGGCGAGGCCGGAGAGGCTGCTGCTGCTCCGCCGGGATGACACACTCTCCCTCCGCAGCTTCAGAATAATGTATATGGGTGGATGTCCCCTCTCACTTGTCCTTAATGGGATGTAATCTGGCTTATCTAAGATAATGTAAGCGGTCAGATAAATACATTGCAATGAGCTCTTCCCGATCCAGCGATTGGAAGCATGAGAAAGCAAATCTGCGTTTCCCACAGTGCAAGGTTGGGGCCCGGTGGTGTGGCTAGTGGTTAAAAGGGTTTAAGGTTTAAATCCCAAAAAAGGGCATTTCGTGAGCTACTCCCATTGTGCTTCTTGTAGAAATGTATTTTCTTCTTCACATTTTCCTTCGTTTCCTATGTGTGTGTTAGAGCATCTTCAAATTAATAATATTATTGTTTAATATTATTATGATTAATATTATTATAGTTTTCTAATTTTTATGGTTGAAATTCTTTTAGCTTTCAGCAATAAGGTGTAATTTCAAAGCATAAGTCTAACTAGTGGTTTTATTACAGTTATTTGAAAAGATTTAAAACAGGTTAAGTTGGATGTGAAAACATCTGCTGAGAAGAGAATAGTGTTGAGGAACAGGCTGTTTTGTTTTTGGGTGGAATGTCACTGCCCATGCTTGTGTGTTTACATCTGCAATTTCTGGCATGATGACTCTTCCTTGTCACAACATGGTTTGGTATTTTAATTAGTTGTTGTCACTTTTTTACTTGCAGTCTTTGAGCAATACAGTGTTTTATACAGTTGCTACATCATATTGGTAACACTTTAAAATATTTTTCAACTAGTCAGTGTTAGTTAATGCAATGACTAACATTAACTAACAATAAGAAATACAGTTGTTACAGTATTTATTAATCTTTGTTAACATTAGGTAATACAAATAGTTGTTAGCTCAGGTCCATTAAATAATATTAACATATGCAAGTTTTGATATTAATAATGCAATAATAAATGTTCAAATTAACATAAGATAAATAAATGCTTTAGAAGTATTTTTTATTGTCCATGTTACAGCAATAAAAAACAAAATATAATATAATATAATTATAAATAATTTAGTAATTAATTATTAATAATAGAATAATATATTTTTTTCAATCTAAATGATTGCAAATTGATTTCCCTTTGTTTATTTAATCTGTTCTTTGCATGTTCTATCGTATTATGAATGACTCATCCATGTGTTTAATGTTGTTGTTTTTTGGACCTTGTAATATTTAATCAAATCTTCTCCAATCATTTAACCCATTGATTCCAATCATCCGCCCCTTTTTTAACAATAAACCGCAAGCGTGCATTCAGATCTGCCTCCATCCAATCAACAACTGATGGATAGAACCAAGACCACACCCTACAACTCTGATGTTGTCACAACACTGTATGCCACAATAAAGTTACAGTACTACTTCTGTTACATTGCGATTGCCATAAAAAATGTTCACGTCCCTTAGTAGTGGGTTGTGGTTCAAGCCCTACAAGGCCTGATCACCACTGGTCGCTTGAGCAAATGTGACCTATAACTGTTTTTGGATAAAACCGTATTCTAAACTAAATGTTCATTCTCTCATTCTTTCTCTGAAAGCTTGCCACCATGACGGCTGAGGAGATCATAAACGTAAAGGAAGTGGAGATCATCAAGGTGATGCTGGACTTCCTAAACTCACGCAAGCTGCACATTAGCATGTTGGCCCTGGAGAAGGAGAGCGGGATCATCAATGGCCTCTACTCAGATGACATGCTCTTTCTCAGGTATGATCTATACGCACCATATACAAATCATGTATCACCATATACATATCAAAAAGACCACTGGCATATATGTGACACCTACTGTGGCGTTAACATGAACCAATAATATAATGCTTATATTTTTGCCAATTTACAGCAGTTTTACTCTGCATTGAAGCTAGAAAATCAAGCATGTGTTTTACTAGAGTGCTGCAGTGATGACACACGTTTGTAGGCCAACCTAGATGTTAGCATCACACTCGTTTCATCGACGAGGACCCATTTGGATTTTTCCATTGTTTTTTGGATTATTGCATAAAATAAGCTCTGTGACCAGCAAAAGTTTATGATACTTACACGTTTTGTTCATCATGATTATATTTGCTAATTAACAAAAACTTTATGGATTTGGTCCGATCGACCAAAATGCATCTTAATACCAGGTCTAAACAGGGCCACAGTCTGACTAAGACTACTCCAGAGTTTTACCACCAAGAATTTGCATGTAGTTTGTCTCTAGTGATTATCACTATTTGAGACCGTGTAAAACAACATCAATTCAGATGGTAAAAGATTTAAATGTTTCTTTTAATATAGCCTAAACTTGTTTATGTTCTAAGTTTGAAGCTGGTACTATTATTGTGCTATTATGAGTCAAATTGTCTAGGCTAGACGCACTCTTTTTTTCTCTTTCTCATTCCTTCTCTCCCCTGCAGGCAGCTCATTCTGGATGGACAGTGGGATGAAGTGTTACAGTTTATTCAGCCACTTGAGTGTCTGGATAAATTTGACAGGAAAAGGTGAGAGATCCGCTCAGAATCTTTCCAGAATTGCAACCCAAATAATAAGAGCTCACTTGCACTTAAATGCACTTAAAACAAATTAATAAGGCATTTTTTACCCTTTAGAATTGTATCATTTTGTACATAAACCCTGATTAGGGGTTCACTGAATATTACATTTAATGTAAATGATGTATATGAATATTTTAATAAAATCAGATACTGCTGGTTTAACTTCATATATATGTGCTGCATTTTTCCATGGGCTCTCAGGTTCCGCTACATTGTTTTGAAACAGAAGTTTCTGGAAGCTTTGTGTGTGAATAACGCCATGTCTGCTGAGGATGAGCCACAGCATGTGAGTAACATCTATTCATCAAAGAATCCTGAAAATAAAGTATCTCCACTAAAATATGAAGCAGCACAACTGTTGTCATTATTAGTAATAAGAATTTTGAGCACCAAATCAGCATACTGTATTATAATGATTTCTGAAGGATCATGTGACACTGAAAACTGGAGTCATGATGCTGAAAATTCTGCTTTACTATCACTGGAAGAAATTACATTTTAAATATATTCAAACATTAGACAGTTATTTTAAATTGTCATAATATTTTACAATATTATTGTCTGTACGATATTTTTCATTAAAATAAATGCAATTTAGGTGAGAATAAGAGTTTCAAAAATATTTAAAAGCCTTATCGACCTTAAAATTTTGAACTGTATTTATGTATAATAATAAACAGTGATGTGAACCAAACTATATTATATAATATAGAAGATAAATGTATATCATATAATATATTATATAGAAGATAAAGGAACATGCATGTAAAGTCACTTTAGT
Organism: Siphateles boraxobius; assembly: GCF_051911475.1. Lineage (NCBI taxonomy): Eukaryota > Metazoa > Chordata > Actinopteri > Cypriniformes > Leuciscidae > Siphateles > Siphateles boraxobius. The sequence continues at coordinate 3,451,203 of NW_027509215.1, forward strand.
TTATTTTGTTTCTGCCAAGCTTATTTTACTAGCATGTAAATGTTTAGAGATTATCATGTCCAAAAAACTATGGTAACACCATGTGAGAAACTGCTTAAGGCTTGTTTCAAATGTTTGTTTTCCCTCTCTCATTCTATCTGTCTATGTTCAGTTGGAGCTGACCATGCAAGAGGCTGTGAAGTGTCTACATGCTCTGGAAGAGTTTTGTCCAACTAAAGATGACTACAGCAAGCTTTGCCTTCTCTTGACGCTGCCCCGCCTCACTAACCATGCCGAGTTCAAGGACTGGAATCCGAGTACGGCACGCGTGCAGTGTTTTGAGGAGGCCTGTGTCATGGTGGCGGAGTTTATTCCCGCTGATCGAAAGCTGAGCGAGGCGGGGTTCCGCGCCAGCGCCAACCGTCTATTCCAGCTTCTGATTAAAGGTGTACTGTACGAATGCTGCGTGGAGTTCTGCCAAAGCAAAGCCACCGGAGAGGAGATCACAGAGAGTGAGGTTCTCCTGGGAATAGACATGCTCTGTGGGAACGGCTGCGATGATCTCGACCTGAGCTTGCTTTCTTGGCTCCAGAATCTGTCGCCCAACGTCTTCTCTTGCGCCTTTGAGCAAAAGATGCTCAATATCCACGTGGATCGGCTTGTTAAACCTGCCAAGGCCACTTACGCCGACCTCCTCACTCCGCTGATCAGCAAGCTCTCCCCGTATCCCGCTTCCCCTCTCCGGCGCCCGCAGTCTGCAGACACCTACATGACCCGCTCTCTGATCCCAGCACTGGACGGCCTGTCCTACGGTCTCTCTGGCCAAGAGAAGAGAGGCGTGGGAACAGACGGAGGGAAAACTTCTCCCATGTCACACTCGTTTGCTAATTTTCAACACCTGAACCGCAGTGTGATGATGGAGAACTCAGGATGTCACAGCATCTTTGAGGAGTCACCAGAGAGGTAAACATCACCTGATACACCTGCAAATCTACATTCGAGCTTAAGAATCGTAACCCGTTTAAAACAAACTCCAGAATACTATAAACCGTACATATTTATTATGTGATAAGCACTATCACAGATTGAACTTGCTGATTATTAGCAAATTACCTGCAATTATTAAAATGACAATGACTTAAATAAATAAAGATAAAACTTTCTAATATATTTTAAAATATATTATAATAGAAAATAGTTATTTTAAATTGTAATAATATTTCACAACATTATTGTTTTTACTGTATTTTTGATCAAATAAATGCAGCCTTGGTGAGCATAAGAGGCTTCTTTCATAAGCATTATATAATCTTGATTATTCCAAATTTTTGTTAATAGTTAAAACACCCTGTGAAAAAAATTGCAATGTTTGTTTCATATTCAAGTCCTTTTCAATTCAGAGAAATTTGGATGGGTGTGGTAGAGAAGAATAACTTGGAAAGCAGAATCTTTTCAGAACATAGTCATTACAAAGGTGTGTAAGGTGTGCGTCTGTACTGTAATGTGGACTCTCTGGTCTTGCAGCTCCAGAACTGAAACTCCATCTGATAAAATGTTGAGCTCACCTGGTCCTCAAAACTCTCGCCCGGCCTCTGCCCCGGGTCAAGATGCGCCAGCACCTGGTTCTGCAGAGAAGAATGAGGTATTTTGTCAGTCAATGAATCCATTGATATCTCCTGAACATTAGATTAAAACATATTTGGCTACTTAACTAATAATTGGAAAAGCAACATGCCTAATAATTCAGTAATCTGACTATAACTCCCACACACAAAAAATCTCATCTTCTCTAGCTTGCTTCCTAATCTAGTTTTCAAATAAACCTGGCATTGTATTTTACGAATATTGTTGGCTCCTTGACGAAATTGCTTTGTTCGTCTCTTGTAAGTCTCTTTGGATAAAGAATCTGCTAAATGCATAGATGTAAATGTTATAAATTTTAATTTAGCATTACAATGCAAGTAAATGTTTAGTGACTTCCTGATTTATTAGCTCCAGTTGTTGTTATTAACATGCCTTGTAATTGTCTGTGTGCAGTAGAAGTTTGCATGTGCAGTCTCTTCTCTCTCATAAACAGCCTGTTGCCCTGTGCAGGCAAGCTCAGCTACTGCTTGCAATTTATCACTGCATAGTTGCAGAGGGCTTGGATTGGCTGTTTCCAAGCTACAGTTGCTAGGCATGTGTTTGTGAGGGGACTATATGAGCAACAATTATAAAATGTTTAATGATAAAGTTTGTTTTTGTGTGAAGAGTTCTAGAATGTTGACCTTTATAGATCACTCTTGTGTGAAGGGTTCTAGAATGTTGACCTTTATAGATCTCTCTTGTGTGAAGGGTTGTAGAATGTTGACCTTTATAGATCGCTCTTGTGTGAAGGGTTCTAGAATGTTGACCTTTATAGATCGCTCTTGTGTGAAGGGTTCTAGAATGTTGACCTTTATAGATCGCTCTTGTGTGAAGGGTTCTAGAATGTAGACCTTTATAGATCGCTCTTGTGTGAAGGGTTCTAGAATGTTGACCTTTATAGATCGCTCTTGTGTGAAGGGTTCTAGAATGTAGACCTTTATAGATCGCTCTTGTGTGAATGGTTCTAGAATGTTGACCTTTATAGATCTCTCTTGTGTGAAGGGTTCTAGAATGTTGACCTTTATAGATCTCTCTTGAGTGAAGGGTTCTAGAATGTTGACCTTTATAGATCTCTCTTGTGTGAAGGGTTCTAGAATGTTGACCTTTATAGATCGCTCTTGTGTGAAGGGTTCTAGAATGTAGACCTTTATAGATCGCTCTTGTGTGAAGGGTTCTAGAATGTTGACCTTTATAGATCTCTCTTGTGTGAAGGGTTCTAGAATGTTGACCTTTATAGATCTCTCTTGTGTGAAGGGTTCTAGAATGTTGACCTTTATAGATCGCTCTTGTGTGAAGGGTTCTAGAATGTTGACCTTTATAGATCTCTCTTGTGTGAAGGGTTCTAGAATGTTGACCTTTATAGATCGCTCTTGTGTGAAGGGTTCTAGAATGTTGACCTTTATAGATCTCTCTTGTGTGAATGGTTCTAGAATGTTGACCTTTATAGATCTCTCTTGTGTGAAGGGTTCTAGAATGTTGACCTTTATAGATCTCTCTTGTGTGAAGGGTTCTAGAATGTTGACCTTTATAGATCGCTCTTGTGTGAAGGGTTCTAGAATGTTGACCTTTATAGATCGCTCTTGTGTGAAGGGTTCTAGAATGTTGACCTTTATAGATCGCTCTTGTGTGAAGGGTTCTAGAATGTTGACCTTTATAGATCTCTCTTGTGTGAAGGGTTCTAGAATGTTGACCTTTATAGATCGCTCTTGTGTGAAGGGTTCTAGAATGTTGACCTTTATAGATCGCTCTTGTGTGAATGGTTCTAGAATGTTGACCTTTATAGATCGCTCTTGTGTGAAGGGTTCTAGAATGTTGACCTTTATAGATCGCTCTTGTGTGAAGGGTTCTAGAATGTTGACCTTTATAGATGCTCTTGTGTGAAGGGTTTTAGAATGTTGACCTTTATAGATCGCTCTTGTGTGAAGGGTTCTAGAATGTTGACCTTTATAGATGCTCTTGTGTGAAGGGTTCTAGAATGTTGACCTTTATAGATCGCTCTTGTGTGAATGGTTCTAGAATGTTGACCTTTATAGATGCTCTTGTGTGAAGGGTTCTAGAATGTTGACCTTTATAGATCGCTCTTGTGTGAAGGGTTCTAGAATGTTGACCTTTATAGATCTCTCTTGTGTAAAGGGTTCTAGAATGTTTACCTTTATAGATCGCTCTTGTGTGAAGGGTTCTAGAATGTTGACCTTTATAGATCGCTCTTGTGTGAAGGGCTCTAGAATGTTGACCTTTATAGATCTCTCTTGTGTGAAGGGTTCTAGAATGTTGACCTTTATAGATAATTCTTGTGTGAAGGGTTCTAGAATGTTGACCTTTATAGATCTCTCTTGTGTGAAGGGTTCTAGAATGTTGACCTTTATAGATCGCTCTTGTGTGAAGGGTTCTAGAATGTTGACCTTTATAGATCGCTCTTGTGTGAAGGGTTCTAGAATGTTGACCTTTATAGATCACTTTTGTATGAAGGGTTCTAGAATGTTGACTGTCAGAGGTTGTGATAAAAAGAGTTCTAGATTGTTCACCATTAGTGGCTGTTGTCTGGAATGTTGATATAGTCTGTTGTACGAAGGGCTCTAAAAATAAAAAAGTGAATTGGAATGTCGTGCTATAGAACAGTGTTGTTTTAATATCAAGATACACCGTGTCTAAACAGGACCCAACCGTTGTCGCATCTCACCGTGCCGCAACAGCTAGGAGATTTATTATCTAAAATAGTGCCCAAATACATATACTTCTCAACACGCATTCCATTTATAGTTGTTTGTTTACACTGAATCGATTGCTTCCAAGAGCTAAAGTCAATAATCATCTCTTTGGTTTAAAGGACATTACGTTTTAAAAAAGCATCCTGACACAAGGTAACAAAATCATCAAACACAGGTCCATGTGTTGTGTCCTCCTCACACAGAGTAGTCTGCAAATTTTGTCCTCATGTCCTTTCAAGTTTGTTTTTTCAAGGTAGCCTGGCAAGACAGACTACCTTCAGGAGAACGCAAGTCTGTTCTTTGCGTTCTTAGAAATTAAGAAACAGCCAATGTATTGATACCTCTGATTGCAGAGGCTCTGAGTTCTGTGACAACAAACACAGTTTATTTCCTGTCTGGGTTCTTATCTGGTAGTAATCACTGTAGAGCTGTGATCATGTGATGTATTAAATCTGTTCACCAGACCAGAAAGTGACTCCTCTTCAGAGTCTGTCTACTCATAAGCTTTGAGGGTGAAATGGGAGTAACTTTTCAGCTTTAGGCTTTAAAGTTAGAAATGGAAAGTTGTGATAGTCTTTTCTTCCCTATTGGGAAGTTATTTTAGTTAAAGATTACGAGGGCACACAAATTTAATAAAAAATAATGATGTCCACGAATAAATCATTTATAATAAACACTGTTATATTCCATTAAAAAAAGAAGGACTATCCAATTTGATTTCATGATAACTTTAAGATTCTCTCTCTCTCTCTCTCTCTGTTACATCTTATCTCATCTTTGTCCCCTCTGTTTCTGTGTAGTTGTGGGACTCCACGGAGCAGTTTCAGGAGTACTACCGCCAGCGTTTGCGTGTCCAGCAACATCTGGAACAGAAGCAGCAGCAGCGGGAACTCTACCAGCAGATGCTGCGAGAGGGCGGAGTCCAGCAGCACGAGGCCCCGCCCACTGACAAGCACAACCTCACAGAAGCCTTCCTTACCAGGTAAGCCAAGCTCCACGTCACCGCTAACATCACATCCAAAGGTCAGCTGAAGTTTACAAACACAAAGACGCAAGGTGAAATCTGATGCTGCTAAAAGCAAGAGGCTGGGATGCAGAGAAAAGGACATGGCAGGTTCAATATCAAATGAAAGACTAATGAGATGTAGATGAGAATGACCTCAGGGTTTTACAGATGGTGCAGCGAGCAGCCACAGAACTCGAAGTGGGAGGAGAATTCCCTTTGGAATATAAACACGTATACACACACATGACCTGTTTTACATTTGTGTACCTTCAACTCACATTTACAGTATTTTATTTAGTACCAGACAGAGTAGTAGCTTGTATTCATGGTTTCCAGGACAAATGTTTACGGGTGGCCATGCTCCTCCGGTCTGACAAGTAGACAATGCCATCCATGACCAAACCCATAAGACCCATAAGCGACTTTGGAACAGAAATAAAGATATTTTAATGAAACTAGAAGTTTTTACATACACATGAGTGTATGTAAATAATGAAAGAATTAAAATTTTTGGGTGAAATATCCCTTAAAGTTATATTTGGAATTCTGAATATTTTTGGCCTCTCTTGTCATAAGCCTACCCCCATTCTGGGGATGTGTGTGTGTGTTAGGCTTGGGCGGTATCCAAATTTTGATACCTTCAAACCTCCTCCCTATTTTACCGGGGTATACGGTATTACCGTGACTAATTAAAAATTATGACATAAGGCTCAGACAGCGTCACCAAACTGTTGGCTTGTGTCTACACCGTTCAGATACTGAATACCAGATCGGGCAAAAAAAAAAAAAAAATCAAGGCCAACCCGTGCACGTTGTGTCTGATCCCGGCTGACGGCATTAAATGTAATAATGCCTACGGCTCGTAGGCCTATTTAGACTAGAATATTTTTAATACGGGGGCCGTTATAATATTTTGGCGCCAAATAATTTTTTAACCCATGTGCTGAGGGGGTGGTAGATATAAATGCTATTTATAAATGAGCAAAAATGGGACAATTAATAATATTTAATTATTTTAATTATGACAATTGTATTCATTTTATTAATTACTTTAAATTAAATTAACAAGCAACAAGCAAGAAGTGCATTTGTAAATCCGGTGACACGCGTCCATTGATTTTTATTAATACAACTTTTCTGTCAGTGCTGCAAAGATTAAGTTGACGATCAACATCTCCTAGTGAACGCGCATATAGAGAAATGCAAATCATGGATTACATAATCAGAAGGTATAGACTAGCTTTTTTCTTTTCGTTTTGAATTGTTTCGTTTAAAGAAATTGTCGATTGATATCTCCGTAGTGAACGCGCCTATAGAGAGAAATGCACATCATGGATTAATCAGAGAGTATGCTGCCTATATTTCTTTTCCTTTTGAATTGTTTCGTTTAAAGAAATTGACGATTGATATCTCCGTAGTGAACGCGCCTATAGAGAGAAATCATGGATTAATCCGAGAGTATGCTGCCTATATTTCTTTTCCTTTTGAATTGTTTCGTTTAAAGAAATTGATGAATCGCCATCTCCATAGTGAACGATAGAGAGAAATGCACATCATGGATTACATAATCAGAGAGTAGGCTAGCCTATTTCTTTTCGTTTTAAATAGTTTCGTTTAATTTGATGATCGCCATTTCCGTATGAACGCGCATAGAGAGAAATGCACATCATGGATTAAATAATCAGCGAGTGGCCTATTTCTTTTCATTTTGAATTGTTTCGTTTAATGACATTTCAAGCTTTATTTAGATATCTGTCATGTCTGTGAGACATACACTGAGTTTCGGTTAATTTATGATGAGATTTCAATGCAAGTGACCGCGGCGCGCCAGCCCACGATCATGTCATGATTATGTTGTCTGCTATATTTGATTCTTATTTATTATTGGTTGATAAAAAAAATTTATTAAAATTAAGATACAATTTATACAAAACGAAATTCACTTTAAAGAAAGGCCTTTTACAAAATGAAACTTAATTAAGTGGTCAATGACTGACTCCCGATGCATCCCATCTTACTCGTGCTGTTCAGTTTTCATTATCAACGTAAAAAAAAAATTACATTATAATATTTTAACAAATATAAACTAATGCGCTTATTTAATGAACTCGGGGCAAAATGCATCCTCGCAGCAGTGAGTGGGTGGTTGTTTCGGAGATGCGACATTAGGTCAGAGGTATTTCCATCTCTCGCGGTCACCTTTTTTATTGCAACATTTACATATTGCCTCGTCAGTATTTACCACCTCTCCCTTCTCTCTCTCTCTCTCTTTCTCCTCCACACTGTCACTTGATGACAACTACATAAGCATTTCTAGGCATTGAATAAATTATATTTATATATTATATATAAGTGCCGGTAATGACGGTATTGAAACTGATACCGTTGCTATTTTAAGACCCCGCGGTATACGATATTACCGAAATACCGCCCAACCCTAGTGTGTGTGTGTTGTGTGTTTGTGTGTTGTGTGTGTGTGTGTGTGTGTGTGTGTGTGTGTGTGTGTGTGTGTGTGTGTGTGTGTGTGTGTGTGTGTGTGTGTGTGTGTGTGTGTGTGTGTGTGTGTGTGTCTTTTTATGTGTTAAAAAAATAATGGAAAGAGATTGTTTTGGAAATGTATTAATTATTTACTGATGTTGCATGAGCTGTCACTCAAATTACAGACCCCTCAAAAAAAAACCTACAGGAAAACTAGTTAAATCAACGATGCAATCAGAGAGGGATCTGAGAAACACTGAACTCATTTTAGAACCCTGTTCTCTTGTTTGGCTTGATGCCTCTCTAGTTCTGTTTCTGTGGTTACGGCACAATTGTAACACAGAAACATAACAAAGGGAGGTTTTGGAACCGTGCCGTACCGTTCCACTGGTGATGTCATCATTAAAGGCCACAACCATAAATAATGCAGTTGTCAGAGGGGAGGGCAGGGCAGAAGAAACATTCATTGTTCTGTCTACAGAAGCCGTACTGGTTGTGAGTTATTAAAGAAATTTAGGATATTATTTTGAATATATAAAATAAGTATAGCTCTAAGTATACTAGCTATAACTATAAGTATAGTATAGCTATATTAGGACAAATAATCTAAAAACCTATTCTGTGTTCACACTGGCCTTATGCCATCTGCTTCAGGGGATTTTGAGGGGGAAACCCCCCTTGACCACAGGGAAATGACCAGTTGTGTTAATCGTGGCTTGTTTTTGAAAGAGATTAAGATGCATATTAAATGAAAGTCTAATGAGATGAACCTCAGGCTTCTTCAGAAGGTGCAGCGAACAGCTATGGAACTCGAAGTGGGTGGAGAAATCCCCAAAGAAAACACTAATACATTTTATAAGCTATATGCACTTCGATGTGTGTGTTATTAAAAAAAGCAACTGTGATCATCAGTAATGTGAACTTAAAAATAAAATATTTTGAGCAAGCTCAAAGTTAGTCCCATTTAGCCAGGCATTTAACTATTAGTATTAGTTAATTCTGGTCACTTTGACAGGAAGCAACTGTATGAGCGACATGTAAAATGACAAGTGGTCATATTCACATACAGTTTACATATATCTCTATAGTGTAACTGTTAATGCAACCAGGGTTCACAGCACGTAAAAATAGTGCAAAATACAGTTTCATAGCTTGTAAGACATATTTATGCATGGCAAATGTTCTCAGTGTACTCGCTATTTATGGTATGAAGTTCATTTTAAAATTCAGCAGAAAAAAAAATTTTGTTTGTTGACTGAATGAATGACTTGCACAAACTCCATAGAGCCAAATCGGATTTTTGGTTTAAAATTTTGTTTAAATTTCAATTTATGTAGGATCTTATGCTTTTGAGAAACCTCTTGGCTTTTTTGTATGCATTGCATGGTCAGTGAAAAGTCAGCAGGCAGTCTGTGGGCACCAAGTTGTCTCTAAATCTTCATGTTTTTGTATGTATGTGTGCAGGTCTATTCAAAGACTGGAGGAGCTGAATGTGGGAATGGATGATTTGGGAGAAGAGGTGCAGGCTCTCTCTCAGCAGTGTAATGGAGGCAGTAACAACAACAGCGAGGCGATAGATGTCTCAGCCACGCCACAGACACAGGAAGAGGTTGGAGGAGCCAGGGATGTGGTCACCAGCACTCCTCAGAGGTCAGCAGGTCAAGCAGCCTTCCCTCCGCCCAGCCAGTCTCTGGTACTGCCCCAGAGGTGAGAAGAGACCAGCTCTTTAACTCTTTCAATTCACACTTAATCGAATTAGCAAAATCATTCAAAGAGTTTACATCCTAGTGAATCCTGAACGTGAGATAAAAATATGAGCTTTTTGTCATATCAAATTCGTGAAATTTAATTGGTAATGTTTTTAGTGATTTATCAATGTGGTTTTGTTTTCACCTGCAGTGCCCAAACTGAAGACAAAACTGGACTGAATGACAGCAGTTTGACCCGCTCTAAAGGCCCAGAGGTACAGCGTCCCCTACAGCTCAACATAGTTAACCCTATAAAGCCTACTGTGTCATATTTGATACACACATTTATAATGCTTCAAAAATATCAACATGATCAAAACATTGCTGAAAAACCTGTTTACATGCCTCCTCTCGTCTGATTGATAGTTCTTACTTTTTAGCATGTAAAAGGCCACGTTTGCTGTGAAAAAATATTTTTATAAAGTAAACTTAAATATTACTTTTATATTGTTAATAAAATTTCAAGAAGAAGGTTTCACGCAAATTCGACTGAAGATTTTAGATTTTAGAAAAATCATGTTCAAATGTGAGCATCAAATATGGCATGGGTTTTAAGGAACTTTTATCTATACATCTTTCAATCATCATTGTATTGCATTATATGTTTTGCCCCCAAATAATTCAAACTAAAACTAATTGATCATAAAACTAATCATTTAAATTAGTGATCGACCGATATTGATTTTTTATAACCGATACCGATACAGATTATTTGCATGTGTATGTGCCCGATAACCGATATGCAGAACCGATTTTTATTTACTGTTATACTTCTGTTTTTGGCACAATTATTACAACACAAATGAACTGAACAAACCATTTTATTTATAACAATCACTCCCTCCTTGCATACAAAAAAAACCTTTATATTTATACACAAATAAATAGAGGGGTCTGAGTCCAAAAAATAAAGTGCACTGTTACTAAGTGTCTTTGTTTAAAAATAAAAGCTTTGATGAGGTAAAAAATAAAGCACAAAAACTATTCTAACATATTTGGATATGTTTATTTGTTTTCATAAATGGTAAACTAATCAAATTACAATAAAAACATTTATATTATTACATTATATAATTTATATCTAAATTATACATATCATTTATAAGCATCAGCAGCAACAATGTTAACAATTGGCAAAATAAATGTTAAAAGTCTAATGTTTTCATATGGAAAAAATAATTGACAGGGGAGTCATATCACCTTTGCAGAAATGTAATTCATTTTAAACAGTTTTAGAAGGTTTATGTGTCGTTTAATAGGTTTAAACTAAGAGTGAGGAATAATTCACTGGGTAATATTAATTCACTGCATAATATTAGCTGGAATAGCCTATAACATCAGGAAAGTAACAAACAAAACAGCATATACATCATTGCATTTTCCAACTAGTATGTTATTAATTATTATTAATATTTTTGTCGGTCTAGATCATGAAATGCTTTATGACAAAGTGCTGTTTATCTATGCATTTACACATAACTATAACATTAGGCTATACGTTACTCAACCGCGATCGCGCGTGCAGATAATAAATAATTAATTTCCACAAAGCGGTATATTTAGATGTGTATTAGCGAAATAATTGCTATGTAGTAAATGATAATATAATCTAGGGTGTTTAAACAAGATAATCTTGTCAAAAGTTTCATTCAGTGGCCGTGCTTGAGCATTCCTGATCATCAACCCAGTGAGTGCTCAGCAATATCAACGAACTTTTTTTTCGAGACTAATGGTGAGCAAATACAACCGATAGAGAATTAAATTCAGCGCTTTTATTTTCAACATGCACTCATTCATGTCTGTTTTATTTAATTCATGTAAAGTTACGTCTTTATTGGGGAAGGACATGACGGATTACGCTACGTGGCTCAATGAGTTTGTCTCAATTTTTTAGAACCAAGCTGCATAAATAAACTATATCAGGCATTTATGTCTCAAATCTCATTTCTGCATGCATGTCTGTTATGTTAAATAAAGTTGAATAATTAAAGCAAAGCAAGTAGAACATATACTTTACCTGTGCACAGAGTTGTTATTGACTGATCTCCTCGCGGCTGCAATGGCGGAATTCTCAAAATGGCCACAAGATGGCGCCGTTTATCGGAAAATCCGATATTACAAAACCGATTCCCGATTATGGGAAAATGCTTAAATATCGGGAAAAATATCGGTAAACCGATACATCGGTCGATCACTAATTTAAATATCATCTTACTAGAACCTATTATTGGGAGTTGTGGAGTGGCAACTGATATTTATAGGCATTTTATGTAAAGTAATTTGCTACACTGTTATAAAGAGCTCATTATTTACAAGCTATCAGAATTTCGGACTAAATTTTGGCCTTAAAAATAACATCCATCAAATTGCATATTTTGCCTCTGAATTAAATTTGTTTTCCTCTTTGAGTATGAACTCAAAAGTCTGATTTATCAAATTAGATACTCAACAAAAAACAAATTATGCCAACAAATATGCCAAACAGATTAGTTTTTTTGGACTATTGTTTCTTCTGTCGTGCTTTACAGGGTTAACATTCACTGCATAAAACATTCTCCCTCTGAAGGCTTTAGTGTTGGTTTAATTACAGCTCTAAAACTTCTCAGATCAAAAACAGATTAGAGATTGTTCAGGGATTATTTGAGATTAAATGAACATAATCTTCAAATAACCCTTCTCACATGCAAAATGTGTGTTTATATGCGTATATTGCAGAAAGAGACGTCTAAAGCCAAGTTTGTGATGGTCAACACCCTTGAGGATACGCAGGCGGTCCGCGCCGTGGCCTTCCACCCCACAGGAACATTATATGCAGTCGGCTCCAACTCTAAAACTCTGCGCGTGTGTGCCTACCCCGACACACTGGACACGAGGTCAGCCGCCCACACACAGCATTAAAACCTGCTTAAAAGATCTGAATCAGATACGTCATAGATGATGGGATACCAGCAAGGGCCTCAAATCCTCATTTCAGCCACCCAACTTTAATTTAAAAAAAATAGAAAATGAAAAACACAATGAAGTGTCTGAGAAACGAGCAAGAGTGCTGTTTTTGCCAAATAATTTTGAACGATTCAATGATCCATTCATAAAGACAGTCACTTGCTTTGTTCCTGAATGAATAAGCCATTTAAATGAATGACTCAGTGACTCACAGTTACTTGCCGCCACCTACTGGCCGTTTTAGTTTCATTTGTAAAGTATTGCTTGTAAAGTATCATAGTTGAATACTTAAAATAGAATTTTTAATGCATTATTAAACGCAATCATAACTGCAGTGTGAATACATTTAATGCTGCTTTAGATGGCAGTTCTGTTTATAGTGCAAACATGGATTTTGTTGATACTGATTTCATTTGATTGGGAACAGCCTAAAGTGTCTTATTATTCTAACTTCATAATATCATCTCGTTATCAACAAAACCCCAGAAAATAGAGACATTTTGTGTCAATATCGATCACCCTATGCAAGTCTTATAGTGAACGATTGCTCAGTGCATGTTATATCCAAAGAAAACAATTTGTAATTTTTCACACACATGCAACTTGTTCTGACTGAATCAACAAAGTGCGAAAGTTTAATTTGTAGGGAACCAGAACCTTTTAATTGACATATTATTAAGATGTCTTAATATATTTGTATTGTTGTTTCTCTCAGTGGCTCGGGCACAAGTAAACCTCCTGCAATCCGTTTCAAGAGGAACAAGCATCACAAAGGATCCATATATTGTGTGGCCTGGAGCCCCTGCGGACAGTTACTGGCCACCGGCTCCAATGACAAATATGTCAAAGTGCTGCCCTTCAACCCTGAAACCTGCAATGCTACAGGTGTGGGGAGAAAGATTGCAAACCAACATTCATGAATCTTCATAGAGTAATTGAATGTAGTTCGGTTGAACGACTTGTACTTTATATATTAAAATTCAGGTCCTGATCTGGAGTTCAGTATGCATGATGGGACCATCAGAGATCTGGCGTTTATGGAGGGTCCTGAGAGTGGAGGGGCCATTTTACTCAGTGCAGGAGCTGGAGACTGTAACATCTACACCACTGACTGCCAGAGAGGACAGGGACTGCATGCACTGAGCGGACACACAGGTACTACCTCCCCGCCCCCACATACTATATATACACACAGATCCTCATCAATATTTTCATTCTTATGTGATGTGTGTGTGTTTTCTCTCCACAGGTCATATTCTGTCTCTGTACACATGGGGGGGCTGGATGATCGCGTCCGGCTCTCAGGATAAGACTGTGCGTTTTTGGGACCTACGTGTTCCCAGCTGCGTGAGAGTGGTGGGGACGTCCTTCCAAGGCTCAGGTGGGCTTCACCTCCTTCACTGCCTTCATTTTACTCTTTTGGCACTTTGCCTGCTTAAAGATGCACATAATTAAAATGTCATTCCGTGTCGAGATCCCCGGCTAAAATGTGGATTTTAATCATTTCTTTTGTGGTGAAAGACATACATAAATAAAAAAGAAAGATAAAATATTAAATGGCATGGATATTTACCGAGTAATCTGATATTTTGTATGGGGGTTGAAAATGCCAATTTTCACCTGAGATCTGAATCTGCCCAATTACAGGGGGGTAAAAATGATTTTCAGGCTTTTATTTTTACAGAGATTGGTAGCAGTCTTTGGTTTTACATGGTTTCTAGCTTGTCTACGCTGGTCATTTATGCTCATTACATTAGCTACTTCAAACTAGTCTAGATGGTTCATTAGATGCTGGTGGGGCTAAAATATTATTGGTAGACCATTTTGGTTAAGCTATTTAGAAATGGCAACAAAACAGCTACTGTATCACATAAAAAAAGAAAACACCTGAGCTGATATGACCTGGTTTTTCCAGCACTGAAACTGTTTATCTGACCAGATTCACTGGGAACATCGTATGGGTGCCATATCACAAACGAATGCGCTTTGCAATTTTAGATATTATGTTACAAGATTTAATTCACTTTCAGGACTGTTATTTTAGCATCTTTGAGATAATATAGTTTTTATTTCAAATTCAAATTAGTTTCAAATTCAAAATTTAAAAAAAAGTTGAAGGGTTTGTAATTTTGTTGTGTGTTTTTGTCATTTTTATTATTTTCTGAAATATGTTTATAAAGTTTTCATAAATTTTTATTTCTGTTTTGGTTATTTTAGTGCATGAGGTTAACTACTAAATGAAAATGAATAATTTTGCCTCGGCAACTAGCTGGAATAAAACTGTTATTACAGTTAAAGTTTATTTTATTTTGAGTAATAAAAGTTTTTTAAGGCTTTACTTTTAGTTAACCAACCCTGTTTCAAAATTAAATTGTTGTAATTATTTTCACTGTAGTATGTTTTAATTGTCCAACACACAGTGTATGACATTATATTGCGTCTTTATGCCCCATTCAGAAATATTATGAGACGTTTTTGACTAAATAAAATGAATCTGGTCTCCACATTTACAGTCTAGGTAATCAGTTTTGCTCAGTGTAGTTGAATTGTAATGTTAAGTTTGTGATTGTTGATGTGGTATATATCCTGTGTGTGTCTCAGGCAGTCCTGTGGCGTCGGTGGCGGTGGACCCGAGCGGGCGTCTGCTGGCAACAGGGCAGGAGGACAGTTCCTGTATGTTGTATGACATCAGAGGCGGGCGCATGGTTCAGACGTACCAACCGCACTCCAGCGATGTCCGATCGGTGCGCTTCTCCCCCGGGGCTCATTACCTGCTCACGGGATCCTACGACACCAAGGTCATCGTCACTGACCTACAAGGTGAGATCGCAGATACCCCTCAGTTTAGTGTTATTGAACTGGATACATCAAACCAGTGTTATTTTAGTTTCATTGAGATATTGTTATTAATATTTTGAATCAGTTTTAATTTTATGTTTATTTTTACGTTTTCAGTTTTTGTACTTTGGTTGTGTGTTTTTTTTATATGTATGTACTATGTACAGTTTTTGTTATTTTTTTTATTTCAATTGTATTTTCAATTTTATTTCATTAAATTAAATGAAAATGAGAAATTCTGCCTTGGCAACTGGCTGAAATGAAAAAAAAAGTTTATTTTATTTCAAGTACTGGAACTTTTTTTTAATGGTTTTAGATTTAGTTAACTATAATAACGCTGCATGAAACTTACTTTCACATTTATTTATATATTTATTACATTCTAATTTATTTTACTACATTTTTACACATCCATAGACTGCAGGCCAGTTACCTACATTTTAGAAATTAATTTGAATTATATAAATGTTCAGTGTATGAAAGGTAAGAGTTAAGAGTGCATAATGGAAAATAGTGTAAATGGAAAAAACAAGTATTTAGTATTAATACTGTATTTTTTGGCATAATTTTTCACTTTTTTCCCATTTATTCGGTGTGTGCCAAAAGGATAACACACACAAAAATCATAATTATTTATCAGGGTTTCCATAGTCAAAGAAAAAAAAAAGTTAAGTAAAAAAAATTCAATAGTAAATATTTATTTTTCCCAGTTATGCTCTTCTGTACAATACTTACAATAATTGCTCTTTGTGAGTTTAATCTCAATCAAATTATTTTTTAAAATATGTAAAATATCTGATAATCTCAAATAACTGAAGAAGTTAATTGGTCAACCATTAGGAACGTCCTGGTTGCGTATGCAACCCACCGTTCCCTGAAGGAGGGAACGGAGGACGTAGTCGACGCCGACTGAAATGGGATCTCGCTAGAGAGCCTGTCTTCTTCGAGTACTATTGAACGAGCCAATGTAATTGGCGTGCGTGATTCGCATCACACACTCCGCCCCCGCGGCGCGGGTATAAATACGGAAGTGGATGCACGCACTAGTTGCTTTTCGCTGAGGAGCCGAGAGTAACCCGGGGTCAGCGGTGGTCCAGCGGTAGTGGCAAGGGGACTACGTCCTCCGTTCCCTCCTTCAGGGAACGGTGGGTTGCATACGCAACCAGGACGTTCCCTTTCAGTCGATAACGTCGGACGTAGTCGACGCCGACTGAAATGGGATCAACCATTGAACACGCCACTAACGCTGCCACCTTCCAGTGCCTAAACCAAAGCCTCCTGATGCCCCCGCAAACTTAAGGCGGGGAAGGACAGGGCTTAGGCCAGGGAAGTCACTGCTGTTCCTACAGGACCACTGGGAAAGCGTTCCCCGTACGTTGGAAGGAAGGGACGCTGCGGAAGCCACATCCAACCCAGAGGGAGGTAATGTGGAGAATACACATATGAACTGGGCGGAAACCGGGCAGTCTAACATATGGAATGTCACTGGGGTGGCTCCAGCCTAAGACGGGGGGAGACACACCGGACAGTGACGGCAGAGAGACTCTGCCGAGGGAAGACACGGGCTCACCGCAGGGAGCCGTATCGTGGAAGAATACACATATGGGGTCACCGAAGGGACCGCAACATATGGACCCAGCCTAACACAGGTTCCACACTGCTTACGAGTGGTAGGCCTAACACCAGACGTTCCGCACGTCCGACGTTGGAGGGGTGTGGAGGAACTCAACAGGGTTCAATTTTAAGGGAACTCAACTGGAGTAGAAAGGCGCACGTATCCAGTCCATAGGAGGGGAAATGGCGCAGCAAGCCGACACTTGAACCGGGCTCACGGTGAAACTGGCTTCATGAGAAGGGAGCCCACGTGAGGCAGCGGTTCAACTAGGTGTCGTCCAGCCTCCAACTCTAGAATCTGTTTTAGCAAAGCATATCGTCAACGCCCAGGCGGAGCACTTTACACTCATCATAGAGGAGCTCAACACCTAAGTGGACATGTTGCACCTCGGACCTTTGCCGAAATGAAGGCAAGCACTAAGTGCAACTTTGCATGGAAACAGCCTTCCCTCTCTGCTGAATTCCAACAGATATTTGAAGTGCTGGTCTGAGGTCTATGACTTGCATTCTGTACACGTCCAAGCGAACGGACAGAGAAGCCAGGGCTGGATCTGCCTCCTCCAGGGCAGCGCTTGCAGGCTCACCACCTGCTCCTATTACGGGAGAGGTAGGAACCTTGGGCACAATCCGAGCCGGGGTCTCAGCTTGTGAGAGTTAGCCGGCCCAGACTCCAGGCACAATACGTTGACCGAAAGCGAGCAAGTCCCTACCCTCTAGTAGAGACCACGCGAGCAGGAGAACTGATATAACAGAATTTTTAACTCACTGCCTGCAGTGGCTCAGGGGCGGTCTCTGCAGTGCAGTCGCACCAG
Source organism: Siphateles boraxobius (assembly GCF_051911475.1). Classification (NCBI taxonomy): domain Eukaryota; kingdom Metazoa; phylum Chordata; class Actinopteri; order Cypriniformes; family Leuciscidae; genus Siphateles; species Siphateles boraxobius. The sequence goes on from NW_027509215.1 coordinate 3,468,955, forward strand.
GGACAAGGCCCAAGAGGATAAAGAGGGACACAAGGATTTACAAGACCTTGCTCCTCAGGAACCTGACGATCAGAACGTGCTTCTGCATACCTCTGCAACACGATGAGAGTCGTTTAAACACCGAGGCAACATCATTTTGAGGGTGAAGGAAAACAGCCTACTGCAACCCATTTTGCAGGAAAGAGAGCACTGAAGTGATCGAAAGCTTTCAGGATCTCCTCTGGAGAGAAGACGCACTCAACGACTAGGTTCCACTTCTAAAGGCGTAAGCACGCTACCCAATTCTAGGGGGTGCTCGCAGAAGTGATGGTAACTATCACATGTTCTTGTGATAGTCACCTGAACCTCCGCGTTCAGATGTAAGACCGCCCGGAATCTCCGGGGGAAGAACGCGTGTGCCATCGTGCCCCGTCCCCGAAAGAGTTTTCAGGGGAAGTCAGGAAGGCTGTTGAAGGGAACCAGGTCTAGTTGGGCCAATAAGGGGCAACTATGAAGACCTGTTCCTCTCCTGACTTGGCACGTAGGTGCAAGCGACGGGCGCAAAAGACAGGAGCATTGCTCAACACAACATGTGAAGATCACTGGGCTTCAGGAGCATTTTCTGCTCAGCACTTGGGTGTGACAAGTTCACTGAGCTTCAGGAGCATTCCTGCTCAACACCTGAGTGTGATAAACTCACCGAGCTTCAGGAGCATTTCTGCTCAACACTTGAGTGCGAAGAACTTCACTGAACGACAGGAGCATTTCTGCTCAGCACTTGAGTGTGACAAGTTCACTGAGCTTCAGGAGCATTACTGCTCAACACCTGAGTGTGATAAACTCACTGAGCTGCAGGAGCATTTCTGCTCAACACTTGAGTGCGAAGAACTTCACTGAGCACCAGGAGCATTTCTGCTCAGCACTGCGTGTGACGAATTCACTGAGCTACCTGTGATGAACTCACAGAGCTACAGGAGCATTGCTGCTCAACACCTGAGTGCGATGAACTTCACTGAGTTTCAGGAGCAATTCTGCTCAACATGAAGAGTGATAATTTCACTGACTTGCAGGCGCAAGGCGACCATGAGTCGCAGTCACTTTTAGAAGGCTCACTGGGGTTAAACGCATTTCTGCGGGCCCCTGGGGCAGCTGAGACCCAGTGTTTGTCCAAGGGTAGTCCGCTCGGTTTACCCAAACACTGGCGGAAAAATAAAACCGGGGGGGCAACTGAGCGGCCCCGGAATGGTCATGACCCAGCCGGACCCAGGGGATGGAGTCTCCACTTGCCCTGGCTATAACTGTCGTGAGGCTCGATGGCGGCACGATTGAGTAAGCGGGAGGAGTGGAACAAGGCGCCCTCAGAAGCGTCTGACTCCAAGGAGGAGGTGACGGGTGAGTTTGTGACATGCAGGGGAAGCTTGCGCAACGGTCGCAATGTCTAACAACTCGAGGCACGAATGCCCGTGTAGTCGGGGGTCGCCCAGGCCCCCGTTAAAACACGCCCTTTGTACATGGCCCCTCTGTTGAAGAGGGTTTGGCAGCAGACCGGGGTGAACTATAGTCACACAGGGTGAGCTGCTCTGCCACGGTCACCTCGGGACTCGATCGTGAAGCTAGCGCTGAAGCGGTCACATATGGAGGAAGCCAAAGGCTGCGACTACCATATACCCCAGGAGCCTCTGAAAGTTCTTTCAGTGGGACCCTTTCTCACTTCAACACCAGCTGAACACATTCTCATTGGAGAGACATGTTGGACCGAGTACCTCTCCAAAACTAAGAAAGAGATACTCAGCCCGTGGGCGAGACTACTCTCTTCCAGTTGACCTGACGACCCAACGGGCTCTGGAGCACTCGAGGGGAAGGACACTGTACTGATACTCCACCCTTAGACGCAACACACAGGATGGCCTGCGGTGCGGGAGGTAGAGATCTGAAGCATCTGTCTTTCAGGTCAAAGCTGCAGACCAATCTTGGGCCCTAGTAGCACGAAGAACGAGTTTACAACTGGCCTTCGTACCGGCTGGAGGAGCGGCTATATCAAATCCTTCGCCAGCAGGATAAGATAAGCACGCACAAGTCAGGAGCACTGCTCAACACTCGGTGTGATGAATATCACTGAATTTTCAGGAGCACGTCTGCTCAACACCTAATGTGATGACTATCACTGACTTGAGCGGGGTAGCCGAGCCTGAGGTGGGGCAGCAAAGTAGAGAGAGTGGTGTTAGTGTGCTGTGCAACACTTACCTGTCTCCACAAGCGGCAGGGGGCGCGTGAGAAGGCGGATGACAGGGTCCTCGAACGCACCAAGCTGCCTGCTGGCGACCAAGGGGGAGCTGAGGGGTGTAAGGCTATACAGGGTCACACCCGCCAGACTGGCCCTCTTGGGACCCAGGAACAGATGAAATTGCTCTCTCTTTGAAGTGTGGGTACCGCTTGCTCCGCTTTTTTTTTTTTTTTTTTAGGGAGCCAGCGGCGGAACAGACACACACACAAACAAAGGCTCCACCCGGCCCTCACCCGGGGGGAGGGAGTGATCGTGCCACTCCAAGAGCATCTCATCCATTCCTGGGCGGCCCGCTCCGGAATGCTTTCGCTGTCGCTTGCCACCTGGCTTGGCAGCGCCTGGAGCGGGCTGGGCGTCTCTACTGCGGCCGGCTCCATGCTGAGGCCTGGGTGGAGGCTGCTGCGGAGGGCCAGCAGGAGCGGCGGCCGGAGAACGCCCACGGCGACGAGCAGGCGGAGGTGCTGCCACCGGCGGCGGGTGTAGGCAGCAGCTGGCCACCGCGGCAGGATGTGCCGGATGACCTCCGTCTGCGCTTGAGCGGCAGAGAACTGTTTGATGCAGTTCTCCACCGCGTCGCCGACCAGCCCAACCTGGGAAATTGGGGAGACCAGGAACCGAACCTTGTCCGCATCCGCCATACCAACCAGGCTGAGCCAACGAAGGCGCTACTGGACCACCAAGGTGGACATCGCCAGACCGATCACGCACGCTACGACACCCGTACCCCGGAGGGTGAGGTCGGATGCAGTGCGGTGCTCACCTATGAGCGCACGGCCTGGATTACCCTCGTGCATGCCATGGGTGCCCTAGCCTGCAGCAACGCCATGGCACGCAAGAGGAAGGGGCTTGCCCACAGGCTTTGTAAGCTCTGCCCGTCGGAACAGACGAAACTCACAGGCCTTAGGGGGGAGACGAGGATCCCCCCAAAAGGCAGCGGCCGCCGGACACAGGTGCACCTGTGTCGACAGACCGCTCCAATGGAGGGACACCTCGCAACCCTTCACCGTTCCTCGAATCAAGGGTAATGAGGGGGAAAAGCTAGTCAGGCAGTTTCTGGCAGACAAAGATGCTGTTCACCACCTGATAAGCTCTCCATGCATTTCGGGAAAGAAAGGCACTGGGGCGGCGAGCTGAGAACCAGCGCGGCCCGCCCCAAGATACCAAACTCCAGATTCCAACCGAGACTGAACGGGACACGTGGAGGTTCCACTGGAGCCCGGCAGCCTCGGCGGCCCGTTTCAGCATAGCTGATAATTCTGGATCCGGCTCGGGCAACATTGAACTCCCGGAGGGAGACAATGCAGCCGAGTCATCATCTCTAGAAGTCAGCTCACCCTCCGATGCTGCAATCGGCGTCCTGTCCTCCAGGGGAGCCTCGAGTGAAACCGCTGGCCCACCCATTACAGATGGACCAGCAGACAACACAGGAGGCTCCAGTGGTTGCAGTGGAAGGGAGGAGTGAGGAGCCCACAGGGAATGGTTACCGGGCGGGACATCCAACACTATCCTCCGGTCACCCATCCCACACAGCACCCGAGGGTGGGGCATGGTAATGGGGACTCGCTCTCCGCGAACGAAGGCGAGTCTCGCCCTCAACACTGCGACAGTCATGTTCCCACAGTGAAAACATGAGCTGTCCACAAAAGCTGTCTCAGCGTGCTGTAAGCCAAACACGTGACACAACAGTTGTGACCATCAGAGAGAGACAGGGAACGACCGCACCCAGAAACGCACGGGCGGAATCACATCTTGAAAAAGACCCAAACGCACCCGTGTTGCTCTTTCAGAAAATAAGACCGTCACCAGTGCCGGAGCACACAGGGGAATGACCGCGGCAACACTGAACAGAGAACTGAAACAGTGAAGCACTCACTTTTCCGCCCTCTAACCAGCCATCAACACACACAAACATTTAGAAATTTGTTGCTGTTAAAACAGCAGTTGAGAGCTCAAAGCTCGCGATCACCGCTGCACTCGCGCTGTAGAACACCAGCACTGGGAGAGTCTTCCTGAAGAACACTGACACACTCGCTCGTTGTAGACAACAGCACTCTCAGAGACATCAAACGATCGGCTCCGAAGCGAAAGGCAACTAGTGCGTGCATCCACTTCCGTATTTATACCCGCGCCGCGGGGGCGGAGTGTGTGATGCGAATCACGCACGCCAATTACATTGGCTCGTTCAATAGTACTCGAAGAAGACAGGCTCTCTAGCGAGATCCCATTTCAGTCGGCGTCGACTAAGTCCGACGTTATCGACTGAAAGGGAACCTGTTTTATAGTTTGTGGGAGTGTCCGCCACACTTATAATGTAGTGTATAATCTATGTGGATAATGCAGTGTAAATATGTATTTTAACATTTTTGAAACAAAGCAATGAAATGATTTTTTGATCATTGTACTGTATGTGTGCACAGGTGACCTGACGAAGCCGCTGCCGTTGACTGTAGCGGGAGAGCATACGGATAAGGTGATCCAGTGCAGGTGGCACACACACCACCTCTCCTTCTTGTCCTCCTCCGCTGACCGCACTGTCACACTCTGGACACAGGCCACGTAGAGCCAGCTCTGGCCACTAGAGAGAAACAAACACGTGTATTTATATATGTGTGGCGCTGTGCTTCTGGTTTATTGGTATGATTGTGTATTTATTTTGTTTCTGGACCTTGAGTTCTGATTCACAGTGTATGGTTGAGATAAATGCAAACCCTTTTTATGTACATAGTAACTGATTGACTGCCGGTGCCATGTGTCTGTGTGTGTCTTATGATCCTGAGCCATATTGGGATGTGATGCTTTGCTGTAGTGTGCTTGGCTACATATGCACTTCCATTCAGTAACCTTTATCAAACACTGAACCACACCACACATAATTGGAAAAACACAGACTCAGTGATGTCATGTGATCTATTCTGTGGCCTTCCTGAGATTTTATAGCATCTCTGTGTGTCCGCTTTACACAATCACAGTGCGTCTGTACTTGCCTGTTTGAATCTAGCCTCTGGAAATAGATGCAGTTTTTTTTTTTAATTTAAGTTATTTCTGATGTATCATTGCAAACTGCTGAGTGAAAACTGTAAGAGTAGAACATATTTGAGTGAGATGTACATGCAGTCCAATGCTTGGGTGGAATATGGACATTTTTTTGGCCTGCTGCAAATACTGTATCGAATTTCAGCTGCTCGTGCAAATATCAAAACCAAGTCAATGTAAACTGCCTTTGTAAATGCTGTCAAGTAAGTCCGTCATTTAAAGTAGGTGATGTTTGAATTTAACTGTTTTTGCTTGAACGAGTTTGCAGCCCTCTTGAGTGCCTCTGAATTGATGGCATGGATCAAAGTATTGAGTTTTTAAATGTAGATTTATGAAGGGAATCTAAACTTCAGTCTATATGTAGTGCAGAAAGAAACATTAGATTAAATGTTTTGGGCATTGGCACATAGGCTTGTTAGACTTCAGTTAACAAGTGAAATAGTTTGATACTATGATCTTGCACTTTTTTTGTGTTTTTATAATATTTGTCTCCCATATTGTTGGGTTGTTTATGTTGTATATTTTCTAATGATATAGATTTTATTATTTAATCTTATTAGGTTTTTGTTATTAATGTTATTAATCTTAAATCAAAGCCAAACTAACATTTTGACATGTTCATGCTAATAAGCAGCCCTCACTTGAAGTCATGTAGTGAAATATTGTGTTGTTCCTGTGTTCCTTACATGATATTTGGACATCAGTGACTACATAAAGGCTCATGGGATAAGTCTGCTGCTGTTGTGTCGGAATAAATAACCCTATTCTCCACCATGGCTCCATTCATTTGCATTAAGCAGTGGGTCAAACACTTTTTCAGTTTCTTGATCTTGATTGATTCAATTCAACGGTGAAAATAGCTATTAGATTGTTTTGTCACACCACTGAGAATGATCATTCATTTTAGAACCATCATTAGTCAATAGACCATTTGGGAGCAGAAGTCATAACAAGAGAATGCAGTAACAATATACAAGTTACTCTCGTGATTGACAAGTATTATCCCGAATCGATGCATTACACATGATACGCGTTAATGGTTGCCTATAAGCTCAAGGTCCAAAATGAATTTCAAAAGCTAAATATTTTAGCTAAATAATTCCTTATAGCCTGTATGCACGAAATATAGCCTATTTTGATGAAAATGTAGCTATTTTAAAGGCTGGTGAGAAAAAGGTTTTTTTGTGTGTGTGTAAATATTTATAAATGCAGACACTTGATGTGCAGACAGATGATACACAAAAGCCTACAGAAACTCCGCCAATGCCTGGAAATTATTAGTTTAAAAAACGTATCCAGACCAAACGCAAATCATCCAGTCTTTTTAAAAAACTTTAAAAGACAACTAAAAAAATATTATCTATCAACCTATATTTAATATAATAAAACTGTCTTTTCATGGACTACTGGGATGTATGTGTATGATTGTATGTGTATGTATTTTTATGTATGTACTGGTGTGCTTTCCGTTCTTTCAGTTCTTTACCATTGTTTGGTTGCAGGTGGTAACTACCTTGTCTGTACCACTTCTTTTTCATAAACTATGGGCCCCCACCTATAAGCTTTTTTTAGCTTCTTTGGGGGACCCATTTCACTACACCAGATTCTGATTCTGTACCCCCGCTGTATTATAAAAATTACTGGTAGTGGTATTTGTGAAATAAAAATAAACTCAAACTCTTATTTCATTGAATAATATATAATAGACTGTAGCCTACTAATAATAGGCCTACTAGAGTGATGCATTACGAAGACATTACGTCTTATAGGCTACGCCCAGCCCATGTTATTTACATTTACATTGAATACTTTCGTTTTTCAGTTTTTCCGGGACTAGGCGTACTTGCTGCAACTCTTTCTTTACGTCAAACTAGTTCAGTTGAAAATAGACTGTATTTTGCCAACCTGTGTACGGCAGATTAATTTTTTTAATTCAAGAGTTATAGCCTAACTTATAAGTAGACAGACTGGCCTACGTGGCGGATCATAGCTATCGCCATTTCGTCGTTCAAGGTTATTCAACAGGATGAGCAGCATTGGTAAGTGACAGAAACGGCGCGATCTAATGTAGTTGTCAAACTCAAATAGTTGAAACAAATCTAAATCTCTATTTTGTACAAGTAAACAATTACCCTGTTTATTTTTTATAAAAATTAGTTACGAAGACTTTTAAATATAGCCTTGTTTCTATGCTATATATCCTAATTCATCATTTTATGCCCAGAGGCCCAGTTTGTGACTAGGAACCGTGCAACTCTTATTCAAAGGGTTACTTCAGTGATGCCAATAGCAGATGAGCTACAAAATAAAGACATGATACACGCTGAAACATATGCAGAGATCAGAGCAGAAAATACCAACCAGGGAAAAATGAGAAAGCTCTTTGAAGCACTAGAAGCCGGAGGAGACCGAGTGAAAAATGACTTTTATCATGCACTGAAAAACCATGAACCATTCCTCTTCAAAGACCTGGGTAAGAGAATCTACAGTTGATATTATTTGAGATTATAAACTCAAACCTGTATATGACCTGTCCTGTTCTGTGGTTGATGGTAACAGGTGGTGTTACTGAAAACACAAGTGAGCTGGACAGCAGTGAGTGGAACCGGCCGGAGAGAATGCAGCTACAGTGAACTGAACACTACAGTGAGTGTCAATTGCATGTTATGTACTGTATCAATATACATGTCAAACACTTATGATCTGAAATCACCTTTGTTAGGAATATTCTCACTGGAGAGCAAAGCAAACTTTATTTTTATTTTTACAGATCGCTGATATTCTGTCCTTGATGCTCAACAAACAGTACTGTGCAAGACTTTACAGACCTAATGTGGAAAAAGAGAGAAGATGCAGCTACATGAACATGAGAGAATGTTAAAAATGAAAGGAACAGTTTAACTTTGTCATGTAAAAAAAATCAAAATCAAATTGTCTTAAACATTTAATATAACAGAATTTGTAGGCTGTTCTACACATTTGAAATGTATGAAAGTAAAGTTGTACTTTTTTGGAACATTTGACCTTTGCGTTACATGGAAGAAAATATATATTTTTTTAGGTGAACATTTTAAAGCCATAATGAACATTTTTATGGTGTTCTTTTAATGCTATAAAGACAACATTTTATACATCATCTATAGTTATTCAACTTAAATATATTCAGATTAAATCTTTTATATTAATAAAATGAATTTTTAAAAATAAATAAGGAATGATTTTACAGTGTTTGCAAAGTAAACAAATTTGAGATTAAACTTTGACAATCCTCCACTGACTTACATAATGATGTCACAATTTAGTGTCATATACTCGCCTTCATGTCATTTAGAGCTGCCTTGATATCTTTGATTGCCTTTACTGTTCATTTCCTTTCAGAACACGTTGACATGATTATTGTGCATCTGTTTTTACATTCCAGTTGGAAGGATTCTCTTCTCCTTGATAAATTGATAACTTTGTCAATTGGTTTACATTGTTCTCTTAATTTCTTAATTTTGTACCTGACAAATAAATGATTAAATTTGATTATTCTAGTCTCTGATTTATCTCTAGAAGGTTACAAAGTGTCTGATGTTACAGCAGATCAATGCCCAAGGTAAGAACACACCAAGTCCCATGATCCGAATGAAGTAGCAGGCTCTTCATCTACCTTTAGATTTCTGTCCTTCTCCTCACCTTCTACTTATGAGCGAAGTTAACCTCAAGCTATGTGTGTATTTGTGTGTGGATGGTTGTAATCTTTTGCAGACGTGAATAAATCAGAAATACTGATGGCCTTAATATTGTTTCCTCTAGCTGGAACATTTAGTGATTCTATATACCCTATCAGAAAAATGTTAAAGGTACAAATAAGGGGTTATTTTGTAACCCTACAACATGCAAGTCGACATAAAAACAATTAATATTTTAGAAAAAAGAGGGAACGCTTTACAAAAAATTATTTAGAGATTCTTTCCACACTGTTTTTACTAAATTAACTGGAAGATTATTTTTAGTGGAGACAGACAGCCTTCAGTGTTTCTCATAAAGTCTAATTCTTTTGCAGATAAATATTGATATTTGACTTTACGATTTATATATTTGATCCTTTATTCTGTTTTGAGGAAGACAGCAACCATCGACTCTTCTCAACTCTTAGTGTATTAGTTTGGACCAACGTAGTCAGGGTACATTTTTATGAGACTGGGTTGTCACTACACATCCAGTGTTTGGAATGCATCCTAAGTGTTCTTCGAAAAAACTCAACACTCAAATAACTGTATTTGCATTAAACATTCATGTTTAAACTGTGTTTTTTAGGTTAGATATGAGGCATAGACGGAAGTCTGAATTTCTCTCGAAAACCTCTCTCCCTTGTCCACGCTCAGCCTCCATCATTTTACAGTGAACATGTACCCTTTACTATTAATTTATTTCAGTTTAAAACTTTTGTTGAGTGGAAAATAATTACTTTATGCACTTTTAAGGCAATTAAATGCCCAGATTAGTGTTTTGGTCATAGGTTTGTCGTGATTTGTTTATAGTTGTATTATTAATGTGTTTCTTGCAGATCTTCAGAGTGTAATGAAAGAAATGGTGTAAAGAAATCCAGAAAGACTAAGACGTCAAACAAACCAGTCAATGTTGGATCTCTCAGATTTGAGTAATTGGTTTGCCAAACTTGTTTCATAATTTCTACTTAATGTTTTGACAGTCTTTCTTTGGACAACACACTTTGATAATATGTTATGGTCAGGGCCGGGCTATGACATGATAGTCACCACACAAAAGGATTTTTATTTCATATCTAATGTGCCACTAACCTAACCTCATTACTGACATGTTTAAGTTTCGCAGTGCTTATGTGTTATGCATATACCGTGCCGGAAATGTTTCCTACTTACAAGCAGCTCTCATAAAGTGCTACAGCTACACTATTCTGTTGCATCTCAAGAAAGTCTCTGTTGCGCTGACACTTGTCTCTGATTCATTTTCTTTCTCAGTTTTGATCTTGAATCAAGCTTTGATTATCAATATGGTAAGTCTCTGAATTGAAATTGAACTGTGACATTAACATTTTAGTCTTAAATAGTACAATATTTTTGTAATTTATAATATAATGCATATATAGCCTACATTGTCAATATGAAAACAATATTACTGTCCCCCAATATTTTGCACGTCAAGCTCGGAGTACTGACATAGGACTACTTGTATTACTTTTTTCACTTATATTGCTGCTTGCTTCTTGAAGTCCAGGCATGTGCAGTTTTAAACCGTTTATCCTTAATATTATATATATATATATATATATATATATATATATATATATATATATATATATATATATATATATATATATATATATATATATAATTGCCAGTTTGTATTATTATTATTTTTTTTGGCACAAACTTTAGTGTGCCGGCATTTACCTTTAACTTATTGCAGTTTTGCCAGTTTGTATTTTTAGTTCTTGTGTACTTAAAGGGTTAATTTGGTTTAAACCCACAAGTGCAGAGTGTATAAAAGTGTATAAAACCATGCAAAATATGGACAGAGAAGTATTTTTCAAAGTCAGCTGGCAAACATTTATATATTCTATAACAAAGATGTAACAAGTCTAAAGTGTTTTTGTTTTTTTTAGTATATGGGAAGATAGTTACAGAGTCTGTCTTAGTACAATGTTTTTTGACTGGTTAACTGGGAGTTAACAATAAATCGTGGTCTTACTTCCTCCTTTCTCTTCTCGAATTTTTCCAAAGCTCTGTAACTCTTTCATCAAGCTAGACACAAACATATATCATTTATTCTTCTTTTAAATTTTGATGGAGGATGATCTTAAGAATGTCAGATAACTGTAAGTGTTTATTTCAATTGCCCTTTACTGCCGAATATTCAAAATGGTCAAATTTGTGTGTAGTTTGTTTATGGTTTCCATTATATTTTGCCTTGTGGTTTAACATAAATGGCTGGACGGGTCAAATATACCATATCAAAATAACCTAAAACCAAAGCAGAAAAAGAAACCGTTATATCAGCACAACGTGCTTCTCCCTGTGTGTATGATTTAGATTTACAAAGCTCATTATGCAAAGTCATATTGTCTGTTTCTATGTTGTATATAATTCGAAAATATAGCTTTGCACAATGTTTTTGAATAACAGTAAAACTTTCTTGGTTGCCTTTTTTGTTCATAACTTTTGATTACACATTTGATACTACAGACTATGTAGATTTTATGTCTTTTGTACAAGAAGTTGGTTTGAATGGAAGTGAGATTTTGTTACACAAATGTGGCAACATACCTACTTCCTTTTTTACAAAGACAACCAATTTAAACTACTCTAAAAACAGTCTAATGACCAGCACAGTACTAAAACCATACAGGCTTTTATGCCACAGGTTGTAAAGTCCCTATTTTCAGATTAATTGGTAGACCTTATTGAGTATAAAAAAATACACAATATTGGAAGCCTCAACCTCATAATTGAAAAATGTCTGTCTGTCTGTTTGTCTATCTATTCCTGTACATTATCGATTATCTGTACATTATCGGTTATATGCCAGCTGTCTTATCCATGTTAGTTAGGCTACCATCTATTTGTAGGAACTTTACTATTTAATATAAGTCAGTGTTTTATGTTTCTTGTAGGTTTGAGCCCCGTGATTGTTCAGTATAAGGCTTCAATCACTGACAGATGTAAATTTGTGACAGAGTACAATCTTCCATCTGATGAACGTGTGGAACTGGCCGCCCGTTACACTGAACCAGTGATCATTCAGAGGAACAAAGATCAGAATGAGAAATACTATCGTGGACGTGTGAGGTCTCCTCACGCTTCTGGAATAAAAACATCATCTCAACTGTTATCAAATGACAAGAATCACAGCATCAGAATAGACCAGCTGTTCAGTACCGACAGTGACGGAAACACACCGAAAACTGTGATTCTCAGTGGTGATTCTGGAAGAGGTAAATCCTTTACGTTACAGAAGATCATGTTGGACTGGGCATCTGGAGAACTTTACTCTGAAAACTTTGATCTAATTTTTCTTTTGAAGAGTGATGAGCTGAAGTGTATTTCTGAGGAGATGAGCTTGAATGAGCTCTTGAGCTGGAGTTGCAGTTTAACATCAGATCAGATCTCACCAATACTAGAGTTCACACCAGAGAAAGTCCTCTTCCTCATTGACGGATCGGATGAGTATGTGTCTCATCCACCCATTCATTTCATGTTACTTCACACTAATCTATCCAAGAGAGCGCCACCTATGGTTATTCTAGGAACCTGTTGAGGGGAGTCTTGCTGCCTGAATCATTCATGCTGGTAACTATGAGATCTATAGCTGATGATGCAGTGATGAATCTCCTCAAAGGACCTCAGCGTTTCACTGAGATTGTGGGCTTCTCTGAGAAAGGGGTGCAGGAGTACTTCCACAAGATCTTTCAAGATGCGCAACTCTTCAAGAAAACATATGAGAGTGTGAAAGCAAATAAAGGCCTCTTGACTACTTGCTCTGTGCCTTTGCTGTGTTGGATGGTCTGTTTTTGTCTAAAGAAGCACATTACTGATGATGATCACATGATGGCAGAACTAAAGACAAGCACCTCCATATATGTGCACTTTGTGTCCACACTACTGGAGCATCATGGCCAAAGTCAGTCTGTCCTCTCCATGCTGAGGAGTTTGGGTCAGCTGGCAGAGAGAGGAATACAAAATCAGCAAGTCTTTTTTGATGAAAAGAGTGTGTCCGAGACTGGCTTAGATCCCGCCATGCGTTTGTTCTTATATAAAGATAGTTTGAAAAAGAAAGACAAACAGGAGCCAGTGTTCAGGTTTATGCATCTCAGCTTTCAGGAGTTATTCACTGCTCTTTATTATGTTTTACTGGATAAAGAAGAGCACTTAAATGTCACTAAGCTGTTTAATTTGATGAAATGTGAGGCTATAATTGACAGGCCATCTCCAGTTTTGAGAGAAAGAAGATCAAATCCCATCCCTCTAGTTTTGCTTTTCATCTATGGTCTCTTAAATGAGGAGGTGAGCAGCCAACTCTTTAATAAGCACAAATGTACCATTCCTCACACCATAAAACTGAAGAAAAGAGAATTGAAGAAAACACTCAAGAGAGCTATTGTTTTGACCCGCCAGTATGGAATTGAGTTGTTTGCTCTCCACTGTCTGTATGAGCTCCAGGATGAGGGGTTTGTCAGGAAAGATCTGAAAGCTTACAGGTCCATGGATTTGTCTTGTATTTCCCTGAGGAGCACAGACTGCTGTACTGTCTTCAGATCTGTCCACACATCAGAGAACTGAACCTCATGTACTGTGATTTAACAGCTGATAAACTCAAGATTCTTCAGCCAGCGCTCTGAATGTGTGAGACTCTGAGGTCAGTGTGTTTGGGTTGAGAAATCCAAAGCATAAAACTTAACTTGATTTAAGCTATTTTCAAAATACAATTATTAATTAAATATTGTGTGTGTGTGTATATATATATATATATATATATATATATATATATATATATATATATATATATATATATATATATATATATATAAGAATACTCTCTGCTGTGATGAATATGTTAAAAAAAATATTACTTATGTTATGTTGTGGGGAGTTCTGGTACTAACTACCATCGTGAGATCATAATGAAGAAAAAAAAAGCCATAAAAAATGAATTATGATGTAGAAAAGAAAACTTTATTGAGTAGTTTGACATAATCCTCAATTATTTACAGTAAAAAGTATTACAGTATAAAGTATATTTAAATATACTGTATAGATAATTTTATATATATTTAAAACTGATATATTCCACCTGACGCTTGTTATTGAACTGTTTTTCAAACCATATGAAACCATAACGAATACAAATATACCAAAAATGTGCACATGCACTATTTTTCCTTTATCATGGACACTTTTATTTGTCATTAAACTGTAATTCATGTTTATGTCATGATTTACTTTAAAAAATCAGTATTTACATATTTTTGTTTTTGTCAACAGGTTGACAGTGGACTACATGTATGATGTTGGAGATTTGATTCAGATTCTTGATGAATCAAAAATCTTGAGAAAACTAAAGTAATATTAACAGACAACATCTTCCAATATAAGAAATGGCAGTCATTTTCATTCTGAATGTAGTGTTTTAACATTTGTTTGTATATTTTACCATAAATGTCACAATGTAATTTATTAGTTATTTCTCTGACTTTCTCAGTATTTTGTGTCTTTGTTCCGATTGGTAGAGTTAAAGAGGATGAATTCATTGCTGAGAGTCTCAGATGGTCACTTGATCTGTCAGTCACTCGTGGAGATGTTTTGTAAGAATCTGTTGCAAATGCACTGTTATTTTCTTAAGTTATGTTTCAGAACACAGCAGATATCCTTCATAGTGAGTGTACAGTGCTGTTATCAAATGTTCATCTGTGTTTCTGTCTGTTTCAGGTTGTCTTTGAGCTCCTCTGAGAAGAATCCATCATATCCAGCAGTTGTAAACATCAGTCTTACATGTTCACACTCAGAGATATCCAGCACTGACTGGACACTCTTCTTACAGACACTCAGCAAGGCAGGAAAAGTGTAAGAAAAATATTCCTTTTGTCATATCAGTAGCTTTACTGTTATTCAAACATGTTGTGGGAAAATATATTTTTGCAGCTCCTCAGGTCTTGAGGATCATGTGTTTGCTTCTGTCTTCATTTCACTCTGTGGGTTTGAAGAAGTTGGATCTGAAGGTGTTCAATCTCAATGAGACCTGGGCATCTGGGATCATTTCCATCATCCAGACCTGCACCAGTCTACAAGAGCTAAGGTACGAGCATTTGCTTTTATTCATAATTGATTTCTGTCATGTCCTCTGATACAAGGAACAGCGGTCAAATACTGTATACAGGGGCCCCATATGAAATTTGGACACTTAAGTCACACTTAAAATCTGAATTTCATTGCATTAGATGCAAAATATAGATCCATGCGACATATGCAAAAAAAATATCCAAATGATCCTCTTCTCTCCTTGTTTATTTTTCTTGCCAGTGTTGAGGAAGAAATTTACAGTGCTGAGAGTCTCTTCTCATCAGTCAGTGTTTTAGTTTGTGATAAAGACATCAGGTATGTCACAAACAAAAATTTTAATCTTTACATGGAATACCATTTAAATAACGAATTGCCTAATTGTATAATTGCTATGTTTGGCTGTAATATGTTCACCTGCAACGTGTATGTTTTTTAGGCTGGACGTGAGGCAAAGACAGATGTTTAAGTCTCTCTCACATATCACTGTCACTTGTACTCACTCAGCGTTAAGCAGCTCTGACTGGAAAATCTGCTTCCAGAGATTCCACAAACAGGCTAGATACAATCCAGAGTAATTAAGAATCCCCAACATGAAACTATAGCATTTAATATGCAGTTTATTCTTTTTGGTCTTTTTACCTTTGTTTTATTGTACTTCTTGCAGATCTCCAGAGTGTAATGAGCATACGAATGGTCTGTTTTCTTTCCTGCACTCTGTGTGTGGTTTGAAGAGTGTGGAGCTGATGATATTCAGTCTGAATCAGAGCTGGGCTCGCAGGATTCTCTCTCTCATCCAGACCTGCAGCAGTCTGCAAGAAGTGTGGTAAGACTGATGTGAAACTCACTGTAGCATTAACTGATGAACCAGACCATGCTGTGATTTTTAAACCTTTGTGCTGAATGTTTTGTGATTACAACAATGTCCCTGTACAAAAGACCAAAAATGATAAAATGTTGTATTATAGTGTCAGTGTCACTGGTTTGATGCTTGAGGAGGGACTCGAGTTACTGCACGAATCACTGATGGATCCACACTGCACTGTGATCATTGAAGGGTAAACCATAATCTCCCTCAAGATCCATTTTAATCTCCAAAAATTGATTTTGAAATACTATCAATACAAGTGAAATACAGTTTCCTTTTCTCATCATTATTTCATATCTCTTGTACATTTATTTATTTTGTTTCCTCCATCTTTAAAAGGAGGAAGTGCAGTAAACTCACTGACCAGTGCACAGAACAGGACTGGAGCCACAGCTGCAATGAGAAAGTGAAGATTCACTTCAAACCAAAGGTTTTGGAAGAGATGGAAGAGTGAGATCATTTAATACAATTTTTTTCTCCTTTATACATCTATCATCTCATTTATCATTACCCTTTCTGTTCTCTAGGCTGAACCTTCTGAAATGAATCTTCACTGTCAGTCTTGTGTTCACATTGTTGACTGTGATCAGTGGGTTCACGTGGAGCCGTCAGTCTGTACAGATGAAGGAGGGTCAAAGTTTAGCATCAGCACTCAGGCGGGTCGATTCGAGTGCAGCAGGACCAGAATGCGATGGGTCTGTGCTGGTGACGTCACTCTCCAGTATCGTGAAGTGGATGGACTTTTCCTCAGTGCAGAGCTGGAGCGGCTTCAGTGTGAGCGAATTGGTCCAGTGATTGATGTGACCGTGATCTCAGGGAAACTGGAGGAGGCCCATCTCCCTCATTACGCCTGTTTAGCAGAGTCTGACCCCTCTCTCAAACATGCTGTGAAGCTCCTCAGCAAAAGAGAGGAAGGAGTATCTTTACAATCTGTAGAGTTGACCCGTTATCATGCCAAAATACTCCAACCATCCATCTCTTTTACAAGTTGACCCGTTATCATGCCAAAATACTCCAACCATCCTTCTCTTTTACAACTCTAATTATAAGCTGGTTTACGGAGTGGGAAAACCACTGTAACCTTCTTCTCTACATGCGCTGTAAAGATCCTCTCATTCTTAACATCTACTTTTTTCCAGTGAATGACACTTGTTCAAAAGAGAAAGTTGAGCAGAATGAAAAACCAAGTCATCCGATCAGCCATCCCAGACCTAACAGACCATTTCAGATGAAAACACACCTTCTTGAGGCTCCTGGTTCTTCAGTTCATCCTGTAGAGGGGATTTCATTTAGAACAGATGTTGATCCAAACTTCTTTGAGATCATGCAACATCAGGATGGTGATGTACAGATGAATCTGGTCAGAGAAAAGGACAAGAAATCTGCGTGGACTGCCACAATATGGAAAGCCAAACTTGCTCAGTTAAATCAAAGGCAAGTCCAAGATGAGCCACAACTGAATTCTGAGATAGATAAAGCACAGTTTTTTGATAAACACAGATCGGCTCTCATTCAAAGGGTTAAAAGCGTGAAGAGCATTGCTGATAAACTGCGTGAGCAGAGAATAATTCATGAGGAACTATATTCTGAAATCACACTGTTATGTGGATGAAGGATGAACCCAAAAGCAGACAGCAAATGATTCTCATGGTTTATTAATGGACAAACACAGAAAACAAAAACCCACGATGGGGCAAAACAAGGCAGGACAAGACTAATACTCAGACAGTAAACTCACAGCTACGACAGGAACAGACACTTCTTGAAGACAGGATTCTCAACAGGTTACTCACAGCTTGATCCACACAACGTATGACAATGTCAAACAATGAACCGACACAGGACAGCAAACACAAGGGGATCAAATAGGGAACACTAATGACGAGGACAGGTGAAACTGACTAGACAATAATCACAAGACGAGGGTAACAAGGGGGCGGACTTACATAACGAGACAACACAAGCACATGGCCCAAACAAAAGGCCTTGTACATGGTTTGTACACAAAATATGGGTCTGTCATGATCCTGCCACAAGATTAGATAAAATCAAGGACATGATGGCAGAACCATGACACACACATACTAATTTAACCAGTCCGGATAGTATGAGACAGATCTGTTACGCAGTATATTCAAGTGGTGTGATTGCAAAAGTTAAATTTGTTGTGATTCTTCAGAAACAGGAGCCTTACCTCTTTGAAGAACTGCTGCGTTCTGATTCTTAATGATTCTCTAAGTGAATATATTGCTTTAGAACAACACTGCAATATGGACAGCGAAATAACTAAATTATAAAATCATTTAACAGTTTAATGCTAGAATGCAAGATAAACTGATTTGTAAACTGAAAAGTAATATTAAAGACCCCCTCAAAATCAAGTTTTTAATGTTGTTATATGTCTGTGTTTTTAATAAGACAATGCATGTGCAAATCATAAGTTAACACCATTGCTGAGTATTTTGTCCTTAAAAAATTGCCAGTTTTTCTTATGTCACAAACTATCTTGTAACCAATCACATCAAATTGTGGGTGGCACATCATTAAATGCGAAGCAGGGGAGTCTCAAGAGAAGCCAGGTTATCCTGGTATATTTTTCTGTTGATATGAAAAATCTGGTACATTTTGCAATATAGCGGGTGAATTATGTATATGATGTATATTACGATGTTATGATGAACCAGCCTATTGTCAGGAATCAATCAGATTCATTCCCATCCACCACTCAAAGATCACTCTCCCCGGAATACTAACCACTCACACCTGTGCACCATCAATTACCTCATCACCCAGCTCTACAAAACACCCATGCACACTTCAGTCTTTGTCAAGCCTCCAACAGGAATAGACCATAACCCTCTGTCTCCTGAAGTCTCCAAGTCAACCAGAAAACCACCACGTAACGTATACTCACCTTTGAAATACTCACCTTTGTATCCTTGTCCCGTTGTTCCCAGAAGTCCTGCCTGGTCCCATGTTCCCCGAGTCCTGGAGATTCGTCTGAGTGTCCCACGTTCCCGCCGAGATCTCCGTGTCCGCTACTGTATCTGAAATAGAAAAGGAGACGTATCAATGAACAGTGTCTGCTCACGCCAAGCTAACTAAAGGAGGATCTGCTCACCTGGAATCCGCTCTGCACGTTGTGATCGTCACCGCACCTTCACCTGAACCTTGCCAATTCACCTTGTCACTTGAATCATTGTAAATAAACTCACGTTTGAATACACTTACCTCCGCCTCTGTGCCTGTATCCTGACAGAAGCCTTCCCCTACAAAGGAAAAGAAACAGCGCGATGGAGTCTACCCGCCATGATGATAATCCTGTACAACCTACAACCGCTGTTGTGAATTCCAGTCAGCCGACCCTCAGTACTTCCGCAGGCCCCACTTCTTCTATGGTTTGCTTCGCGAACCCAGCATCACGTCCAGCGCCATTCTCCGGTCGGGCGGAGGATTGCAACGGGTTCCTGCTTCAGTGTTCGCTCGCTTTGGAACAGCAGACCCAGTTGTACCCCACAGAAAGATCGAAGATTGCTTTTATAATCCAACAGTTATCCGGGGCTGCTTTAAGATGGGCTGAAACATTGTGGTTACAGGAATCCACTGTTACCTCGTCGGTACAGGAATTTGTAGACCATTTTAAAGAAGTTTTCGGGCGACCAGTTGATGATTCCTCCACCAGCGACAAACTACTGCAAATGCATCAGGGCAGAAAATCGGTTTCTGAGTATTCATTGGAGTTTCGCACTCTAGCCTCCGCAAGTGGGTGGAACGAGAAGGCGCTCATCTCCGTCTACCGACGTGGTTTGAATCCTGCTCTCCGTCTTCAAATGGCAATATATGATGACAGCCTGGGTGTGGAAAAGTTTATCCAGCAAGCTCTCCGCGCGCACCAACGATCTCAGGGCTGCTATCTCGAAACTCAACGACCCACTAGTACCTCTCAGTACCCCGCGGAAGGTCCATCCGAAGCAGGTGGAGAAAGGATGCAAGTGGATACTCACCGACTGTCTCCAGCGGAACGTGCCCGACGTCGAGAGCTAAGATTATGTCTGTATTGCGGAATGGGAGGACATTTTCGTCAGTCATGTCCAACTCGACCCCCCAGAATGCTTGTGAGTTCTGTCTTTACGACCGATTCGGTGTCAGCCCCATTAACGATATCAGTGATCCTGAAATCCACGACTTTCCATGTTTCTGCCACAGCCATTGTGGACTCCGGGTCGGCAGGAAACTTCATTTCCGGACAGCTCTGTCAAAAACTCCAGCTCGAGAAGTCAGCCACCACCAGACCGTACTCCATCCATGCAGTGACGGGTGAAACCATAAATCAAGGGTATGTCACATCTCAGATCAAACCTGTCATCCTCGGTGTCGAAGATACACACCATGAATTATTTGAACCTTTCATATTAGAGAACAGTCAGACTGATATAATCCTTGGCCGCCCATGGCTTATACGACATCAACTGAATATCAACTGGAAATCTGGTAAAATACTGACTTGGGGTTGTAAATGTGCGTCCAGGACCGCCGAACTCGCGATCACGCCCATCGTTAACATACCCGGCAACATTCCAGTGAACTCAACCTCCGTTGAAAGCCCCACAGAAAGCCTGTCAGTGTCCATCCCTACCTGTTACTCTCTGTTTGCAGATGTGTTCAATCCAGTCGAGGCTTCCAAATTACCACCTCACTGAGCCTGGGATTGTGCCATCGATCTCGTTCCAGGAGAGCCCATCCCTAAGGGACGAATCTACTACCTGTCTATCCCCGAACAAAGAGCCATGCAACAGTACATTAAGAAGCCTTGAAACAGGGTTATATCCGCTCCTCCACATCACCTGCTGCTGTCAGTTTTTTCTTTGTCCCTAAGAAGGATGGCGGACTACGTCCGTGTATCGACTATAGAAAAGCCACAACTGAAATCGGATAACCGTGAAGTTCAGCTATCCACTCCCGCTGGTTCCTTCCTCTCTGGAACAACTTCGAGAGGCTAAGGTATTCACCAAACTGGATTTGAGAAGCGCATATAATCTCATCCGAATTAGAGAAGGCGACGAATGGAAGACCGCGTTCATCACCCCAGCAGGCCATTACGAATATTTGGTTATGCCATATGGTCTGGTAAACGCTCCTTCCATCTTCCAAAGCTTCATGGATGAAGTCTTCCGAGATTACCTGAATCGGTTCATAATAATCTACATTGACGACATTCTAATCTATTCCAAGGATCCAGTGGAACATCAACGACATGTCTCCCTAGTACTCCAACGGCTACGTGAATTCTCCCTGTTCCTTAAGGCAGAGAAATGTTCCTTCCACCAAACCTCAGTCGAGTTCCTCGGTTATCAACTCAGTGAAAAAGGAGTAGAGATGGACGATCGCAAGACCAAGGCGATAGCTTCGTGGCCAACCCCACAGACTGTTAAAGAATTGCAAAGGTTCCTTGGATTTGCCAATTTTTACCGGAGGTTCATTCACCAGTACAGCCTGTTAACTGCCCCTCTAACATCTCTCCTCAAAGGAAAGCCCAAGACACTGCTCTGGACCGGTGAGGCCGATCACGCATTCCAGTCTCTAAAGACAGCGTTCACCACAGCTCCTCTACTCCGACATCCTAATCCTGAGGAAATGTTCATTGTTGAAGTTGATGCCTCCACTACTGGGGTAGGAGCTGTGTTATCCCAGTACTCCAACTCGTCCCCCAAACCTATGCCATGTGCGTTCTTCTCTCACAAGTTATCGCCTGCTGAGGTAAACTATAATATTGGGAACTCCTGGCGGTAAAGCTTGCTCTTGAAGAATGGCGACACTGGTTAGAGGGAGCCAAACACCCATTCCTGGTTCTCACTGACCACAAGAATCTCCAGTACTTAAAGGAAGCAAAGCGACTCAATCCACGCCAGGCCAGATGGGCACTCTTCTTTACTCGATTCCATTTCCAGATCTCCTATCGCCCTGGTTCAAAGAACGTCCGAGCGGATGCTCTGTCTCGTCTCCATGCCCCCGAAACTCACCACGAAGAACCCGAGAATATCTTACCAGAAAGGATGTTTGTCAATCCCATTCAGTGGGATTTAAACGAGCAACTGATGGAGTTGTCCCGACACCAGCCAAGTCCTCCAGAGTGCCCAGCCGGAAAGATTTACGTACCCGATGAATTTCGCATGTCACTAAACTCCACAGCACACTCATCCGTTGGGACTGGTCACCCTGGAATAACCAAGACCTGCTCCACCCTCCAGACCCGCTACTGGTTGCCCAACATGCTCCGCGATGTCAAGACCTTCATCCAAGGATGCATCCTGTGCGCTATGAATAAGAATCCCCGTCACTTACCCGCTGGAAAGCTCATGCCCCTACCTGTTCCACAAAGACCCTGGTCACACATTGGGGTTGATTTTGTGACTGACCTTCGACCCTCAGAGGAAAACACCTGTATCCTGGTGGCCATTGATCGCTTTTCTAAAGCGTGCAAGTTGATTCCCCTTAAGAACTTACCCACAGCATTTGTAACTGCAGAACTGTTAATGGAACATGTCTTCCGGAATTTCGGCCTTCCAGAGGACATTGTGTCAGACAGGGGGCCACAATTCATCTCAAAGGTGTGGCGAGCCTTCTTTGCATTAATGAACGTAACCGTAAGTCTAACTTCAGGGTATCATCCACAGGCGAATGGGCAGGCGGAACGTAAAATCCAGGATGTCAGCCGTTTCCTCCGTACCTTCTGCCATGCCAACCAGCATCTCTGGAGCCGCTATCTCGTATGGGCAGAGTATGCTCAAAACTCCCTTCGACAAACCTCCACCAACTTAACGCCGTTCCAATGCATTCTGGGTTACCAACCCCCACTGTTCCCGTGGTCCGGGGAGTCCTCAGAAGTCCCTGCAGTCAACGCCTGGTTCCGGAACAGTGAGAGGGTATGGAACCAAGCTCACCATCACCTCCAACAAGCCATAAACCACCACAGTCACTTCGCAGACGCTCATCGTCGCAACGCCCCCGAATACCAACCTGGCCAACTGGTTTGGCTTTCGACCAAGGATATCCGGCTGAGACTACCTTGTCGCAAACTAAGTCCAAGATACATCGGTCCATTTCCCATAACGAGGCAAATTAATCCAGTTACCTACCAGCTCCGTCTGCCAAACCAGTATCGCATCCACCCCTCATTCCATGTCTCCCTTCTGAAACCCCATCACTCACCTGTTCCAGTTCCCTCTACTGATCTGCCGCAAGATGAGAATCCTCCGGTACTCCCCATTGAAGCAGAATCCATCTTCGCTGTAAGAAGGATCCTGGACTCCCGACGTCGGGGTGGTCAACTCGAGTACCTGGTTGACTGGGAGAATTCTGGACCAGAGGAGAGGAGTTGGGTACCTCGTAAGGACGTCCTCGATCCCATGCTACTCACTGACTTCCATGAACAACATCCTGAAAAACCTGCTCCTCGAGGTAGACCCCCGCGACGTCGGGGTCCTGGGTCCGCTGGCGCGGACGCTGGAGGAGGGGGTAGTGTCAGGAATCAATCAGATTCATTCCCATCCACCACTCAAAGATCACTCTCCCCGGAATACTAACCACTCACACCTGTGCACCATCAATTACCTCATCACCCAGCTCTACAAAACACCCATGCACACTTCAGTCTTTGTCAAGCCTCCAACAGGAATAGACCATAACCCTCTGTCTCCTGAAGTCTCCAAGTCAACCTGAAAACCACCACGTAACGTATACTCACCTTTGTATCCTTGTCCCGTTGTTCCCAGAAGTCCTGCCTGGTCCCATGTTCCCCGAGTCCTGGAGATTCGTCTGAGTGTCCCACGTTCCCGCCGAGATCTCCGTGTCCGCTACTGTATCTGAAATGGAAAAGGAGACGTATCAATGAACAGTGTCTGCTCACGCCAAGCTAACTAAAGGAGGATCTGCTCACCTGGAATCCGCTCTGCACGTTGTGATCGTCACCGCACCTTCACCTGAACCTTGCCAATTCACCTTGTCACTTGAATCATTGTAAATAAATTCACGTTTGAATACACTTACCTCCGCCTCTGTGCCTGTATCCTGACACCTATATGATTTTCTCCACTGACATTCTAAGTTGTTCAAAGTGTTTCTAAGGTTGCTGATTTTTATAAGGCAGCTGTCTGACTCTGAGATGGTGAACGGGAACATGGTTTATGTAATAATTTACAACATTATTCAGTTAATGTTATCCTGTAAATGCAGCCATTAGTAGATATATTCATACTGTTTGTGATAAATGTACTTTTTGTAACACATCATTTGAAGACATTGAACAGTTATTTTTATGACACTTTCCTATTTATTTTTGGATTGATTTTACTGTAAAATAGACAAAACTCTTAATTTAGAACCTTATGACATTTTACTTTGTTTTCAAAAAACATATTTTTCTGAAAAATTACATTATTATTCTTTTAATTATTGTGGGTTAGGGTTAGTTGTAGTTCTAAGTTATAGGCTGTATTCATAAGACAAAAAATAACTCAAAAGAAAACCCCATAAATTAATTTTGTAATCCCACATATAGGCCTACTTTGAAACCCTTTCAAACATGAGATCACAAAACAAAAAGCTTAAAACAATAAAAAATGTAAAGCTTTTAAAAATGATGTAACTGCCCTAATATTATATAGCACTTTTTTTATCCCTGTTATTTTTTCTTTTAGTTGCTGTTATTCTGTTTCACATAGTAACCTACAGAACTGTACTTTTTGCACTGTAGCCTACTTGTCTGTGATTCTTTTTTAAAAATAATAATAATGTAAAATATGTGAAAAATAATGCGTTTTTTTTTACAATCAAGAATGAAAATCTATTCTAGTACACTCCAAAAAAAAAATCATGACTTCATAAAATTGCATTATAGGACCCTTTAAAGTGACAACTGCACTCAGACGAGCAGTGCGTCAAATAATATAACGCTTTACAATGGCGTGATTTTAAATGATATTCAGATTATAATGATAAATCTTGCATTTTTGTAGGCTACAACTCTCACTGTTGCTGTTCTTTATTATTGTAAATCGTTAATTGCCTAATAGTTAACGCTAGATTGTGAGTGGAAGTAAGTTAGATTGCTTGGATAGATTGCTTGGATCTTTTTTTACAATGGGTAGCTAGCAAATTCACACAAATGAAACGTTAAACAACACATCCGTTTATATTCATAGCGATCTCTCTTTTCCGGGAATCTCCCTCTCAATTTGAGAAAATAACGCCCCAGAACTGTGAAATGCCCTTTTTTGTTCCGCAGACACCTCATCATACTACCGCGGCTCAGTTACATTGACCAATCACATTGTTATCACTTCACTTTCGTTTTATTCGACTAAACCCCACTTCATTTCCGTGGAACAACAAAACTTTGAAACTGCAACTCGACAGGTTTACAAATTGAAATATTTCAATAGCCTAGCCCTAGATCTGAATTGAATTGGTTGAATTGAATTGAACTGAAATTGAGATCTGACATCTGAATTCGTGTTTTGGGGTTATCCACAAAAATGAGCGAGAGCAACCTTGAAGAAGAGCCGCAGGAGCAATGCAAAGGTAGCTCTATCTATTAAGATAAACTAAGTTTGTATGTACATTAACAAATGGTTTGTTTGAAAACATTTGACAACAAACAAGCAAAAACTATTGGCTAATGGAAGTGCTTATCAATAACGCTTTAGGACTGCTGAAGAAAAAAAGTATTTTTATTTGATGAAAATTTGGAGACATCAACATGGCTGATGTAGACACCAGTCTCAGATGCTGCATGTTCCTCCAATTTACTACAATACAATAATTTATTTACAATAATTATGTGTCACTACGATACTTCACTCTAATGCTCAGTCCTAGTCCTGAGGTGGCTGATCTGAACAAAAGAGAATTTGCATAAGAGATTTAAATAGAAGAGCCAGTGTGGGAGAGGGAAGCTGTCCTGGGTATTTTTGTGATCTATGTCATATTTTATAGATTATCCACTAGAATTCTATGTATACAGTAACAATGTTTTACATTTTATCATTAATTTTATCATTAACCTTTACTGTAATTTTCATTAAACGTAAATATGTAAAAAACAACAAAGAACTGTGTGTTTACATGTCAGCAAAGGTTGCAGTGTAATACATTTTATTCATTTGTCCTCAGAGGCCAAGTTTGTGGATGACTACTTTGCAAAGCTTACTGAAAGGGTTACTTCCGTGATGCCAATAGCAGATGAGTTAAAAAGTAAAGGCATGTTACATGGAGAAAAATATGATGAGATCAAAGCAGAAAAAACCAGCCAGGATAAAATGAGAAAGCTGTTTGAATCATTAAATTCTGGAGGCGACAAAGTCAAAAAGGCCTTTTATTATTTACTGGAAAAGCATCAACCACAACTCTTCGAAGACCTGGGTAAGAGAACAATTGTCATTTATGAAAGAGATTCATGAGCTCGATATACAGCTACATGTGTAATCTAGGACCTGTTGTGGTTGATTTTTAACAGGTGGTGTCATAAGGAAACGCAAGCTTGCTGATTCTGAATCACCAGTCCCATATAAAAGTAAGTTTACCTTGTTATTATTGGTAGAATAGACATTTTCATCCTCCATTTTAATTTGTGAATAACAAATAAAACTGTGCCAGTTGTAATTATTGATTTGTCATTTAAAAACATTTATTTTGCTAGCAAGTCAGGCAAACATGGTTACATAATTTTGTGATAATTTGCAATCCCATGCTGTACTGATAGTGGGACAATTTATATCGGCCACAACTGTGAAAATTATATTAAAAAAATTATAGTGTATATGCATACATTAAAAATATTTGAAAGCAATCGGAGTATAAAATGTGTCTGTATGTAGGCCTAATATTTTATTTAGCACAATAAAAATGAGTGTTACAACCTCAACGGGCTGACAGATAAATGCAAAAAGTGATGAACAATATTACATAATATTCCATGTAAACATCTGATTTTTTTTATCAGGCTAGAAAGCAAGGCAAAAATGTTGAGACTCCATTTATGAATTATGATATTATTTATGAACATTTTGTGTTTAATACTTGAAAGTTTTTCATACTTGTCCAACAGTATTCATAATTATGTTCACAATACATATGTGTAACATAAATGCTTATTTTTAATAACTGTCCTTAACAGTATTTTTTATGTGCAAGGATGCCATCATTAAGAACTGTGTGTGTTTTCTTGCCACAGGACTTAATATTGAGAGTAATGTACAAGACAAGCCTAATTTTAACAATATCATTACCTCAACACAAATATCAGCACCAACATACAGCCCCAGCATCAACATAGTTAATGGTAAGTTGGGATTTTACATTGTTTGCAAGTTTATTTTGTTTTAGTCTTGTGTAGCCAGACCTTCAGACTGACGGCAGAAGGTTTGGATTTGGGGGTGGTGATGGCGCAGTGGATAAGACACATGCCTTTGGTGTGAGAGACCCGGGTTCAAATCCACTGTGAGACACCAATGTGTTCCTGAGCAAGACACTTAACCCCTAGTTGCTCCAGAGGCGTGCGACCTCTGACATATATAGCAATTGTAAGTCGCTTTGGATAAAAGCGTCAGCTAAATGAATAAATATAAATATATATAAATATTCCATGGCAGTTTTCATGCATGGACCGTCCTAGAGGCCATCTGACTGACATGTAAAGCAACCAATCACAGTTCGTTTTGTTCAGTGTCCTGTTTAGGGGCATGAAAATGTAAATTCAATATCCCTACAATAACGGACATGTGGAATTTTTGCCCAAACTCACCTGATACAAGACAGTTGCTCAACAGTCCATGGTCGTCATTGTCTGATTCTTTTTTTCATGATGGGCCATACATTTTGAATAAGAGACAGAGTTGGACTGCAGGCAGGCAAGTCAAGCACATCCCTTTTATGGTGTAGACTAGTGTAAAAAAAAAAAACACTCTGTTGTAGCATGTGCAGAATGAGGCCTGGGATTGTCTTGCTTCCCAGGAAAGATGCCATCTTAATGGCAGTATATGTCTCTGTACAATCCCAATATATGCCTTCACATTAATGATACCTTAAATGCAAGTCACCCATGGTGTTTGTACTGATGCACCCCCATTCTATGACCAACTTTCTCCTTTGCACCTGTCACTGATGAAAGTCTGGTTGGTCCCTTTCATCTTTGGGACTGAGAACTGTTTTCCCCCAAAAAACAAGCTGAAATGTGGACTCATGTGACCACAGCACATTTCCACTGTGTTTTGGAGCATCTGAGATGAGCTCGGGTCCAGAAAACTCGGCAGCATCTCTGCACTGAACAGAGATTCAAGATGCATCTCAAGATCAAGATTCAAGATGCATTTTTTGATGCAGCGGCAAACTGCAAGTCGCGCAGCTCATTGTATAGCTTTCTCCTTGCGTAACAGAGATTCAAGATGCATTTCTTGATGCAGCGGCAAACTGCAAGTCGCGCAGCTCATTAGTAATCACGCCACCGGCCTCACGCCGTCCTCCCACGGCCCTCGACCTCGTCCTGCTCGCCACACTGAGATGCTCCTTTTTAAACACTTTTATATATTACAAAATGCCCCAACTTTTCTGGAAATGGGGTTGTGTATACACACAATTGTGATGTAATTTATGTGTGGAGACCACTTAAATATCATATTTGTGCTTTGTTACTGATGCTAGGAAGAGGACCTCCTTATAACATGGAAAATATCAGAAAAAACATTGTTGAATATAAGCCACCGGCACCAAAGAGAGAGAAGAAGTCCCCTGTACCCAAAGTGAAGGAGCCCCCGATAACCAAGAAAGAGAAGAAGCCCCCGGCACCCAAGACAGATAAGAAGCCCCCGACACCCAAAGTGAAGAAGCCCTCTGCACCCAAGAAAGAGAAGAAGCCCCCTGTACTGAAAGAGAAGAAGCCCCCTGCACCCAAGAAAGAGAAGAAGCCCCCTGTACTGAAAGAGAAGAAGCCCCCTGTACTGAAAGAGAAGAAGCCCCCCGCACCCAAGAAAGAGAAGAAGCCCCCTGTACTGAAAGAGAAGAAGCCCCCCGCACCCAAGAAAGAGAAGAAGCCCCCTGTACTGAAAGAGAAGAAGCCCCCTGTACCCAAAGTGAAGAAGCCCCCTGCACCCAAGAAAGAGAAGAAGCCCCCTGTACTGAAAGAGAAGAAGCCACCTGTACCCAAAATAAAGAAGCCCCCTGTACCCAAAGTGAAGAAGACGCCTGGGCCCAAAGTAAAAAAGCCCCCTGTGCCCAAAGTGAAGAAGCCACCTGTGCCCAACGTGAAGAAAGACAAGAAGCCATCTGGCCGAAAATGAGGGTATACTAAAAATGCAGAGAGAAAAAAAGAATTAAGAATTTTAAGTTTTTTGGTCTATTAAAAAACATTTTACAAAAACCTCAGCATGTGTTTTAAAAGCTTAGATACTACATCATTACAAATGCAAAGAATTCTGTGCGTTATGCTCAGAATGGTCATACTGATCTTACTGAACTTTAACTCTTGTTAGTTTTACTGAATGCCTTCTGTCCATGTTACTCAACAAAGTAAACTTCTTTAAATGAAAAAAGTGTGTTTTCAATGTTTCACAAGTTTTTGTTGAGTCAGAGTAAGTGACAGAGGAACAAAGTGAATAAATACAATACAGAATGTCCCTTAATGCACACCATAGCTGATATGAGAAAGACAATAATACTCTTAAGAGTCTACATGGAATGTGTTTTTTATATTGATATAAAGTAGTTACCAATAACAGATTACAAGAGGACAATACGTCTGTTATCTTCTGAGTTATTCTGAGATGTGTCTGAAGTCCCCTGTCTTTCGCTTCAAATTGAATAGTGCTCCATTATGATCACTGATGATGAGGAACTAATATAATCACATTCGCTAATGCGCTATGTACCTGAGTGTGGCCTAATTGACTCCTCCCCGCATCAAGACCATTGTTTATACATATACAAGGCAAATTTTTTGTGCCAAAATATATTTTTTTGAAATGCATTTGCAATTATTTGTAGATAAAAGTAATGAATTTTGTACATCTTTCACTGTCATCTTTCACATCTTTACCACAATCGAAGCAAATATTTGGCAAATGGAATATTCCTGCTTACTCAAAAGAAACTTAGGCCTAGGCCTAGTCCACACGGACACGGGTATTTTTATAACCAGAGTTTTTCCTCCTGCGTTTAAAATAAAAAATCTCGTCCACACATGATCTCGACATCTACATGAAAAGCAAAAACACGATATCAAGTGGATAACGTCGCAAGGCAAAATCCCCGGTTTTACTGTCTACACGACAACACTGCAACCGGCGTTTCTGAAAATCCTCACCCTGGCAGGGGGTTTTCAAAAATGTTCGGTTTCAGTGACCTGATGCCGGTATAAAAATACACGTGTCGACAAGGCCTTGATATGTACCTTAATCTGCCATTATGTTGCGAGTGTTATTTATCAGGACATTTTTAATAAACACTAATAGGCTAAATCATCCTCTGTTAAAGTACATAAAATCTATCGTTTAGCTATTTTACCACAAAGAGACGTGACGTAAAGCTTGTGACAGATGTGAAGGGGAAGGAAAATATATGCGTGTGTCAGGTGTGTGACTTAGGCCTATAGAACGCACCTGTGTAACCTCGCTCTTAGCTCTTTCCTCTCCCTTGCGGTGCATTTACAGAATTGATACGGTTGTTAAGATTGCTATTAAATGCTGTAAATCAAATTTAAAATTAAAAATGAAAAATGCAACAGAAGGGTGTAGTTACAGTATCTTACAGCAGGGGATAACTGATAAATCTAACTAGCCAGACATTCAGGCCTTGGACACCTATTTTGCAAACAGCTCTCAAATACAGAACAACTTTATTTAAAAATGCGGTGTTGGATGGAATGATCGACTGTTTTTAGATTTCTAGGATTTAGGCTGTTCCAATGTGTGCATTTGTGTTTGCAAGAAAAATGACAGAAGCCAGTATTTCAGGGGCTGGGTATCAAGACATCACAATGTGTCTGGATCTACTGAAGGATCCAGTAAGGATAAGACTAATTAAAAAATATAGGAAAAGGATAAGACTTAGAAAAATACTAATTATAATTGTTAGCTGATGGTTGTTTGTTATAACTAATGATGTTAATTCTCTTGAACCTTTTTTTTTAATTGACAAAAGTACAAAGAAAAGATTTCCAATGTTTTCACTGACTAACTTAATTAAATTTTGCTAATATAAACAAATCTTGATTTTGATGGCTGCAACACACTCCAAATAAATTGGAACGGAGGCTAAATAAAATTGGAAACATTATAGAATATCCAAGTTCAACTGTTTTGAAACAGTTAACAATAAGTAGGTGAATTGGAATAGGTGAGGGTATCGTGATTGGGTGTAAAAGGAGCATCTAAGTCTTTGCAAGCAAAGATGGGTCATGGCTCACCAAATTGTGACAAATTTCATGAGAGAATTGTCAAACAATTCAAAAATCACATTTTCTCAATGCAAGAATGCAAAGAATTGAGTTCTTTCACCATCTACCCTACATAATATTGTGAACATATTCAGGGATTCCACAGAAATCTTAGTCCACGTAGAGCAAGGCAGGAATCTTCTGTTGAACATTTATGACCTTCAAGCCCTCAGATGACAATGCATTAGAAACCATCATGCTACTGTGTTAAATATAGCCACATGTGGTCAGGAGTACTTTGGAAAACTCTATTCTATGCAGAGATGCTGCTGAGTTCTCTGGACCCGAGCTCATCTCAGATGGTCTAGAAGACAGTGGAAATGTGTGCTGTGGTCAGATGAGTGCATGTTTCAGCTTGTGTTTTGGGAAAAATGGAAAAACAGTTCTCAGTCCCAAAGATGAAAGGGACCATCCAGACTTTCATCAGTGACAGGTGCAAAATACAAACATTGGTCATGGCATGGGGGTGCATCAGTACAAACAGTAGGGGTGACTAGTAGGCTAAATCATGCTCTGTTAAACTACATAAAATGTATGGTTTAGCTATTTTACCACAAAGAGACGTGACGTAAAGCTTGTGACAGATGTGTAGGGGAAGGAAAATGTATTCAACGGCTCTGGTTGGAGCAAGAACGGCGAGCCAATCAGGGATGAGTTCCCTAATGATTATTCATGAGTCTTCCCCTACGACCCTGCAAAAAGAAAATTCGCTACCCGGCTCCGTACGTTCGTATGTGGAAATTCTGCCTCTCTCTCTCTCTCCTGCAAAATCCTTCAACTCTTTCTTTACGTGAAGGTGAAACTAGTTCGGTTAGTCACATACAAAACTTAATTCTACACTTCATATTATAGGGAAACATGGTACAGGATTATGCAAAATATGCCAAGTGAAGGAAACAGTTGAGCATGTGTTGATATTTTGTCCTAGTTATGAACAGGAATAGAATGAGTTAATACGAGAGCTACAGGAAATGGGATGCAAAGAATTTACAATCAATAACATATTAAACACAAAACAAGGATCCAGGGAAATTGTAAGTTCAGTTTTAAAATTCATTAAGCATAGTGGTCTTAGGAATAGAATATAGACATATTTTAACATACATCTAGACTGAAATCATTTCACACTCCAGCACAGGTGGTGGCTGTATGCACCATAAAGTTGGTATGCAACCTGCCAATTAATCCATAGAAGAAGAAGTTCGGGTTAATCCCAAGGGGGTAATCCCATAGACATCATATAGATAGACGCCCTATCGACCGCTACTGCCTATGGGCGCGGACGAGCCGTGGGGCCGCCATCTTAAACCGGTCACCCACTCCGCTCAGTGTAATCTGTTTGGCAGGAGCAATGAGCTGTCAGCGCATTTAATTAATCATATCTCACTAAATACCGAACTGATTTTCACGCGTTTTTTTTATGCTGCAAAGGTCATACATGTAGCTACGATACAGGACACATGGAATATTTTGTTCACAAAATGAAACCAATAGTACGGTAATGTTAAATGTGAAAAGTAATCCCCAAGTGATGGTCCGCCGATTTGAGCAGGAATATGTTGCACAGTGCTCTGGCATCTACTGATGCTATGCAACGCAAATAGGAGTATGACCGGTTTAAGATGGCGGCCGCATTTCTTATTCACAACGAGAAGAGGTGACCGGACCCTGAGGAAGATTGTGGAGAAGGACCGATTCCAGACCTTGGGGGACCTGCGGAAGCAGTGGACTGAGTCTGGAGTAGAAACATCCAGAGCCAGCGTGCACAGGCGTGTGCAGGAAATGGGCTACAGGTGCCGCATTCCCCAGGTCAAGCCACTTTTGAAGCAGAAACAGCGGCAGAAGCACCTGACCTGGGCTACAGAGAAGCAGCACTGGACTGTTGCTCAGTTTTGCATGTCATTAGGAAATCAAGGTGCCAGAGTCTGGAGGAAGACTGGGGAGAAGGAAATGCCAAAATGCCTGAAGTCCAGTGTCAAGTTCCCACAGTCAGTGATGGTCTGGGGTGCCATGTCAGCTGCTGGTATTGGTCCACTGTGTTTTATCAAGGGCAGGGTCAATGCAGCTAGCTATCAGGAGATTTTGGAGCACTTCATGTTTCCATCTGCTGAAAAGCTTTATGGAGATGAAGATTTCATTTTTCAGCACGACCTGGCACCTGCTCACAGTGCCAAAACCACTGGTAAATGGTTTACTGACCATGGTATTACTGTGCTCAATTGGCCTGCCAACTCTCCTGACCTGAACCCCATAGAGAATCTGTGGGATATTGTGAAGAGAAAGTTGAGAGACGCAAGACCCAACACTCTGGATGAGCTTAAGGCCGCTTTCGAAGCATCCTGGACCTCCATAATAACAGCCACAGGCTGATTGCCTCCATGCCACGCCGCATTGAAGCAGTCATTTCTGCAAAAGGATTCAAGTATTGAGTGCATAACTGAACATAATTATTTGAAGGCTGACTTTTTTTCTATTAAAAACACTTCTTTTATTGGTTGGATGAAATATGCTAATTTTTTGAGATAGGAATTTGGGGTTTTCATGAGCTGTATGCCAAAATCATCAGTATTAAAACAATAAAAGACCTGAAATATTTCAGTTGGTGTGCAATGAATCTAAAATATATGAAAGTTTAATTTTTATCATTACATTATGGAAAATAATGAACTTTATCACAATATGCTAATGTTTTGAGAAGGACCTGTATATTATCTACAAAAAAACATCTAACCAGCAGATGGCAGTATTATGCATCTAACACCTAGATCAATATCCAGAAACAATTCCTATTTAAATTTGATCATAATTAATGTGTTTTTTTCATAAAAATTTAATATTTCATATTTATGCTAATGATGTTGTTGAGGAATTCTGCAGTAAAATAAGTAAAAAAGTACTTCATATCCCCCAAAACACAGCATAAAAATATAGATGAGAAGTAAACGAAAAAAATGATATATAATTTGTATTATTAAAATTTATATTTTTTTGTACAATAGCTCTATTTATGTCTGGGGTCATATAGACCCCAAATACACAGAGTGTAAACAGGAAACAAAGACCATATTAGGATTTGCTTATTTTAACTGGCCCATCCAGTTTTCTGGAGGCCCACCTAGACCGGGGCTCTCAAGTTTTGAAATAAATTTGGTGGATACATTTTTTTCATTGGTTGTTGCATTAAATTTTACCCAGATACAATAGTGCTATATTCTGATTGGCTATTGTGTAGCTCGACGAACAACAACACCAGGGGCCTCATGTATCAATATTGCGTACGCACAAAATCTTTGCTTACGCCAGCTTTCACGCTCACGGTCGGATGTACTAACAGTGAAATTAACGTGAGAATGTGCGTTCCTCCACGCCAATTTCGTACGTACATTTCTCATCGTTTTTGTCCGTTGGCGACTCTTACATGCAATGAAGTTAAGTTGCAAACATTACACAACGAATTGTTCTACATGTCTATCGCACTACCACCTGTGGGAAGCATTGCTATTAATTAGCAATTTATAAAATAATTTACATATACTGTCACACAAGCCTTATGGGAATATTCTATCAATTATGCAATTAAGTAAGAACATATAAAAGCATATGCAAATTGATACAACCCTTAGTCTATGGCAATGGCAGCTTTGGCCTTATTAGAGGACATTGCTATTGCAGAATCCGAAGAGAACGAGTTTTTAGGGACCACAATGATTTTCTGGCCCAGGATGATGACTGGCTTATCAGCCGTTTCAGATTTCCAAGGGCTATCCTCTTGGAGCTCTGTGCTGAGTTGGGTCCGAATCTAGAGAGAGAGACAGCGAGGAGCAACGCAATACCCGTTCCCTTGCAGGTGCTGACAACACTTGTTCCTGGCTACTGGTTCTTTCCAAAGGGAACTGGCAGACCGCTCAGGAATAAGCCAGTCGTCTTTGAGCCGCACAATGCCAGCGGTATGGGTCGGGATCATCCGCATGTCTACCAGGTATATAAGGTGCCCATATGATGCAGATGACCAGCCAAACATTAAAACGCAATTTTGCAGCGATAGCCGGTTTTCCTAATGTAATCGGAGCGATCGACTGTACACACAATGCTATAAAGGCGTCATCTGAAGAAGAATTTGCATATGTGAATCGGAAACATTTCCATTCGATAAATGTGCAGATAATATTGGTTACCTTCGTGGCAGTCCTGTAGTAAATCCGAGTCTCCCACAGCAGCAGATACTACTCCAGAGAGTAAAGTGTCACCCATAATTGAGGCAACTCTCTGGGGTGTAAGTTCATCGACCCCTTTACCACTGCCTGTTCTGCCCACACTTTGTCGGTGCGCAGCAGTTCTCCATTTAACGTCCACCTTTATATCAGACCAATTCTTTTTAAGGTCATTTACAGTGCGACTTTCAGATCCCACCGCATTGACGGCATCAGCCAAACTCTCCCACTCATATTTTTTCCTTTTGTTATAAATTCCGGAGGACAAAGTTCCAAATATATTTTTTTCTCATTTCTACCTCCGATAGTAGCACCTCCGATTCACTTTCTGTAAAGTTTCGCTTCTTGCCGCTTGCTTTAGCCATTTCTTACTCCTTACTCCTTTCTTTTGCCAAAGTGGACTCATTACCATATTTAAATGTATTTAATTAAGGGAGGAGACTGGGTGGGGCGTTGTGCTCGTGCATGTGCGCTCATTTTTACGTTAATTGGGATGTACAAAGAGAATATGCGTGGGATCCTTCGTACGCAGAGATTCATACATCTGTTTTTTTTGTGCGTACGCACATTTACAGCTTTGTCCGTACGCAATGTTTTAGTATTAATTCAACTCAAGTCTTTGTACATGAGGCCCTGGGGCCTCATTTATAACCGTTGCGTACGCACAAAACAGGCCCTGAAAGAGGCGTACGCCACTTCCGACGCACAAGTTGTGATTTATAAAAACAAACTTGACGGGAAAATTTGCGCACCTGCACGCAAACTCTGACCCATGCGTACGAACCTTTTGGAGATGGAGCAGTTTGGCGACACCGATGGTGAGCTGGAGTTACATGTCTTTTTGTTCATAACCTATTCAAATGAGCTTTTTTTAATAACTCAAATGTTAATCTTAAAAACATACAATCTAATGTGGTTATAAATGTATGCTCATATACAAATGATGCATAAACGGCTACATCATGTTCCTCCATTTGTTCATATGGTTTCTTCATATTCTCTAGTTTATTTTGCTGTGTTTATACTTCACCTGCATGTGGTTAACAAACTGCTAACAACTTGCTGTATCTTCAACTTAACAACAGGACAACATTCTGTTCACTTTCAAAGAGTTGGTCTAAATCACAAAATTTTTTGCATATGAAAATTTATGGTGTTTTGTCTCAAATGTTAAAAAGAGCTCAGGTGGAGGGTAATGTAAATCATGTTGCTAAAAAAAAAAACATACCCAGCAGGGAATATAGCCTATATATTTTTTTAAAGGTAACTTTTATCATTTTGCATTAGCAGAAACACCCATGTCAAACTGCTAAAGTATATATCCAATATGTTATCTTGTCCAAAACACCACTTATACACACATCTCAAAAGTGTGTTAATACCATGGTTAATACATAAAGTTACTTAAAATCACTAAATCACGAAAACAATGGAAATCACTGCTAATTAATGTTGAGCCAAAACTGAAGGTTGACTTAAAATGGTAATTGCATTTGTTGCTAACTATTAGTAATAATGAATGCAACAGGTGTTGGCTATGGTCCCATGGTTCCTTAGGATATATAAATAACCTGGATTACCCTGTGTAACACACAACAAAATGGACAACATAACCATTAATGTGTTAGACAGCAAAGGTAATGTTGTCATGCTAACAGTTTCCAAGGACATTGCAGAGAGGATGCAAAATGGTAAGTAAACAGCATAACTGAAATAATTACAAGTCACCAATGATTTGTGCAAGTGTTTTATTTATCATTTATTCCCCCAGATCAAATGTTCCTTTCTTCTGTCATGGAGCAAGTATCAGCTGTTGAAACAAAAGGTATACATTTACTTAATGAACAAGAATATACTGGAATTATTTCTTGGGTGACACTGACCACATCTTCTCTCCAAACAGCTCTCCTCAGTGGCCCAGCTTCTGCTGCAAAGCTCCTCCAACCTCCTATTTCATGTCTCACTAGGTCACCGGTACCCCTAAACCTCAGTTTTGTGAAACCATCATCCAGCCAGTGCCCCACTAGGCCCTCTGTACCACCATCATCCAGCCAGTGCCCCACTAGGCCCCCTGTACCACCATCATCCAGCCAGTGCCCCACTAGGCCCCCTGTACCACCATCATCCAGCCAGTGCCCCACTAGGCCCCCTGTACCACCATCATCCAGCCAGTGCCCCACTAGGCCCCCTGTACCACCATCATCCAGCCAGTGCCCCACTAGGCCCCCTGTACCACCATCATCCAGCCAGTGCCCCACTAGGCCCCCTGTACCACCATCATCCAGCCAGTGCCCCACTAGGCCCCCTGTACCACCATCATCCAGCCAGTGCCCCACTAGGCCCCCTGTACCACCATCATCCAGCCAGTGCCCCACTAGGCCCCCTGTACCACCATCATCCAGCCAGTGCCCCACTAGGCCCCCTGTACCACCATCATCCAGCCAGTGCCCCACTAGGCCCCCTGTACCACCATCATCCAGCCAGTGCCCCACTAGGCCCCCTGTACCACCATCATCCAGCCAGTGCCCCACTAGGCCCCCTGTACCACCATCATCCAGCCAGTGCCCCACTAGGCCCCCTGTACAACTTACCTCCACTGTCAAGTACCCACCGCCTGCCACTCTGCAACCTGGTGCAATGTGTGGAAACCCTTCAGAATCCATTCAACCTTCATCCCCCTCCTTCCAGTCAGACAGGCATGAATCTCAAGGTATTGCATCAAATAATATAAGGAAGATTAATGTCAATACTGTGGTTAATTTACATTTTTCTTTGTTTTGTAGTGTTAATCTATTTATCTCCTTATCCCCTCCATTTTACAGAAATAACACATCAAATGACACTATTTCTACTGGACCTTACAAAAACTCATCAGCAACTTTATTTTAGGAACAAAATGGCCTTCTATAAAAAAATTCAAAACTCCTTCTCACAAAAGGGCTACAACTTATCAAGTGAGAAAATTAGAAAAAAACTAGCAAACATGTTAACCACATATAAAAGGGTAAAAGACAGGCGCCGTGCAACTGGGGAGGGGAAGATCACCTGGGAGTACTATACAGTAAGTTGAAGACTGCTTTACTTTGTTTCTGAAATAACATTGTCATGTCTTACAAGAAACATTGGTTATTTTTCATTTTACATTTGAAATTCACCCCCACCAGCTAATGGATGAGTTATTTGGGTCATCGGGAATCGGTACTGCACCACCTGGCACCATCCACTCCACACCTCTGGGTTTGGAAGAGACCTCCTCCAAAAGTAGGCCCACATCATCTTCCCAAGACCAGCCAGCAAGTGCTAGTATAGATGAACAGCCAGGAACCTCTACCAAATACAAAC
Source organism: Siphateles boraxobius (assembly GCF_051911475.1). Lineage (NCBI taxonomy): Eukaryota > Metazoa > Chordata > Actinopteri > Cypriniformes > Leuciscidae > Siphateles > Siphateles boraxobius. The sequence continues at coordinate 3,507,953 of NW_027509215.1, forward strand.
ATCACAAACAGGCAAAGACGATCACAACCCTTACAGTTTCTGGAGGCGTATGAAGAGCATGCCGAGAGAAGGACTGCTGTGCTTGAGTCCCTGGTAAGGCCAGATCTGGAGAGATGGCGGCGACTTAAGGAGAGGCGCAGAAGGTCCTTTGAAAAAAAGATGTTGACCAGCTAAAGAAAATGGGAAAAAGACAAGAGCAAATTATGCATCTATTACAGAACCCATGAACCTCAATAATGTAAAGGTTTTTTTTTTTTCTTGATTTGCAGCTTTCCCCAAAATGTTTTTTTGTTTTTGTTCCCAAAGAACACAATTTCCAATGACAAACTAATCATGTTCAATAAAATATATTTCCTAATTTCAACACAAAATCTGTTTTTTTTTTATCATTTGTTGACTATTTCTGTACATTCAAATCTTTTTTTTTTGTATGTTTAGTATACATCAGTTAGATCTGGCCACAAATCTGGTCTCTATGATGACATGCATTAGTGTTGTGGGGTTGCTGGTGGTGTGGTTCATCATCAACACCATCTACCACAACAACTTGATCACTGGGCTCTAAACAAAGATTATGCAAAATGCAGCATGCTGAGACTGCTGAACTGATATTAGAAATGCTTCTCATTTGCAGGTAATGGAGCCTCCTAAACTTAGATTTTAGAATGCCAAATGCATGCTCAATGACCACACGAGCTGCATTGAGCTTTCTGTTAAAGTATCTTTGCCTAGCAGACAAGTGGCCATTGTCTCTATAAGGCCTCATAAGTTGAGGCAACAAAGGGTAGGCAGAATCCCCAATTATGTGCATTCCCTGTGGAACAAGGGAATGAGGATCTTCTTCAAGAAGACGACAAACTTCTGTCAAGCGAAATGCTCTGGCATCATGCCAACTCCCAGGGTGACCCACACTGATGTGACAGAAGCGTCGCTGACTGTCACAAAACCCAGTTAAATTTACAGAATAAAACTGTTTCCTATTCATGTATGCAAGGGGATTATCACAGTGGGGTCTCATTATAGGAATGTGACACCCATCCACTGCACATACAGTGTTGGGGAAACCTGCTGCGTCAAACCCTAACTTTGACATCTCCAGCCTTTGGCCTCTGGGCCAGGAAATGTGGTGGGCCATGTATGTGTTCACATTAAAACAAAACTCATGGAGATGCTTGGCAAGAGTGGATTTTGACATGTTGAATCTATCTGCCACCCCACGATATGACTCCTGATTCGCCAATGTCCAAAGGCAGGCAAGAACACTGTTTGTGAGTGGAAGTTTGGTCTGTTGTAAATTCATATAAACAGGACCAAGGGTAGTAATGACATCCTGCAAAGGTAGAAAAATAGGTTATCAAGACAACATACTAACACTTGTTTTCAATTAATTGTATATTAACCGATATTAACCAGTACAAACCTCCACTTGTTCTTTGGAGAGCCTGAAATGACCTCTAAATTCTGAGGGACTGTAGAGAGGGACAACATCCTCCACAAAATTGTCTATTTTTGGAACCATTCTATATAAGAACAAAAGGAATTGTACTCATATATATATGTAGCCTAACTGAACACACATGTAGTCAAAATTTTATTATCAGTGTTTTATGTTGAATGGGGATTTTAATGAAATAATTAGTGTATACATAAGTGTTGAAATTGGAGTAACACTCCATTATTCTTTGTAAGAATGAGTAATTTTCTATTTAAACCAAAATAATAATAATAATTATTATTATTATTATTATTAAAAGGCAAGCAACAGTAGCTATTGATTACAAAAACCACCCATTACATTAGTAATACATTGCAAAGACTACAGTACAGTATTGTAAAGACTATCGATACAGTATTTGTATTCAACATATAATTGTCAGATATAGTAACTTGACAAGTAAATTGATAATGTGTCTATAATTTGTTTAAAAAGATACTCCTTACATTTAACCTTTACTCACTTTCGTTGCTCATTGTGCTCAATGTCATGCAATAATAATGGAATTTCTATCGCTTCCAGCTCGTCTGCGATAAAGAAAGCAAACACCACGTGATCTGCCATGACTGACGTAATTGCAGCAAACTACGGCAGCCACAACGTGTCCGGCTTTATATCTCCGTTTGCAGCTCCTCCCCGCCTGCACGCGGCTACTCTCGCCGATCGCTTACATCCAGCCGCAGCCGATGTCGAACACACCTCTAATGTCTTGTACCTAAACATGTTATCACGTGGATGAATAATCATATGCAAATGATATGCAGATGAGGATATGCATAGTAAAACTAGGCGTTGTAAGCTCCTTATATGGTTGTTTCGGGGAGGAGACGCATGTGCGCACAGTCTTCCGCTGACTGGGATTTATAAAGTGAATTCTGCGCAGGTTCCGTCCTACGCACGGTTTTATAAGTCTGAATATTTTTTTGCGTAAGCCATTTTTGGCTTTCTGGCGCGCGTACACTTTAAGTAAGGATCCTACGCAGTACGCACAGTTTTATAAATGAGGCCCCAGAGGATACGGGCTTGATTCCTGCCGGTTCCTCAGTAAGAGCGGCGCGGGCAGAGTTTTGGGCGCTGCGACATATTAAATATATTACAAATAGTTTTTCAGCGTGAGAAATACAATGTGTGGCGGGAGAGCGTGACAAAAGACCGAAATGAGTGACTGTCACGCTCAATGCGTGACACTTGAGAGCCCTGCTACAATCAAATTCCTTGCGCCGCTACTGCATTCAGATAAGATGACGTAACATTAGAACAGCCTTCTATCTGTATCGTTTTGACTTCTTTGCTCTTTGTTTTTCTATTATTCTCGCTCAAAAACGGTCTTACGTTGCCCAACGTGAAGGCATTTAGAAACTCTGGTGGGGACAGCTTGAACACTCCTTTTTGCACACTTCTCGCAAATACTGAACCAGGAAGCTATTTCAATTTCTCAGCAGAGAGAGAGAAACCAAAACCTGTGTTTTGTATGAGTAATGTTATCTCTGTTTTTGAGGCAGACCAAGTTAATATCTTGAGATCCAGTCTCATACAATGACTTGAAATATCCAGTGACCACTTCCAGAGGACACACTTTTTATGTGGAGAGTCTTACCAGGAGCTTCACTTTTTTTCAACTGTTAGACTGAATTTGGGCTGGAGATTTGTATGATTTAGGCTGTTCTTGCTGTGTGTATTTGTGTTTGCAGGAAAATGACAGAAGCCAGTATTTCTGTGGCTGGGGATCAGGTCATCTGTCCAATCTGTCTGGATCTACTGAAGGAACCAGTGACGATTCCCTGTGTGGACATAGCTGTATTACAGACTACTGGAATAAAGAAGATCAGAAGAGAATCTACAGCTGCCCTCAGTGCAGACAGACCTTCACTCCAAGACCTGTTTTTGGGGAAAACATTGCATCTGAATATGTGGAGTGTGACATCTGTACTGAGGACACAGACAAGTCCGATCTCGTGTCTCTGAACCCTTACCGTCAAAATGAGCTCAAAGTAGATGCCACTGTTATTCAATTTTCTAAGATTCTTTTAGAGGCGGGTGATTGTTTGGAGGTGAGTTTTGAAAAGAGCTGAAAGAACATTTACAGGCTACTCCAGTCAGTCAGTGAAGAATCCAGTGCTGGGCCATTTTAGTTCTTTGAACCCCACTGGTAACAGGTTGTCTACTGGAAAGATCTGATTGAAATGACTAATTAAAATTGTTAGTTTATTGCTGATATATGATATTGCAAAATACCTTTGGAATATATTAAATACAACCCCATAACCAGCAAAGTTGGGACATTTTGTGAAATGCAATAAAATGAAGAATCTGTGATTAGTGTTAATTGAACCTTTATTTAACCTTCATGAGGAGGTGTATATTGGGACAGTACAGAGACATCAAGATTAAATGGAAGACAATGCCAGGCCTCATTCTGCACGTGCTTCATCAGAGTGGCTTCTTAGACACTACACACTAGAGTGGATGTGCTTGACTGGCCCGCCTGTAGTCCAGATTTGTCTCTTATTGAAAATATGCCAAATTTCTTTTAAGTAAAATGTGTATTCTATGCAGATTGTCTTTGTGAATTTTTTTCTTCATGTAGAGGTCACAAGGCATCAATATCCATCTTCCCTCCTCTTTTGATGATACACAAAAATCTGTCTCTCAGCTGAAAGACAAATTAGATAGATGGAATATAGAGAAGACATATGGAAGAGGTAAAGTTGTTTATTTACTTTTAGCATTTTTTTTCAGTGTGTTTATTAGTTTTAATGCAGTCTCTAGAGTCCCTATTTTAGGGTCACCAGTCGCTGATTTTGAAATAGTCACCAATTGGTACAAATCTAACGAAAACAAGATGTTTCCTACAAAAGATTGAAAAGCATAATGGTGATGGCATAATGGCATCTTTTATTTATTCTGGTTTCCTCCATGCTAATAAAGGAGGATGTGCAGTAAACACACTGACCAATGCACAGAACAGGACTGGAGACACAGTTGCAAGTAGAATATGGAGTGTCGTTTCAAAGGTTTTGAAATACCCGAAAGAGTGAGATCAATTTTATAAAAAAAATAAAAAAAACTTTTTGTATGTTTATCTTTCATACAAAGGTAATTTCATTTATCGTTATCATCTCTGTTCTCTAGACTGAACGTCTCTGCGCCTGAACCTTCTGAAATGAATCTTCACTGTCAGTCTTGTGTTCACAATGTTGACTGTGATCAGTGGGTTCACGTGGAGCCGTCAGTCTGTGCAGATGAAGGAGGGTCAAAGTTCAGCATCAGCACTCAGGCGGGTCGATTCGAGTGCATCAGGACCAGAATGCGATGGGTCTGTGCTGGTGACGTCACTCTCCAGTATCGTGAAGTGGATGGACGTTTCCTCAGTGCAGAGCTGGAGAGGCTTCAGTGTGAGCGAATTGGTCCAGTGATTGATGTGACTGTGATCTCAGGGAAACTGGAGGAGGCCCATCTCCCTCATTACGCCTGTTTAGCAGAGTCTGACCCCTCTCTCAAAGAGGCTGTGAAGCTCCTCAGTGTTGAAAATGAGGGAATAACCTTGGAATCAGTGGAGTTGACGCGTTTTCATGCCAGAATACTCCAACCATATTTTTCTCCTAAAACAGTGCTTATGAAACTAGGGATTCCAGTGAAAGTGCACTGTGATCTACTTATCTTCATGAAAACAAAGAACCCCATTATTCTCCATGTGTATTTTTTTCCATCAGATTCTGTTTTTGCAAAAATAATTAAAACAGAGGAAAAGCAGAGTCATCAAATTAAGTGTTCAAGACCTGAAACCCCACTGCAGATGATGAAAAGACACAGTCTTGAGGTTCCTGGTGCTTCTGTCCAACCGAAAGAGATCAAGTTAAGAGGTGACATCGAGCCAAACTTCTTTCAGGTCAAACAAACTCTGGCCGATGACATTAATATGACTCTCAGCCGAGTGGATGATCATAAATCAGTTTGGACTGCAACAATTTGGAAAGAATTAACCAACATCGATCTAAACAAAGCTGAGTCTTGTTGGTTTCAAAATGTGCAACTCCACAAAGAGACTCCACAAGTGGCTGTGAACTTTGATAAAGCTCAGTTTTTTGATAGAAATTGGAGTGATCTTATCAAAAGCGTTAAGAATGTGAATGCCGTTGCAGACAAACTTCTTCAGTGGCGAATCATTCATGAGGAAACATATTCTGAAATCACACATATGACTTTGACCAAAGAAGAAAGCATGAGAAAGATCTGCAGCATTGTGCGTAAAGGCAGTGTTGCTGTGAAGGACATTTTAATCTCAATTCTTCTGGAAGAAAATCCCAACCTTTTAAATCTTTTTCTAGATGACTGCACATGTAGTATTTTACATGATTTGTGAAATGACATGAAAACTACAGGCGATGCACTGGAGAAATTACTTTACTACAGAGTATTTGACTATTTTAGTCAAAACATGTTCATTGTTTGAATTAAAGAAAATGCTAATGGTCTACTTGTCTGTACAAATTAGATCACAAATCACTAAGACTGCTACAATATTTTCTTGTCTAATAAGAACATTGAATAAGGTGAGTGAATGTAAAAAAATGTTTCTGTACAGGTTTTATTTCTATACAGTTGTGTAGTCAATTAATCTCACTGTATCATACTTTGACATTTTAGGTACATTTTTAGTTTAACCACTTCTTTAATAATCTAAATGTAACTACAAAAAATAATACAGTAATATTTGTCATAATTACACATCTTATACTAATTGGAAGGTAACTAGTAGTAGAAACAATGTTAATTCAATAAATACAAACAAACTTGCAGTCTTGTATCAAAAGATACATTTGTGTGATTCACTATGGTGATCATAATCAAAGCAATACATCCTAAACTAAAACAAATGAAAATGTACAAAGAGCTTAAATCCAGTAAAAAAAATTACAATGTGTTATTTACAACGAAAGTACTTTTTTGCTCAGTACACAAAAACGAAATGTACACGAAATGCCATCCATAATCATTTACCAGATAATACAGTTCTGAGTGATGGCATGTAACCTGACCATCATTGTGTATTACCAGTGTGAGGTTTGTAGCACTTGTGCATGAAAATTAGCTAATTTCTGCATATGGAATTCAGAAGAGGGATTGCATGTTTGATCAGCGGCAGGAGGGCAGCGTGACTCTCTGCTCGTCCATTCTCTTAGCCTGTGAGCGCATGATGAGGCTGAAGAAGTCTTCATCCGGGACGGTGGGGCCACGGGTGGAGGGCAGAGGAGGGGCACACCGCTGATCATCCAGACGGGACCCCTGAGAGAAACAGAATGAGATAATGAGAGGAATGGATTAACTGGACCAATGGACTTCTTTCCTACAGCTGCTATTTTCCCCCAATTATTTTGCTACGAGAAGCCCATCTCTGGTTTATACAAACACATCGTCTCACCTGACACCTGACAAGCATGTCAAAGAACTGGTCGTCGGGTTCGGTGGCGTCTGTGCTGGCCAAGACCTGGCTGAGAATCATCCGTCTGCTGTTAATGCTGCTGTGTTCGGATAGGGTGCGCAGGCCGGGCAAACTGTTTCCTGTTCCTGCCCTCTGCTCGTCCAGCCTCCTACCCTGAGCACTCGCCAACAGTCTGAGAAACGGCTCCTGACCTGGAGTTGCAGCCGACTCTGAGAATGCTAGAGAGAGACAGAGAAAATTACATTTTTATTGCCACTTGATTGTCACATTAAAGAAAATAATGTGAAAAGAGAGTGCCTAACATTTCCTGATGGTTGTGGGAGGGGTGGAATTTGGGGAGGAGGAGCTAGAACTGACAGACACATGGCTCCTCCCATCCTGTACGGCACACCGCTGGTCATCCATCCTGTTGCTCTGGAAACGACTCAGTAAGTCAAAGAAACCCTCGTCTCCTAACATGTCTGTACTTCCACTCTGAGGGCAGAAAGGTCAAAGGTTAAAGGAAAAAACAACAACAACAACCTCTCAGTTCTCTATGAAGAACTGGGAACACATGCTCAATTTTGTAACCAGTACTTTCAATTTATGAACTTTTCTCAAGAACAAACTGTTCCATCATTTTAACAATTTAACACAAAGAAATATTATTAGAGCAAGTTACTCTCCACATAAACTAGTAAAACATTTTAAAAAAAGAAAAGAAATCATAATATGATGTATTTCTTTCTTATATATACACTGTACATTTAAAAAGTTACAAAAAATAAAATGATAATCTTTTAGTGAATTAAAATAAAACTGAAATAAAATATAAATATTAGACTTACACTTGAATGAAAATTATAAATCTTTCATTGGCAACTAACTGAAATAAAATAAATGAAAGCTAAATGGAGAATAAAAACAAAAACTAATAAAAATGACAAACAATAAAATCACTCAAAAAAAAAAAAAAGAGAATTCAAAATATGAATACAATAACAGTAAATAAATAATACTTAAATAACACTACTACCCAACAAGGCTATGGTTCTGACAATATGATGCAAAAAAAACTTAACTTGAATGTGAGTTTGTGGTTGATTTTGGTTATTATTTAACGTGATCATGTAGTCTATGTGATGGTGATTTATTTGGAATAATGTGCACACAATCATGCTTATTTGTGCAATCATGCACAAATAAGATCCGGAATGACAATTAAGAAATTAAAGTAATTTTGGTAACACTTTACAATAAGGTCTCATTTTAGTTAATGCATTAAAGGGATAGTTCACCCAAAAATGAAAATTCTGTCAGTATTTACTCACCCTCATGTTGTTCCAACCCCGTAAGACCTTCGTTCATCTTCGGAACACGAATTAAGATATTTTTGATGAAATCTGAGAGCTGGATCACTCCTCCATACTAGTCCATAGGCTTCTTCAGGGATTGAAACTTGCCAGCCCCGAAAAGTCATTAAAGACATCGTTAAAATAGTCCAAGTGACTACAGTGGCTCAATCTTAAGTTTATCAAACGACGAGAATACTTTTTGTGCGCAAAAACAAACAAAAATGACAACTTTATTTCAACTTTTCATTTCCTTCTCTATGGGCCTCTAGTCAGTTAACTTAGTGTAATTGTTTAGAGCTACGTCATACGTAGGCTCACTATTGGCCGACGCTGGTCATGTGTGTGATGCGTGTGACGTACAACAACAGAAGCTCCACGCTTTTACACTAGTGAACTGACTCGAGGCCCACAGAGAAGGAAATGAATAGTTGAAATAAAGTCGTTATTTTTGTTGTTGTTTTTTGCGCACAAAAAGTTTTCTCGTCGTTTGATAAATTTAGGATTGAGCCACTGTAGTCAACTTGGACTATTTTAACAATGTCTTTAATAACTTTTCGGGGCTGGCAAGTTTCAATCCCTGAAGAAGCCTATGGAGGAGTGATCCAGCTCTCAGATTTCATCAAAAATATCTTAATTCGTGTTCTGAAGATGAACGAAGGTCTTACGGGGTTGGAACAACATGAGGGTGCGAATTAAGAATTAATTCCCTTTAAAGGGATAGTTCACCCAAAAATGAAAATTCTGTCATCATTTACTCACCCTCATGTTGTTCCAAAACTGTATGAGTTTCTTTCTTCTGTTGAACAAAAATAAGTTATTTTGAAGAATGTTGGTAACCAGACAGTTGATGGTAGCCATTGACTTCCAAAGTATTTTTTTCTTTCCTACTATGGAAGTCAAAGAATACCGTCAACTGTCTGGTTACATTCTTTAAAATAACCTCTGTATTTAACAGGAAAAAGAAACTCATACCGGTTTGGAACAAATTGAGCGTGAGTAGATGACAAAATTGAATTTTTTGGGAACAAACTTTTGTTAATGTTAATAAAAATAAATCATGTTCATGTTAGTTCACAGTTCATTAACTGTTAACAGATAGAACTTTTGATCTTAAAAATATCAGTAAATGCTGAGATTAACATTTACTATGATTAATAAATGCTGTACAAGTATTGTTACCGTAATTTGAGTATTTTATTTGTTTTAGTAAATGTGCTGAAAGTACTTTGTTCTGCGGAGCTTCCCGGGTGTTGCTGGTATCCTGCAGGATTTTACTGGAGCTACTCTGTAACTTGTGCTTTTTTCCTCGGAAACGATTGACAAAAGAGAGCTTTGAGGATGACTTGGCCATTGTGGATTTGGACTGCTTGAAGAGGATGTCACTTGTCCACTTCTGACCCTGCAGGACAAAGATTCAATTACTCTATGAATGCCGACATCAGAAAACATGGATTTATGCTTGATGATGAATCAAATAAATACACTACTGATTGAACTAAGGGTACAGCGCAAGAAGGATTTCAACATTCAGCTGCACTCACATTCATGTTGATCTTGTCAGGTGTGAGTTTCAGCAGCTCTAGGTTCTCCATACTGTGCCGTCGGCTCATCCTGGGTCTGGCTCCTGGAAAAAACAACAATACTGACTCAAGACAATGGCCAAAAACTTGTTTATTCTTCATTACAACTTTATTGTTGGGAACAAGTATACATAAGAGGCTGAGATGCTACTTCTGAAGGAAGTGATATACCGTGCAGGTTGTAGTCGATCTCTTTGTTCTCCGACAGGACTGAATTGTTTGTGCTGTAACTGACGCCAAGCACCATCTGAAGATCGGAGACGTTCATGCGAGCAGTGAGCTCACCACTACGATCTCCAGTCTGTATAAAAGACAATAAGGGCATTTCTATAAAAAAAACCCATCACTTTAGCTATCATTATGTTTGCTTGTAGTTAAATGTCTAGCTACCAATAAGTGTACGTACCTCCTTTGAGATTTCTAAGTGCTTCTCTGCGAAGTGCATAGCCTGGTCATGATTCCCTAGTGCTGTATGTGCGTTACCCAAACTCCAGCAGGCCCTTCCTTCACCGATCCTGCAGAAAACACATTCTCTATACTTATTATGCAAATAATTACACCTCAAGAAAAGATAATTGCACACAAGTTTTGTATTTAAATACAAAATACTAATACTACTAATGCGTGAAAGCACCTGTCGTTGAGGTCCTGAGCGATGATGAGATGTTTGAGATGGTAGTCGATAGCTCTCTCATAGTCCTGCAGCAGTGTGTACGTGTTACCCAGACTGTAGCAGGCCTGAGCCTCCACCGCCAGATCCTTCAGCTGCCGAGCCAACTGCAGAGCCTTCCTGCACTCAGAACACTATCACTGTCAGAGCTCAGACACAACCACAGCACAGGGGTTTTAAAATCAAATGTAAGGATTTAAGTTAAAATAAAATTAATATTGTATGTTCAAACAAAATCCCATGCAACCTCAAAATAAATCACATATATTAAACTGCTGGGGCACACATTCAATGACAAAACAGTGTAACTCAAGACATGTTTTATTCAATACCAAACATGCATATGTGTTGAAATTGGTTTATGTATTGGTATATCAATATATATGAATGAGAGGTTGAATATTGGATTTTGCTAATATGATAACGCGTTTAAAGAAAGGCAATAAAAAGATCATTGTTCTGACAGTAGTAAAAATCAAACGTGTTAAATAATAGAAACTTTTCACATTTCCGGGTTTCTCATAAGCGAAAGTCGTCATAGCTGGGTAACCTTCTATAGCGGTAAATGAGAGAGCGCATTAAAATATAGAGAGATTGATAATGGCAATCAGAAGAGAGAAAGATGTCAATTTTACCATCACTCCCATGGCCGTTGTATTACAAAACACCCTCACCAGCAGCATTAACTAGTTTTGAGTAATTTTATGCAAATGTAATATAATACAAAATATAGTGTTATAAATATACATATATTTAAAAAATAAAATAAAAATGAAAATGTAAAAATACTTTGCAGGTTTTAAGATACTGATGACAGTTAAAACGCATCATCACAATCTGTGAAAAGGGTTCATATTCGTAGTCTTTCCTTCCTGTGACAGAATGGCCCAGAGAAAAGCTACAAGAGTTTACATTAAATTAAATGCCAGACAGTTTAATGTGTAACCAAGAAAAGCAATAATATCCAGAAGAAAAATATATGCAATTAATTTAATTCTAAACATCTAATAAAAATAAATAAAAATACACTTCAAATTAAAAAAAATTCTAAAGATGTTTTCTGTCATCACCCTGGTCTATGTTCAAGTGTTCACTTTTCCATTAAGATTAGTTTTAGTTATTTGATGCTATAAAAATGGGATGAATGTCATGATCGACAGCTTTGCATGATGAGTCTGCAGGAGAGGGAGTATGTGCGGGAACCTGAAACAGTGGCTCCTCCTCAGGATCACTACTGCACAGGCTCAAAGTGACATGGGAAATTTACTACTGACGGCAACTACCGTTTCTGGGATATTTTGGCTTAATTTTTCTACACTGGATGGAAATGGAATCAAACTTTTTACCTGAACCCTGAACTAACTTTTTTTTAAAAGAAAAACCCAAGACAGACCCTATAAAATTAGACCCGGACTAATCGAGAAATCGATAATAACATTGTCAGAGAACTATTTAATATGCATTGTTTTAAATAATAAAATATTGTTAAACTCACTATAATGGAAAGCTTAATGAAAATTTGGCATACATTATATATTTAAAAAAATATATATAATTTGTGTTCTACCATTTAAGTTACACCATGTCTACACCGGAACAGCTTGAGGCTCTCTACACTGGACGACCGTTGCAAATCCATTTGTACTTTGTGTCAGAAGTAGCATGAGATTTTACTGCATGTCAAAAGTTTAACTGGGCACCAGTTTACTGTTGGGAATTTGTAGTGTCATTTCCAGTGTAGACAGCATCACTGATTATATCGGGTTCTGTTTCCCTTTGTCATGTTGCATCGCAGGTTTGAGTCTGGTATAGACACTGTGTTATTTAAGACTTTATATGAACTTTAATTTGATTACACTGAATTTAAGACTTTTCAGGACCCAGGGAAAAATCCATATCAAACTTCTACACTAAGCGCAACCGTTATTGAGAAGAGTCACGCCTTAACAGCTAGAGGCTGTCTACATTGGACGTGACAAAGCGACCATTGCAAATCCATTGATCCTTCAAGACAGAGGTAGCGTAGACACTTGGAGTATGTCAGAAATAGAATGGGGCATCAGTTTACTGTATGGTAATTTATCAATTGTAGACACTGATTATAATGGGTTCTATTTTCTTTTGCGCTGCTCCTGTCAGGTGTAGAAACTGTGTAACTCCGTCTCAACAGGCCTGTAATGCGCTCTCTCTCTCTCAAAAAAGATTTAAAATGTCGCCCTCACCTGTAATGTTCTGCAGCCCTCTCAAACTCCCCAAGGAATATGCAAGCATTTCCAAGGTTGCAGTAAGCTCTCCTTTCTGCAGACCGGTCACCAAACTCTTTAGCAATAAGCAGACGCTGGGAGACAAACGGTTCACACACAGTGCAGTGTGAGTGCTTTTGCACTGCCTTACACAGTTTACTTTATGACACAGAACACTCACCTGTTCATGAGAGGCCACTGCATCCCTGAAGTTTCCTAGCAGGTAGTATGTGTTCCCCAGGTTTCCGTAAGTTCTCCCCTGTGCTGCTCGGTCTCCAAGCTCCTTCACAATACACAGGTCCGCCCTAAACAATTGGAGAAAGGAAAGAGGATGTAAAAACTCTGTTCCACAAATGCAAACAATGTCCACTTATGTGGTGTTGTTGGGACATTTACTCGTAGTATTCAGCGGCTTTTTGAAGTGCTGTCGTGACCTCCTCAGGTAAGTCTCCAGGTTCTGCTCCGCTCCAGCAGACGCTCTTTCCTTTGGCATGGAACACATTTCCAAAATTATAAAGTGCTCTGGCCTGCCCTACCTGTAGTAAAAAAGCAAATTAAATAAGAGAATCAAACAAACAAAAACCCAACATACTACTAAAGCATGTGAACCCAAGATGTTAATCTCCAAGTACCCAGGTGCACTTCACAGAACTTCCTCTCATTAAGCTAACAAAAATAAATTTCGAATTAACAATTTACTACTTTGACTTTAGGGTAAACCACAACCTAGTCATTTACACAACTATATGATTGAAATATTCAGCAATGATTATTTTACATTTACGACAAGTTTTATATAATTAAAGCATTAAATGGATAGTTCACCAAAAATGAAAATTCTTTCATTAATTACTCACCCTCATGTCGTTCAAAACCCATAATGCTTTCGTTCATCTTCGAAACCCTCCATTGACAGCTATGCAACTACCACTTTAACGCTTTAAAACGTTCATAAAGACATCGTAAAACGAATCCATATGAATTGAGTGGTTTAGTCCAATTTGTTTTTCGAAGAGACTCGATCGCTTTATATGATGAACAGATAAAATGAAGGCTTTCATTCACATATGGGTGAAGTATCCCTTTAACCAGATCCTGTCTGGATCTATTATTTTACTGATTGTTAACGCATTTGATTTGTTTGTCAGTTTGCAAGCTCATTTTTCCAAACAATTGCGTAACTTTCTGTTGCAGCTCTAATAATATTGTTTCATCAGGAGGAATTGCTATTCATAGTGTTTTTCATTTGCAAAGTCGCTTTAGATGAAAGCATTATTGAATAATGCTAAATTAATAAATGTAAAATTTAATATATTCCATTATGGTAAGCTATGGTCTATTGTGTTGATTAAATAGATCACTCACCTTGTCACCCAATTCCCTGGCAATATCTAAATGTCTCTGGCAGCAGACCACTGCCTCATCAAAGCGTCCCAAAACCTTTAATGTGTTGCCCAGGTTACCGCTGGCTTTGGCCTCACCAAGCCGATCCCCGGTGGTCCTGAGAGAACAAATCAGTACTTAGTGCTGTCATTAAAATTCAAAACAAAATATTATACAATTATCATTAAAAACAATCATTTGGGGGTCGATTCAGTATTCGTGATGTCTGGGCGTGCACGCACACAAAACTTCTCACACAGAGAGTACTAAATTGAGTTCTCTTTCGCATCTTCTTGTGCTTTAATATTTAAATCGGCAAGGCTTAAAAACACATGTAAAAGATAGACTTTTGTGACGATGCAGCACTAGCTCGAACGGGACAGTGACATTTCCGTCAATTGTCCTGAGCGTCATTCATGCTGGCAGTCGAATATTGTCAAGCCTGCTATATTTTGTACTGAGTTGTATTATACAACTCAGTGCCTTGCCTTCAGTTAATTACACAAAACAATCAGTAATCTTACTGGCCCCAAACAGTTGAACAGTAGTGTAGTATACTGTAGGTCTCTGGATACATCAATTTCTAAAAAGTTGTGCGAGTATACCTAGTTAGTGTAAGATCATGGTGGTGGAACTCCAGAGCTTTACTATAGTCTTGCAAGTGGAAGTAGGCATTGCCCAGCTGACTGTAGATGGCGCTTAGGACCTGCAGGTCTTCTGTGCCAACCTGCATGGCGGCCTCGAAGAAAGAAACGCCGGCGCCGTAATCCCCGCCCTTGCACAGACGCTCCCCCTCCAGAGCCAGGTCCAAACAGGATGCCTCCATCCTGCAGAGGGCAGCACAAACTATTGTTTATTGTTTTTTAATGGCTCAGCATGAACATCAGTAGAAATAAAATAAGATAGGATGGCGTGATTTTTTTTCCCAAACCACTTCAGTGGAAATCCCGCCCTGCAGCCGATTTAAAAGTTTTCATTGGTCATGTCAATCACTGTACTGATTGCCTACACCAAACACTGATCCCTAAACCTACCCGTCACTGTAACCTAAACCAATGAAATCGGCTGCAGGGCGGGATTTCCGCTGAAGTGGTTTGGGAAAAAAAATCACGCGATAGGATGTGGTCATTATGGAAGCATACAAAATACCCACACAGTGCAAAGGACACCACTCCATTTATGAGTCTGACATATTCATAATCAAACACTGGGAAAATTCAACTAAAGATGACATGAAATGGCTGCCATGACAAGCTATTGATTTCTTTGTGCTGGGAAATGTGCTCATCATGCAAGATCTATTTCTGGATCTATTTTTTTTATATTTTAAAAAGTTGAAACTTCAAATGAGAGACTAAGGTTTAAATTTATCTCCATTCCTTATGTAAACCAAGGAAATATAAAATGTATTATTGTGGCCTTATAATAGGTTTATAAAACTTATAATTTATAAAAACTTAAATAATTTATAAAAACTTAAATAATTTATAAAACTTATTAACTAATTTATAAAACAAAGAATAACAACGACACATTTTTTGCACACATTTTTAAGTTGATTTCAGGCTGTTCATATTTCATTAGTGCCACTGATATGTTATGGTATACGTCAAAATCACACATCTATGGATTATTCTCACGTTAGTATTATTAATCTAATACTGGTCAGCATAGGGTCCTTAAAACTCCTTGCAACTTAATTTAATCTAACAAGTTAAATGGTAAAAAGAATCAACAGAAAAATCCTTCAACAAAAACTCCAATACTGCATAATAAATGTGGCCTTGCAAATATTTAACCACTATTTCATGGTAGATTAATCCCTACACATAATAATAACTAGCCTGTTAGAGTTTGTAGAGGCCCTACCTGGTGCCTCCCCGCCTCACACAACCAAAGAAAACAGGACATGTGAAAGGCATCTAAAATGCTTTGTTGTCTCCTTAAAAAGTCCTTTGATTGGGCTGTAATCTCCAAAACCAACCGTCCCAAACATACATACATCACGATGAGGCTGCCAATCAACCAAATTCTTCAGCAGGAATTACACTACAGACTCAAAGATTTAAAAAAGAATATTCTACACAGCAGTTGTCCATCATACAACGTCACAATGGACGTTTTTGAGGGCAGAGGTTGAAGATGGCTTTGGCAAAAACTGTCATGCTCAGCACTTGAACAGATAATCTGATTGTGTTTCTGCTTTCCACTGTCGTGTGTGATTAGCGCACACCGATAGAGGAACACTAGTGAGATTAGACCCGCTGCGTTCGCTTCTGATGTCATGAAACTTGCAATGCAATGATCATTTCATCACGGGACTGATCAATACACTACACCATTTAGAGTCAAGTGCGTTTATTTAGAACATAAATTTCATAATTTGCATAAAAGACGCTCAGAAAAAGTGAATGCAGTTACAACTGATCTCTGAAAATTAATACAAATTAGTATTACTACAAACTTGACGTAACTCAAATAAATTTAGTTTTGTACAATGGATTCACAATTTAAATAAGTATATGCTCTCAGAGATGGCCTAAGCTTAATTGCTATGAGTGACAGATGTTTGCCGTGGACTGACGAAAAGATAAAAACTAACACAACTCAAGGGTTGCAGAACAGAATATTGATAATCATCATAATTGATTCAACCGTTATTAAATATTGAGCAAATTAAGGCACACTTGCTTGCTTTCTCTCTCTCTCTCTCTCTCTCTCATGACAATAAAATCCACATTTATACCACCTTGAAAATGTCAAAACAAAAACCTTGTTTCAGATCCAACATTTCACAACTAGATCTCTTTCACAATATACAATCATTCAAATTCAGTCAAACACCTTCCCAATTAAAACTTAATTTTCAAAAATGAAGTGAGATGAAGTTAAGACAAGCAATGATTTATTGAATAAATGAACAGTTTCATTTCCTTATATCTATTTTTTTAGGTGGAGACAAAGGACATGTTTGTAGCCTGTTAATCTAACACAGTGCTAAATAAAACTCAATGATTAAGTGGTATGTAAATACACTAGACTAATACTGGACAAAGACCTTAAAAGGCGCATCACAACTACAACAAAATGTAATTCAAGTGTCGCAAGCCTACCTGTAGTGGACAAAGGTTCGGTTCTCATTCTGCATGCTAAGCACTGCACTGCTCACAGCCATTGAAGAGCATTATGAAGTACTGATCCCAGCCAAGTCCAGAAAGTAATCCATCAAAGAAGAATAGTGAATAGAATCCCAGAAAAAAAAAAAAGTAATTTGTTTTTTGGAACTTTCGTTTTTGCAAACACTTCAGAAGTCTCTGATGTTTTCCAGTGGTGGAGTCCAGTGCGATACAGATGAGCTTATCCAGACTTATATTCACCACAGCAGTGGGTCTGGGAAGTGTGTGTTTGTGTGTGTTGTTGTGTGTTTTGTCCAGGATGTTCTTCCGGAGCTCTCTGTGAAGAGAACACAAGATGTCGAGTGTGAACCCTCATTCTGTGCGTAATGCCATGGTAACACCCACTGAGCGGCAGACAAATGCAAGGGAGGCAGATATTAAGTGTGTGTGTGTGTGTGTGTGTGTGTGTCAGCACAGCAGCGTTGTGTATGTGAAAGCTAAACCAAGGGAGCCCAACAACAAGAGAGAAAGCAATAGCAATCAGCCCATACACAGCTGATTATTTGCCATGCATGCAGAGCAGGCCCGTACAAAAGCACGAACAAACATTTTCTTGTTTGTAAAAAGAAAATAGTTTTGTTCACCATTCTCTTACAAATACACACAGATGTAAAATAATTATAGTAGAAAAAATACCATTTTCAACTCTAATGGTGAGTGTCGGTCACTTTCAAACATATTACACCTCTGTGACATTTGGAAAGCTGGTTTGTCATTGCCAAACTAATCCAGAAACAAGATAATCAGCTTGAGGAACAATAGAGACATGTTCACTAAAACATTCAGTCTGTATACTTATATTTGTGCAAATAATGCACAATGTTGTTGTTATGGTCTGTTATATTTTCTTGTGCATAAAGTCACAACGAAATGGAACTTGCGACAGATCTTTCTTCAGTAAGGTGAGGTGACATACTTTTGAGTGTAACAGATTATTGTAAATGAAAACAATTAGGTCAAGGACATTGTTCTTCTATTCTATCCATTGGCTAGCCTGACGTCATCATACTCAGATTCTAGTCAGAATGTGAATCTGATACTGCTCCATTGGGCTGTGATTATGGGGCGTGTGTCAACCGAACCAGGAAATAAAAGGCCTCTGCACTCAATTGGATAGACCTAGAACCAATCAGAGCAATGGAGTAAGTGGTGTATGTTGAGCGATAGATTAAAGTTGATAGATTAAACTTTTTCCGAATCCCGTAGTAGGAAGGACGGCAAAAACATCTTTCACGCCATCGACAAATGCCTTGCCCTTGATCGCGGTTCTCTGTTCCTCTTTTAAAATGAATGCGCTGTCTTTAACTTCTATTACACACACGATAGCGGAATATACACAACTCAATTCTCCAGCGGCAGCCATGAATTCAACCCAAGCGCTCTTTGAGACATGGATGGTTACTGGGTACGTTACCGTTGCTCATCTGTCCATCATCGTATAAGGCCCGCCCTAACAATTTGATTGGTCCAAACAATTTTTTGTTCGGGCATAATAGCTCCTCAACGGATCGAGTCCAGACCGAACTTCCCGACCCTAAAAATTTTGTGGGCGGGGTTCGGGCTGGCATCCAGGCTATCCATTGGCTGCACTCAAAATTGAATGCGCACCTTGCAGTTGATTGTGGAAAAGACAAGGTATATATATATAAGAAGATTGAAAGATTGGAGAAGTCCAGCATACGTCACCACAGAGAGAAGTCTGTTATTTTCCTTCAAAGTTACTTTTTAATTAAAAATTACGAGGTCAAATAAAATTATTAACATTTGAATCATTCACAATAAGATCTATAACATGCCTTTACAAAATAGGGCGAATTTACATTTCAAGCTGACTTTAATGTGTATTAAAATCAACATGAAATATTGTTGTTGTTTTTTTTGGGGTAGGGGGGGTAGAAAATCCCATTCCCTTTCATCAAAGGGAAATGGACTTTTAAAGTTATAAACCATTAAAACCAGATCTTCTGTAAGCTACAAGGTTGTTAGTCGATGTATGGTTTTGTTGAAGCCATCTTCCCCCATTATTTCAACTTTCAATAATCGTGTTTAACAACAGAATGCTGATAAGAAACGAAAATATGTATAGAATAAGAAACTCTGATTCTGCAGAGAAATCTCCACCAATCTGAGAATCGAGACAAGTAAATCACATCAAAAGATATTTTTAACGCTCACCCATTCTCATGAAGAATTTCAAATGATGTAATAGTCAGTCTCCTCCTATGTTCTCAAAGTACTTCAATATTTTTGCAATGCTTAATGGAATTGTTTCAGTCTGTATTTGCTTTAATGAGTTTTCCCCTCATTAAAGCAATTGTATAGTCATATTTTCAAATATTTTTAAGTTTGTAAAGTTGAGATTCACCTCATTGTTGGTTGTTTTGGTTCATGCTTATAACTCTTTAAAATGGAAAGTTAAAAAAAGAAAGAAATCCATATGGAAAAAGTTCTTCTGGAATCAAGGCTGCAAAAAAAGTGGCTGGCACATTTGCACTCTCTTTTTATTTTTTAATCAATCAGAAATTGATTAAATCAGAAACACTGGTCTCTATAATAAAATAAAAAAACTCCCAGACTTAAGTCTAAACAGCATAAATCAGAACAAGATAAACCTTGGTAAATGGGCAAGAGCAATATTTTCTTGATGAGGAGGACGACAACAACAGAGAAACACTCACACTCAGTCTCAAACAAGAGAACTGAAAAACTGCCTGTTAAAACATGTCACAACTTCTGTGCCAAAGACCTTCAAATCCATTGTATTCTCTTTCTTCGTTCTGAAGAACAAAATGACAATAAAACACAGAGTCAGTTACAAAACTGGCTTGTGTGTAATAATTCTAACAGAAAAACAGCTGTGTGGTTCTCATAGTACCTCAGATGCAGGTTAGCTTGACAAGATGAGGCATGAATAGGCCTAGAGGTTAGAAAGACGACAACAAGCTGCACCTTCCATGACACACAGGAAAGATGACTTCACTGTCATCACATTATGCATGACTGTCACTTGACAGCATTTACTGAGGTAGCTTTAAAGACCCTTTATACACACTTGTAAGCAGTTACAACTTACAAGTAAACATTCGTCAAATTCAACAGAGTTTTCCACTGCATTGTGCCAGGAGAATAGGTTAGGTATGTTGGCCATGTTAACATTTTGATTAAGAATATGGTCTGAATAAAGACAACTTAGATAGAAAGGTATATGTTTAAACGTTAATAATGAATAGAAACTGTAACGTTACTGTATGCCCAAGCAAAACCTATACTTCTGGAAAAACAACAGCAAAAAACAGAAGCGAAAAACACGTGTCAGTCGTCATTCATAAAGCAGTAAGTTAGTCTCACTCCCATAGCAAATAGTGAAAGAAAGCCCAGGATTAAGCAAGAACAATATTTATACAATCCATATCGAAGGTATAAAGCACGTAAAAACACCAAGCTTGAACATGCGTAACACTGACTTCAGTGCAACTTACTGTAAGTTACAAACCTAAAGTTAAACAAAACCAGAGAGGAAAAGCACAAACATTGCAATATTGCTTGTAGAATAATCCAAACGAATTACCATATTATCGATCTAGGGCACAGTACAAATTATTTTTTTTAAATAAATAAAACAACCCGTGTTCCATTTTAATGGAATCATAATATGCAAGATCTCCGCGCGCGCTGAAGTTTAAATTTCGGCTTTTCATTTGATATGATCCGTTTGATGTGACGTGCTGCTCTATCTTAACGGCCGTTACGGGACAAACTTCAGTCATACTCACTTAAACAGCTCCGATTCCCCACCAATCCTTCTCTCGGTTCCTTGTCTTACAACCAACAGAACCAATAACACAAATCAGTTAAATCCGAACATGTTGTTAGAACCGATGACCTAAAACTGTTACTGTTCGCGTTTAAATTAATACTTCTGACTCATCGAAGCAGTTTAGTGAGAAAACTTTACACAAACCCGGACAAAGGGGGCGTGGGGATGCGTGGTTGTAACTCGACTGGCCAATCAGAGCACAGGATTCAAATATAACCACTCCCCGTATGAATCACCCATAGAATCACCAATGAAATTTGAATGTTTTATCGTTCTACTTCTTGTCGAAAAACACTGTTTTACTCGAACTCCACTCCTTCAGCAAGAGACTGTTTTTATTCAGCTTTAATTGCCGAGTAAGACAACAGAGGTCATTAAAATTAAACGGCAAAATAAAACATTATCTAGCCATTTTAACTCTTCAAATGAATGAAACAGTTTTTCAGCAGGGCTGACTGACAGCTGATCTTGAGTCTTCACGTTCCCATATCAACACTGTTCATCCCTCCCCCTGCGCGTATAGCACCTGCCCAAAGAATCAGCATCAGATACGGCATTTATTATTTAAAATGTTCAAGATTACCCTGCACTATAGGCTTGAGAAACTAGACAGAGCCTTCATTGTACCTTCCCAATAGGATATTATGTCATCCATTTATAAGACAGCCGAACACAAGCAAGAGGAGAGCGCAAATACTTGTATGACCCTTAGAAACCCATGGGACAAGCATAAAAAGTAAGTGCAATGTCATATTATTAGACCAGCGGGGTAGTTCTTTTTCTAGTTTCTTGTAATTTGTTTAGCCAGCATCATAATAGTTGCAAATAATTCAGTCATTATCATTTATTATAATATAAATATAATTACAATAGGCCTATATATAATTGAAAAACACAAATGCACTGGCATTTGTAACAGTTTACTTTTTGTGTATTCTTGTTGCTAAGAAATGAATAGAGAAGCGCGGAGCAGGTTTGATGGAGCGTCAGCGAGAGACCCAGAGGATATGGACGGAGAAGATGACGCTCACAGCAGACCTTCATCAGTGCTGTGGGAAAGACACATTGAGCAAAGTATATTTGTGGATATCAGTGATGATGACAGCCTGCATTTCAGCGACATGCAGGGCGCCTTCACTGTCCACCTCTCACAGGACACTGGTGCACCTGAGAGCCCGCAACTCACTGGTAAGAAATACTAGATCTGTATGAAATCCCCACAGTTTATTTTATTTTTTAACTACAAAGGAACTGCCATGGTTTTTGCACATAGTAGTCTACCATATTACCACCTTTTTGGTGTGTACTATGGCAATAACACTATAAAAAGTCACTGATAAAAAAGTAGGCTACCAACAAGCAGTTTTCAGAGTAGGCTATAGCCTAGGCTATCATGTAACTACCACAGCCATTTCAACTTAAATTACATTAAGCTGACTTAAAAAAATTAGTTGAATCTTGTACACTTTAAAGAAATTGAAAATTACTCAACTTATTTTGATGAGTTAAAACTATTTAAAAACATATGTTCTCATAATTTATTAATCTTAAAAACTAATTTCTTTTTTTACAGTCTATGATATGCAGAAATACAGCAAAACATGAATATTGTTAACTATTATTACAACCTAAAATAAATATATTTTCTATTTTAATATATTTTTACTCCAGACTGTCTTTAATATCACATGATTCTTCTGATTTGGTGCTCAAGAAACATTTATTATTATAATCAATGTTGAAAACATTTGCACAGCTTAAAGTCACCATGAAATCATAATTGATGTTTTTTTGGCTTTTATGAATATGTTATCCTTACTGTTATCTATAGTGTTTTACAAAACAATTACATAATACACATTTAGAAGATATAAGCATTCACAACCCATAGTCTCTCATTTCCGCCAGTATTTATCAATGATTTTGATGACATCACTCATGCGCTTCAGCATCTCATCAGATTTTCTGTCCAATCAAATCCCCTCTAGAATCTAAAGCATCCCGCCCCCAAGACACTGAAGCTGCAGCTAAAATCTGTCACTGTCCATACATTTACTACATGGTGAATGGCACATAGTAGTGCACTATAGAAACCGATTCAGCAATTTGGCTATTTTAAAAAAGAGGATGAGCTGTTTTATATGTCCAACCCATGTCTTCCTATATTAGTGGAAATTACGTCAAAACATTGAATAATGATGTGCATTTCAAGGCACTTCAGTTGGCCTTATATATTTTTGTGATGAATAGAAAATTCAAACGAACATTATTTAGAAAAGAAATCCTTAACAATACTATAAATGCCTTTACTGTCACTTTTGACCAAATTAATGCATCTTTGCTGAATAAAAGTATTAATTTATAAAAATAAAATAAAAAACTTACCCCAAACTTCTGAATGGTATTGGTATGAGTATGGTAATATCATTCAGAATTTATGATTTAAGTTAGAAGAACTCCCACTGACTTTGACTGAATGCGTTTTAAAACCTGATTGATGTCATAATGACCCAGTGCCATAGGTCTCCTTTATACAGTTTTGCCAAAAAGACTTTAACACTACTCTTTTGCTTAAAAAGTGAAATCCTGTTTTAGTGTCTCCTAATGGCTTTAAATTATAAAATTTTACCAAGACATTACAATTTTTAATAAAGCCACTGTCCTTTTATTTTGTGTACAGATAATGCAGAGCCGTCAGAGTCATGTGAGACTGAAGAGGGCTCATCAGAGAGTGCCGAATCAGTCAATAGTGAACGCACAGAGCATTCAAACACCAGAAACAGGAAGGGAAACGTAATCATGGCGCCAATGCAGAAACTCAAAACTGCAGTAAAGCCAATCATTGGAACACATGAGGATGATGCTGTCAACACCAGTGATGAAGAACATGAAGAGCTCCCGTATGATGGTACGCACACCAACAACAAAACAGAGACGAATTTAAAATCATCTCCATGTGAAATGGTTTCTGTGCTGTCTAGTCAGGCTTTAACTACACTTGATAAGTTTAGTAGTCAAATTGGTAATGCAAAAGAAACAGAGGCTTGCCAGTCTAATCTTACTCATGCTCTTCTATCTAATCATAAAGCAATAGAGGACATGGCTCCTCCCTTAGCCACACCTATTCAACCCGCAAACCACATCACTGACTTCCTGCTCAGACACTTCTCCCAGGAGGAGCTGCTTAACTCAAGCAGGATCATTGAAGCAGAGACCCTACCTGAGATGTCTTTGATGGACAGCATTGATGAAACCGTGCTGAGTAGAGCTTCTCGGGCTCCACAGGTCGGCATAGGAGAGAGAGAGAAGATTCAGGATGTGATGGAGGAACCTGATCCCAGCACTTCTGGAAGTCATGGACTGGTTGAAATAAACATTCCAGATGAGTCGAGCTCATCTAAGAAACCTGGAACGACTTGCCTCATTGATGATGATGATAAAGAATGTCCTAAGCAGAACAGCAGTGCTAACTCTCCAGATCTATGTAAAGCAGATGCACAGAATCTTAAGTGCTCCCTCAGCAGGACCAGGTCCTACAGTGAGCTGAAATACGGACAAGGAAAGGTGCATTACCCCCTACCTGACTTCTCTAAAGTGGCACCTAAAGTCAAAATTCCAAAAGGTAATGGAAGTTTTAAACCCGTCAGCCAGTCACCAGCTATGGCCCGAGCCCAGTCGTCCCCAGGCATTCTGGGTAAATCCACCTCCTCTTGTAAAGCAACAGCAGATATCATCAGCAGGGTTTTAGAGGACTCCATGCCACTGGAGAAGCACAATGTGTTGACTGACAAGGAAGTAGCGCATCAGTTACAGGTGACTATATTTACAACACTGGTTACACTGCTTAGGATGAATAGAAGATCTTTTACATGATTCGAGTCAGGCATCAAGCTGTTTTGACCTTAATATAAAAAGCGCTGAAGTGTGACAGAAAGGCGATTTTTCAAGAACGTGAGAAGTGTATAAAGTAAACTGTGTAAATAGCAGTGTTGGGGGTAATGCATTACAAGTAACTTGAGTTATATGTAATCAGATTACTTTTTTAATGTACATTTACATTTATCCGAAGCTTTTATCCAAAGCGACTTACAATTGCTATATTTCAGAGCAATCAGGGGTTAAGTATCTTGCTCAGGGACACATTGGTGTCTCACAGTGGATTCGAACCCGGGTCTCTCACACCAAAGGCATGTGTCTTATCCACTGCGTCATAATGACCCCCGTTTAATGTTGTTTTGGACCCAATTGACTTTAATTGCATGAACAAAAATTCATCAAAAGGTTAAAACTTTTAAAAAAAAGTGACCCTTTCATTTGTTTACAGGATGAATATGACAGATTGCTCGCTAAATACACAAAAGCTGAAAACCTAATTGGTCAGGTGAGACTCAAGAGGATTTTTTAAAATAATCTGCATTTCAACATATCCTCATTTGGATCTCATTTGCAGCCCAATTTGAGCGGGTTATATTGTTGCTTTCTTTTAAGCAGCAGATTCATGCTTCCAGTGAGCCGTCTGTGTCCATCGACTGGAACGATGCAACTAGCAACAATGACAACACTAAACTGACAAAAAATATCCCACAAGCAGCAGCCGCAGGCAAGAAGCCATTGTATTTCTTTCTCCAGCTGAATACTGTAGAACAGTGTAACCCTGGCAGCAGAGAAACCCTGCCAGGGAAATTTGAGCTAACTTTAAACAGACCTCCTCCTAAGAGAGTGAATCAAGACACATTGTTAAGAGATCAGGTGGTTTATACAAAAGGATCAAAAGCTATAAGATAAAAGATGCATGACCTGTGTTAAGATATTTTACACTTACATTTGCATTTGTGTCCTCACATCTTGAGTATGTTCAACAGGTCCAAGTGAGAAGCAGGTTAGTCTTCACAACTCTGTACCTGTGCAGACTGAATCACAGAGCCCGACAGATGGAGAAAGACTAACATCTGAGCTCGGAGACATCATCAGATCATTTATGCAGAAGGTACAGACAAGTTAGCAAAACCTGTCTTCAAAGATTTGCCCTGTGCCTTATGTTTTTTGTTCTCTTTAACATCCATTTAGCTTTTGCATTGATGGGTGCATGATGCATCTGTATTTTTCTTCTTTTCCAGGTGGATGAATTCAAAACATGTGTCACCACCATGTCAATGAATGTGGAGGAGCAACAGATGGTAACTTTACAGGCTGAATCATAAATTGCACAAAACCATTTTTATAATACACTGTTTTATCATAAGATAAATCATTAAATCAAGCAGTTGTAGGTTTATAGCCCTCAAATGGGAAAAAGGTAAACGTTTCATCTTGTTTGGTGGATATCTCTGCAGGTGCTGAAGAGCATGATGGAGGCCCAGGATCAGCTGGAGAGGAATTACCTCACAAAGAGAGAGGAGCATCGTGCTCTGGAGATGCAGAACTACAGGGGTCTAGCCAGAAACACAGGAGAGTTTGACCCTGACAGGTACATGTCATGTGGTTGGACTGTTTTCTACTACTAACACACAGCATGATCTAGAAACCTCACAAAACTAGAATACTCTTGTTATAATCAAGTAAATTGTTCAAATTATAAGCAAGTGATGATAAATTCTATTAAATTTAAGTCATGGATATTGCACCGTGGCAGAGAGAGAGCTCAAATGAAGAAAACACATGCAAATAGAAAAAAACTAATTAATAAAATTAATAAAACCTCATTATCAGTTCGACAACACATGTGATGCAAATAAAGCAACCAAATACAGAAATGCGCTGCAAACACTCACAACTCACATATAATCAGATGTTAAAATAAACAATAAAAACCCCTCACCTTTCAGGTCATTGACAACACTGCTGAGTAGAGATTGAACAACAAGCATGACCCAGCCAGTTTTGTCATTTGTTGGGGTGTGGTTGTTGTGAGTATTTGCAGCACGTTTCTGTATTTGGTTGGGTTGTGAGTATTTGCAGCACACGTGTTGTCAAACTGAAGATGTTTTCTTAATTTTGTTGGTGTTTTTTCTAAAACATCAGTTGCTACTTCAGTTTCATCAGGACTTTAAATGTAATGGTTATATATTTTTGCTTTTGTAAATATAGTTCACAATTGCGCTTACATGTCGGAGCACTGCCTACAAAGCTATCGAATCCAACATTAAAAATCCCAAACTATAAATCCATACTTTACATAGGCATTTATATTTGTTTCATAAAACTAATTTCAGTCATATACAGTCTGCATTTGCCTTTACATTAAAATGTTTCAAAAACCTTCAGAAACAAACTAGTTCAAGACTGTCCAATCATGTGACAGGTAGTGTAATTGTATTTAGACTGATTCCTGTAAGTCTATAGTCATTCAAAACAAGGAAATGAAACTGTCATGGGTCAAAGGGTCAACCTTCAAGTGTTGTGTATTCACGTTTGTGTTTAAGGGAGGTCGAGGGGCAGATTTTCAGGATAGGCATGCACCTGGAGGACATAAAAGAGCAGATAGACAGAAACGTCTGCCATGTTTACTATCCTCCTTCATCCTCCACTCCATCTCCTCCTCCTTGTGAAAACATCCCTCTCACATCATCCAATCCATCACTGCATGAGGTAACACAACACACACTACATTGTTGGTGACATTTGGACAAAAATTCATGGCATTAGACACTTCACTTTTCCCTCCTTCATTCATACACAAAATGACAAAGTTAGCTTATGCAATTTCTGTTTAATCAACTTCTCCTGTTAAGAATCAGCAATTATTAATGCTCAGGTGGACACGCACAGTGAAGCTGATATTGTTGTGTGCCTCATATCCGTTTGCATGTGTTGTTTTGCTATGTAACGTGAGAACTAAATGACTGGAGCGCGGTAGGTTTTGTGGATGCTGGGTCTGAATGAAAAAACATGTCATGTTACAGGAGTCGTTCTTCAGCATCTCCTCGGTCAGATACAACATGGAGGACAATGATGACGAAGAGGCCAATGAAGATCACAGAGCTGACAAGCCTTTTCCCGGCTGCACAGAAAACAGCTTCTATCTACAGTACTGCCACATTTTCTTCTTTATCTGTTATTGCCAAAATAATGCTTCACACAGGCCGCGTTTACACTTAGGCAGGTGACGGTATCTAATTTTCATATCACGATAATTGCTGTAGCTTTTATCATGGTATTGAATTAAGCAACAAAAAGGGTTGAACTCTTAATACTGTTTAATAAGGTTTCTTCTCTTCTCAACTCTGAACATTTAAATCCAACAAAAAAATACACAAAATGTATAGAGTAAACAAATGTTTTAAACAGATTAAAGTGCAAAAGAACAATAAAAAAATCAGAAAACTTTTGACCAATATCTAGATATCTTTTGTGCCATGTTTTAATCCAGATTCAAATGTAAAAATGTTTAGGTGTAAACAAATATTGTGAAAATAAATAGCATATTAAGTTAAATAAGTATTGTTTAGTGCTGTGATAAACCACAATGAATACAAAATTCATAATGGCTATTTGAAACATTTAAGTATGGTTTGACTTTCTTTCTTTAAGCAAATTACTCAAAGTATTTTGAAGTGCTCACACTGTAAACCCTAATGCTCAAAATAGTTAATTGGTTTGAGTAGGGTAAACTTAAATTAAACAAATTAGTTTAATCTAATGAATTTTTATCAGTATTTAGAACTTTCTTTTTCTTTTGAGTTCACAAAATTGACACAATAGTAATCAGAATTGTTTAATTGTTTTGAGTTTTATGAACTTGTTTCTTTTAATTTAGACAAACTTACATATAACTGAAACTGGGCTGTTATATTACTATTATTGTGTTATATAACGTTTATTTTGTGCAAGATTAATGCAAAATGGGATATTTAGTAGTATTTAATGTTTTGCTATGACAATTTCACTGTAAAAAGACATGACAGTTCCACATTACTTAATTTTTTTGGATTAAGCAGGAAGTTTATTTACTTAAAAAAAAATAGGAAACCCGTTGCCTTAAAATTATTACGTTAAGTCAACTGATCACTTTTTACAGTGATGAGTTTCTGTTATGTGCCATTTTTTTTGGGGGGGGGGGGGGGGGGGGGTTATCATCATGGTGACAAATGGAGCATGAGCTTAGTTTGAGAACAGATATGTTCTATAATGTTGTACTTATTCACCAATTGATATGGCCATTAAAGCATTGTGTTACCAATTAGCAAGTTAGCATTTACTGTATTAGCTAGTTAGAGCTAGCCAAGTTTACACTACTAAAAATATTTAAATTGAGATTACATAATAATTTTAAGTTAAATTGTTTAATTAGCTTACTCAAATATTTCAAGTGAATAGTTATTAATAATATTTATTATAAAAATTAAAATGTGGAGTACAAAATAAAAATAATATACCATGTATGTTCATTACCGCGAGATATTGTGTTTTTTAAAAGGTAAACAAAAACTAAGAAATGCATATGGAATGCATCTGGGGTAGTAATCAAAAGTTTGCCGGTTCAAACTCCACAATCATTGACAATAACATTGCAATTAACATAACGCATTAAACAAGTCACATTCCTAGATTGCTTAAAGAAGATGTTCCTGTACATCAACTTCACATTATGCCCTTATATGGCAAGGTTGCGCAAATGAATTCAGCTGTAGTGTGCAAAAGATTATATTTTAATTCTAATGGGTAACGTTAATTAGAAATTTGTGATCCAATGCCTTGTTTAGTTCTCTTAAAAGATCACTGATGTAGGTTGTAAGAGACAGGAGTGTATCGTGATATTTAGCACAGCTCACTCGAGGATGATCGGGTTACAGGTCGAGAGGAGGGACGAGGGAATATCAGTTTCATTATGGAAACACTTCGTTCCCTCTGTCAGTTTTTCTGTATCTTCCTCTGAGGCATTCCACCTTCTCCACTGAAACGCCTGGAACTGCAAATGAGGAAGAGGAGGACAGACTAACAACAAGAGAGGAAGACAACATCCTGGCACAACTGTCCAACTCAACTTCATTAAAGATTCTGACATACGATAGGTCAGTATTTACAGACAGATTTGTATTTTTGTGGCAGTGCATGCACTGCAATCTGGTGTATTCTTAACTGAGATTTTATGTTGTAATTTTAGAAGTTACATTTGTACAGGAATAGATGGTATATCAAAGGTGCATGATTCAGGATTATTATAATTGAAACTAAAATCATCAAGCTTTTTTCGTTACATGAAATAAAATAAACATTAATGGAAAAAATATATAAATATATATAATTTATGTATATATATATATATATATATATATATATATAAACTTATTTTATTTCAGCTAGTTGCCAGGGGAACGTCTCTCATTTTCAGTTAGGTTAACTTGATGTGCTAAAATAAATAAAACTGAAGTAAATAAAAAACCATATAAACATCATTTTTTTAATAAAAAAGACAAAAACAAAATAACTAAATGAAAACAAAATTGAAAAATAAAAATAATAATTCAAAATATAAATAAAATCTATAATAGTAACACAATTCTACTCAAATAACTAATGATTGTAAATAGCTCTCAGATTAATATAATTACTTTATACAACTTTTGATGGAAGTAAAATGTTGGACTAGTTCTGTCCAGAAAATTAGATATATCCAGTGATTCTTGTTGCATGCTTGTGGATATATTATTGCTTTATTGCATTACACTAACATTACTTTATTACATTACACTAGTTCTAAACACAATACCATGTTAATACTATGGTATTTTTATTAAAAATACTTAAAATCACTTTTTATTAAAAGTACTTAAAATCATCATTGTAACATGGTGCTCTCGCAGACTTTTTTTAAGGCTAATGTGAGTCCTTTTTTGCATTAACACTGAACATTCTTAGTTACAATGGTGCAAACATGATCAGAGTTTAAAAAAATCTAAAAATACTGTAAACGTAAAAAGAACCTTGTTTTTGATGGCTGCTTTGATCGTCATTCCTTTCTCAGGTACGAAGAGAAGATCAGACCCAGTGAAGCCTCATTCCCTTCTGTAGGAGCATCTGCTGGACACTCTCCTCAGCCAATCACAGACAAAACACAGGTAACAAACACATACACTGTAAAAGGAAAACATGGAGAGAAAGAGATTAGGTTTGTCTGTGAGAAAACATCTATTTTACATGGACATGAGAGTATTTTGCAAGAATGTCAACATTGCTAATAGGCCTGTTGAAATGATTGATTAATCATCTGATGGTGGTTAAAACTGCTGTAAAGTACAAAAAGATATTCACAAGTCTACTTTCATATGAAATAACGGTTTGTAGGTTTGTTGTAGACTGCATTGTTTTATATAATATAAAATTATTAATCATTAATAATTATATAAATATTATTAACTTTCAGCATTAAAGTTAATCACATGGGCCTATTCTATTATATGATTCCAAGTAAAATATATAAAAAAGATTAGGTATTAGGATTACACTGTAAGCGACATGAATAAACAGAATTATTTATGACAAATCAGAACAAAATTCTGGATTGTGACAGGCCTAGTGTCAATGTCAATGTCAATGTTGATTGTTAAGGGAAAAAAATCATCACATTCCCTCATGGATTGATACACTGTCAGAATTATTATTATTATTATTATTATTCTTGTAGCAAAAATGTTACCTTTAGGAGTACAACATCTTGTCACTGGGACAGCACCCCTAAAATAACAACTTATTGTACCTTATCTACTCCTAAAAATGGCACATTAGTACGGTACTAGTAAGGAAGGTACTATTAATGAAATTTTAGGGTAAGATACAAAGTTGTCCCTACCAGTGTGGCAAGCTGTTGTACCCCTAAAGGAACAATTTTAATGACAGTGTAAAATTACCAGGGTAAACATTACATTTTGTGATAAACAGCGTAAATGAGATGTCATTTTTTTATCATAGAAAAAAATCCGCTAGAGATTCTGTGATTTTTTGTTATAAGTGTTATTGTTTGAAGGTATTTGTTGTGTCACTTGCAGAATGTTTCGGCTGTTTCTGCAAAGGATAAAATGAAAGAGAAAGTGTTTTTGTTCTTTTAGAGATTTTTAAGCCCAGAAATTGACAGCGGCTTTGGCAGTTTTGACCTGAGCCGTCCAAACACAGGACTGTCCAAAACACCTCCTAGTGCTGTGAGGTAAATCTCTCTCTCTCTCTCTCTCTCTCTCTCTCTCTCTCTCTCTCTCTCTCTCTCTCTCTCTCTCTCAAACACACACACACACACACGCACACACACACACACACACACACACACACACGCGCGCGCACGCAAGCACGCACGCACGCACGCACACACACACACACTTTATAGACATAAAGATTTTTTTTACTGTATATTCTATTCCCTAACCCTAAGGATTGCATCCTTGTGGGGACATTAAGCATAACGGTGTATATTTGCAATATTTTCAAAACTGAAATGCCAAAATACAAGATTACAAATGCTAAATGTGTTTTTGTTTTCAGATTATAAACTGTATATTTTCAATGAACAATGCTCTGTAGCAGAACTGACATTTGAAAAAAATGTTTTACTTTATCTGATGTGCTCTTTAGTTCTGCGCTCTCAGATGATGTCATTAGCATGGCGAGTATGAGCGGTCCGGACAGTGAAGCCTCCCAATCCAATGTACGAACAACTATATCAATGGCACCAAGACCCTTGCAGCCCAGAGTGAATAACCTGGAATTTGAACAGCTGGTTCCACCAGGCATGGAAGCAAAAAACATTACCCAGAATGCAACTGTTAGAGTTTCAAAAGAGAATGTCGTATCAGTAGGTGGCGCCACTCCCATGCATAACCAGATGACTGAAGGAAGAAAAGACATTCAACTGGGAAAGAGCCATTCTGCAAATGAGATGCACTCAGCATCACACTGTTCATGTCACAAGTAAGTATTAAAGGAAGTAGTTTATACCTGCAATTTCTGAAACCATCATTATTCCATTGTGCTCTTAACAGTAGTGAGGTTATCCTCGCACTGCAGTATGAGGTGTCTCGCCTCAAGAGGGCGCTAGAGGAGAGTCTTGGTCACCTGCCTCATGAGAGCAAGAGGACTGATTATCTGAATGGCAGGTGTCTGATGGAGAAGAAGCACAAGGGACAGACCTGTGGCCAGAACAGAGCCACCAGCAGGTACTCCAGATTGGGATTGAAGAATGGCTACCATCCTATTAGTGTACAAGTAAACTAGATTTTCACCTCTAAAAATAAAGATCCCAAAACATTATATTTTGCTGCATATTTTTTTATGCAGTAATACCAAAAAAAAGAACCATTTTAGGTTCCCCAAAAAACAGTTCTTAATTTATTTTTTCTTACGTGTAAAGAACATTTTAATAAACACATTGAGCGATGTAAAGATTCCATGGATGTTAAAGGTTCCGTAGATGCCAATAAAGATCCTTTATTTTTAAGAGTGTTGGTTCTTCGAAGTCTGCCAAATTAATGTGAATTCTCACTACGTCATCAGACGTGCAAAGACAGACTCAAACCCTCAGAAGATTGAGGACTGGATCTCCTCTGATATGGAGCTCAGCAAAAGCAAAGGTGACAGCTTCACAACCTGGTTCAAGCTTTCTTCTTTAGCAATAAATTTATTCTAAATGTGGTTTAATGAAGTTATTGGTGTTTGCTAAAGTTTTGTTTGGTCTATATAGTTAAGGGAAATTGAAGAGAGTGTATTGTCAGTTACAGATGGTGAAGATTCAGATCACACTATGAGTTTCCAGAGAGCCTTCAGTCCACCATATGGACAAATACGCACACGCTTTGGTGCTCCTGCCGAGAAGAGGTCACATGACTCCAAAACCTCATCCAGGGGTATGATACCTTTTAGTAAATAGCATTTTTGCTACAGTTCAACATGTAGTAAGATAAAAGTACTCAAATGTTCTTCTCGTGATGGTCACAGCCTCAGCGGAGAGCTTTCCTTTGGACACATCTCAGTTCAGCCAGTCTGGAAGCCATCGGAGAGTAAGCGCTGGGCCAACGATCCACAACATCAACACTGAGCCAACCAACAAAAGTGCCAGCTACAGACCTGCAAGTGAGGAATCACTTTAATAATCGAATAGTGTGTATTATTACACACATACACACTTATGCTAGATGCTATTAATCGTGGTTAATCGATTTGTTTATTCTGTATGTCATAGAAAGTGTATGTTTACAGCGGTGGAAAGCCAAGTGAAGAAATAGTCTCCTTTGTTGTTTCAGTGGGAAACTTAAGGAATATCTTCTTAAATAGCACATATCCTGCTCCTTCTATTCCTGCTCATCTATCCCATAAGCCTCTGCTGCAGGTCAACTATGGCTCATCCTGTAGTCTACCTGCTGGGTAAGCAAATAATCAGTTAAAAGACAAACAATCTACTAATTATGTACCCAACAATGGGTCATCACTCATTTGTCAAACACATCATATTACCAAAGGACATATGCAGTTTGATCCGTCAAGGATAATAGATTATAAACTGTAGCCTACACATAAACTTAGTGATATACTACGTAGTGATATACTTCGTGATATATATTGAAAATTGATAATAGTTGTAGGTGGCTGTTTTCCCAGGTTCAAAGTGCGAGATCAAGCATCTGAACCAGTGTCCAGTTGGAGGCGCTCTACTCAATCTGACTCAGCACTGCTTCCCAGTAACGTCTTCTTTCAACGGACCTCACCTCGGACCAGTGGAAGACGACACCACACCAGCAGAGTCAGTTTAGACTGTCAAACAGCCACCATGCACACAACAGAATGATAGCACACAATTTAATAATGCTAACAATTTGGATTTAAAGGGGAAAATGTTAAGAACTTTATATTGTTGATTGTTTAGAATATAATCCCAATGTATTAACATAACATAACCATTCAAAAGTTGAGGTCAGCAAGATTTTTTATTTTTTGAGACCCCCCATTTATATTATTACTGCTTATTATTAGGTGCCTATGAGTAGAAGTAGTTACCAAAAGCGGGGGTGGTTGGGTGGTGGGGACAGGGCTACGCCCCCAATGTATCAAGACCCTAGGAACACCCCTGATCTAGCCCATTAATAAACACTCCACCTTTGCTAGCAAAATAGAAAAAATATTTAAGTTAATAATCAAATAAGTAAGCCCCACCCCCTCACGATAATATCGTTTATCGCCGATCTCACAGGCTGACGATAGGACGATATGAAAATGGAGCATATCGCCCAACACTAGCAAGGATGCATTAAACTAATCAAAAGTGACAGTAAAGACTTCTATTGTAACAAAATATTATTGGAAATTAATGCTGTTGTGTTGAACTATTTATCAAAGAAACATGGTTTCCACAAAAATATTGAGCAGTACAACTTTTTTCTATAGAGGCTTGTTTCTGCCATGGAATAAATCAATAAAAAAAAGGTCATTGCGACTTTTTATCTCACAATTCTGACCTTTTCTTACAATTATGAGTTTATATTTCACAATTATTACTTTTTTAATCACAATTCTGAGGGGGGAAAAGTCCAAATTGTGAGAAAAAAGGTTGCAATTAACTTTTAATTTTTTTATTCCGTGGCAGAAACAAGCTTCCATAGTTTTCAACATTGATAACAATAAGAAATTCTGCTTATTAGATTGATTTCTGAAGAATCATGTGACACTGAAGACTGGAGTAATGGCTGCTAAAAATGCAGCTTTGTGAGCCCAATACATGTATAAATAATATTTTAATATATAAAATTTCATAATTTTACTGTATAAATAAAGCAGCCTTGCTGAGCATAAGAGACTTCTTTCAAAAACATTACAAAATCGTATTGACCACAAACTTTTGAAGTGTAGTGTATTATAAATTAACATACAATTTGTGTTTAATGCTTATCAGGAGGAATCAATACATAAGACGCTGGACAAGGCCCTGCAGGCAGCTTTTCTAATGAAGCAGACCACGGACAGGATGGCGGACGCTCTCTCTGCTGACCTGGCCAAGGCTCAACTCCAGAAGAAGTTACAGGGCCTACGTCCTCTCAGCAGCCGAGCGGGCAGCTAGCTCACTGTAAAAAATGATATGATCAAATAAGTTATGACAACAAATGTTTTTAGATTGCTTTAACTCATCAAAATAAGTTACACAATTTTCAACTTTTTAAGTTATACAACAAGTTGAAAAAGATTCAACTCATGTTTTTAAGTCAGTTTAATGTAATTTAAGTTGAAATGACTTAAATATCCAAATTGATTGTACTGAAAGATTTAAGGCAGCAACTCTTTTTTACAGTGCTGTGCTGGAATTCACTCTTTCCAGACAACAACGACGACATTAAATTACAGTATGAATCCTTTCATGCATCTGCTTTTACACTTCGGTTTAATAGTGTCCTGGGTTTTGCATTATCGTCAAAAATAAAAAGAATAGCTGACCTGAAAATTTTTCTTTTTCTATTTGTTATAGTGATCAATAGGGGGCAGAATAGAACTTCTTAATGTAGTCAACAACACAATACTAACAACAATCTAGTGTACCTGTGATGAACTATAACAACACAATACTAGAATGCCTGTCTCCAGTATAACATCATAAAACACCTAAAGATTTCCTCCCTGACTTCCGATATCAGATAGCATCGTGTTATTAAGGAGAAGGTTTTGTTGAAACTAGGAATTTTTTGTGTTAAATTCCCATAAACGTCCCTCAGTTTTAAAAGACTATCACTTTGTTAGCCATATCACCCATTGGCAATCACTAGACTGAAAAATGACACCGGACAAGTTTCTGCCAATATCTTATGGGTGTGGTAAGCCTCTGGCCGTTGCTGTTGTTCGTGTAAAGCAGCTTGCGCTCTCTTATTGGTGTAGAAAAAATGCTCTGTCGAAAACAAACAAACATCTGTCACTGTGTAATTTAGAAGCGGAGAGCAACTGGAGTAACATATTAGTATTTTTTAGACTATCTTTTTTCCCTCCACCAACTCATAGGCCACTAAAAGTAACAGTACTAATAATATACGCTATTTACTTTGATAAACACTTGATTATAAATTTGATTTTAATACACACACACACACACACACACACACACACACACACACACACACACACACACACACACACACACACACACACACACACACACACACACACACACACACACACACACTAAAGTTTGTTATGATTTTTTTATGTATTTGAAAGAAGTCTCTTATGCTTACCAATGCTACATTTATTAAATCAAAATACAGTAAAAACAGTAATAGTGTGAAATTATTACAATTGAAAATAAGTTTTATTTTAGATATTATAAAAACACACATACATGTCTGGAAATTAGAATAAAAACTGGACTAATCTTTGCCTGAGGATACAGTAGAAATGTGTTACATTAATCTGTCTGTGTAACCTGATTTAATGTTTCTGCAGGGTGATTCTCACTATGACACCTAGAGCAACTGAGAAATCTGACACAGAGGTGTAAACTAAGCTTGCCATCAGTCCCAACATTATAAGAAAGTTGAATGAAACCTTTGAATGGTCTATAATAGCATTCTAGCTCTTAAATATACAGTATGAAGTAGTACAACAGTGCCATTTGGGTCATTTTTAAGATTGAACTGAATGAAAATGAAAATAATAAAATGCTACCTCCATATTACCAACAAATAAAATGCTACCTATCTATCCGTCCATCCATTCATCCAGAGAGACAAATTACACATAATCAGTTCTCATAATCAAAGTGTTGGATGCTGGTGAAATGGGCAGGAATAAAGCTCTGAGCGAGAATCTGAAAACACAAGATTTGTGGGATGCTCCGGTCAGCAGTGGTGAGAATTTAACAACAGTGTTTCCGAGGAAGGACGAACCACTAACCGGTGACAGGGTGTTGGGCGCCCAAGGCTCATCGATGCATAAGGGCAACGAAGGCTATACTATCTAGTCTGATCCAACAGAAGGTCTACTGTGGCGCAAGTCACACAAAACTTTAATGATGGTTATGGGAGGAATGTGTCACAACACACAGTGCATCGCACTCTGTTGCGTAGTTGCAGACCAATCAGGGTGCCTATGATGACCCCCGTCCACCATCGAAAGCTCTTACAATGGGCACACTAGCGTCCGAACTGGACCTTGGTCTGGTGAGTCCTGTTGCAGAACAGGTACAGCCCTTCATGACAATAGTGTTCCCTGGTGGAAGTGGCCTCTTTAAGCAGGATAATACACTCTGCCACACATTGTTTAGGAATGGTTTGAGCCGGGAACATGATAAAGAGTCAAGTCAAGTCAAGTCACCTTTATTTATATAGCGCTTTTTACAATACAGATTGTATCAAAGCAGCTTCACAGTTATAACATGAAAATAATATAACAGAGTTTGTTTCTAAAAGAAAATTGAGTCAACGTCCACCTTAAGTAAGGCAGATCAATAATATTATTGAATAATAAATGTCCCCAACTAAGCAAGCCAAAAGACAAGGCAACAGTGGCAAGGAACCAAAACTCCATCAGGTGACAGAATGGAGAAAAAAAACTTGGGAGAAACCAGACTCAGTCGGAGGGCCAGTTCTCCTCTGGCCAACGAAGGAACAGTGCATGATTTATGATTCGGGCAGCATTACAAGTCAGATTGGATCGGAACATTTAGAATATTTATCCATATCCATCATTTGGAAGTCCAAGTAATCACGCCGTTGTTGAGACGAGTTGTTGAGGATCAGTGCCGTCCACCATAGAGGGTCCATATCGCCGGTGTTGAGTCGTCTCTTCACAGGCTTTGTGATTGGGGTATCTGAAGTCTCTGTGAAAGGCTGGATACAAACTGGAGCTGACGACCGCCGTTTTTCTCGGGACTCGCGTTCCGAGATAACAGCAGAAAAGCAAAAAGGGAAAATAATTAGCATAGCTGCTGTTCATAATGATTTCCATAACACGGGCGTAAATGATAAAAACAACATGAAGACAGTGATTCTTGCGTCCCAGAGTCACCCCCCTCCGTCCCCCACTCAACTCAGCCCTGCTTACTGACCTCTACATCCCTCCTGCTGCTGAGACCCAACCACAATCTCACAATCTCTCCGCAACCCAACCATACGCGCCGACCCGTTTGACTAAGGCTGTCGAGCCCCACTGTCGTCGTTAAAGCAGGTTCAGTGGCAACGGTTCCGTATGGCATACCACCTACCGCAAAACACAATATCTACCCAACCACCCGTCATTCACGCAGTATACACAGGAACGTAATGACTTTAAATACTATGCAACCTATACAAATAACCTACAGACTCTTCAAGTTTTATAATATTAAATGCATTTGATCTGATTCAGCAGTGGTATAAAAGGTAAGCATTATGTAAATGCTTGGCTAAAGAGATGCGTCTTTACTCTAGTTTTAAACTGGGACAGCGAGTCAGAGCCTCGAACAATATCAGGAAGGCTATTCCAGAGTTTTGAAGCTAAATGTGAGAACGCCCTTCCTCCTTTAGTGGACTTAGATATCCTGGGAATGACCATAAGCCTCGAATTTAGTGATCTTAAAGAACACGATGGATAGGGCGATAGAAGGTCCATTAAATACACAGGAGCTAAACCATTTAGGGCTTTATAGGTCAGTAATAGTACTTTGTAATTGATACGGAATTTGATAGGTAACCAGTGTAGAGATGATAAAATTGGTGTTATATGATCATATTTTCTTGACCTAGTAAGAACTCTAGCAGCTGCATTTTGCACTAACTGTAGCTTGTTTATTGAGGATGCAGGACAGCCAGCTAATAAAGCATTACAGTAATCTAGTCTTGAGGTCATGAATGCATGAACTAACTTTTCTGCATCAGAAACAGATAGCATGTTACGTAGCTTTGTAATGTTTCTAAGGTGGAAAAAGAGGTCAAGGGGATGCTCTGGTCTCCAAATTCCCCAGATCTCAATCCCAATTGAGGATCTTTGGGATGTACTGGACCAACAAGTTCAATCCACGTCAGCTCCACCTCACAACCTACAGGACTTGAAGGACCTGCTGCTAAAGTCCTGGTGCCAGATACCACTGTACTTGTAGAGGCCATGCCTCAGTGAGTCTGTGCTGTTTTGGTAGTACGCGGAGGACCAACAGGATATTAGGCATGTGCTCATAATGTTTTGGCAGATGTTTCACTTGTTGTAGCATGCAGTTTATAAGCATGCTTTTATTACATTATGCTTCTCTACAATGGAGAAACATCACAGGTGTGATTCTTGTCTTGTATAATGCCACTTTCAACATCTCACTGGGAGCTACACTGTAAACAATCTCTTATAGCAATTTCAGTGTAAAATACTAACTTTAGAGACACTTTAAAAAAGATGTCAGAAATCAGATGTCCTTCTCCAGTGTCTCCCATGAATATGCAACACATCTGATGCTCCATTCTCTAATGAAAACCTAACAATGCTGAGGCAAACGCAATCTATCAGTGACCCAGATAAGTGTGATTTACAGGCTGGGATTTCGAGTTGTCTGCCATCAGCCCAAACTAAATGAAATAGATACACTATTATTTCTTCCTTTCTTTATTGACCCTTTGGTATTTTTTTACGTATTGAATGTTTTTTTCTATTGTAACAAGGTATGTTGTTTTCAAAACATTTAATTTGACTTCTAAACTAAAATACACCATGACACACTTTTGTTTGCATCATTACTCTAGTCCTGTCACTTGATCCTTCAGAATCATTATGCTGATTCAATGTTTACAAAATCATTCCTTATTATTATCAATGTTGAAAAACAATAATATTTTTGTGGAAACCATGATTCTTTATTTTTCAGGATTCTTTGATGAATGAAAGGTTAAGAACAGCATATATTTGAAATATAATTTTTTTTGAACGTTATAAATGTCTTTACTGTCAATTTTAATCAATTCAATGCTGTATAAATATATTCATTTCTTTCAAATGTAAAAAGAAA
The DNA here is from genome assembly GCF_051911475.1 of Siphateles boraxobius. Classification (NCBI taxonomy): domain Eukaryota; kingdom Metazoa; phylum Chordata; class Actinopteri; order Cypriniformes; family Leuciscidae; genus Siphateles; species Siphateles boraxobius. Next base: position 3,549,015 of record NW_027509215.1, read on the forward strand.
TAAAAAAATATTACTAACCCCAAACTTGTGAATGGTAGTTTAGTATTGTCTTCGTCTGACATGTTTCTTTCAAATGAGAGATTTGAATGAATTCCCTAAGCACTGGCTATAGTTACAGCAAAGCTGCATAGTCAGTTTTGGAAATTTTTCATGATACATCAGTTATGTTGATGGTATACATAAAATAAAATAACATAACATAACATAACATAACATAACATAACACCCCTAAGCCAAAGCAACCTAAGCCAAGATTAATTTGTTGCGCTATATAAAATGAATTGAGAGAATTTGGTTTCTGCTTTGGTTTTCAAATTCCCATATATCCCCTAGAAAGGAAAATTAAGCTCCCTGTAAGATATATACAACAGCATGTCATGTTACACTGACACAAATCAACCACAGATTTATGGCTTTTATATTTCCTCTGGTCATTCAGCTACATGAATCTTGTGAAACTGATATTACACATAAACATTTCATCTGAGTCTCACAATAATCTATGTTTGTTAGCTTAGATCTCCTGCTTCTTCTCACATGTTCCTCCAGCACACACACACACACACACACACACACACACACACACACACACACACACACACACACACACACACACACACACACACACACACACACACACACACACACACACACACACACACACACACACACACACACACACACACACACACACACACACACACACACACACACACCAGTTAGGGCAGTTAGGGGGTCTCAATATTAACTCAAATATTTTTCATAGCTCTGAAGTTCTTCTAAGATCAAATGATCCAATATATTCATTTATAGCTCTATTTCTCCTATAGGCTACTAAAACAATTTTAAGTACAACAACATCTGAGACAAAGTACTAAAACAAAACATAACCTGAGCTATGAAAGGGCACCGCTCAGAGTTGTCATATAAGTAGGCCTATGTAAAATGTTAAATGCCTCTTTTTAGATTGGTAACCTACTTTATCAGTTCATAATAGGGATTAACATAATTGATACTATTTTTTTCTTAAGTATTATCTTTTCCGAGTTAACATTTAATATAGGACATTTAATGTTTTGTGTATTTGATAACAATAGAACAAGCAATGCTGATCACCAGGCAGAGTGCATCTTTGTGTCTATCCTCAAGTGTATTGATGCACTGTGTGTGTTGTCCTCCAGCGCTGATAGGTCCTCTCTCTCTCCCTGACAGAGGGAGGGGGCAAACGTGTACTCACTACTCCCAGAACAATAAAATACCTGTTGGACGGTTATAGGGGAAAAAAACAAGAAAAAAAACAGAACTTAAGCCACAGCCATTACCCTGCAGAAATAGTCAAATCAGGAGAAGAGACTGTGCCCTAAAGGCAGCTGAGCAGAACTAAATTTGAGGCATGGAGTCGAAATATTTACATCTTTCTAACATCATCTTATTGATTATCATCGTGCCACAGGTAAGAATAAAAATTCTACTATCTTTATACATAGGATACAATAAGTTATGGTTTAATTGTGCCTATGCTTGGTGGAAGCAACATAGCACATTAAAAGCACATTGGGATTCTTAATACATAATTATATATTTTAAAGACAGGTTATTTGTATTGCATAGAACAATAGTCCTCATTATTATAATTCTGGCATGTTTTCATGCTGGATAGGGAAATAAATAGCTTTGGATCTAAAATCTGCGCTGAGTGATGCTCAAATAAGCTTCCTTGGCCACTAATGGTACATAATACCATATGACAGAGTAATAGTTGCCCCTGAAATAAGCAAGGAAGAGTGGATGCTTTCTAACATGTTTTATATATTTTAAAAATGATTTGTTGTATTTCTGCTCTTAATTTACAGATATGCACAGCACAAAATGGTAGGAGATCTTCAATATTTGAGGAACTGGATATTTTTATAAAATTGCACACACAATGTTAATACACAATAATAGTAATGGATAAGTTAACCACAGAACTGTCAACATGTCAAATCTCAAAATATTAAATTCTCCTTTTCAAAATTGAAAAGGCGACAGGTTGTGTTTTCATCTTGTAGCAATAATGAATTTTTTAAAACAGTATTATGGTTATGATATCTTTACTGTATGTCTTTGTGCAGACATCACGTTATCCGTGTTCACCGTCACCTCTAAAAGCATGACGGTGCGCTGGAGCGGACATTCCGGCGCGAGCTCGTACAAAATCACCGCCACGCCGAAAAACTCCCCAGAGCCGTCGGTGTTTGCGCAGTTCAGCGGCAGCACGGTGATGGGCTCCGTTAACTCTTTGTCCCCGAACACTGTGTACAGGATGCGGGTCGAAGCCATGGACAACGCGGTGAACGTGCTCAGCAGCGCTGAAACGGAGGAGACTACAGGTGAGGTGACCTCTGACTTCTGCAAGTTTGTGCAGTTGGACAAGAGCTAGCCTATACCTTGATAAATCACAAATGAAAAATTCAATCTTGACTCCGATGCAAAAAGGCTTTAGCATCAGTGCCTGGTGAGTTTTGTTTTGTTTTGTTTTTTGTGGTCTGATATTTAAGACAGGTGACTTTTTAATTGATCTTTTAAAATAATAATAAACTAAGTATTTATTTTATTAGATACATTTTTCATTTTTAAAAAATATTAAAATCAACAATTTGAATGCCGAATATTATGTTTTAATATTTATAAAATTTATTTATTTTATTTAATAATTGCATAATTTAAGACAAATTAAGTTCTACATACATTAGCACGTTGAATACAGTCTTGAATATTTATTTATTTATATAAAGGATGTAACAATATTCACGATTGTGGGAACCAAATGTAAAGCCTCTATCTTCATGAAGGGTACTTCACAATTTACTTATAATTTTGTTGTTTTTCTTTGTTTATTCCATTTATTCATAAAGCACTTTAAGCTGCAAAATATTGTGATAAGTTACCTCCGAAAATGTTTTACAAATAATTATAATAACAGTGTTGTTTCTACTATCATTATGAAATTAACAAAATTTATTTCTAGAAATGTATAGCAATAGCTCTATATATATTATTTTTATGTTTTTTTGTATTGTGTCCCATCAGCTCCTGAGGTTCCCTTTATAGAGCAGGCTTACTCCAAACACAGTGACAGCATCACAGTGGAGTTCGGTCTAGTGATTGGTGCCACCAGCTACATCATCCGGGCAGAGAACGAGGATGGGTTCTTCTCTGAAACCCAGGTGGCAACTTCCCCCGGGACAGTGATCAATCTGCTGCCTTATACCCAATACACCCTCAGCGTGATGTCCGTCAACACTGGGGGAAGAAGTCAGCCTTCTCTATCCATGAACTCTAAGACAGGTAAGCTCCAGACTTTAATTAAAACATCGTCTGCATGATTTAAAAATGCCTTTGATTAATATATTGGCTATTTTATACTTAAAAAAGGGCTAACATCCCTGTTGTTTTTTGGCAGAAACAAAACAGTTTTAACCAGTCTAAGGTGGTTGGCTTGTGTTTAGATGGTTTAGGCGGTCTTTAAACCTGAGGAAACTAGTGTTTAAAGGTGCAATGTGTAAAAATTTTGAGTATCTATTAACAGAAATGCAATATGACATCCATAACTATGTGTTCAGTTGTGTATAAAGAACTTACTTAATAAACCCTAATGTTTTTATTACCTTAGAATGACGCATTTATATCTACATAGGCGCGGAATCCCCTTCTATGAAGGTCGACATATTGTGACGTCATGTTTCTACCGTAGCCGAAAGCGAACAAACATCGTTACAGAGCGCGTTTCGTCACTACCTTGAAAGAGAAGCCGCAGAAAGCTAGAAGTTAGCCATAAACACCGTGAGTAATGACTTTTCCCTTGTCAGTGGTGTAAAATATGTAGTTGGATTGTTTCATGTAACTTAATTCTTCTCCCTCGCTGTGTTATGGCTTTGCTATGTGGGGATAAATGTGCTGGTTACGTTCGTGAGACAGCTGATTAGTACTCTTGTCATTGACCGTAAAACAGTTACAGGATTCACCAACCCGTCGATCTTGGAAGCATTTTAAGTCGATTGAGTTTCCAAAATCAGAGAAAAAAGCCTATTGTGTGTAGTAAATGGTGTCTAGGGGATGCGGAGGCGCGCGCGCTGTTACAATCACGTTATTTTTGCCCCTCGCACCTTTGGGCTCATGCGGACGCGTCCAGTATAAACAAGGCTTAACGCTTTAACCAGCTCATCCACAGTAACAGCTCATATTTGCCAGCTAAACTTTTACTACCCTGTTAGAAAAAATATATAGTTGCATAGTTTCATGTGGTTCTTCTCCCTCGCTGTATTATGGGTTTGCTATGTGGGGAGAAATGTGCTGGTTACGTTCGTGAGACAATCAACTAATTACTATTATTATATTACGTATTAAGACCCTTGATCCTCACCTGACTATGGCTTTATAAACTTTATCCATGATGTGGTTTATAATGGACTGTGGTAGAGGGCTGCATTGGGATTGAGTCCCGCCGGGTCCCGCGGGACTCAACGCAAATCTCGCGGGAGCGGGCGGTTTGAACTTTGCTGCGGGCGGGAATGGGCGGGCAAAAAAAAACCCTGCGGGATCGGGAGGTTGCCTAACGACATGATGGAGATGTCAATGATGTGGAAAAGAACCTCAAACTGGGTATTTACAGCACAAAACCTGAGCAAGGCAAGTCTGACATTTACTATTCATCTTCCTGATCAGTGCATCAGAATACATGCAGGCCAGGGAAACGAAACCAACAAACCCATGAATCTCTTTAATAATAGCAATACAAATACGCGTTTTTTTCCTGCGGGACGGGAGAAGACACAAAGTCAGTGCATCTCTATTATTGTGCGGGAATAAATTCTCCGAGTTTTGCGGGAGCGGGCGGGAGTGGACATACATATTGCGGGAGCGGGCGGGAGTGTAACACATACGTTGCGGGAGCGGGCGGTAATGGTCAGAAATTCGGCGGGCGCGGGCGGGAGCGGGATGAAGAAAACAGTCCCGCGCAGGACTCTAGACTGTGGTACAGAAACTTGGTTTACTCTGGCTATTCTCTGCCGTCTCAGACGACGATGTTTGTCCTGTTTTAGCCACCGTAGCTTCTTTGAAAGGGAGGGGTGAGCGGTGGGCTGAGCCCTTAGTGTAAACTCGCAACCGAACCGCTAGATGTCGCTAAAAGTCACAAACTGCACCTTTAAACAGATTTATATGGCCAGCCAGCTGGTCTCCAAACTGACCAGCTGAAACAATGTGATAGAGACCCGAGCGGTCACAAGAATCACATCAGGCAGGGGCGTCATGCAAGCCAAAATTCTGGGGGGGCACAATCTGAGACGTTGCAATTGTTTTCTGACGGGTGATATGGATCATGTTAGGAGGGGTCAGGGAGTTTCTCCCCCTGAACATTTTTAAATTCTGGCTGCTAAACATACCATTTCAATGCAGTTTGGGAGGGACAGAAATACCTTAACGGAGCTAGCAGCAACCCTCCTCTATCTGAGGACTAAGTTAAAGTATCTATTTTGTAATTTTAAGTAAAAGACAGGTTGATGAAAGAACTGTAAGCTCAAATTCAAAAGCTTTTGAAGTCTACTTCATTAAAGCATGTTTACACACACACACTTACTGTACACTTAGGCCTACTACACATGATTTTAAAAACAGTACCATTGCCTTTTTTATGTTATGATTTTAAATTGGTATGTGACCTAAGAACGATCTTACATTAAAGGTACATAAAGGTGTTGAGGTCTGACTTTGTGGTGCTCTGAAATTAAGTTATTTTAATATTAATATGTGATGAAGGACTTTGAAAGAAGTTTGACAGATTTCAGTGCTGAATAAGGTTAACACTACCCCGTTTATTTGAAATTGGTTAATATTTGACAGAAATGTAAAAAAGTAATCAAATCAAATGTAATATGTAACATTAATTTAGTAAAATCATTGAAATACTGTAGTTACACTGCTCATTAATATATTTTAAATAAGGAACTTGTAAAGAGTAATTTATGAGCTAACAGAAAAGCTAGTAACTTGTAACTTGTATATTTAACCTACTATGGCTTATTGGCTTTTTATGGCAGGCAGTAACGTTAGCCAACTAGTTTACTAGCTAATATCAAATCCATAATTTTTTGATCAAGTTAAAATTTCCAGGTCAACCACAAATAATCCCACAACCTTTTAATATCATCCGATAACTAATTCAATGCTGATTTGTTGCTTTACCCACTTACCACTTACAGACCATCTGTAAAACATTGCCAGCTCAAGGTGTGAGACGAGTGAGTGTGAGTTGCTTGAACATACACTGTAAAGATTCTACGCGCGTAGCGCTCTAGATTTGATGTATACAGACTGACAGACACCATATTTGGAAAAAGGGGCGGGCTGATGCTAACCGATTTATTACACATCCAGGAGAATACATTTGAGTCGTTATAGGCTCTGGTAATTATGGAATAAAGTTGTGACAAAAAAATTATCAGGGAGGAAAAATCTGAGGGGGCACGTGCCCCCTCTAAAACACTTTGAATGGGCATGACGCCACTGACACCAGGCATCCGTTTAAAGGTCGTTCCAAAAGAAGTTTAATACTTTAAAGGCAAGGAAGTGCAAAAGGTCCATACAACAGTGGATAAGAGCAAAAATAAAAACAAAGGTTACAAAAACAGGTACTAAAACTAGCACCAACTTCTCTCACTAACTGTTGGAGACTGAAGTTTCTCATGCTCAATAGCATTAACAACCTTTGCATTAAGCCCCAAACCACTCTCTGTTCCTCCTGCCTCACTTCTGAACACTTAAATGCACAATTTTCCCGTCTGTAGTTAATTGGAACATACCATTTTCTGTAAAACTAACTCTTGTCTCTCTATACATTTCAGCAAGTTCCCTCAATGATAGTTCAATCAATAAATACAACATACAGGCAAGAGAAAAACAAATATTGTCATTTGCACAACTGGTATTTCCCAAATTAGTTAAAATTAGCATCTCCCACCAACCAGGGTGTGCACATCCCTAGAGGTTAGGCCCACTCCTATAACCACAGGAAATGAAACAGTATAACTCCACATGAACAATTACAATATATGCATGATCTGAAGAACCATAATGACACGGTTCTGAGGGATGGAGAAGCAACTGACTCTTTATCACAAACAACCAGCCCAAAACCCCTCTAAAACCATTAAACCAGACCAGACATTTTCATTTAAAGCTCATTTACTAAAGATCACGCATCGTAGAAAAGCATGAAAACTGAGCCCTACTCCCGGTTTGGTCGACAATGAGTTGGAATTTAAAACCAGTACAATAACACAGTATTGTTTACTCCAGCTATTGTGCAGAGTTGGTTCCTCTGGCTTCTACCAACTGTTCACAGTAACTGCATCTTTAGATTTATACCCAAAACTGTATGAAAAGATAAACCATGAGAACTAGGCTGTTGCCTCTCCCCAAGGAACGGCTTGACGTAACATAAGAAGGACCGATTTCATAAAGTTTCACATATAACAACAGAAACTTCTCTCTATCCCATTTCTCCTTACAGACACACTGAAGGTTATTTCCATCTCAACATCACATATCTGTCTCTATCAGACATTTTTTCTATACTCATTTTAAATCTAATAATATATGTTATCAAAAAAGATTATCATTGGCACATATCAATAAACATATCAATAAACTAATTTGACTAATGGTTCATAATTGAGTGTATTATTTGGGTCATTTTTTCAGCTGTAATGATTGAAACTCACCACCAGAGGCAGTAGCTGTTTAGTCTTCCTGCGCTGATGCTCTCAGACTGTTTCCATTCCTTCGGTCCAGCTGTTAAAAATATTGATTTCTTTTTCTCCCTCTGCAGTGGTGGTGGCCCCAGATCTGCATTCCAGCTCCCCCAGCAGTGACACCATTGTGATAAACTGGAATCCAGTGAACAATGCAGTGTTATACACCTTGGTCATGATCATGGAGGGTTCCGACACGCGGGTCAGACGCAACACGTCTGAGACCAACATGACCTTCAGTGACCTTCAGCCTGGCACCACCTACTCCATCAAGGGCAATGCCTGGGATACTGATGGTAACCAAGGAGACGACATCACCATCAGCCAAATCACACGTAAGGACTTTTGAACAGGGTATATTGCTAATAAGCCGCTTGGCTCTTTTAATTGAAAGAAGCAGGACTTAAGGCCTGTTCACACCAAGGACGATAAAATAATGATAAAGACAGTTTTAAAAATCATCTAAAAAAAAAAATAGCACATACCACAATGGCAACTATAACTGCATAGAGGATTTTTTTTTCCATCTGATAAATGATAAAAATATTGGAAGCCAATCAGAATCCTGCTTAAAAGAGCTTGAGCATTTAACGCGGCAGATGACAAAACTGCAGCATTAATAGCATCCTATTTAGTTTTTAAAGGGAAAAACGAAGATTTTTAGAAAAATAATCCATCTCTGTGAATTCATATAATGCAAGTGTATGGATTTCTCAAAGCTGACGCTTCAAAAACACACATAACAAAAACGGCATTAATCCATAAGAACCCAGTTCATGAATCAGTCTTCTGAAGCAAAACAATTAGTATGTGTGAGAAAAATACTAATATTTTAAACTTTTTAAACTTATATTTTTTCCTTTGCATTGCATCGTAATCATCACTTCTCACGCTCTACAACATTGTAGTTTACGTCAAGCGCAAACTCATGAAATACCGCTTGCCAGTTGGCCAGAAGTGATGGTTTATAGCAGGAAAAGGTTAAAATATTAGTATTTGTCTCACACTAACCTATTGTTTCACTTCAGAAGACATTTATTCATCAAATGGGTTCGTATAGATTACCGCCTTTTTCGTTTTGCGTAGTTTTTGAAGCGTCAACTTTTTAAGCCATTTATTTTATTTTATCTGGGATAGTATGAGTGTGAATTTTCATTTTTGTGTGAAGAGTGTCCCTTTAACCAAAGTGTTTTGTCTGACTCTATGTACCAGATAAGCTCTGTAAAGTTAATAAAATGAGGAATCAAACATTAAATTCACAACTCTTTTTTCTCTGTTCCACTCTCTGCAGGTCCTTCTGTCCCAGGAGATGTGCAGGTTGAGTTGACGCCAGGTCGCTCTCTCGATCTGGCGGTGTATTGGGAGTCAGTCCGTGGTGCCGACACATACACTGCTATGAGCTCCACAGGCCAGAACTGCAGCTCCTCAGACCTCTACTGCATAATCAGTCCTCTCAACTGCAGCCAAAACCACACCATCACCCTCGTAGCATCCAACCAGGCCGGGACCAGTGACCCTTCAAACCCAGAGGACCTTCTGACCTGTATATTTTACTCACACATGAAAGCACACATGAAAAACCACACATACACATTAATAAAGAGTTGTGTAGTTGGTTGTCATCTTCTTTGAATCATTTTCAGTCCCATGTACTCCTAACTCGGTCTGGATTGAAGAGGTGACCACAGGGAACTGCTCCGTCATATGGTCTGAGGTTCCGTGGGTGAATTACTACATCGCCTACGTGAAGAGCGATGATGGCTTAGAGGAAAACTGCAACACCACCGGCAGGGCCTGCTACTTCCAGTGCAAGTGCGGATACACGTACCTCTCGACCGTATTCGCCTACAACCAGGCCGGCTCCAGTCCACCAGGACAAATAGTCAACTATACTACAAGTTTGTACTTTACACAGACAGATTTACATTGTTATATATATATATATATATATATATATATATATATATATATATATATATATATATATATATATATATATATATATATACCATTTAAAAGTTTAAGGTCAGCAAGTTTTTTTCTAAAGAAATTGATACTTTTTTCAGCAAGGTATAAAAAAAACTTTTATTCTGCATTAAATTGATCAAAAGTGACAGTAAATACATTAAAAATGTTACAAAAGATTTCTATTTCAAATTAATGCTGTTTTGAACTTTCTATTCATCAGTGAATGCTTAAAAAAAGTATCACCGTTTCCACAAAAATATTAAGCAGCACAGCTGTTTTCAATATTGATGATTACAATATAATATGTTTCTTGGACATCAAATCAGCATATTAGAATGATTTCTGAAGGATCATGTGACACTGAAGACTGGAGTGCTGAAAATTAATCTTTGCTGTCATAAGAATAAATTACATTTTTAAATATATTGAAATAGAAAACAGTTACAGTATATTAAATTGTAATAATATTTCACAATTTGACTGATTTGTCTGTATTTTTTTATCAAATTAATTCAGCCTTGGTGAGCATAAGAGACTTCTTTCAAAAACATAAAAAAATCTTACCGACCCCAAACTTACATATTATGTATAATAGAGATATAAAAGTCATAAGACATACAGTACACACACTAATATTTAAATTTTATGAAAAAGTTTGCTATACAAATAAAATCAAATATGAGAAACTTCTCTCTCTCTCTGTCCTCAGTCCCGTGCTGTCCAGAGGATGTGTCCGTGTCACTGATCTCCACAGAAACCTTAGAGATCTCGTGGTCAGCAGTTCGAGGAGCTGAGTTATACGAGACGATCGCTGCAGACGGAAGCGAATGGATCCACTGCAACGACACGGCTCCTGTGTGCGCGCTCTCTGATCTCACCTGCGACAGTCTGTACAGCGTGGTGGTGCGGCCCTGCAGTGACATACAAGGATGCAACAACACCTGTAGTGCACATAAACGCCGGACAGGTACACACACACACACACACAAATGCACGTGAGGCCACAAGATACTAGTGTGGTGTATGCCACATACAGTACAAAACATTACCATGGTAATACCATGTTTTGTTGTACATTTATACATAGTAGTACCATGGTATTTTTGTATGTAAATACAATACTACTACTACTAATAATAAAAAATATTATTATTATATGAATTATTGTAATAATTCTACTAATTCTACTCAAAGTATTTCCAAAAATACAATGGTATAATACTCATCATTGTATTTACATGTTACTCAAAATATTTCCAAAATACCATGTTGTAATAATAATCTTTATTATTATTATTATTTTTGACATTTATATAAATATTAAGGATAAAGGTAAATTCTCAATGCACTTAACATAAGGGGAAAAAAAAGATACTAGTGTGCACAATGCCATATATGAAAAAGTACCTTGGTAATACCTTTGTTTTGTTGTACATTTGCTATAGCAGTACAATGGTATATTTTAAACCATGTATATAAAATAATAATGATAATCATTATTATTGTTTTTTCTTATTTAATATAATAATTATTGTGTTCACGCGGTACTCGGTGTACTTTCAAAAATACCATGTTATATTAATAACTTTTTATTATTTTTATAAATATTAATAATATTTTTTTATATATTAGCTTTATTATTAGGCACTTTAAATTAGAAAACAAAAGGACAAAACTAGATATGAAATTAAATATAATAAAGAATAATTAAAAAAATTATAAACAATAAATATAAATAAATTCAAGTTAAAGGCTTTCCTAGAAAAAAAAATCATGTAATGAAATTAAAAGCTCTGACAGATAATGTGCAACCAAACCATGCTAAGCCTTATAAAATAGCACATTAATTTCAGTAACATGGTATATTTCAAAGTACCACCATAATATGTGATACCATCCCTGTTACATGTAATCCATTTTTATGAAATGCTGCTTATTTGTCTTTCAGCTCCCTGTGCCCCTGTGATCCTCAATGTGACTCAGGTGAACACTTCCACAGTGGAGGTGTTCTGGACTGCTAAAAACACTCAGGCCAACTACAGCGTGATCGCCATGGGTCACACCGACTCACTCACTTGCTCTTCCAGCGGCACTTCCTGTTACATCAGCGTGTCCTGTGGATCCGTATATGAGGTCAGCGCCTACGCCACCACTGCAGCAGGACAGAGTCTTCCCAGCTACTCCATTCCCCTGGAAACAGGTGCAGTAATGAAGATGGAAAACATCTGGTGACAGATGTTTATAGTTGAAAATGGTGAAGCAATATAAATATGTACTCTCTCTCTCTCTCTTTCCAGGACCCTGTTGTCCAGAAACTCTGACTGTTGAACAGGTGACTCAGTCCATGACGAACATCACTTGGTCGCCTGCCACAGGGGCGCAGTCCTATGTCACGTCTTTGACGTCCCCCAGAGGTCATGCCAAATGTCACACCATGGACACCCACTGCCTGTTGGGATGCATCACATGTGGCACAAGCTACAATGTGTCGCTGGAAGCCTTCAGCATTACTGGACATAAAACAGAGTGCAGATACCATGGTTTCTCCTCAAGTGAGTTGAGTGCATTTGTTATATCTGTCATCATGAGAAAACTACATGACTGGTTAATGGTCATTAACTCTTGCAGGAGCTTTCGATTCAACCTGGTGCCCTTTTTTTACTGATTTATATTTATAAACCTTGTCTTGAAAAGTTTATTTATATAGTTTATTAAATGCTTCTTTACAGAAAAAAGAAGCAATAGAGGGTATAATAAAATTTAATAAAAAAGACCCATAAAATACAAGCATGAGAATAAAGTTAACAAGGATTAAAATATAAAATAAATAACCAAAAATGAAGAAAAACATAAAAAATATATAAAAGCATTATAAGACATTGCAGGAAGGCCAGACTTCTCAATGCACTTTACATAAGAAAGTAAAAATTAAAATGAATAATAATAAAAAAAACTAAATTTAAAGTCAGGTTTTCCTAATAAATCAAAAATGTCTAAAAATAAATCTAATGTCTGAAAATAAATTACTAGATAAATGAATATGGGCCTTATTCAGGAAACGCAACAAAAATACATAAAAAAACAAGACAGTAGTGTGCATATACAGTAGTATGCCATATACAAAAAGTACCATGGTAAACACAACAAATGTTAATCAATTGTAAATCCAATTCTTACAAAAATCCGCCATTACATTCTGTCATCATTTACTCACCCTCAAGTTATTCTGAACAATCTTGGTGAGTAAATAATGACAGAATCGTTATTTTTGAGTGAACCATTAAATAATGCTTTTATGAATGATTTATGCAGTTATCTGATTTTCTTTATCTATGACCTCTCTCAGGTGCGTGTTGTCCATCCAGCGTGAAACTCTACCGCATGGCGAACAACACTCTGCGTGTGTACTGGCGCTCTTCTCCCGGCCTGTACAACTACACAGCCGACCTGTACGGTACCAGCTCCAACTACACCTGCAGCACGACACAAGGGGCTACCGCATGTGACGTCTCCAACATCATGTGTGGAGAAGTGTACACCGTCGTGGTCGCTCCCTTAACACAGGAGGGTTCGAAGGTCACGTTCTGCCCCAGAAAACTCTACTCAGGTACAAAAAGATGTTGGTTGTATTTCCAAAGACCTAGAAAATCGTTGTAAATGAAAAATAATATTTTAATACTGCATAATGACATATAGTTTAAATTATTAAACTGCATAAATATAGTTAAACATATTTTTTGTATAAATTACGTTTATGCATGGGCAGGCGCTTTTATCCAAAGCGACTCAAGGAATTATATATTGCATTCAAGGAACACATTTTACCGGTGCTCGAACCCATGACCTTGACTTTGCTAGTGCTTGAGCTACAGGAAGCCACTTCACATCAGGAAAATGAAAGCTAGAGTCTACATGTATATCGACTGATTTCCATGTTTCCTTGTCTTTCAGTATCCTGCTTTGGAAACACCGTGGGATTGGGTGTGTATTCTCATTGAAACCTATCTAGAACCATATATTTTTATAAAATCTTAATATTATTTATTAACATAATATATATATAATTTTTTTAATATACGCAAGCTCTCCTAAGCATGTTCCTTGTCACTCAGTGCTACATAACTGCTCTTTCTGTGTATCTGCAGTGATCTATCGAGGCCGGAGGAGTGTGGACTAGAGCCCTATTGTGAGTGATCGCACATTAATTATGACTGAACGTTTACATTTACTGTCATCACTAGTAAACACACACACAGATGCACAGCCTCATGGGACAGATTTACCCTGGGCACTTGAAACTGGAGGCCTTTGTGTCCACCATAAGAAAAAACATATCATGTCAACGTGGACATCTCAGAAAGATTTATTGCTGTACAGTTGGTGACAATAAAATATGACACTTGCACTCTTGAGAATCCAGATGTGCATCTTAGTTAATACATTTTCAGATACGACAGATATATTGTTACTTCACTTGAAACATTTAAGAAGCTAATTAAAGCAAATATATATACAAAAATAAATCTATATATACGTACATATATGCATATATTTAAGTACATTTTTAAAAAGTAAAAGTATATGAAACTGTAAGTCGCGCTCGATCGGCCCAAAGTCCGGCAACCGATCAGCCCGGAAGGGCTCTGCGTGTTACAAGTCTTTTCTCACGGCAAAGTATTTTTGGTTAAATCCAATACATTTTGTCATATGTATTTACTCGTTATTTCATCTGACTCCATAAATGAAAAGGCTTTAATGATATCTGTGCATCATTAAATGTGAGCGAATGTTTTACTATTCTTTTAAACTCTTGAATGAAAATAATGTCAAAGTCAATTAGAATAATTAAAAAACACAATTTAATATGTCAGGTAAATGTATCATTACAATTTCATAATCAATTCAAAGATAATCAAATGCAAAACATCAAATGCTCTAGAACAAAGAGGAAAAATATTTACCCGACAAGAAATACGTGAGGCCGAGAGACTCGGCTCTCGACCTCACGGGCTGATCTGGATACAGAAAAGAGCCCCGAGCTCTCACTGCATTTCATTATATACCCAGACCTCGTTTCAAATCTCAACATCGCTCACAGTGGAAATTTACCTGCAATTAACCATTTGCTAACAGTGAGACATTTGCATTCATACAAATGGTCAGAAGGTGTTAACTCAAAGACACACCCTCCAGTGTGGAAGATATTTCTAAACTCTTCAGAACTTATTACCTTTTAGTTTACATCTTTGGGAATGAGACATTTGTACCAGTCGCACTGAGACATTTCTAATAATACCAAACATGTATAAAACTCGATGATAATCATTCACATTAAACCATTTAGATTCTTGTGTGAGTTTGGGAGATCTCACCACAAGTGGGAGGGATGAGGGAGGGAGTTCAAATGGTCTTCCAGTTTTCCAGTCTTACAAAACCAAGTGCAAAATAGTTTTTATACTACCTTTAATTGATGGTGATTTTAAAATTAAATGAATCATATTTGTATCCACATAGGATTACTCTCAATACTGTATTATAGTAATGAGAAAATATTTAAATATGATAATGATCGAGAATGAGAATAAAAAAAAAATATATATATATACTGTTCATAACTGTTATATATACTGTGTGTGTGTGTGTGTGTGTGTGTGTGTGTGTGTGTGTGTGTGTGTGTGTGTGTGTGTGTGTGTGTGTGTGTGTGTGGCATGGGTAAATGAAACAAAAGAGTTATGAGAATGTTGCAGGATTATGTACTTGACATGAATGATGTATAGGCCATATATATTTCAGTGTGTTTATAATCAAAGTTGGACTGCCCACAAATGTCCGGTTCTCATGTCTTTCTGTCTTCTGTTAAAGAGCACAGATGAAAGGAGATGGAGCTCTGACGTCATCAACACAGACAACAGCGCATTCTCTTCTCACCGCATTCATCTGGCCACATTATTAACATTTGCCAGAAATAGCTAACAATTGGCTCAATGTGAAAATGTAATTGCATCTTTAAGAACTTTAAAAAAGTGAATACAAAAATATAATGTAACAATCAAATTGTTAACCATTTCTAAATGTCATATTTTATATGCAGTATACCCTTTTTTATTGTGATGTTTTGCATTTATACTGTAATTTACTTATATTCATTGCATGCCATGAAGCCCAAATGATTATATGTCAAAAGTAACATCATATTGTCACAAGAAAAATTGATCACACAAGTTAAAAATCTCTAAATGTTTGTTAATGTTAATTGTTACTTAGCGTATGTTAAAGAGATGATTCAAACAACACATTAAGCATTTGTAGGAAGTCCCCTAAGCAGCAAGCCTCCAAAGGAGTGGACCAGTGTCATGTGTGTTATATACAGGGCGGACCTCTTCTGAAGAAGGTTATTGAGAAATATGAACAGCACAAGTTTCAGGTTCAGTGTTCGCCCCAGGTCATATGTGTCCTTTGGATGATATATTACATTGAATTTGCATAATAAACAGCATGAAGCATTACGTATTGAGAATATATTTTTTTATTAACATTTTAATTTCCTTGAATATTTAACCAAACCAGCCGGAAATAGCCTAATTTTACAACTATTTATATATTTACTTTATGTACGTTTTAAGGCTGCTACCCTAACACATAAATTCTTTAAACTGACTAAATATGTTTAACAATATTACCTTTATTAAACAGTTAATGCATGCATAATTAGACAATACAGCAGTGTTGTTCTGTTGTGTTTCTAAGACTAGTCTGAACAGTCAGAACTTTTCAAGAACACCACAAAAGATTTCCGCACACACAACACATTTATCAGTTGATGACTCAGAAACTTTTCTGTGTTTGTGATGAAGTTAGACATGAGACTGTATATCTTTGTATATATCTAATAGCACATCTTTTTATAAATGAAATCCAGATGGGAAACTTTATCATTTAGGCAGCAAAATCCCTCAAAGACATGGCATCACACACAAAACACAGCTACGTCACAAACATATTGTTCTTGAGTTGTTATCATATCCATCATGAAAACCAACACACCAAAAGATATTATATTCTCTTATAACACCATATTTAGTGCCACTTGCTAAGATCCGCATCACTATTAGTAATACTTGATTTGAACACACCCCAAACCATAAATGTTAAACTTCAGTAAACTTTCTTCCTGCTGGAAATCTATTAATGATAAAATAAAACCACATATTTCCTAGAAAACAAGACCTTGACCAAAATGTATGCACCTCTTGACAGAAACAACATCACAACATTTATTTCCATCAAGAGGTGCACCCATTTTTGGTCAAGATCTTGTATTGACAATGCAAGAGTGTCTTCCAGCACATCCCAAAGACTTTCAATGAATTTAAGCTCTGGACTCAGAGGTGTTAATTCATGTGTGAAAATGATTCTTCATTCTCCCTTCTAACCATTCTTTCACAATTTGAGCCTGATTAATCTTGACATTGTTATCCTGGAATATGGCCATGATACATTCCCACATGGTTGTTTAAGAAAAGAAAAGCTACACTTCATCAATTAGGGTTAGACGAACTGTTGCCAAGCATATAACAGGCTAGAAACATAATAATCACTGCAATAATGATCCAATCACAGACTCTTACACATTTGCCTATTTTAACCCAAACAGAGACAATTTTTTTGGCCGCGCAGTGAAGATTTTAGAAATTTCTGAAGAAATTTTCTGAAGAAATTTTAAGTGGAGCTGCATGAAAAATTCCTTCCTATAGCATATTGTTCTGGCTGTTTTATAGTCCACCAGTTGAAAAGTTGGTAAAACTTTAAGGTAAGGGTACATGAATTATCATAAATTCATGCATGAATTCTGCATTCATTCATGCATTAATATCTCATGAATCATCAGGAACTAACACAAGTTCAACATTTTTCATTCATGACTTCATGGATGAACAACACCTTTTAATTAAAACATTAACTAAGATGAGCACATCATCATGAGTTATGATTTATTTCGCATGATCATGATGTTTTCTTTGTTCACAGTTATGCCACCATTAATAGCACATTGTTCATCAGTGTTTCAAAGGACTAGTCACCACTTTAGTTGAGGGGCCGCACACATGATGAAGTCATTGATAGATAATGTTTAGTTAATGATGACTACTGTATTTGAATGTCAACAGAATTTGTGTGCTATGAGTTGCGATTGGTCTATTTTGGGGTCTTTCCAATACAGTAGTCATCATTAACTAAGCATTATCTACCAATGACTTCATCATGTGTGTTGCCCCTCAACTAAAGTGGTGACTAGGTTACGGACCTAGACAAAGAACAAAGAAAACATAATGATCATGTGTAATAAATCATAATTCATGATGATGTGCTCATCTTAGTTAATGTTTTAATTAAGGTGTTGTTCATCCATGAAATCATGAATGAAAAACGTTGAACTCGTGTTAGTTCCTGATGATTCATGAGATATTAATGCAGGAATGAATGCAGAATTCATGCATGAATTTAAACATGAATTCATGATAATTCATATACCCTTACCGTAAAGTGTTACCGAAAAGTTTAATTTTAAAAGCACACATCTGCGCAAGAAGTCACCTGGTTTGAGGCATCAAATCATCACAAACATGCTGCACATCATCAGTTTAATACGTTTTGGGTTAGTTATATGATATGAACTACAGTATAAAATTGGCAAAACAACATATTCGGATAGACTAATGAAATAGTGAAATATTAGTCATTTTGGATAAAAGTGTCAGCCAAATGCATAAATATAACAATTCCTGCAGCATTTGGGCAGAATGTGAGCCAGACCTGTCATGTCTTACATGAACACAAAAACATGTCTCAAACGTGAGCAAAGTATCGCTTCTGATAGAAAAGATTAGTCAGACACGTGTCATACAATGATGACACTGATAATTCATCCCACGGGAAAGAATCTTGATTACCCCTACAATAGCAGGTAAATAAATACTTTTAGATTTTGTTTCTCCGAGAGAGCAAAGACATTAAATAGAGAACATTTATGCCTCCTGTTTCTTATGTTTTTCTTCTGAGCAAAAGGCCCCAGTAATCTCACATGCGCCTATTAAATGAATCTCAACAGTTCTGTCATGACAACTCACTGAGAGATTAGCATGGTAATGGTAATGGATTTGGTAATGTTAATGTATTTGGACTTGGCGGAATATGTCTGCTACACTGCTGCTTCTGCAGAGCAAGTACTGAGACTTGCTACTGCCAATACATTCACAGGCATTGCTGTGAGCAAGTAAGACATGCTCCTGCTGCTGCACATGTAACACATGAATTAACCCCAGTATAGCAGATCTACACAGGTGGAGCTGGGGAAGGTGGAGGGTTTCTGAAAGCGGCTGCAGACTGCTAACAGCAACAATTTGAATATTGAGCCGTATTTCATTGGCCGCTGATGCAACAGCAACCGATCAGCTGCGCTATGTAGATGACGATGTGATCGCTACCAAATGATTTAAAGACCTATCAGCCTGCACCATCTAGAGTTTTATGCCAGAACTTGGTATATGTTTTCAATTTTTAACATTTCTCATAAATCTCTTCTATGACCAAAAGATCTGAGCAGCTATCAGACATCAATTATACCAATTTAATTATATCCCTATACTCTATGTCTACATCTGCCATGTTCTTTTCAATTCTTTCTCCCAACAAATTTCAGTCAATTCAGTCATCGAGTCAATACTTCAGACATACCTGAAAACTTTCCTGAACAACAAGCGGGCCTGTGTAATAAAGCTTCTTCTGCAATGTTCTGAAAGGACAACGAAAGTAGGATGGATGAGGTTTGATCAAAGTTAAATGTTTTATTTATATGCAACATATTCAACATTACTTAGATCCAGCCTAACCTTTCCTTACAATCATGAAGGAGTATTTCCTATACTTCCAGTTAAACTCTGAATCAAGTTCCTTCTCAGATGTGATTCGGTGCTTCCACAAAAGACCTGAAAGAAACAAATGATTCTCTTTCACATTTCAGGCTCCACCTTTGTTAAAGCAAAGAAAACTTTAACATTAAGACACTGACCTTAACCACCATACAAAACAATTTGAGCTGGCTGGACACAGAGTTAGGTGTATGTTTCAGGCTCTGAATTGAAGAGGCAGATTCACTTTCCCTCATAGCATCTTGCTTCTGGGTTTAGAGAGACCGAGACAAAGACACTCTAATCCTTCATTGTCGTTCTCAGGACATACTGTTTTAGACGCGATGATGAAAGCGAAACAATCTGTTGCTTTCGTCATTCTCAATGCAGATCAGTAAACACTTGGAATCTCTTATATTATGAGGTAAAAAAGGCGTACTCTGGCTCTAGACATAATACCTTATAGCATAATAAGAAAAGAGATGTAGCATTAGCAGTTATGACCCAGATGTGAACCACTTCACTACAGGAAATTGTAAGTTAAAGTCTCTAGATGGAAGAGAAGAGATAAAAAAATAGAACAAAAAGAACTGCTGTGATCCTGAAACATGAATGACCGAATGAACTATGTGTATAAAAAAAAATTCTATAAAAATACAAAAAGCAGCGTTTTAATGATTTACAGAGTATTCTTTCATTATCTATAACTATATGATGTGGTTAAAAAAAAGATACATGGATTTAGTTTTATTTATTTACATTAAGTTATAGATAAGATGCATTTATAAAGGCAATGTTTTCAATTAGGCTAAGTTACATTTATTAGGGTTTTAATTAAAGGCTAAAGTCATGTAAAAATAGATATTATTTTGCAGCTGCTCCCACAGACCATAATAGTACAGTATGTACATAAGCGATATAAATGCACATTTCACTTTTACTTTAGGGAAAAAAAGTGTGATTTTTGTTGCTGTGAAAGTTTTCTAGCTTTTAAAGAAATGCTTACTCGTATTTACATTTCAGTAAAGAAGAATAACTACACTAGCTACGCTAAAACATATCTCCATTTACAGTATCAACTTCTTTTCAGTTAATGTAACATTTTGAATTCAGTGAGCGGTAACAGAATAACTATAGTAAACGATTCACTGAAAACAGTCATTCAGTTCAATTGCAACTGTACATGTGAGTCAAATATGCACATTTGATTTCAATCAGGTTCCATGTCATTTACTGAAAACATATTGGAAAGACCAACAATTCAACATCATCATTAGAAAGGATAATATTAAAAGAGAATTAAGGTGAAATGAGAGGGGAAAATGTGTGTTTGATATCCAGTAATGTAATCGTTCTTTAACATTACACCAGATTGCTTTAGGCAGCCCAGTACAAGGATGGGAATTTCACTCTCTCCATTATACTGAGCCTGTTTTCCTGAAACCTAATGACCAACAACCTATCCTATATCATTTCCCACTCAAAAATAATCCTAACACGACTGTATGTTCTTCATTTGCGCACATGATGTTTTTCAAATAAAGTAATTATTCAAATATAAGGCTGATCATCTTGAAGAGAACTTCGAGAGAACTTCTTGAGAGAAAGTTTTAAAGTTTGTGGTCTTAATGAGTCTAACAACAACCCTTTGACCCCCAGCCTAGCCCTTACCTGTTAAAACATACACCACCCCCATACCCCCCCTCCCCCAACACACACACACACACACACACACACACACACACACACACACACACACACACACACACACACACACACACACACACACACACACACACACACACACACACACACACACACACACACACACACACACACACACACACACACACACACACACACACACACACACAGATACTTGGATGATGTCTTCAGCCCAGAGGCCTAATGTTATGTTAGTCATTAGGTTTCATCCACCTGTCCTCATTTTGGATGCACTGATTGGTTCTCACAGAGCACCAATACTTGCCCATGCCACAAAATATTTCAGAGTTCTCCCCTTATTTGCAAGTGTATGTAGCTTAACTTATTATTAGCACCTTACACATCAATCAGAGATGCATCTTCCAGGGACACTGTGCTTCTTTGTAACACTGTTTTCATTGACACAGGTATTTATTATGTAATCTGTTAATGATTTATCATTCATATCATTTGAAGATCTTGTGCTTAAGTTGACTATCATATGTTTCTTTGTTCTAAGGTAAAAGAAGCTTCTGCAGGCAAGTATTTAATATTAATTTATATGTTTTTTTTTTTAGTAATAGGTTACATTATTAAGTATATTACATAATACTGTCTAATTATGTATCATAAATTGTCTATTATAAGACAAAACATTTTTAATTTAATAATGAAACATAGCAAACATAATGAAGATAAACTTTAGAAATGCATTTGCCGAAATATTTAGTATTAATATAATATTATATTTTGAAAGTGGCTCATAAGATACAAATTATTGTAACTTTTTGTCTCCTCCAGGCTGTGACATAACATCAATATCATCACCCACTGCATCGTCTCTCCTTGTAAAATGGAATAATTTTCCTGGAGCGACAAACTATGTTCTGGATGTCAGGGTTGTCAATTCAAGCAACACAGCACCTGTTTCAATTCCACCACTCGCTTCGTCCACTTTGGAGAAACTGGTCCAAGGCTTAAGACCGGGACTTATTTATCAAGTGACTTTTAAAGTGTTTCTGTTGAGTTATGTGACATGCATCAGCTCCCAGATAGCACAGACAAGTAAGTTATCGATCCACACATATATGGCAAGCCGTTTTAGCTAAAAATGTTCCCAGTGTTACTCGTACTCACAATTACCCGTAATTGAATTTTTACCAGTACGAATTCAGTTAGAGAGCTCTACAAATCAATTCTTACTAACAATTATTATTAGAGTGCTCTCTAATTCAATGCTTACTAGTAACAATTATGATTAGAGAGCTCTCCAATTCAATTATTTCTAGTAACAATTACAATTACAGAGCTCTCTATTGTAATTGTTACTAGAAATAATTGAATTGGAGAGCTCTCTAATCATAACTGTTACTAGGAAGCATTGAATTAGAGAGCTCTCTTATAATAATTGTTAGTAAGAACTGAATCTAGAGAGCTCTACAATACAATTCTTACTAAACAATTCTCTAAAATTCTCTACTCTACTATACAATTCAATATACTCTACAATTCAATTACTTACAACTTACAATTAGAGAGCTCTACAATTCAATTCTTACTAGTAACAAGTACATTTACAGAGCTCTCTAATTGTAATTCTTACTAGTAAGAATTGAGTTGTAGAGCTCTCTAATTGAATTCTTACTAGTAAAAATGCAATTACGAGTAATGCTGGGAATATTTTAAGCTAAAACGGCTTGCCATACACATATCTTGACAAACTTGTTTTTATTTTGAACTCATGTCATTTCATTTTTCTTCACTTGCAGTTCCCGCCACCTCGCAAATATCATTTTCGAAAGCAATATCGAGCACCTCGATCAGGTTTGAGTGGTCCAGTGCGCAAGGAGCCGATAAATACTTTTTGATGGTGGAGGGAACTTTTCACAGTGAGACTCATAACCTCACATTCACTACGCTAAATGGACAGGTAGACAACCTCCGCAACAATACGGCATACAACTGTTACGTTTATTCCTCTAATGCCGCAGGAATCGGCGCCAAGAGTCTTGTTAGAACCATCAGAACATGTAAGTCTACTCTGTTCTTCCCAGTTTTTTGCTATTTCAATACTGCAGCTTTGGTAGCCTGTCAATGCAATCTTACTTGATTAAGCGACCATTCACATAATTTTCTTGTTTTACAGTGATCCAGCCTCCAGATGGCGTGAGTGTGAGGGAGTTAACTCCGAGTATGGCTCGCGTATCATGGTTCAGTGTCCCAGGCGTCCTGCTCTACCAGGTTTCAGTCACGGCCAGTAATAAGCCGGGACTTGCCCCTGTTCTTAGGAACGTCACCGGTACTGCTGTGAATATCTCAAGCCTTGAGCCATGTTTAACATACACAATAGGGGTTGCATCAATCAACATGTTCCTAGAACCAGGAGAGCCTACAAACATCAACTACACAACTCCCAGTGAGTCGCACCTACATAAGGATGAAGCAGAGTGAAAACTTTGAATGAAACCATAAAGATAAAGCAATAGATTTCTGCATTCGTGTGTTTTGAATGCTTCTAGTCTAGCCTTTCTACAAGAAAGAGGACATTTTCTAGACCAGAATCAAGCCTAAACATAAATCAGCCTAGAAATCAGTGCTGGTCTTTTCAGCATCTGGATTTGCCAAACTCTAACATGTCACTTCTTGTTCTCCTCAGCCATTTCAACAGTTTCCTCCATCTCCGTGGAGTACAGCTGCGTTACCGCTATGGCATCGGTTAGTTGGGTTGCAGTGTTTGGTGCCATGTCATACCGTGCGGTCATAATAGATGGCCAAGGCCGGTCGCTTAACTGCACATCCACGGGCACAGCCTGCCAGATCCCAATGCTGCAATGTGGAGAAATATACTCTGTACGGATTATAGCCATTGCTAACTGTGAAAGCTCCTCCGATGGCAGCTACATCTTTGAGACAGGTAAAGATGCCCTCTCTAAAAGGTCACGCTCACACCTGATTCAGTCCTCTGGGAGATGAGCAGGAAATCCTCTCACGGTGTAAGAAGTCTGAGGAGAAACACACCCAGGAATTACTGTCATGTAGATTAAATGAGCTCTAGAGTCTATTGAGGGCGAGATTTAATGGAAGGTTGTGTGGTATCAGGTGGCAGAATTGTTCTAGTTCCTTTATCAGTCTAAGCCCCTAAGTTAGTAAATCTACCTGCCTTCTCTAAGGTTGTCTTTCTCAGGTTGTATTTTTATCTGCTCTCAGGCCCTGTCTACACCTGGTATTAAAATGCATTTTGGTCGATCTGATCACAAGTAGTCGAGGGATACACATTCCCGTTTACACCTGGTATTTTAATCCGTCTCTTTTGTTCACTTTCAAACACTTCTGTCCTGATTTCTTCGAAGGGAGGGTCTATGGGCAGGTAAATTTGAGGTTTTCTTTCAGATCTTTCGATGTAATGGACAAAATAAACGTGCGCAATTTCCCTATGAAATACGACGTAAAAGTTCTTTTCTGCTCTTATAGCCGCAAGACCACGCCGAATGCTGTGAGTGCATGTTATAAATCAGGAATGGTGATTGGTATGTCTTTCATCTACAAACTAAACTTGGGTCTCCAGCCAACAAAGTTTAAATCCCAGCTAGCGCGCTTCCCATAATATTTACGCATTAGGTCAGTAGGCGGAGAGTAGGCAGTCTTTTGTGGCCGTTCAAACACATTGACATGAGTGTTTACACTACAAAAGCATTTTCGTTTTCGACTACCTTTGGAAGTGGTCGAAAGTGAAAAAGGTCAAAACGTTTTAGAACCCTTTTACACCTTTAATTAGCATCGTCCACTTGTGATCTGATCGACCAAAACACATCTTAATAGAAGGTGTAAACAGGGCCTCAGTCTCTCTCCAAAAGGTTCACTCAAAATGTTTATTCTGTCATAATTTACTCACCTTGATGTCATTCTAAACTTGTATGACTTTCTTCATTCTGCAAAACACAAAAGAAGACATTTTGAAATGTCTCAGTGTGTTTTGTCCATACAATTAAAGTCACTGGGGTCCAATGTTGTGACTTTCATTGTATTTACAAAAAATTGGAAATATTCTTTTAAATATCTTCTTCTGTGCTTCACAGAAGCAATCAGTAGAAAGTTGTACAGGTTTTGAACGATATGAGGATGTGTAATTGGTAATGATTCAAATTTTTGTGGTTGATTATCCCTTTAAACCAAAAAGGAATTGGATGTTTTATCAGCAAATTAATTTCTCTCCCCATCTCTCAAACAAACACACAGCACCCTGCCCACCCAAAACACCACTTCTGTACCGTGAGTGCTCCAGTAATGTCATCTTGTTCTCGTGGAGTCCCACCAACAGCACGGCTTATTACCACGCCCTGGCTATAGACTCAGACGGCCATGTAACTAATTGCATCACTGTTGACACCTCCTGTTACTTCGCTGACACTGTCTGTAGCAAAAGCTACAGCTTCTACGTCAAATCCATCTACTCTGGAGGACTAGACTGCAACAGCGGAAACACAGAAGCAGTGGTGATCAAAACAGGTGAGTTGTTGGCTAAAATTTGTAAATACTGAATTTTTTCATGATACGACATGACAACGTCAAGGCCTAACATGTAATATGAATATTGTAATGAAAGAGCTATCGGAACTTCACAATCATTAGAATGAGAGAAGCATAATTCTGCAGTTGTTTCTGTTTGTCTGTTTACTTGGGGGTTTTAAAGACTACTATTTAAAAGACTCTAATTAATATTCAGGTCTATTATCAATACTATCAGATGAGAGCAAAATTTGAACGTAATTGAGCTGATAATGAAACATTGACACTGTTATTGGACTGAATTGAATCAACATTGAATTTGAGCTGAATAATGACACTAATAACTTCTGTAGAGCTGCCTTGAGCTGATCTAGACTGGTTAATCATAAATGATGAATTTTTACAATACTTATTTTCCTGTTTATTACTGCGAAGCTGCTTTGACACAATCTACACTGTATAAAGTGGTATGTAAATAAATGTAACTTCAGTTGTTTTAAATATAATTTTTAATTTTGTCCTCTGTCGCCTTACACCTTCAGCCCCATGTTTGCCACAGAACGTCCACACAAATGCAAACTGTAATAGCATCAGCAGTGCCGTCACTTCTTGGGACGGGGTTGAAGGAACCCACACCTACACTGTGGAGGCCCGTGGTAATCGTAGAGATTTCTACAACTGTACGTCTCTAAACACGAGCTGCACACTAACAGATCTGGATTGTGGAGAGAGCCTGAGCGTGTGGATTGTTGCGACTGACGGTGACTGTACTACTGATCCTGTGCTGGGAGAGGTGGCAGACACAGGTGAGCATGTGTACATACATATTTTGGGTACTGTGAATTATTGCAATGTAATACAATGGTATATGAATTTCCCCTTACAAAAAAGTACCATGGCATGGTATCAGTTGTTAATACTCTTTATCTTCCACGTAGTTCCTTGCATACCTGAGAATGTGACCGCTGTGGAGACTTGTAGTTCAGACACTGCCTCTTTAACATGGCTCTCTAGCAACGGTGCCATTTTCTACATCGGACAGGCGAAACATGTGGATGGAACGGTTCACACCTGCACTGCCATGGCGACAGAGTGCTTATTCCAAAACCTGAAATGCGGCGAGACGTATGATGCGTTTGTCATGGCAACAAACCTGCAATGCAACAGCTCTGAGAGTCAACATGTCCTCCTACAGACAGGTAGGTGCAAAAATGACCAAAAATCGACAAAGAAAAGGTACCAGATAAGTAAAATGTAAAATAAACTATATATATATATATATATATATGTATACAAAATGAAGGGCCAATAAATACATTTCAATGAAAAAATTTAAAGGTGTCATATTTAAAATGTAAAATAAACTTAAATAAAATAAGACAATTAAAAAAAGACCCATATATTTCAAATGTAAAATAAATAAAAAATATGTAAAACAGAAAATAAAAAGGGATTAAAAAAGAGAACAGAATTTTTTATATTTAAAATAAAAAAATAATGTAAAACAAAAAGAGGGGACTAATAAAAGGGCCAATATATTTAAAATGTAAAAAAAAAAGGTAAAACAAATAAACAAAAAAAAATGAATAAAAGGGCTCAGATATTACAAATTAATTAATTTATTTATCTGGTTTATTTATAAATGAATGTAAATCCAAAATAAAAATAAAAGCTTCCATATATGTATGAATATACAAAAATTAAAAGGGGCCAAATATAAAAAGGGTAAAATAAACCTAAGTAAAATAAGAGAGTGAAAAAAGGGCCATATATTTAAAATGTAAATAATAATGCGAAATAAAAGATATATGTTTGATGAATAAAAGGGTCAAGATATTTCAAATGTAATTTTTTTATAACAATTACAAATAAAAATGGATTAAATAAATGCGGCCAGATATTTAAAATGTAAAAACAAATAATGCAAAATAATAATAAAAAAGTCATATAAAAGGAGATTATTAAAAGAGGCCAGGTTTTTTTAAATGTAAAAAAAACGGTATTTTTATGAAGGTAAAGCAAATGAATTTCTGGTGCACACAAAGTAAATCTCCTACATTCTCCTTTGTAGCCCCATGTGCTCCAGTCAGCGTGGAGGTCTCTACAGACTGTGCAGGGAATCGTGCGACAGTGAGCTGGCAGAGCCTTCAGGCTGGGGGTCTGTACACAGCAGTACTGCAGGGTGAACATGGAGTCACGGTTAACTGCAGCACCAGCTTTAACAACTGCACAACAGCAGACCTGCTCTGTGGAGTCAACTACAACGTCACTGTCTCAAGGATTGATGGTCACTGCAGGAGTCAGGCATCCACACCCATTCAGATACAGTCAGGTAACAGTCATCTGAGCATGCACACATTTTCAAACAGTAACAGATCTTTGAAGCTGACTATGTATCTCCTTTAGTTCCCTGTGACCCTCAAAATGTCACAACTGTGCTCCAGTGTGACACCAACGTGGCTAACGTGACATGGGCTGCCAGCGCAGGAGCAAATGGGTACACAGCAATGGCAACAGACGGGCAGCAGCAACGCTTAGCTTCTTGTCACACTACGGGGACTTCCTGTCAGCTGACCTCTCTGCCATGTGGGATGAGACTAAATGTGACTGTCCAAGCTGATGGAGCCTCCTGCAACAGCAGCTCTCAACCTAGAGCTGCAGTGGTAACAGGTGCATGCTCACTTTTGCTGATTCAAATTAGTCATAACAACATTGTGTAGAGAAAATTATAATATGATTGTGAAGTGGCCCTAAAATGTATTCAAATACATAAAATGTATGAATTTCAGTGCATTAGATTCAAGCAGGATTTTCTCAAAACTATCTTCACTTTTCACCTTTTTTAAACCAAATATTAATATATAATGTTCATCACATTAACAATGAACATAACCCACTAAACAATGTTTGATAACCACAAATAAATACTTGATAATTACTGTTATTTAATGACATTCATTCATTTTACCAATTAATTTTTGGGGCCACATGTATTTCAAACAAAAAACAAAACAAAAAACAAGCATACAAACAAACATACCATTCAAAAGTTTGGGGTGAGTTTGTTTGTAAAGAATGAATTTTTTATTCAGCAAGGATGCCTTAAATTGATCAAAAATAACAGTGAAAATATGTATAATGTTAGATTTTTATTTAATTTAATTTTAATTAAAAAAATTATGATGTTCAGAAAGAATCCTGCATTTTGTTTATGGTTTCTACAAAAAAATATTAAGCAGCGCAACTGTTTTCAGCATTGGAACCATGATACAACAATAATAAGAAATGTTTCTTGAGCATCAAATTGGCATATTTGAATGATTTCTGAAGGATCATGTGACACTGAAAACTGGAGTAATGATGCTGAAAATTCACAGGAATAAATTACAAAAAACAACATTTATTTTAAATTGAAATAATATTTCACAACGTTACAGTTTTTACGGTATTTTTGATCAAATAAATGCAGCCATGGTAAGCATGAGAGATATATTTCTAAAACATTTTTTAAAATCTTACCAACCCCAAACTTTTCAACAGTAAGTTTAAATTAATTTAAATGTTATATGTAGCCTAATTATTTTAATACAGCTTCCTCCTCTCCCTTATCTAGCACCCTGCACTCCCACCCATGTCACTGCTGCTCTAAACTGTACCTCCAACATTGCTTCCATCACCTGGAACAGTGCACTTGGTGCCACTTGGTACTCAGTAAAGGCGGAAGGCAGCCAAGGGTACAAAGCGTCCTGCAACAACACTGTCACACGCTGTGATATCCCAAACCTGCAATGTGGCCAGGAATATTCCATCACAGTCATGGGCGTGAAGGGTGACTGCATGGGCCTGGCTAGCCAGTCTATCACTCTTGTCTCAGGTACTTGAACTCAGCTCATCAGGGTTGGGAACCACAAACCGGCTTCAGTTTTTTCAAAATCTTTTGACCCAGCTGAGCCATTAAGAACCTCCCTGGCAATCTCCCAGAACACCCAGCAAACATATGGCAACATCCTAACAGTTTTTGCGTTACAAGCACCATTCTGCAGTTTGATGAGTTAACCTTTTTTATATGTTGCAGCACCATGTCCTAATACTGGCATTCAAGCCAGACTGGATTGCCGCACCAACTCCGCACTGATTTCTTGGACACCAGGCAACGGTACACTAAGTTCCAATGCAACACTGCAGTCTTTCCAGGACGCCCAAAAGCACAGCTGCTTCACCAACGGCTCCTCATGCAACATCAGCTCACTTCAGTGTGGTCAGCACTACAACATCAGTGTTACAGGATACGGCCAGAACTGTTCGACCTGTTCTAAACCCCTGCTCACTCTAGACACAGGTATAACATTAAACAATAATTCAAAGAGCAATTAGCCTAGACCCTAATTTACACCATTTCTTATGGCATCAAATAATCTATTGTGCTAAAATGTTGTGCATCACATAATTTGAATCTTTTGTTTCCAGCTCCATGTGTTCCCACTCAAGTCAATGTGTCATTATCCTGTGGGTCTGACACTGCGTCTGTTTCCTGGGCAGCATCTAGTGGCCTTGTTTCCTACTATATAGTAACAGCTGAAGGTGATAATGGAATTACACAAACATGCAACTCCAGCAGCACTTCCTGTAACATCAGCAGCCTGGCGTGTGGTGAGGCGTACAACGTTTCAGTCACAGCTATGAGCGTCGACTGCACTGGGCAACGTAGCGAAGTGCGTCGTGTCAATACTGGTAAGTATTTCATCTACAGTATAACCTTATAATCATTTAGCTATATACATCATCCATCTAACTAGTGTAGAATTTTGCACACAACAAGATTGTCTAGTGTTTAAATGCAGAACTTTTAAACTATAGTATATAGTTGTCTAAAGTACTTGAAGTTTGAAATGTTTCTTAAAGTCCCCCTGTAGTCAATCATTTTATCCCTCACCTTTGATCACCAAAATGACATATTTAAAAAGAAAATTTCATGAAAAAAATGTATTCATGCCTTAAAATAGCTTAAAATGTAACTCCACACCCTTGCCTTATTTAGTATATGCGGATCTATGAATATGTAAATCAACCCCGCCTCCACTCACTTGAACCAGCTCAACCAGTCGTTGACGATCACACCTTGATTTGATTGGTTACATGGTAGTTTGTGACATCAGAAACACCAGCGATTTTAAACCGCGTTTTTGAGACTGTCTTTGGTTCACTGCAGTTTTAAGGAGAAACAACTATGCAATGGTGTTTACTTATGAATTTCCTCATGATTTGACTTAAAGCATATTAAAAAAACACCACATAGACATTTAAACAATATGAAAAGATTGATTTTCACATTTCACAAGCTTGAAACCACAGGGGGAGTTTAAAAGAATTACCCATAAAAGTTACACTTTAAAAACCTGCAATGGATGTGTAGCATTCAAGTAAACAGTACAGCCTTGACAAAAATAATAAACTTCACATTTAATCCCTACAGCATACTTGCTTGCTACCTAGCAAACAAATATTTTACCAAAAAATAACTGAAAGGAAAGCATATACTAACATTAGGGGAACATTAGGGGAATGTGTTTTCTGACATCAAATGTACGTGGGTTAACGCAAATGTGTCTCTCATTCATTTTTATAAACACTGTTTTCTGGGGAAACACTGTTTTCTATTAAGAAAACTTGATGTTTGTTTCCAGAATATTCCTTTAAAAACATGCTTAAGTAATACTTTGTTTAACTTTTGTCTCCCAGCACCCTGTGCTCCTCAGTCTGTGGTCAGTCAGCTCTTAGACTGCCAAACAGGGGATGTTCAAGTTAGCTGGCAGTCGAGTAATGGGGCGCAGATCTTCTATGTTCAAGCAAAATCTACTGACAAGGTTCTGGGGTGTAACTCCACCTCCACATCCTGCGTAATCGCTGCAATTGGCTGTGGGCAGACATTCAATATCACTGTGGCTGCACAGGGCAACGGCTGTAGCTCCAACAGTGTGACCAGTCAGGTCACGGCAGGTGCAGTAGCATTTTGACAAAATTGATGGCTAACATTCTAAATAATGAGTCCTACCAATTCAATATCTATATATTTAAAGTCAACATGAAATCAAAACCAACTGTATTTAATTTCTAATACACGGTCCTGATCTTACTGTGCACAATTCTTTAGTGCATGTTAGAAAAAGTCTATTCTTTCATCACAATTAAAAAGCAGCCTAGTAAAACCCATTTCAAACACATAAAAGACATACAGCAACATCCTAGCACTACTCATATTATCTTAAAAATTAATTCATACTTCACCTTTAAATAATATTTTTTTCTTTTCTCTTCAGCCCCATGCCCTCCACTGAATATCCAGTCCACAATAAACTGTGGCAACAACACAGCGAGTGTGTCCTGGTCCCGTGGCAATGGAGCACTGTCCATTTTGACAACACTTGAATGCTCTAATGGACAGTCGTATATGTGCAGGACCAATGAAACAGGATGTGACATCACTAACATGATGTGTGGACAAAATTGCTCGGTTAAAGTAGTGGCAGAGGGACGTTCATGCAACAGCTCTGTGGGCACTGGATCACCTATCATAACAGGTAAGAGAAATAGCTGGTTAAATCAAACCTTGTTATATTGAATTTATGATATACACTACCGATCAAAAATTTGGGATCAGTAACATTAAAAAAAGCAATTAATCATTTTATTTAGCAAGGATGCATTATTTAAAAGTGACAGTAAATACATTTGTAATGTTACAAAAGATTTCTTTTAAAAATAAATGCTCTTATGAACTTTCAATTCATCAAATATCCTCATTTCAAATTTTTTTTTTTACTGTTTTTAATATTGATAATAATAAGAAATGTTTTTTGAGAACTAAAATAGAAATCAGTTATTTGTAATTATTTCACAATATTACATTTTTTACAGTATTTCTTATCCAATAAATGCTGCCTTGGTGAGCATAATAAACTTCTTTCAAAAACATAAAAAAAATTACTGTCCCTAAACTTTTGAATGGTAGTATAGATATTGAGTTGATATGCGGATTAGTGGGTAGTTAAAGGGATAATTCACTTTAAATATAACAGCCAACCATATACTCATTTTGTTTTATATAATTTACCCAGCTCCTTGTGTACCACCAAACCACATAAATGTGCCATAGAAGCACTTAGAACATAATAGCAATCATGTGGCAACAACCTGACAACCATCCACCATGTAAAAATAGTTTTGCAACAGCATTTTGATGTTATCAATTTTTCATGTTGCAGCACCATGTCCTAATACTGGCATTCAAGCCAGACTGGATTGCCGCACCAACTCCGCACTGATTTCTTGGACACCAGGCAACGGTACACTAAGTTCCAATGCAACACTGCAGTCTTTCCAGGACGCCCAAAAGCACAGCTGCTTCACCAACGGCTCCTCATGCAACATCAGCTCACTTCAGTGTGGTCAGCACTACAACATCAGTGTTACAGGATACGGCCAGAACTGTTCGACCTGTTCTAAACCCCTGCTCACTCTAGACACAGGTATAACATTAAACAATAATTCAAAGAGCAATTAGCGTAGACCCTAATTTACACCATTTCTAAATGGCATCTGATAATCTATTGCGCTAAAATGTTGTGCATCACATCATTTGAATCTTTTCTTTCCAGCTCCATGTGTTCCCACTCAAGTCAATGTGTCATTATCCTGTGGGTCTGACACTGCGTCTGTTTCCTGGGCAGCATCTAGTGGCCTTGTTTCCTACTATATAGTAACAGCTGAAGGTGATAATGGAATTACGCAAACATGCAACTCCAGCAGCACTTCCTGTAACATCAGAGGCCTGGCGTGTGGTGAGGCGTACAACGTGTCAGTCACAGCTATGAGCGTCGACTGCACTGGGCAACGTAGCGAAGTGCGTCGTGTCAATACTGGTAAGTATTTCATCCACAGTATAACCTTATAATCATTTAGCTATATTCATCATCCATCTAACTAGTGGAGAATTTTGCACACTACAAGTTTGTCTAGTGTTTACATGCAGATTTTGTAAACTATAGTGTACAGTATATCACAAGCTCCATTACCACATTGTTTCTTTGTAGAAACAACACAAAACACACCGTATTGAATTTATCTAGCATTCAAGTGGACAGGACTCTGAATATTCTTTTAAAATAATGTCAACCTTGTACTTATTTTGTTTTCTGTAATTTACCCAGCTCCTTGTGTGCCACAAAACGTGTCGGCCAATGTCACCTGTAGTAGCGACATAGCAAAAGTAACCTGGGGGAGCAGCCAAGGGGCGGAGCTTTACTCAGTGACAGCCAGCAGTGTTAATGGCCTGTCAGCTAACTGCACCTCAGCCTCCACCTCCTGTGACCTTTTAACTTTGACCTGCGGAGAGACTTATACGATCACAGTCAAGGCCAAAGGCAGCGACTGTAGCAGTGGGAACAGTGCATCAGTTCAGGTCCAAACAGGTAATAAAATATAACGTGTAACTTAGCAACACAATCAAAACCAAACCAGTTTATTTTCTATTTCACATCATGATTCTTTTGAAAGCTGAAGAATGCCATTGTTTAAATTAGAAAATGTAATCAAATTCAATTTGGTTCAAAATTCAAAATGGTTTTTCTTGCTTTTTGTATTCTAGTGCCTTGCACCCCAAGCAATGTCGTGGCCACCGTGGATTGTTTCACAGCTGCTTTAGTGGTATCATGGACATCCGGTGCAGGAGGACAACAGTACAAAGCCACCGTGCAGGACAGCCATGGAGTCTCCACCACCTGCCAGTCTACAGGCTCGCAGTGTAACGTGACAGGGCTCAGTTGTGGTCAGCTGTACTACGTTAATGTGACGGCATCAGATAATCTCTGCAGCAGCCCTCCAAGTGTTACAGTGAACACTAACTCAGGTACATCTAAACATATACAGCTATATACTCTGAACACTAACTCAGGTACATCTAAACATATACAAGCATGTTGTTCTATATACTCTGAACAATGTACAAACATGTTGTTCTATATACTCTGAACACTAACTCAGGTACATCTAAACATATACAAGCATATATTTTTTTCTATATGCTCTCTATACTCTCTGCTGAATTAATTACTATGTTCGGAGCTGCTTTCAGTAAACACTGTATACACGGCAAAAAATTGTGTAAAACACATTATGGAACATTTTCAAACAATTGTATGTTACTTTCTTGTCACATGACCTGATTCCTTTTCAGTGCACATTTAATTTAGTGAGTGGAATTTGGTTAAGATTTTGGAAAAGATTTGGTAAGATGCATTAAATCTCTTTTTGTGTGAAAAATATCTTTGCACTAAATTAATGAGTCAAGAGTTTGTCTGGATGAAGTCGAGCGCTTTGCATTGTAGGACACAGCACCCAGAATACTGTGTTCTGTACATGCTCATTTTACTATTCTATGCATATAGAAAATTGTCAATGACAAATTACTGTTCAAAGTTTTGGGGTCAGTAAGATTATATTTTGCTAAAAGAAATTAATGCTTTTATTCAGCAAGGATGCATTAAATTGATCAAAAGTGACAGTAAAAACAATCATAATGTTACAAATGATTTCACAATGTATCACAGTTTCCACAAAAAAATTAAGCAGCAAAACTGTTCAACATTAATAATAATTAAAAATGTTTCTCGATCAGCAAATCAGCATTTTAAGAATGATTCCTGAAGGATCTTGTGACACTGAAGAATGATGATGAAAATTCAGCTTTGCTATCACAGGAATAAATTACATTTTAAAATATATTAAAATTGAAAACAGTTATTTTAAATTGCAATAATATTTCATAATAATACTGTATTTTTAATCATAAGAGAACATAAAAAAACATAAAAAAATCATACTAACGCCAAAGTTCTGAACATTTCAATCTTTGTTCGCCTTGTTTGCATATGAAGAACACTGTGCTCCAATTAAATGTTAACATTCTCAGTGTCTCTCCTGCTTTTACCCATAGTTCCTTGCGCAGCCAGCTCCATCAGGGCAGTGTTGGATTGTCAGCTAGGAACAGCAACTGTGTCATGGCAGTACGGTGCAGGTGCTCAGGGATACATCGTCTCTGCCTTGGCTCCGCTAGGCAACAGTACTAGCTGTACATCCAACAGCTCCATCACGCACTGTGAGCTGAGCAGCCTGCAGTGTGGCAATGAGTATATGGTGAACGTACAGACTTTGGGATCCACATGCAATTCCAGTGCACAGATGACTGACTCCCTGATCACAGGTGAGGTTTACTGAATCTGATTTGCTTGCGTTTGCCAGTTTTGTAAGAGATTTGGTTTTCCTAACTTCCACTGAAGTAGCGGGTCCCCTTCCGCTCCAGTCAACTATTTTACTAATACATATATATATATATATATATACACACACACATTCAAACCAAAAATGATTCACAGACCAGAGATCATCTATTATTTTTACTAGTGGGTGCAGGACACTGGATAGCAAAATAAAGTAAAATGTGACATATTATACCCAAAGATTCTTGGTACCAAAAATTATTCAGACACTTAGGCCTGATCATGTTTTGCTTAAGTGTTTTTTCTTTAATTGCTAATGCGACCTTAGACACCACGGACTGAACAAAATTAAGCATTGCTTGGTAATTGGTTGACCTAGGTTGGTATTATCTAATTGTGTACTTAAATTTAACAGTTGACAGCTATTCAACCTAATTCATTTGTGAGACAGTCTAACAGAAGGATGGACAAAACCAGTGAAATATAAACTGATTTGACAAGTTCTTGTCATATTGTATTATCATTTTCTAAACTATAGTGAATAAACTGTGATAATGTAAGAACTTTTGAAAGTGTCTGAATAAATTTTGGTTTGACTGTGTATATTATATATATAATTTAAAAAAAAAATATAGAGTAAAGTGACTAATTGTACTACGAAATGTGTACATGAGGCTTATGATAGATTATTTTATGCCTTTTAAAATATTTAATGAATAAAACCAAGCTGTTATCATGCCATTACAGGTCCATGTGCTCCTCAGCATCTGACAGCACAGTACAGTCCTTCCACCGCTCGGCTCTCCTGGGATGTCACTAAAGTTGTCGCCAACTTCACAGCGATGGCTGTGACCCCCGAGGGCCTGACAGTGACCTGTGCGACCTCTAACACGAGCTGCACCATGCCAGACATGAGCTGTGGCCAGATCTACAACATCAGCGTGACGACTCGCAACAGTGCCTGCAATGTCACTGCCACCTATGATCCAATCAAGACGGGTCAGTCATGTGACCACTGATTTTTATAGCAATGTTCACTCAAAAATTCAAGTTCTGTCATTACTCATGATGTTACAAATAACAAACCTGAATGACTTTCTTCTGTGGAGCTGCTCTTTTCTGAGCTAAAAAAGGGACAACTATAAGTAATCCATACTATTTGTATAGTGCATTCTAAGTCTTTTATAGCCATATTATAGTATTGTGTGAGAAGCAGATTGAAATTTAAAGCGTTCATCTTGTATCAATCTTATTTACTTTGTGTCATTTCAGAACCCTGTCCTCCTCAGAATGTCAAAGCTAGCATAAACTGCGCCACCCTCAATGCAACGGTTTCCTGGGAGCCTAGCCAGTTTGCAGTGGGATACATTGCGTTCCTGGATGGGCAAAATGGTCATTCCACTTCCTGTCGGACAGATCGCACATATTGCAGTTTACCTGATCTCTCCTGTGGAATAGTGTACTATGTCAGAGTCCGTGCCATCGGAGAGGTGTTCAACAGCTCTGACAGCATAGGGGTCAACATGACATCAGGTCTGTAAGCTTGTAATCATACTTTATCAGTAGAAAAATGCATTCATTTAAGACATTTCACAAACCTTTTTGGCATTAAAATTGATTCAAGAACCCTAAGATTCAATAAAGAGCCCCAATTAACCTTTTTTCTGAGATTGTACATAACTGTTAAATAAAACATGTGCTAGCAAAAAGGATATAAGTACTGAAAAATATTCTTCTATATTTCTTAGCACCATGTCTGTCCGCCAGTGTGTCCGCCATCGTGGACTGTGCTACAGATTCAGCTCTAGTGTCCTGGAGCATCATGGCTGGGGCGGAGAATTATACGGTGACGGCTTTGGGATCAGGAGGCCAAAGGTTCTCCTGCTCATCCCAACAGAACTACTGTAACATCTCGTCCGTGCAGTGTGGACAACTCTATAACCTCACCTTCACCTCTACGAACCAGCAGTGCCAAATCACCTCCGCCACCAATGCCACGTTCCGGTCCAGTGAGTTTGCAATCCATTACACGGTAGAAGGAGGTTAAAGTTAATTAGGCTAATTATGGTCTGACCTTTCTGTGACCCCTCTGCAGGACCCTGTGTGCCATTGCGGGCGGCAGTCGATAAGGTGTGCGGCAACAACACGGCCGTGATGTCTTGGGAGGCGAGAGAAGGAGTGGATTTCTACACCGCCCGAGCCCTCAGTGCAGGAGGAGTACACCAGAAGCTTTGTAACTCCACCTCCTCCACTTGTTCCTTCTCTAATCTGGGCTGTGGAGAGACCTACGCTTTTACTGTCACCGCTTACAGCGGCCTCTGCCAAAGCAATGCCAGCGCACCTGTATACCTCACCACAGGTATAGCATTAGGCAGTGTAAAAAAACCTTCACAAAACCTTGGGCCTTTAATCAAAAAAAAGAAAGAAAAGTGGAAGCCACACACCCTTCTCACACTCTGTGCTTTATTACCCAGTGTTTTTATGATTGATAATACATTTGTTTATGTGTATATATATATATTTTTTTTTATTATTATTATTATTTTATTTATTTTTTTATTTTTATTTAAAAAACAAAATCGTATCCAATTCCAGAATTGGAATTGATTTTCGATTCCCAACCATTTTTTTTTATTATTATGTGTTTAAACATTTTTATTAATATTTTATTTAATTATGAGTATTAATAATGTGGTTTCAGATTTATATTTTATTGTTTTTATTACTATTATTAATAATAACAATGTTTATTTATTTATTTATTATTTTACTGTTAATACTTTTCTTTTATTATTTATTTAAATGATTATAGAATAACTCTATACAATGGTACAATATAACAATCCCCCTTCACTTCTCCAGACCCTTGCAGACCAGAGAATGTGACTGCTCACATGTCATGCA
Source organism: Siphateles boraxobius (assembly GCF_051911475.1). NCBI lineage: Eukaryota > Metazoa > Chordata > Actinopteri > Cypriniformes > Leuciscidae > Siphateles > Siphateles boraxobius. The sequence goes on from NW_027509215.1 coordinate 3,588,072, forward strand.
ACAGTGAGATGGTGACGCTCGACTGGTCAAATGCCAAAGGGGCGTCATCCTACATTGTGACGGCAAAAGGGAGTCTGGGATATATCATAGCCTTTAACACCACTTCTACTAGCCTGTCTGTGTCACTGCTCTGTGGACAAAGTTACAATGTGACTGTCCAAGGGCAAGAAGCTTACTGCGACAGCCCACTGAGCGCCCCTGTAGTTTTCAGACTCGGTATGGCCCTGAAATTATACATAAAACTGCTGCGCACTCAACAAAATACACAATATTACACACAGATTGTATGTGATTTCTTGTTATATTACTGTTGCTCTGCTTATCAGTTTTATTTGAGGGAGTACTGTATGAAATGGGTTGACTTACCTTTGTAATGTGTTGTGATCCAGCGCCCTGCACGCCCCATAATCTCGTGACACATGTGGAATGTAACAGCCAGGTGGGTTCTGTCATCTGGGGCTCAAGCGATGGGGCAAACATGTACACTGCCACAGCAACAGGTAATGATGGACACACACACCTGTGCATCACTAATGGGACCAGCTGCACCTGGGAGGACCTGCATTGTGGTGAAGTCTATAACGTCACAGTTACTGCCAATGACAGCCACTGCACGAGTAAACGTAGCAACAGCACCTACATACACATGGGTAAGACACTGTAATGATAAATATACAAGGGGTTTGCATTTGTACGGATGGATGAGTAGTTTAAAACTAATAAAATATATGAAATATATGAATGTGTATTAGATAAATGCATTAGATAAAAATATTCATTTGACACTTTGACACAAATTTTAAATCCATATATATTGTCAAAAGTTTGGAATAATTCATTTGATTGAAAATACAGTAAAACAGTGAAATAATGACTGTGGACCAGTTGGTAAAATATAATCATAAAAATGATTAAGAAAAGTAAAATTAGTTCTGAAAAAGGAGCAAATTTTTTTGCAGATTATGGCCAGATTCTAGGGTTTGATATTTAGCAATGAAATTCATACAATGTCTCTAAATACTTTTGAGGCAATTGTATCCAAATTTAGGTTGCTGGGTTTATCTTATTTAAGAATGTATAGATGTTTTTAGTTGGAAACAAGACATGGATACTGATGAAAAATATGAATATAACATAATTTTCATCACAAGAGAGAAATAATAACTTCTGATTATATATTATTATTATTACATATTCTAAAGTTCAATACAAACCAAATATTGAAATAAAAGCTAAAGTAAATCTTTCATAATACCCAGACATGTTCTGGTCTTGTTTATGCAAGTAAGCACAAACCTCATGAAAGTTTCAATGCTGTTCTGTTTTCTGGTTCTTTAGCCCCATGTGTTCCTCAAGCTTTGACGCCCATCCTGGACTGTGGCACGGGGCTGGGCACTCTGAGCTGGACTTCCAGTGCTGGTGCTGAGACATATGCAGTGGAAGCAGTGAGTGGAAATGGGAACACGCTGGCATTCAGTACCAACATTACCAGTGGCTTCCTATCAGAGCTGCTCTGTGGTCAACAGTACCAGATCACTGTCAAAGCCATTAACAGGCAATGCAGAAGTGCACAGAGTTCACCTGCTAACCTGTCAACAGGTAATACAGAAACACTGATGGCTTGACTTCTATATAGTCTGTTGAGAATGTCCCATATCTCAGACCTCAAATGGTTTTCCTGTTCTGTTCTCTCCCAGCTCCATGTGTTCCTCAGAATGTGGTGTCTGAGCTGGACTGTTTGTCTAACTTTATAACTGTAAGATGGAACATCAGCCACGGGGCGGCGTCTTACCTGGTGGTTGCAGCGGGACCTGAAGGTCCAATAAATACCTGTAACACGACTACACAGCAATGCAAACTGCAAACGCTGCATTGTAGCTCCTCGTACAATGTCAGCGTCATTGCAGTAAACCAGCAATGCAACACATCAGGAGGTTCCATCTTAGAAATAAACACTGGTACATTCTCCAGTTTTTAATCTTCTGCTGCCTCCTTTATCTCCATAAAAAAAAAAAGATTAATTATTCAGCATGCAAACAAAATCTAAATTCAGTATTGAAATATTACGACACCAACATAACTGTTGGTTAACTTTTTGAATAAAAATTCTAACAATGTAAGTCAAGTTTTAATTGTCAAACTTTTTTCTTTGCAGTGCCATGTGTACCTGGTCATGTGCAGGGCAGAGTAAACTGTACGACTGGAGATGTGTCTGTATCCTGGGATCGAAGCGTGGGTGCCGTTTCCTACTCTGCAGTTGCTTGGAGTAGCGGTGGCTATGCTTCAGTGTGTAACAGCACTGGAACAGCGTGTGTCTTCTCAGACTTGCTCTGTGGGATGAACTATAGTTTGGCTGTCAGCGCGAGTGACAGGAGCTGCAGCACTGCACTGAGCCAACCAGTCGTGCTGAGTACAGGTACCTAAGCAAAAAATAACAATAAAAAAGTGAGTTACATGTTATAGTGTAATTATACATTTAGGTACTGAGTAATAATAATTGAACTTACTAAAGGGGTTATGTAAGGATTAGGTTTTTGTTTAGTTGCATGTAATTATGCATACTTTATAGTTTCTAATACAGTAACTATATGCAAGTGTGACAAGGACACTGTAAAATAAAGTGTTACCAAAAAAATTGAAAAATTCTCAGTTACTGTTGTTAGTACTAATTAAAGTATACAATTATTTAGTTAATTATGGTAATTGTTAATATTTCATTTCACTTCAGTGTCCTGTAAGCCACAGAATGCTAGCGTCCTGCTCAACTGCGACACCAACTCTGCTGTTGTAACCTGGGAGCTCACTGATAACCACACGCATCACATGGTCCAGGCTGCTGGTTCTGACGGACATCGAATCAACTGCACAAGCTCTGACCACAGTTGCACATTATCCGGAATCCACTGTGGCCAGAGATATAACCTAACCGTCACTACCATGGATGGAGTATGTGACACCGGCAACATATACCTCACTCTGCAGTCAGGTGAGTCCACTGCTTCTGTTGTGCACCTGATGACAGAGCTCAGATTTAATGCAGTTTCTGATGTGGGATATTCTAATCTGCTGTCATATGTTCAAAAGATAAAGAAACAAAAAGGCCATGCAGGTGTATGATTATCAACATTGCAATACTAATAATGAATGTCCTTTAAAATGGTCCCTGTTCTCTGTCTATTTAGCTCCATGTGCACCTAGCAATGTTCAGACATCTTTGCTTTGCGACATCCACAATGGTAGTGTTGTGTCTGTGGCGTGGGTACAAGCCAAAGGGGCGGAGGCATTCATGGCTGTGGCCGTGTCTGATGATGGCCATTCCTACTCTTGTAACACCACCACTGCCTCCTGTAATCTGCAAGAACTGCAGTGTGGTCAGAATTATAATGTTTCTGTTTACTCAATGGCCAGTGGTTGCGGGGGCGTGAAGAGTACTATGTCTCAAGTGCAAACAGGTGCGTGTGTGAGGATTTTACTTTATCAAGTAAAGACAACTGTATATCAACTTAACTTAATTAGCAACCAAATATATATAAAGGCCTAACACGTATGATTTCATACATTTTGTAGTATTTTCACAAGCGTGGTGTACTTTCTATCACCAGCAGCAGTTGTAATTTAGATTTACCATTTTTCAACCCCTCTCTAACATAAAGGTAAATCTCATAAAATGTTTAAAGAACATTTTTTGATTTTGAGGTGGAATATGATCTGGATAAGAAAATATATTTTGTTTAAGTGAAGTCTACTTTTAGCCTTAATTAGTTTTTTTTTTGTATTATTTCTTTATTATTTTTCTTTTACAATTATTTTCAGAGCAATTAAGCACATTTTCTCTCCTAATTATCATTGTTGTAATGCAAAAAACTAAATATTATTTAAATAAAAAAATATTATACATATATTGTCCTGATTTAATTTGAAAATGTTGTAATACAGTTAGAGTAACTACAAAAAAAATCAGTTGAAAGTACGATAATTGCGGGAATGAGAATTTTGACAGAAAACTGACTTCATTGTCATGAAAATAATGCCACAATGCAAAAACTTTTACAAGTTACTGTACCTTCAAGACTTCTACATTGTGTTATGAATTTGCATGTGAAATGAGTAGGTATGCTAACTTGCTGTAACATTGCTGTATAGCATGTGTAGTTAGGCAAGGAGTATACCATCATTGATTTATTGGTAAACCTTTTATCATTTCCTGCTGAAATATTTGGCACTGTCCCACCCGTTTAATAACAGATTGGTTCCTCTCTTTTCTCAGCTCCATGTCCACCTCACAACGTATCTGCAAATGTGCAGTGTGATTCAGGGTCTGTGCTGGTGAGCTGGAGCCCAGCAGTGGATGCCAGCCAGTTCAGAGTGGAAATGGAGTCCCAGAGCACTGGTGTGATTTCCTCCTGTAACAGCACAAACACACAGTGCTCCATCACACATCTGCCCTGTGGAGAGAGCTTCAACATCAGTGTGGTGGCACTGAGGGGCAGCTGTCAGAGTCAAGCAAGCAGTGGCTTCAACATCGCCTCAGGTTGGACACTAACACAGGAATGCTATTACAAATGGATGGATAGATACATTTCAATATCCATACTTTCCTTATGCACTTTATGTCTAACCTCTTCTCTCTACAGCACCATGTACACCCCAGGGGGTTAATGGTACCGTGGACTGTGTCACTAACTCCGCATGGGTATCATGGGAAGTGGATAAGGGTGCAGAATCTTACACGGTACTGGCTGTTGGGGACGACGGTCAAAATACCACTTGTTTCAGCGCAAACTCCAAGTGTAATGTGCCTGACCTGGGTTGTGGAAAAAACTACACCTTCCAAGTCACTGCTTCAAACGCTGCCTGCCTGAGCCCACCCAGCAACAGCTTTCAGCTGGAGACAGGCAAGTACACCTGAGAGGTTCAGCCCTCTCATTTGAGACCCTGGGTCTCTTATTCTTAATGTATGTTATCCATACGCCGTCGGTGTATGAATGAGTGAATTAATGGGAAAATGTGAGGCAATATGTAAAGTCCTTTGGTGGCCATGGGTCTGTTGAAAGCGCTATATAAATGCAGTCCATTTAACATTTATCTCTCTCTCCAGCACCTTGTGCCTTGTCATCCATCGTGGTGGTGGCTGAATGCCAAAGTTCTGTTATCATGGTACAGTGGCAGAGGGAACACAGAGGAAATTCCCTCTACATTGTCACAGCAGAGGATCAAGACCGTGCCTTCATTTCCTGCAATAGCTCCATCTCTTCCTGCAACCTTACCAATGTGCAGTGCGGAAAAGAGTACACCATCATTGTGGCTGCTTCGGCCAACCAATGCAGCAGCCTTCGCAGCCCACCCTACAAGATCAGAACTGGTACAACGATCAATATTGTTATACCTACCTAGTAAAACAATGAGTTTAAAAAGCAAGCCATTAGTAATCAATAGCTTTTCATTAGCAAAGTGCGTTATATGTCCAAATAGTTAAGGCCACCATCACTATTATTATTGCTCCAACTTGGGGGTTAGGGATATTAGCCTTAAAGCTGCAATGTCATTCCTAGGTGATATGACTAAGGTTTTACCTGGTGAGTGAAAAAAACAACAACTTAGAATTGCATTAAAGAAGAGATCTGAGACATATCTAGGGATCAGAATATCATAGACATCTGGGGATGGGCTCTTGACCTAACCAGTGAACAACCACCCAGAACAGAAGTCACATAATAAAGTGCAAACAACCACTTGATACACCATAACATCTGCATTGTGGGACATTTCTAATTGAATAATTGCAACTGCACTTTATAAACCAGGGGTTTCTAATCCTGCTCCAGGAGAACAACCTTCTCGTAGAGTTGACCTTCATTGCCTGGTTAAAGTTAAAGCTAAACTCTGCAAGAAGGTGGTCCTCCCAGAGAAGAATGGACACCCTTGATCTATCCATCTATCTATCTATCTATCTATCTATCTATCTATCTATCTATCTATCTATCTATCTATCTATCTATCTATCTATCTATCTATCTATCTATCTATCTATCTATCTATCTATCTATCACACACATATATATATATATATATATATATATATATATATATATATATATATATATATATATATATATATATATATACATACAGTATCTATCAATTTTACATGTGCTTTCATTGCACCATATTCAGGTTGTTCTCATTTTTCTGTTGATCGTCTGCAGCACCCTGTCAGCCCTCACAAGTACAGGCCTATACAGACTGTCAGTCTAAGACTGTGTCTGTGTCATGGGAGCCATCTTACGTGGCGCAGTCATACCTGCTTACTGCAGTCAGCAGAGATGGAGACATAAAGACATGCAATACATCGAACAATAACTGCACCCTAACTGACCTGCACTGCAGCAACACCTACAACGTGTCCGTTTTAGCCAGTAATGAGAACTGCACCAGTCTGCCAAGTACTAATGTCACATTCAAAACAGGTAAGAGTGACAAACTCTTTTCCTTTAAATTATGTATCCATGATTTTTACATTGTACTAACTTTCATTGCGATATCTTTATTCTGCAGTGCCATGTGAACCAACCAATGTAACTGCAAACATACAATGCGGGAACAGTAGTGCCTCCTTGTCATGGGTGGGGAGTACAGGGGCAGTGGCCTACGTGGGAATAGCCCAGTCAGAAAACGCCACAACGGTCTACTGCCAGAACACAGGGACTTCCTGTACTTTGATGGGCTTAGTGTGTGGCACCGTGTACAACTTTACAGTGCAGGCAACAGATGGCACCTGCAACAGTTCCTTGAGTAAACCTCAAATTGGTGGAGCAGGTACAACAATTATCTGCTTTCTTTGAACTGCTCTGCACGTATTTTAGATGTCCCCTAAGGGTGTTTCATACTAGTACTTTTAGAGTAGACTTTAATCTGTTTGACATCAACGTTCGATTATTTTGGTTGGAATGTTTTCTGTACTTGCGAGTCCACCAAAAGAACCACACCCAAATTTGCATGAAAAGGGAGGTCTGGAGTACAGTTAAAGTCCGCTATAGTATAGTTGTTAATTAGTATGAAAGCAATTTAGCCAAATTTGCAGATGTGAATGGCTTCTGATGACGGATTACAGGATATTCAAAGATCTACAAAAAGAGATGCAAAACTAAATTGAGTCACCTAGTCTTTATCTTAAATGGTTAGTAGCAGCAACTTACGTTGAAGATGTGTCTACAAATCGGATATAACATGAAAAGGATCTCTAGGTTCAGACCAAATGTGAAAGCGTAACAGCTGCAACTTACACAAAATTTGAGAATAAGAGTATAGTACAGGCAAATCCATTGTAGAGACAGATACTAACATTTTGGTTCTGTTTCTTTGCGATCCCCATTGGGAAAACAGGTTTTAAGTCTTGTTGTCCATCTCTTTCCCTCAGCTCCCTGTCCTCCAACTGGGTTGAGGGTTGTCCCTCGTACAGTAGTGAATGACACTCAGATCTTGAGGGCATCCTGGTCTACTGTGAGTTGCCCTAATTCTGAATACCTCTTTGGACTCAAGGGCAGCATTCAGGGCAACAGCCAGGCACTCTTTGACCTTGCCTCCTATTGGACAAGTCGCACGTTCTTTGAGATGCCCCTCCCTTGTGGCTCCTCCTACAGTGCAACCATCAGGGCGAGGAACTCTGCCGCCTCAAGCGCAGAGTCTGTTGCGGTCACTGGAACCACAGGTGCACAATGTTTAATCATCACAGCACTACCTTCCTACATTCTTAAATGGGAAATGAAGATGCTTAAAGTGCAAATACATACATAACTCATCTGTTCATTTGTTTCTTTCTCCCAGTACCTTGTGCCCCTCTAAATGTGACATTCTCTGCATCATCGGCAGTAGTGGCATGGCATGAGTCTTTATTTGCTACGAACTACACCGCGTATGGGGTCACTTCCTCTGGGAGGATGAAACTCTGTATGACCTCACAGCTCCTCTGCTCCATCACCAGTTTCAGTAGCGGTCACATTGTCGTAACTGCCCACAATGATGCTGGACAAAGTGAAGACTCAGTGCCTGTTTTAGGTAAGTGGTACAAGTAACAAATAATGAAACATCAGATCAGTAGAAACATGGGTTGTCAAAATGTATCTTGTTTTGGTGAAAGTCCTGTAACCTTTGACCATGTTCATCAATTGGCAGTGACAGCCTTTGACGGGAGGTGAGACCTGTCTTGAAGTCAGAAAGGTGAGTTGATGCTCAATAACAACAGAAAATCAAGAACATTTTATGGAAATTGTATCATTTCTCAAAATGGAGTAATAGGCGTAGTTATGGAAAATGGCATATTCAACTTAGGAAATACAGTCTGGTGTGCTACTTTGGTGTTGATCATTAAGTTGAATGAACAATGAAAAATCTCTTCCAGTGGACAAACACTGTACTTCCTTAAAAAAAAAAAAACTGTACGTCCATCCTTCACAAACTCCTTTCCCATGCAGTTGAGTGATTCCATTGACAACTGTTTACATTTAAAGATTCATCCACAACAGCTTTGCTTAACACTTTAAAAAACATTTAAGAAAAGTTTCAAACAAATCGATAAGCCTGCTAGTATTAACCACCTTCTCTCCACACTAGGCCTGCCCAACTCTGAGTGAATTCATGTCGTCGCACTCAAACTCTTGCCTTTGAGAATTCTCTAAACTCTTTGATACTTTTGCATGTTACATATATTCCAGATGAAGGTTAATTTTTTCCACAATATTTATGGGTGGAATAGATTGACTGGGTAAAAGATTAACATGGTTTCTTTTAAAATTCATTTCAAAATGTTTTTTTTTCTTCTCTGGTTGAAGGATTTACTTTTATTCAATGCCAAATATTTAAAAAAGCCTATATACACATTCCTGTTTTTGTATACGAGTCAAGTTATTAAAGACAAAGAGCATTTCTCCATGTATTCAGTCTTATAAATTATGACATGTAAAGCACATGTAAAATAAATTAACCATACACAAAACACCTGCTGTTCCAATAAAATGAATGTTATTATAATGAGCTGACAAGGACACAAGGGTGACATATTCTGAGCGGGGGGGGGGGGGGGGGCCCTCCTGTATTAACCTAATACATGGTGTTTCAATCCCAAATTTCTTTTATCAAAGTTCTCACTTCACATTTGAAACTGCATCAAATGCCCTTCTTGAAAAAATAAACATTTCAGTAAGCATTCCTATTTAAAATCTTTCATAAAAATAACAGCTAGGTGGCAGGTGCATCTTAAGGCTAGCTTGCATGTTAGCTTAACACACAATCAATACACGACAATTTATGAGATTAAAACCATGTTTTTGCTCCAAACTTGCTTTATAACGCAAGTAGAGTATTTTAAATAACCTTCTGTGATCTGATTTGGCTTTAGATAAAAAAAAATCAGACCAAAAATATATTATTTTATAGTATTCTACACAATGATAAAATCTTAGCATTACATTATAAATATGATATATTATTATGAAAATACCTGACATGGCTCAAAGGACACAGATAAATCATATATTGCAATCATGTTTATTGTCTCCAAAACATCTTTATCTGCATGCTACAGCGATCTCTGGAAGCTTTGTTCATGGGAGTTCCAGGAATGTCACATGACATGGCTATTCTTCATGTGTTCCATATATGGACAAAATGTGCATAGGGCTCCCTCAGGCTGCCAGTATGAAAAAAAAAAACAATACATCAGAGTATCCAGCGCTTATAATGATTACATCGGCCCATTGTGGATATAAATTCAATAAATATTATTCTCTCTATAGAAATCTAACGTAAACCTATGAGAATCTATCTATATTTTTCCAAATGTGCATTTTTACTAAAAGTTTTTGGAGTACAGGAGTATTTTTTTTTAATGGGAGCGGCTGACGCTTTAATTCATATTAAAGGTATCGACTCATTTTCTCATTAACTCCTGACACAAATTAATACATAACAGTCACTATAAGTTTCCCAGAATAAAACAGTGGTCAAATACTGAAACTTGAGTCATATATATTTTTCATGATGTATAGTTTGTCAAGATAATAACATTAAATCTGATAGTAACTTTGAACTATTTAAACCTATAACGATTAAGTGCGTCAGCGTCCTCGTGCTGGCTAACACAGGTATTAAACATCTCTGAATTAACTAAACTACTCATCCTATTAACCGATGTAACAGACATAACTGATTCAGAAATAATGGTTAAATAAAAAACTTAATACATGTTCAAGTAATTTCAAGAGTTGGACTGACTAGATTACATAGGTAGCCACTAGTCTTACTGATTTGCTCTCTTCCATAGTAATAGCATATAGGAACTTTTCAGGTCTCACTCTAGGATTATGGGTAGTACAGTACAGCACATACAGGTGCTGATCATATAATTAGAATATCATCAAAGAGTTTATTTCAGTAATTCCATTCAAAAAGTGAAATTTGGATATTATATTCATTCATTACACACAGACTGATATATTTCAAGTGTTCATTTCTTTTAATTTTGATGATTATAACTGACAACTAATGAAAACACCAAAATCAGTATCTCAGAAAATTAGAATATTGTGAAAAGGTTCAATATTGAAGACACCTGGTGCCACACTCTAATCAGCTGATTAACTCAAAACACCTGCAAAGGCCTTTAAATGGTCACTATTAATGTGCTTTAAAGTAACACCAGGTAACTTTTCAACCTTCATAATATATTTCCAAGTCTCTTGTGATGGTACATCGACTTACAATAGGTTGAATGACACGTCTGCCATAGCCTGACGGGGTCTGTAGCGTTTTTAATCGTACTTTTAAACTTCGGGTTTCGGGTAGTAACCGGCGAACAAAGAGAACTACAAAACCCGACTGCTTTACGGCATATACGTCACTTCCACCACCACCCCCACTTCCTTAAAATCGCAGGGCTGTCAAGTGTCACCCATTGAGCGTGACAGTCACTCATTTCGGTCTTTTGTCACACTCTCCCGCCACACATTGTATTTCTCACGCTGAAAAACTATTTGTAATATATTTAATATGCCGCAGCGCCCAAAACTCTGGCCGCGCCGCTCTCACTGTGGAACAGGCATGAATTCAAGCGGGTCTCCTCTGGTGTTGTTCATCTGGTGTTGTTAGCCAATCAGAAAATAGCACTATTGTATCTGGGTAACATTTAACGCAACAACCAATGACACCCCGTAGTCTGGGGTGTTTTTTTGTCTGTCTGACTATATTACGGAAGCTATCTTATCCTCCGTTTATCTTCATGAATCAGGTAATGATTATTTGTCTTGCCTCAAGCTATAATGCAAATCGATTTGTAAAATTTGCAGATTTATGGTAGCTTGATATTATAATATTGACGATATATGGTTATTATATACCACTCAAACATTGCACTGAAGTATCATATAGATCAGGTAAAACGGTAACCAATAGACTAGGCTACTACAATGACACTGGCTTGTAAACGTGATCATCGCGATCACTTGTCGTTAGAAAAAAAATAAAACCCATGAAATTATATTCATATGACATGCTGAAATATATGCCACTGTACCTGGGATGAAGACATTTCACACGCGACGCAAGCAGAACACCTGCATGTGACCTCCTCCTACAGTGTTCAGGGCTATCATGGTTGTCAACAAATGCACGATGATAAGAGTTTACGACGATGACAGAGTAGTAGAGGACAATACTGTTTCCCAACTGTAGGGGGACCCCGAGAGCAAAAGTTACCTGGTGTTACTTTGAATGTCCAAGCACAGTAATAGAGAGACGAAGGGAAGGAAAAGATGTGGTAGAAAAAAAGTGTAAAGCAATAGGGATAACCACACCCTGGAGAGGATTGTGAAACATAACCCATTCAAAAATGTGGGGGAGATTCACAAAGAGTGGACTGCAGCTGGAGTCAGTGCTTCAAGAACCACCACGCACCGACGTATGCAAGACATGGGTTTTAGCTGTCGCATTCCTTGTGTCAAGCCACTCTTGAACAAGACACAGCATCAGAAGCGTCTTGCCTGGGCTAAAGACAAAAAGGACTGGACTGCTGCTGAGTGGTCCAAAGTTATGTTCTCTGATGAAAGTAAATTTTGCATTTCCTTTGGAAAACAAGGCCCCAGAGTCTGGTGGAAGAGAGACACAGAATCCACGTTGCTTGAAGTCCAGTGTAAAGTCTCCACAGTCAGTGATGGTTTGGGGTGCCATGTCATCTGCTGGTGTTGGACCACTGTGTTTTCTGAGGTCCAAGGACAACGCAGCCGTCTACCAGGAAGTTTTAGAGCACTTCATGCTTCCTGCTGCTGACCAACTTTAGGCCGTGTCTCCACCAAAGCGTTTTTAGCCGGCTGAAAACGCTGGACGCTCTGCTGTAAACGCCTAGCTGTGGGCGCTTGAGAGCGTTTTGGCAGCACTGCGTTTTTTCAGTTGAGACGATTCGTTGCTATGATACAGAATATCCGCAGCACAGTTTACTTGTAACTGATTTCGCAGATAATTTTGTTTCATACTAAAAATTTATTTTTCATCCATTTTGTTCGGTTAGCTCTGCTGGTTGACGTCGTTGTACAGAATGAATGTTGTGACAGTTGGTCGTGTGGTATTTGTCCCGCCCCTCCTCCACTGTGATTGGACGGCTGTGTAAAAAGTGACAGTGATGAGCGCAGCGTTTTACCCAAAGTTGAACATTTTTCAACTCTCGGCGACCAGTAAAAGATGCCGGGCGCTCTGCGCTTGAGCGTTAAATACACGCTCAGCGCCTCGTTACGCTCATGGCGTTTAAAAAACGCGGCGCTCCCATTGAAAACAATTGGAATTTTACGCCAGCTGCGTGAAAAAACGCTTTGGTGGACACGCGGCCTTATGGAGATGCAGATTTCATCTTCCAACAGGACTTGGCACCTGCACAGTGCCAAAGATACCAGTACCTGGTTTAAGGACCATGGTATCCCTTTTCCTAATTGGCCAGCAAACCCACCTGACCTTAACCCTATAGAAAATCTATGGGGTATTGTGAAGAGGAAGATGCGATACGCCAGACCCAACAATGCAGAAGAGCTGAAGGCCACTATCAGAGCAACCTGGGCTCTCATAACACCTGAGCAGTGCCACAGACTGATCGACTCCATGCCACGCCACATTGCTGCAGTAATTCAGGCTAAAGGAGCCCCAACGAAGTATTGAGGGCTGTACATGCTCATACTTTTCAGTTGGCCAACATTTCTAAAAATCCTTTTTTGGTATTGGTCTTAAGTAATATTGTAATTTTCGGAGATACTGAATTTGGGATTTTCATTAGTTGTCAGTTTTAATCACAATTAAATGAATAAACATTTTAAATATATCAGTGCGTGTAAAGAATGAATATAATATCCAAATTTCACTTTTTAGAATTACTCAAATAACTTTTTGATGATATTCTAATTATATGACCAGCACCTGTACAAAATCTACAATTTTCTTTTTAAAAATAAAGTTGAAATCACGGCAAAGCACGTCTTAATTTAACAACCTGAAAGATCACGGAAGGTTTGTCTCGAAAGGTTTACATGTTAGCGCAAACTATCAAAATATTACATTTTTAATTGCAGAACCCCAACTGTTTGACTCTTTTGCTTAATTACATTAAAAATAAACACAAGTGAGCAATTCTGTTTCATACAAGAATTTTATTAGAAAACGAGAAGCAACAGAGCAATGAATTCAAACAGCAATGTCAGCACAGCTTTTAGCAGCCAGTGCACAAACTTAACTCTGGTCAACTCTGTTGAAATTTAAAACATTCTCTGAGCTCTATGTACAAAAACATTTTTGAGAAACCTGAAAACAAATTGGGAGAGAAAATGGACTAAAAAAGGATTTTAAAATGCCATTTTCAGTCCAGACATCAATAACGAGCGACAGAGAGAAAATGACATTTTTAATATCTACACAATTGGCGGATAATAGTGCAGAAAAAAAAAAATTCCAGGCTTTTCTTTTTGTTTACTTCAACACAATTGGTGCACAAGAGGATTATAGATAAGGACATGAAGTAATAAGAGAGGAACCGGAATAAAAGGTACAGAGGGAATCTGAGAGAGGAGATGGGAGACAGACTTGGATCAGGGAGACTCTGCTCGAACACTGTTTATTCTTTCACCTGGTTCGGGACTGTGGCGATCTGGTTTTACATGTTCTCGTCCATTGCTGGATTCTCGACGGTGCGAGCGCTCTTTGCTGCGACTGCGCTTGTGTGACCTTTCCTTACTATGGCTATGATCCCGCTTCCTGTTCTTCTCCTCCCCAACTTCCTGCCTGCTCTTGCTGCCTGAGCGAGAGCGTTTCTTGCTAGATCGCTCGGTTTTGTGTTTCCTGTCTCTGCTTCTGCTCCTCGAGCGCTTGCTCTTCTTTTCTTCCCTGTGCTTTCTATCCTCCTTATCTTCCTTGTGCCTCCGCTCTTCTCCCTCTCCCTTACTTCTCTTGTCTTTTGACCTCTCCTGATCTTTATGATGGTCTCTGTCTTTCCTGCGACTACGCTCTCTCTCACTCTCTGCCTCCCTCTCTTTATCTCTGTCTTTCCTCTCACTCCGCTTCTCCCGGCTCACACTGAGACTCCGACGGCGTTCCTTGCTACGGCTGTGCCGATGTTCTGTTGTTCGGTCTGGTGTTCTGGAACGTCGTCTATCTCGGTCTCTCTCCCGGTCCCTGTCTCTATCCCGGTCCTTGCCGTCCCTTTCTTTGCGTTGACGATCTCGTTCTCTTTCCAGTTCACGGTCGAAGCTGGCACCATGTTTTTCTTTGTGATGGCTGCGACTCCGGGATCGATTTTGGGATCTCTTGGGACTCTGACTTTTCCTAGGTGTCCTTAACACACACATAAGAACACAAATCATTGAACAGAGGATATACACAAGACACCTTGTCAAATAGGAGAGAGTGGGGTAATTTTGTAAAAGCAATAATATTTCTAACATTATAATATTACAAGATATGATAGACAGTACTGTAGCTAAGTAACTCATAGTAGAAATCAATTCATTAATTTCAAAAGGAACTAGAATCTAAAATGGTGAACAAAACTTTGGGCTACTGTTTAAATTATGTAAACTCAAATGATATTGAAGACTAGTCATAAATCTACAATATTTCTACATGATACTGGGCGCAAATTCATGACCAAATAAAAAAAATAAAAAAACAGGAAAAACTGCAAAACACATGACAGTCAGAGTAGCTACACCAAAAAACTTCTCACGAACAGACATCAATTGTTACAATACAGATGCCAGACATTTACCACCGTTAAACACAAAATTACTTAGACTTGAATTAAGAATGTCCATTATATGTGTAGTATGATATATAGAAAATGAACAAAACTAAAGATAAATAAAAAGCATCAGTAGTAAAAAGTAGCTTCATGCATCTGTGCCAAAATTACTGGTATTATTGGGACAAAATGCTTCCTTTTACAAGACATTTATCCTATCCCATGGCTTTTCTTGAAACTTTAAACCATTAAAACTGGTTGGCAATCGATCAAACACAATACGACAAACACTGATCATGGCTAATCTGGTTAGCCAAACAATCTCAGCCCACCTACACACAAAGACTGTACCTGGAACGGCGCCTATCTCCATGCCTTGCTGAATCGGTTGCCGCCACCTCCTCCTCCTGCTCATCTTTTTGCAGGGGTTTACGTGGTCGGCTCTTCATGTGCTGGTCAATTGCCTTCTGCACAGGAACAGGTATTCGTGGGAACAATGTTGAGAACCATTCCAGCTTGGTCAGGAAGGAGCGGAGCATCTCTCCGACCGTCATTACACACCCTCCTCCAGCCTTCACGTCCAACTCCTGATCACAGAGACAAGGAAGAGGAAGGAAAACCATTAACACCACAAACTTAGACATGCACTTATCGCATGGCCTCTGGTAACACAAGGCTAATGTTTAGACCCCTAAAGCCATTACACTGTAAACGGTCCTGTATAAAATGCTTAATTTGTGATGACCAAATACTGAGTCTTCACCTCTGCTCTCACCTGACTTAATATTCAGTATTTAAAGTAATTTTGTTGTTTTTGTTTGTTTCACTATCATTTTGGACTATATGATAGCAAATAAACAGCACACAAAAGTAATGCCATTATATGAATAAGTTATTCACGAGTATATAAATCTGGTCATGTAATGGCCAATCCTCCTCATATAGAAAAAGGCATTTTCTAGCTTGCTGGTCTCATGTCAACAGTTAAATACATATGATTTTAAATGGAACTTAATGCCTGTCTGTATTACTTTTTTTTTTTGTAAGAAAATAGTTTATTATATCAATGTTTAATAGTTCAAACCACTGCATGAGCTTAAAATAATTAACTTCCACAATGTCTCTTACTATGTACTGACTCAAAATAGGTGCGATGCTGAGGAGGTTGCAGGTCAGCTGACATAAATGATGCACTGGTGAGTGTGAAGGGGTGGAGTGGGTAGGTGAGCTTTTCTAACTGCACTCACGAACGCCAGCCAAGAGTGTGGAGCACACCCTATATCCAATCCACCCGCATCACAAGGGCCATCTGGGAGAGAGAACAGGGCAGTCAG
The DNA here is from genome assembly GCF_051911475.1 of Siphateles boraxobius. Lineage (NCBI taxonomy): Eukaryota > Metazoa > Chordata > Actinopteri > Cypriniformes > Leuciscidae > Siphateles > Siphateles boraxobius. The sequence goes on from NW_027509215.1 coordinate 3,604,668, forward strand.
CCAGAGTCACATAACCACCATCATGCCTGGCAGCAATGTTTGCTCAATGCGAATAAGATCTCCTTTACTGGAATATTTTTTTAAATGGATAATATATTACTAAATGCATAATTTATGGATGTGCAGGTGCATGAGAGATGAGCCAGAACCCAGTAATGGATATCTGATATTTACAATCAAATAGAAATCTCTATGAATCATTGAGCCATAGTGTCATATACAGACTGCCATTATCTGGGCTAAGAGAATATGGCAAGCAATCACTGAATTCATATTTAACCACAGAGGAACCACCTTCACATCTAGCTCAAAGGACCATTTGCAAAGAATTTGCTTGTGATTTAACTGCGTATCTTATAGGGAACATTAAGCCAAATGAGGTCAAAGGTTGAAGGACAGCAATGTGCATCACAATCAGCATATGGCCTAAAGCTTTCTGATTACAACTATGTACATTAGAAATAAGAGAGAGATTAAGGCATTACCCGTGGTGACATACCTCCTCATCGTCAAGGAACTCATCATACCAGTCAACCAAGTCAGGAGGAGGTTGAGTATACCTGAAATACACATATGACATGATAAGGGTATATTCATTGGGACGTGCTGTGGTCAAACCAAGAAAAATGCACCATACAAACTAACAATGTACCATGACCTAAATTATCATCTCGTATAGGAGTCAAAATCTGCTAAGGGGTAATAATGGAAAAACAGTTTTAAAAAGTGATTTTGACTTATTTACAACAGGATCTTCATTTTAAATAAAAGGTTTTTGATATAAGAGACCATAAAAACAGCTTTTGCATTAAACCACTCCTTTTCCTGGTACAAAAATGAACTTGCGATAGCTGAATATAAAATTTTTGACAAACCAAACATGTCAGTCTGTGTAACGTAGTTTAAGCCATGACAAACTTCATTTGGTAAAATTAGAAAATTAATCTTCTCAAAAAGCATTTAGAACGTCTCCAGCACGTTTGAAAAGTACCAAAAATCAAACAAATTTCACCCCTTTATGCACGGTATCGTGTCCGTCAAAAACTTAGTATGGCTGTCGGTTGGAACATCAGAACTAAAATCCTCGACATAACACACTCATGGGCAGCAATCACTTAAAGGGATAGTTCACCCAAAAATGGAAATTCTGTCAGTATTTACTCACCCTCATGTTGTTCCAACCCCGTAAGACCTTCGTTCATCTTCGGAACACGAAATAAGATATTTTTGATGAAATCTGAGAGCTGGATCACTCCTCCATACTCGTCCACAGGCTTCAAAAGGATTGAAACTTGCCGGCCTCGAAAAGTTAAAGACATCGTTAAAATAGTCCAAGTGACTACAGTGGCTCAATCTTAAGTTTATCAAGCGACGAGAATACTTTTTGTGCACAAAAACAAACAAAAATAACGACTTTATTTCAACTATACATTTCCTTCTATGTTGACCTCTAGTCAGTTAACTTAGTGTAATAGCGTAGAGCTACGTCACACGTAGGCTCACTATTGGCCGACGGTGGTCATGTGTGTGATGCGTGTTACGTACAACAGAAGCTCTACGCTTTTACACTAATGAACTGACACGAGGCCCAAAGAGAAGGACATGAATAGTTGAAATAAAGTCGTTATTTTTGTTTTTTTGCGTACAAAAAGTGTTCTCATCGTTTGATAAACTTAAGATTGAGCCACTGTAGTCACTTGGACTATTTTAACGATGTCTGTAATAACTTTTCGAGGCCGGCAAGTTTCAATTATTTTGAAGCCTATGGACGAGTATGGAGGAGTGATCCAGCTCTCAGATTTCATCAAAAATATCTTAATTTGTGTTCCGAAGATGAACGAAGGTCTTACGGGGTTGGAACAACATGAGGGTGAGTAAATACTGACAGAATTTTCATTTTTGGGTGAACTATCCCTTTAACCGAATATTTGCCGGCTAAGAAATTAATAATTATTACCTTACGATTCCTTCTGTTTTCAAATCCACATCATTTGAATATCACGACATCGATGTCTGTCAAAAAATAACGTGCACAATACACGTTAGTATTTACGAGAAGCAGAGGGCCAGCGTGTACACGAAATTCCTGGAAAACCCACACTACCTGATGTTTTGAATGAGTCTCTTTCCGATAAGAGGGAGAAAAATGGGGGCTTCAACATGCCATGCCAAAGGACCAGAGACAATAACATGCCTAATACATAACGCACTCAAGTATAAATTTGTTCTTCACTCTCAGTTGTTTAAAAGATTAAAGCATTGATCGAAGTTAGATAAAATGTTTAATTTCCCAATAAAAGATGATATATTTTTTCATGGTGTGTTACATTTCCTTACCACTTAACAGATTTTGACTCAGAGAATTTTGGGTTCTTCTGCTCTACATATTCCTTAGCAAAGGCAACGAGTTTACCCTCCATGGCAGTGTTAAAAAGCTAAATATTAAGAAACGAAGACAATTGAAAATAAATTCCTGAAACAAAGAAACTCAGTTAATGTTAAACATCGGAGGTGGATCCGAGTCATACCTGATGTACATAAAGCCCAGTGCCCTGATATAGGGCGAATCTGTGTGGGTGATGAGACCCATCACTTGTTTGCGTGTCAGTTTCAGTGTGAACAGCTTATACAGCAAGCAAAACGCAGTGGACACGATCCCACCCGTCCCAACTCCTCGAACCTGCAGGACAAACATCATAAGATTTAAAGCTAGACTCATGTTTAGATCAAGCGAATCTCTCCCTTTAGTCAATCAAAGTGACGAAGAGGATGGGAGGATGAAGTTGTGGAGGTTTCAAGGCACGTACTTCTACTTACCCCTCCGCACATTCCCGTCTGCCCCGCTGTCTTCCTGCTGCCTTTTTCCCATGGCTCCACATGGTTGACCTGATAAAGACATTTACATCAGATTAACCATTTAAATGGATTCAAACCTGGCACCTGGCAATAAACTGGATAAAACTATATTATACAACTCAAATAATCACATCAATCCAACCACACTTGTTTTTCAAAATTAAAACTAACTCTTTTATTAGTGTAGCTAATATTAAAATTACAAACAATTTTACTTGCATATAATTCTTTAAAATCATAATCGTGGAAAATCATTATAATAGAAAAGACCTACAAATATTTTATTTATAGTTGCAGTACTGGCTAATGCTAAGTTATCATAGTTATAGTAAAAATAAAGAGTCGCTCATAGTACCAAGGACGACAGAGGAATGATATTAAAATAACTTTAATAATAATTTTCTTTCCAGCTGATTAAAGATAAAACATTGACAGCCAACCAGTTTAAAGGGACATTTCATCCAAAAATTCTGTCATCATTTAATCACCCTCAAATCGTTACAAACCTGTATGAATTTCTTTCTTCTGCTGAATACAAAATAATATATTTTGTATAATATGGGTAACTTAACCAAACAGTTGATGGGTGCCATTGACTTTCATTATATTGGCAATAAAATACCGTTTGGTTACAGACATTCTTCAAAGTATCTTTTGTGTTCAGCAGAATAAAGAAATGCATACAGGTTTGGAACAACTTGAGGGTGAGTAACGTTAAATAACATTATGACATACATTTTAATTAAATGTATGAATGAATGACATATAAATTACATTTTAATTTTTGGAGGAACTATCCCTTTAAAGATCTCGAGCATTTAAAGCAGCAGTTACTGCAAGGCGCGCTTATGAAACAAAACGCTATCGTCGGATGGAGTCGACCCAAAATAAAGTTATCTATATTTATATTGATGTGAACTACAGTTATTGTTCTTAACTGTAGAAACTGTTGTTGCTATGGTGATTTTCTGCATCGACAAATACGTTATCAGTCACTATTCACTTTCGTTGAATGCTTTTCCAAACAATTAAAGTAATGTAGTTAAATGGTGACTGAAGCGGTCAATTATATATTGAAGGTCTATAATATATATAGAAAGTCAGTGATACGAGTTTTGAACAACATCTGGTTGAGTTGATGACAAAAGATTAATTTGAGGAAGCTAACATTAGCCATTTATGTAGCTACATTTGAACTAGTTAGCATAGTTAGCCTTTATGGCCTAACACGGTCTACTTTAGCTTAACGTTACATAATAGTAAACAGAGCTAAAGACGTTTATTACAAAATATATATTTAAGCCTAAAAGAAAAAAACAACAACAAATGAGCCATATACTCAAAGCATCAATAATATGAAAAAATAAATAAATAGAAAAGTAAACCGCGGGCTTCACGCGCATGGGCCCAGGTTTGTTTCACCACCTTGAAGTAAATCTCGTCAACCACCTCGTGGTACGTCTTGAGCTCGTACAGCTGCACCTTGAAGTAGGGAGACGACAGGACGTTTGTCAGGATCATCGGGTTGAGGTTCATAGTCTTCTCGTTGCCCCATAGCGGCAAAACGTTGCCGTGTTTCCCGCCGGCCGGTTTGCTCACGGCCTGCTGCTGTTGTTGCTGCTGACTAACCGCCATGGCAGGGCTTTCACAACGCCATTGAAATACAAAACGAAATAAAACTACCGTTACCCTAAACGAATATATCTACAACGAGGCGCGCGAGTGGTGGGCCGACGTATCTTAATTCATTCGAATGAATTTTAGATAGTTTTTGAATGTGTTTCTCTGTAATGCTGGAGGACGCACGCGAAGCTTTCTGTTACGCTGAGTTGTGGGGACAAGATGGCGCGCGGAAGAGGGGCGGCGGAAATGGAAGCGAGGGTGTGGGTTGCCATGTGTGTCACAGTGTAATACTCCTCATCAAAGTAAGAAGTTTGTGAAAAAAAACTGCGAGTAAAAATCATCTTTTGTTCCATGTGTTTAAACAATGGATGAAATATTTATGTAGTACAATTTCAAAACAAAAAGTTACGCCCACACGCTGGAGAAAAAGTTGATTGCATTTCCTAGGAAAATGTTTTACAAAAGAATGGGCAACACGGTCCTCCAGCGTGGTTCGACATGGCTTGTACCCATGCTTATTCCTGATGTCTTGGTACATCCAGAGTACATCTGATAAAAAAAAAAAATAGTTTACGGCACTTCTATTTTTCCATATACTATTGGTGTTGTGTGGTCGTAATGGTCTAAATTTCATTTTCTTGCCCATTAAGGTTAAGACTTGTGTACAGTAAAGTACTTCTACTTGTTTATAATATATCATTATTGTGTGGAGTGTATTTTAATTCTTTATGATAAATAATATAAGTGTGAATTCATTAAAAAAAAAATCACTCAGCTGAGCCATCAGATGTGCAAAAAGACAACTGCCAGGTAAATCAGCAATATGATGAAAAATCAAAACTACAGAACCAAATACTTTATATAACGTTTTTATTTTGTAAAACAACATTTATCTTATTCTCTAATGCATTTTTAAAATGCAACATATTACATGCTGAATTTTGACTGACATTTCCTGGTGCCATTTAATTACATAATTTACTTTTATGCAAAAATAATTATAAAATAAAAGAAATCAGGTAAAAATAGGGAAAGACGTTCATGGCTGTACTTTTTTAGATTTCTATAGGCAGTATACAAAAAATATTAAACAGTATTTAAGAAACCTTCAGGTATATACATGATGACCTTTATTATTTGAAACATCAGATATTTCTTTCTTTTTTCCCCTCTACTTTAGCTTTTTTGTTACAACTGAAAAACCAGAACATAAATGAAATCCACGTTTTCTTTATATACAACTAACTAAAAATGTACAGCTCTGTAATCTACAATATGAAATCTGATAAAACAGTTATTTTTGTTAACCTTTAAAATTGGCATGTTTTTTCAAACAAATTCTTGCAATAATAAACTATAAAATCTCTCACATTTTCGAACCCTTAAAAAAAAAAGGATCTTGAATCAGGTCTTCTGAATCTCTCCTTAACTGAAAAGAGAATGCCTGTAAAACTAATTTGGATTATGCCATTTTAACAGAGGCTTCTTATTTCTAATGACTTGAAAAACAGTAAGTAGTCCAGTTAGTAACTCACTAGTTTGTGGGTTTATTTGACCTTGTGTTGAACCAATAGCCACCTACAGCACAGACCAGCTGTCCTCTGTTTACCGTATAGTTATAAAGTTTTCTTTTAAATGAACACATTTGTAACATTTAGACTAACTTTATGTGGTTTCATAAAAAGACTTTTATCAGAAATATGATTTCAAGTTGCAAGTCTACCTGAAATCAGTAGTATATTAAATATACTAATAATATAGCATACTTTATTTTTTCCCCATCTTCAAATTAGCAGCATCCGTTAAACGAAACACCGGACAGTCCAAAGAGCATCAGTCCATGTGTTAAAAAAAAAAAAAAGTTCATATAAAATAGGTCTGAACTACTGCAACACACCTTTTCGATTACACCAGTGGTTCTAAGCAACTTGAGACCTATAACCATCTATTTTTGGTAAATGTACCAATCCAAGCATTTCCTGTTACTGTGAGCTTTAGCAAAGCTTTTGACTATCATCAGAGCTTGACCATTAGGGGGAGCATTGATGTCACAAATCCCTAGAGCACATGAATGTGTCAGGAGCCCAGTATAGAACTGCTGCTTGTGATTGAAGACAACTGCTGTCCTCTCCTTTGACAAAGGATATTACATCACCTTCCACCATGGATGTTCAGTCTAGCGTTTTATAACCACCTGTTCAAAAGCTCCAGCACCAACCCTGAATGACAGAAAGAGAGAGAGAGATACATATTATATTAAATTACAGAATTGCATTACCACCATAACAAAATTACATTACCATAATACCTCTCAATAATATGCTTCCCATAATGGAAACACAATGAACATGCATCACACGAGGACAGCATAAGCAGAAGACGCCCATTGCTGTGGTGACCTTGCGGCAGGGATGTTAGATAATATATCTCACCTGGTGTGCTGAGAGCCCAGTGCTGTGCTTCCTCCTGGCCCAACAAACAGCCGAAGACCCTCCTCTGCAACACATATAAACACAAATATTTAGAATATATTGACACTAAAATGGGCAAAAGCATTTCTTATACTTTCACTGAAGAAGGAACTTGAGTCATATTTAGGGGTCACAATATAATTTTTTAGCATCCAGAGCTCTAGCACACACATATAGCAATTTCTTAACATTACAGCATCAACTTTTGAATAAAAAAAGTCAAAACGTAGTTTGAAGTCAGACGTAGTTTGAAGCAATTCTGGTCATACATAACATTTGTGTACATGCGCATATAATCAGCATATTAGAATGATTTCTGAAGGATCACGTGACACTGAAGACTGGAGTAATGATGCTGAAAATTCAGCTTTGCCGTCACAGAGATAAATTACATTTCAAAATAAATAAAAATAGAAACCAGTTAATATTACTGTTTTTACAGTATTTTTTACTAAATAAATGCAGCCTTGAGGAGAATAACAAACTTATTTCAAAAACATTAAAAGATATATATATATATATATATATATATATATATATATATATATATATATATATATATATATATATATATATATATATATATATATATATCTCAATAGAGTCAATAGAGTCTCAATAGAGACAATAGAGTTATCAAATCAGTTGATATTTCACTGGTTTTGTCCATCCTTGTGTTAGACTGTCTCACAAATGAATTAGGTTGAATAGCTGTCAGCTGTCAAATTTAAGTACACAATTAGATAATACAAATTTAGGTCAACCAATTACCAAGCAATGCTTAATTTTGTTCAGTCTGCAGTGTAAAATGGTCACATTAGCAATTAAAGAAAAAACACTTAAGCAAAACATGGTCAGGTCAGAGTGACTGAATAATTTTTGGTCCCACATTTTTATACAGTTTACTGGTATGAAGAATTGTTGGGTATAATATGTCACAGTTTACTTTAATTTGCTATTCTCACTTACATAAATTAACTATAGTGTCCTGCACCCACTAGTAAAAAAAAATATCACAAATTATATCTGGTGTCTGAATAATTTTTGCTTTGACTGTGTGTGTGTAGAGAGAGAGGTAGAGAAAGAGAGGTAGACAGGTAGAGAGGTAGAGAGAGAGAGGTAGATAGGTAGAGAGAGAGAGCGAGGTAGACAGGTAGAGAGAGAGAGCGAGGTAGACAGGTAGAGAGAGAGAGCGAGGTAGACAGGTAGAGAGAGAGAGAGAGCGAGGTAGACAGGTAGAGAGAGAGAGAGAGCGAGAGAGAGAGAGAGCGAGAGAGCGAGAGAGAGAGCGAGAGAGAGAGAGCGAGAGAGAGAGAGCGAGAGAGACAGAGAGAGAGAGCGCGTGAGAGAGAGAGAGCGCGTGAGAGAGAGAGAGAGAGAGAGAGAGAGCGAGAGAGAGAGAGCGAGAGACAGAGAGAGAGAGCGCGTGAGAGAGAGAGAGCGAGAGAGCGAGAGAGACAGAGCGAGAGAGACAGAGAGAGAGAGCGCGTGAGAGAGAGAGCGCGTGAGAGAGAGAGCGCGTGAGAGAGAGAGAGCTCTGGTGGTTTCAAGGAGAAGTTTTGGTGGCAGCTGCAGGTTTAATGTTGCTATCTCTGAGGTCTATCCATGAGTCAGAGAGAGAAGAAGGGAAATTCAATCATCTGTTTGTTTGAGACTGCAGTAACCATAGTAAACATCTTACAAAATCACAATGTGGTGCATATTAGTGCAACTGTGTATCTGCGGTAAAACAACAGAATTTCCTTATCCTATAGAGTTTGTGTCTACTGAATGCAGTTTACACCTACAATGGGACAGTGGAACACTCTGTGGTGTAGTGTAAAGCTCTGCACGAGCTGGTCATACACAATATGATTTTGTGTGTGTGTCCGCCATTGGCTGTTTCCCACAGCCTGCTGTTATGGAATGATGTTCAAATGTAAAAAAAAAAAATTCAGGGCCATTCAAAATATTTTTATAGAAGTAGGCCTATTTCTGTCTTAATATGTGCATGTGTATGTGTACCTTTCCTGCAAAAACATAATGTAGCCCTGGTACCTTAAAACTCCATTTATACTGTTCATTTGTTTATTTGTGCTTATAATGTTAAATTTTTTTTTTTTTACATGAATGCTATTTTTTAAAACCTTCTTTTCATCAAAGAATCCTAGAATGTGTATCACGTTCCACAAACAACTAAGAAGCAAGTGTTAATCAACATTGATAATAAGAAATGTAGCTTATTTATATAGCTTAAGAAATCTGCATATTAAAATGATTTCTGAAGGATCATGTGACATCATGTGAAAGTAAATCATCTTTGCCATCACAGGAATACACATTTTAAAAATATATTAAAATAGAAAACAGTTGTCTTAAATTGTAATAATATTTCACAATAATACTAAATTTTTATCAAAGAAATGCAGCCTTTGTGAACTTGGTGAGACTTTCAAAAACATAAAAAAATAAAAAAACCTGAGCGAGTAAAATTCTTTTTTTAGTACCTTCATTACTAGAATCCAGTATGCTGCGGCTGAAGTCCTGACCCTGTAGGATCGTCTCAATGATATCATCAGCATCCACTCTGGTAGCGTCCATTCGCTTTAGCTGAGACTCAACAGAGTCCTGCTTTACAGGGTGCCTGAAACAAAAACATACCCACTTTGTCAATGGCTTCATTTAAATATTACTCTAAAAAACATTTTTCAGGAAGAGCGAAAGCATACGTTTACCTGTTGGCTGTGATCCCACTGTGTGACGGTGTGGCTAAGTCCTGGGGCAAAGGTGTGCGGGACTCTCTGACCTCACTGGGCTCTGGTAGGCTGCCAATCCCAGTGGAGGCACTTCCCGCAGACAAGTTCCTCCTATGCGAGAGCTCCGTCAGGCTGGAGGAGCGCGAGTGACCTGTGCTGTAGCCTACAAGGATGTCCAGACTGATCAATATTATGATATAATATTGTGCAAAAAGCCAAAGTATAATAGAATAACAGAAAAGCAATACATTTGGTGTGAATGAACAGACCAGATAACTTGGACTGCTGGCTGGCATAACTGGCATTTCTTGAGTGGCCACACTTTCCAACTTCATCTGGAACAGAGCCATGACTTAAGCCACTTTTTCCTGGGTTTTCTAGAAGATAAAATCCAGTGGATTGTTAGCATCATTGTCAATTTTGGGATGGTTGAAATGCGAACTGGTCTTCTTTACTCAAGAGTAGGGATGTGCCCTGGTGATGGAAAAAATATGGGAGATGGGAGTAGAAAGTATATTTCAATGTTTTTGTGAACTCTTGTAAACGTTTTGTGTTCTCTCACTGTAAGACTGGAAAAACGTACTCGGTTACTAACGTAACCTCGGTTCTCTCTAGAGAGGGAACGAGTACTGCGTAATATCTTACGCTATGGGGAAAACCTCTTTTCCACGAGATATTGAAGCCAAAAATTATCCTTTAATTTTGATTAATGTAAAACGCTGTGCGGCAGCGTGCAGACATAGGCAAGACGGCTCGCGCGCCTATTGGCTGCCCTGCGGCAACAGCAGCAAGCCTATCGAGAGAGGCCCTGCGTGACGTGACATCCAATGGGGGTGCTTCGCGCCCATTTCGTCGCGTCCCGCCAGAATAGGCGTGGCCTTGGCCTATAAATACGCTCGACAGGCTGATACAAACTGGTTTTCAACGCTGAAGCGAACCAGCGCTGTTGTATGCACGGCAAGATACGCAGTACTCGTTCCCTCTCTAGAGAGAACCGAGGTTACGTTAGTAACCGAGTACGTTCTCTTACGAGAGTATCTCTCGTACTGCGTAATATCTTACGCTATGGGGAACACAATGTAAGACGCCGTGCGTACTGGGATCCGACACCAAAGTCCCAAGGGCAGTAGCCCGGGGCTCATATAGTGCATAATCACCGTAGACTCACAGAGAGTCGGAGAAGAGAGGCTACCAGCATCATTCCCCACGTAATAGCATCCCATAGGAGCTAGTTATGTCAACAATATATCCCGCAGACAGGGTGAACGCGTTCAGCCTGAACTGGGCAAAAATACGGGCCATTCAACACCCATGGAGGTGTTCCATCGATCAGTGAGTGATACTCAATCAAAACTCAGCATTTTGCGCCGGCGCAGCGGGACAGATAGTACTGAATTCTAGACCGACAGCAGCTTGGCCTGTAAGGCGGGAACTTCTAGGTTATAGAACCTTATAAATGTAGACGGCGAGGCCCAGCCTGCCGCCATACAGATATCATGCAAGGAAATCCCACTAGACCACGCCCACGAAGAGGCCACGCCTCTCGTGGAGTGCGCTCTGACACCCAAAGGACACTGCAGGCCCTTAGAGGTGTAAGCCAGCGCTATGGCATCGACTATCCATCTGGATAGGCTCTGTTTTGATGCGGCCAGTCCCTTGGAGCGTCCGCCAAACAAAACAAAGAGCTGCTCGGTCTGCCTGAAGACAGACGAGCGGGACACATAAGCTCTCAGCACCCTGACGGGGCAAAGGAGATTAGCATCCGCTTCCTCATTGTTCACCGGGAGGGCGCACAGGGAAATAACCTGGGCCCTGAACGGTGTGTTGAGGGATTTTGGCACGTACCCGTGCCTTGGTTTGAGTATAACTTTTGAGTCATTAGGCCCAAACTCAATACAGGACGCGCTTACTGAAAGCGCTTGCAAGTCCCCCACGCGCTTCATTGAAGCAAGAGCCACAAGAAATACCGTTTTGAAAGACAGGTGCTTCATGTCTGACAAATGGATTGGCTCGAATGGGGCACCTTTCAGGGCTTCCAGAACCGTAGAAAGGTCCCACATAGGGACTGAGGGAGGTCTGGAAGGATTCAGCCTCCGCGCTCCCCTGAGGAATCGCACGACAAGGTCGTTCTTCCCCAGTGACTGGCCAGACGTCGGTTTTGCAAACGCCGCTATGGCCGCCACGTATACTTTGAGCGTGGACGGGGTTCTACCCTTATCCAGCAGCTCCTGAAGGAAGGAGAGCACTTCCGTAACCCCGCAGTCTACGGGTGTAAAGCCCTGAGCTTGACACCAGGTAGAGAACACTGACCATTTCGAGGAGTAGAGCCGTCTAGTAGACGGGGCCCTAGCCTGCGTGATCGTGTTTAACACTCCCTCCGGGAGGTTAGCGGGTACCCGTTGATGGCCCATACATGTAGGGACCATAACTCCGGGCGAGGATGCCAAATCGAGCCCCTTTGCCTGAGAGAGGAGGTCTCTCCTCACCGGTATCGGCCGCGGGGCAGTGCTGGCCAGCTGCATCAGGACTGGGAACCAGGTTTGGTTCGTCCATAGCGGAGCCACGAGCAGCACTGGGCATCCATTTTCCCTGATTCGTTCCAGCACTTGGGGCAGGAGCGAGACGGGGGGAAAAGCATAGAGGGGGCGTCGGGGCCATACGTGGGCCAGCGCGTCCCTGCTCTTGGAGAAAAAGTCCGGACAGTGAGCGTTTTCCTGGGACGCGAACAGGTCCACCTGCGCTCTGCCGAATGTCTCCCACAGCAGTTGGATCGTCTGCGGGTGCAGCGACCATTCCCCTGCTGGGACATTGTTTCTGGACAGTCTGTCTGGTCCCAGATTCAGGTGACCAGGCACATGCGCTGCTTTCAGTGAAAGCAGGTTGTGCTGAGCCCAGCCCAGGAGGCGTTTCGTCAGCCTGTAAAGGCTTCGGGACCTGGTGCCGCCCTGGTGATTTATGTATGCCACCACTGACATGTTGTCCGACCGGACTAAGACGTGGCGGCCTTTTATCTGGGGACGAAAACGCCTTAGCGCGTTGTCTACTGCCAGCATTTCTAGACAGTTTATGTGTAGGAGCTTCTCCCGTTCTGACCACTGGCCAAAGAACGGTCTGCCCTCGAGCAGTGCTCCCCACCCCGAGGTGGAGGCGTCCGTGGACACCACCATCACACTCGAGGGAGTCCCCAGACTCACGCCTGACTGGTACCAGTCGGCTTTTTTTCCAAGGTTTCAGAGCCGAGACGCATTTCCTGTCGACCCTGAGGCGAAACAGACCAGCGGCCCAAGCCCCGGGCGGAACTCGTGCTTTCAGCCATAACTGCAGTGGGCGCATGCGAAGCAGGCCCAGCTGAAGTACTGAAGATGCTGAGGCCATAAGGCCCAGCATTTTCTGAAACCGTTTGAGCTGGACTATAGAGCCGCGGCGGAAGGATTTCACGGCGCGCTGAATGTTCAGTCCTCGCTCCGGCGACAGACGTGCTGTCATAGACAGGGAGTCCATCACTGTTCCCAGGAAGGAGATTTCCTGGCTGGGAGACAGCGAACTCTTCGCCCAATTGACTGTGAGACCCAAATTCTCGAGATGCTCGAGTAATGCGGTCTTGTGTTCTATGAGCTCTGATCGTGATCGAGCTAGAATCAACCAGTCGTCCAAGTAGTTCAAAACTCGCATGCCCTGAAGTCTCAGGGGTGCGAGAGCCGCGTCCATGCACTTTGTGAATATACGGGGTGCTGGAGACAGGCCGAACGGTAGGACTGTGTATTGATATGCCTGGCCCTCGAAGGCGAATCTCAAGAATCGCCTGTGACGTGACGCAATCTGTATTTGGAAATAGGCGTCTTTCAGATCTATTGACATGAACCAGTCTCCCTGGCGCACGTGCGCGAGGATTTTGCTGGTTGTCAGCATTTTGAACTTGCGTTTCAGAAGCGCTTTGTTCAATTGTCGCAGATCTAGAATGGGTCTGAGACCCCCGTCTTTTTTCGGTACCAGAAAATATCTGCTGTGTACACCCCCTTCGCTCTGAGATAAAGGTTCTATGGCCCCTTTGCTCAGTAGTTTCGCTATTTCGGTTCGAAGTAGATGAGATACTTCATTGTCCACCGTGGTTTCGACACGCGCCGTGCAACGGCGGGGACGTCGAGCGAACTGTAGCGAATAGCCTCTCTTTATAGTGTTCAACACCGATTCTGATACCCCGGGAAGCATTGCCCATGCATTCGCGTGGATAGCTAGAGGCAGAATGATATCCGGGCTCTGGCCGCGGCACAGCGGCGGCTGCAGAGCTTCGGTGTGCTGAGACATGAACACTGTGTTTAAAGTGCGCGAGGCGGGGGGCGCGCCGATCACGGCGGGCAGCCTGTTCGCACTCGCTTTCTCTATGACAAATTGTGGAGAGAGAACGAGCGGGACAAACCCCGTAGGGTTCAGCGTGTCTGTGAGTGAATGTGGGCGCGGGACAGCGGGCACATTTACTGCACTGAAAACACCGTCGGCTTGCGCTGACTGAATATGTGTTGGTTTCGTTTTTACAGAAACCGTGGGACACGAACTGTGTAGTGTTTGTGGGCACTGTGTCGTGGGCACATTCACTACGTTTGCACAATCGACATGAGTCGATTTTATTTGTGCTAGCCCTGAACTGTGGCGGGCTGTGTCTGTGTGTGGGAATGGGCACTGTGACGTGGGCATTCTTACAACACTCATAACACCATCGGCTATGGCCGGGACACCAGAAAATACACTCTTTATTGGATTTATCTGGGTCGCCGTGAAAATGGCGTTAATGTGCAGGCAAGCGGGCTGTGGTACCGGCTTGTTTACTGCGAAATACACTGGAACAGTCACATTGTTTGGAACTGAACGAGCGAGAGGTTTCGGTGGAGTCTGGCCGCGGCGAGACTTAAACACCGTGGGTCTTAGCTGACTGTATGTGTGTTGGTTTCGTTTTACAGAAAACGTGGCACATGCAGCGTGTAGTGTTTGTGGGCACTGGGTTGTGGGCACATTCACTACATTTAATGCACAATTGACATGAGTCGATTTCATATGTGCGAGCCCTGCACTGTGGCGGGCTGTGTTTGTGTGTAGAAATGAACACTGGGCTGTGGGCATTTTCATTACACTCAAAACACCATCGGCTGTGGCCGGAATACCAGACAATACATTGCTTATATGATTTTTCTGGGTCGCCGTGGAAACAGCATTTGTGTGCAGGCAAGCGGGCCATGGTACCGGCTTGTTTACTGCAAAATACACTGGAACAGTCACATTTTCTTGGAACTGAACGAGCGAAAAGTATCAGTGCAAGTCTGGCCGGGCGAGACTAAATTTTATCTGCTGCGAGAGCTGGGATCGAACACGGGTCTCCCGTGCGATGGCTGTAGGTTTCGCCACTGAACCACAGGGGGAAACGACAAAAGCCTAAAATAGCTCGACCACATAATAGAGCGTCATCACAGTTTTGTGTGTGTTGGCGTTTGTTTGCATGTGTGCGTGTTATACAACAGGCTCATAGCTGCAATATTGACATTTTCAGCCGCTCAAACTAAGAGGAACTGAGAAATGTTTGAGGAATGGAGATTGGTCCGGCCTCGGCGGGACTAAAAATACACTCTATCCTCATTTCGCCGATGACGCATGCCCACGGGGGGCGGGGTAGCTTTCTTATAACGTAAAGAAAAGCTAGCCGCGGTTTAATGCTGGCCCGTTTCCCTGACGACTCGCGGGCAGAAGGGGGAGATCCACAGAGCTCGCCCAATCCTCACTGTCCGACGCGGGGATATAGCAGCTGGCCTCCTCTACAGATGCAGCTATCTCGTCGTCATTAATGGCGGAAGCGGCGGCGCGCGGCGGCCGTTGTCCGTCAGTGAGCGACTCGATTGAAGCTGGTGAAGCTGGCGGGCGAACCGGCGAGCTTTCACGGCTGGAGAAGGATCAGGGACCCGCTGAGTACGGCGCTTTGCGGCGCGGCACTACAGCGGGCGGGAGTCTCACTCACCATGGCAATAGCTGGCCTCCTCTACCGATGCAGCTATCTTGTCGTCACTAATGGCGGAAGCGGCGGCGCGCGGCGGCCGTTGTCCGTCAGTGAGCGACTCGATTGAAGCTGGTGAAGCTGGCGGGCGAACCGGCGAGCTTTCACGGGCTGGAGAAGGCTCGAGGACCCGCTGAATACGGCGCTTTGCGGCGCGGCACTACAGCGGGCGGGAGTGCAGACTCGGAGAGAAAATGCCAGGCAAGTCCTCAGAGTCACCATGGCAATAGTTCCACAGGAACGAAGCGTCTTCAAAAAGACGCTTGCTCTTTTAGAACAGATACAAAACAGAGATAGAGTGTGAGTCGCAGCGGCGAACACACACTCAGCAGTGAAAAGGATATGAACGCCGGAAAGCGTAGCAGGTACGGCGGCTGAAGGCGGCGAGGTGTAGGCCAGCGACTTCAGGCTCGAAGGCTCGTCCCGCAGAAGGCTTACAATCAGACGGCGCGGCTTCTCACTCCGGATTCAGCGATGCAGTAGTGCTTCGCTGAAGAGTTGAAAATCAGTTTGTATCAGCCTGTCGAGCGTATTTATAGGCCAAGGCCACGCCTATTCTGGCGGGACGCGACGAAATGGGCGCGAAGCACCCCCATTGGATGTCACGTCACGCAGGGCCTCTCTCGATAGGCTTGCTGCTGTTGCCGCAGGGCAGCCAATAGGCGCGCGAGCCGTCTTGCCTATGTCTGCACGCTGCCGCACAGCGTTTTACATTAATCAAAATTAAAGGATAATTTTTGGCTTCAATATCTCGTGGAAAAGAGGTTTTCCCCATAGCGTAAGATATTACGCAGTACGAGAGATACTCTCGTAAGAGAACTAGAAGAACTGGAAAAGGCTACTCCCTGAGAAAACAAAGGAAATTAACATTTGAACTCTCTCTTGAGAAACTAGCATCCCCATCCAACAAGCAATCACACTGAGTGAATCACCTCAGTATTGTATTAATTTAGATTTATTAATACAATACTGTATTAATAATAACAATACCCCCCCCCCCCCCCATCTCTTCTCTTGCTTACAATGAGATTACATGAAATTAACCCAAAACGCTATATGGTTTACTGTGAAACAATTATCATATTACACGTTTGGTATCATTTGAAATGTCTCAGTGCAACTGGTACAAATGTCTCATCCCCAAAGAAGTAAAACAAAAGGTAATAAAGTTAAGGGTTTAGAGATATCTTGCTTACAGAGGAGGGTGGGTCTTTCATGCAAATGCCATCCTCAAAAGGTGTAAACTGCGATTAATGCAAATTCGATTAAGAATCGATATCGGTTCGTAAATTTAGAATCGATTAAAATCGAGAAATCAATATTTTGTACACAGCCCTATTAAATATATATAGGAGAGAAACCATAATGAGCGTTTTTAATTGCCTATTCCGCATCTCAACGCACGCATAAAGCTTGCCACAAAGAACCGGCAAAAGTAATGATTATGCATGAAACATTTGAATTGTTTATTAATAAACTAGGGTTTTCCGTCAGTGTTGACTCCAGAGATAAAGTTGATGATGCTGACTCGCCATCTTCGCAGTAGTGAACACGCATATAGAGAGAAATGCACACTTCATACGAATTAGCCTACATAAGCAGAGAGCGGCCAATTTTAATTGTTTTGTTTAAAAGTAGACATTTCAAGCTTTCTATACTTCTCAGGTATGTGAGGCAAGTATCGCTGTGTTTCGGTTCATTTATGTGACGCGCTCCAGTTCACGCGCCGGCGCCTCCGTGTCCTTGTCTTGCTTCTTATTTATTAATCCAGTCAATTTGTTGATGAAACATTGAATTCATTTTAAAGAAAGGCTTTCTACTAAACAAAACTTAATAAGTGGTCAAAATCATGTCTGACCCATTCCAAATGTTTTCCGATTTTCGAATAATAATAGAATAATAGCCAGCGATCTTCGAATATTATTTTTGCTTGAAATGCCAATCCCTAATTTTGAATATCGTTATCATTATTCAATATTTTTAATACGTTTTTCATGCATATGAGGACAAATTTGTCCTACTTGTTACAGGTTTGACACTTTACTAAAAATGACTCTGAATGTATTACTAAATAACTTAATGACCGAATGACTATTAGCCTAAATGTGTTACTAAATTTAATTTATATTAATTAATAGTATGAGCCCCTGATTATATATTTGCTTGTTCTCTTGTTTTTTTGTTTTTTTTTTAGACAAAAAAAATTAAATTAACTTTGAATTTATCATAAACAATATTGATGTTTGATTTAATAATCATTGTTCAACATGTTCAGACTGAGCCAAAATATTTTAACAGGATAAATTGAATATTCACAAGATGTGTGGGTCTAGGTAAAAAATGTCATTTTCCTGAAAACTGTTGAAATGGATTTATAGCGTTTTGGAAAAGAGCTCCTCATATGCTGATTGGAGATATGGTTATAACGTATTTGTCATCTGCTTTTATCCACTATTAATACAAGCCTGCTGTAGCGGACCCCGTCCGAATGATGGCCAAATATATACTGATGAGTTCAATTAAGTTTATTGTACATCACACAAAAGATGAAGCATCAGTTTTACTCCAGAAAATCACTGTAAGAGCTGAATAAACACAGTTTAAGAAGTGTGCATTATAAGTCTTATCCATAAACGCTCTCTCTCTCCCTTTCATTATCATCAACATACACAGCGAATTACACAAAACCCATTTACACAATTACAACTAACAGAAAACAAATATATACACACCTTTTCAGGGGGTGCTTAATAATCTGGTAAACTTTATATCCTTATAATAGCCTAACTCAGATGAATTGTAATAAAGTGCGCGCTCTCACTTTCATTTCTGCCGTGATAACTGATCAGTAACGTTAGGCCTATTGCTGCAGACACTGTAGGCTGGATCACGAACAATTGGTACTGATCCATCCTCGAGTAACAACGAAGGTAATTGACGCTATCACTATGTTCATTCTTACATCCAACAACAAAACACCAAAAAAAAAAGCACTGGGTGGATTTTTATCATTATAGGGTGGTTGTGTACACACACTGCCAACACACATTTATGTTCAAACACTATGTAAAAGTGAAGTTTGCATAATAGGTGCCCTTTAATATATTTTAAATTGTAATTTATTCCTGTGATGCAAAGCTGAATTTTTTAGCATCATTACTCCGGTCTTCAGTCATACGATCCTTCAGAAATCATTCTAACATGATGATTTGCTGCTCAAGAAACATTTCTTATCATTATCAATGTTGAACAGTTATGCTGCTTCATATTTTAGGTGGAAACAGATTCTTTGATGAGTAGAAAGTTCAAAAGAGCAGCATTTATTTGAAGTAAAAATCTTTACATTATTCATAAATGTCTTTACTGTCACTTTTGATCAATTTAATGTGCCTTTTCTGAATAAAATTATTATTTTTTGTTTTATTTATTTATTTAAATCTTACTTAACCTTTGAATGGTGGTTTGTCACAGTTTCCACAAAAAATGAAAGCAGCAAAAACTGTTTTACATACATTACATAAATGTAATGTAAAAATATAAGGTAGTATATATAAGTGGTAGATTTTCTTCTGTGTGTGGATTGTCAAGGTACCTGTACAGATAAGAGGTGATTTCTGTGTCTCTCCTCTTCTGTCCTCATGTAGACATGTCTCTGTGTCTCCTGGAAAACCAATGGTCATTGATGTGGATGGAGGCCTGGAAGAATAAAGAAAATGTCACCATTAAAAACATGTAAACATAACAAAACATAAAAAAATAAAAATAAAATAAAAAGACGTTGCATACACAAAAAACACATAATATAATATTCTTAACTTAAACTTAATATTTTTACAAAACATTATTTTAAGGCCCAGATTACTAAACAGGGCAAATTAGCGGGAGAGCAAAATCCCACATAAGACCCGATGGGAGTGGAAAGTTCTGCGCGTGATCCACTGACGACACACAACTTAATGAACACAGACGCAGCCGGCTCGCAATCAACAAATTACAGTAGCATCTTGTTTAAGACATGCTTTTTTGGGCAATAAATAAAGGCGCAAACACCAGTAAATTGACTAGCGTAAACCTTAGTAAATCTCATTGCATGATTCATTTAAATACTCTCCTCCCATAAATTTTGCGTCTGAAAGGGAAACTCCTACAAATGCATATGCAATAAGGTCAGACAAAAAAAAATTAACCCTGTCCATGCCTTTTCAGCGCTAATTTTTCACCTCGTGTATTAAATCCTGACACTAGTTTTTTAACGCCGAAAGAGAGTTTGCGCTGATGCAAGCTGTTAGTAAATCTGTCCCTTAGACTCCTACATCCCGGCTCCCAATTGTTTACACAAGAGCCTCAATATTTTGAAAGTTCAATATCAGGAGGGAAAAAAAGTAATGGAGAAAATACAAAAGCAGAATATGTAAAAAAACAAAACAAAACGGATAGACCGTCTTGATGGACCAAAAAAATAAAAAATAAACATTACCTATGAAATGACTGAAATGAAAATGAGAGTGGTGCTTGCCGTGACAAAACTAGGCACTATGCAGTTAATAGGGTATTTTGCGTGATTGCTAGAAAGCTAACTCCCAAGTCTGTGCAATGTTCTTGTGCTGAGATATGGTGTGCTAATTTTGCTATTACATTGCTAGGGTGCTCTAAATGGTTGCTATGGAGTGGCTAGACAGTTAGCAGGGTGATAGTAATAGACAGGACGGATGCCTTCTCGAATCAAAAGAGCCAACCCCTTTGTCTCTATGATGTGCTGATGCTGAGATACAGCTTATTCATGCTGTCATACAGTTGCTAGGATGTTGTAAATTGTTGCTAGGGCGTGGTCAGACAGTTTTCAGTGAGATATTTAAAGACTACTTGTCAGTCTGAATCAAAAGAACCCATCCCTGAGTCTCTATGTTGTTCTGCTGCAGAGACACAGCCAATTAATTGTATTCTATGGTTGCTAGGGTGCTCTAAATGGTTGCTAGGATAGACAGTTGTCAGGGTGGTATTTAAAGACTACTTGCCAGTCTGAGTCAAAAGAGACCACCCACTTGTCTGTACAATGTTCCGATCCAAAGATCTCACATATTTTTTCAATAGAAAGTCTATGGGGTGGTTGCTAGGGTGCTATAACTGGTTGTTAGGGCATGGCTACAAAAGTTTAAATGTAACTATATACTGGCTGCTTGCTAAGCCGAGTCAAATGAGCCCACCACAAATTGGCATTCTGATGCGGAGATACAATCTCACAAACTTATGGCTAATGTAAATCTATGGGATTTTATTTCGCCCACTTTTTTGCTCGCTGGATGAACATCGTATGACCAATTAAGTCATAGCACACCTCTCCTCAATAAGCCACATGATTTGACACCTCATTCATGTGTCTACAATAAACGGTGCGGCACAAGTTACATACTGAAGTTTTGTCCAGAATAATAATAATAAGAAGAACAAAAATAGTGATGTAAGCACTACTAACACGTTTTTCAAAAAAGAGGTTTTTCTCATTATTTAAAGGGGTGTAAAGAAAAGCACAATGTTTCAAGACTATGAATATATCAAACAACTTTTGATACTTTAAGATATTTTTGCATCTTCTGAAGCTCAAAATTTCTGAATCGTTTAACTGAACAGCATGTAACTGCATTTAAAAGTATGGAAATATTCAAATTTCTCCAGTGTTCAAGGTCATAAAGGGTTGAAAAAATAAATAAATAATGGTGAGTAAATGATGACAAAATATACATTTTTGAGCAAATTATTCCTTTAATAAACTGAACCCAGCCAGGTCATGTAACGTATAGGGAACAAATAATCCATAAACCACTGATTTTAGAAGGATATTAATCTATTAAGTACTAATCTGGCATGTCACTGGTTTTAGTGCCTCTAAAACTGACAGTGACATAAAACTATGACGTACCAGGCCAGAGCTAAAAGCACTTCAGGCGCAGTATGAGCACTCCCACACACACATGATCACACCTCTTATGCCTCTCATAAACACATACTCAGAGGGAAACACCACCAAACACTTTGATTTATCAGTGCGTATGACTATTTTTGACAACTATCCACTGTGAAAGAATGATACAACTCTCACTGAAGCACATTTCAAATGGGTAAATATATTTTATATCAGGTTAATGATATTTTCTATGACACACACACACACCCACACTCGATTGTGTGCCAGCACGCTTGCATAACAGGAAGCACATCTTTTCAATGTGTCTGGTTGCTGTTTGAGGTGATGCATTTATCTCCCACGAAATGTCAGCATAAATGTCAACTATTTCAACATACACGCAAACGCATTCCGCACTATTAAACCGATCTGAAACCATACCAAATGTAGTGCTTCAAGTCTATTTAAGCAGAATCAGATAAGCATAAAGAGATAAAGCATTGAAATAAAGAAAACTTCAAAACAAAAAAGTTAATTATTGACATTAAAAATAATAAATGTAATTTTCTATTACAAACAACCTTGCCATTACCAGTAGAATAACATTTAACACAAGAAACATTTCTTATGGTTATCAATGTTAAAAACAGTTGTGTTGCTTAATTTTTTGTGGAAAGCGTGATACTTCTTTTTTAGAATTCTTTCATGAATAAGAACAGCATTTCCTGTCACTTTTGATCCATTTAATAATAAAAGTTTATATTATTTTAATATTATAATTAATATCTTTCAAAAAGAAATCTTAAAGACCCCAAACCTAATTTTCAGAGGTTTTAGGCTCCAGACACTGAAAAAAACCACCTGTGTGTTTGGTTAACGCTACCAGGAAGTGGTTGAATCAGACTTCCTGTGTTCATGCGGTCCCAGATATTGGTGTCAGACAAAATGTATTTCACTGCGGAAGAACACTGGCGCAAACTCACATACTGGCATCTGCACACGACAGCATCAAAGCATCACGACAGCTGTGCCTGAATTGTCACATCAACAAGGTCATTCTATGCCGCTCGGTTCCTCAATGTAATATCAATAATATCTGGTTAAAAAGACCAGTTTAGACCAGTATGAATTTCATGCTGGTTTGGCACTGATCTAACTGGGTTAACAGCAAATCTCCACCAGGTGTGCGTTTCCCAAAGCCAACTATGGTCGCAAAATCCATCGTTGCCAACAGAGTTCAATGGAACCTGCAACCATAGTTGGCTAACGATGATTTTAGGAAACGCACCCCAGAATGGGCTTTTTGTCTCATTCATAACGCTTCGTTAAACCAGGTGGTCTGAAGCTGAGGAAAGCTTCCAAAACATATGCTGGTCTTTTCAAAAGGATGCAGACAGATTCTGATTTGAATATAAAATTCCAAATTTCCTAATTTAAATTAAGGGACAACTTACGTTTTAAAGCAGGGATCACCCGACATTAGCTGCATATTGATAATCACCTAGTAAAAGAGAGACATGTGGTGAGCAGTTATACACATATTAGATGTAGCAGATTGAATATTTCATTAATACCCATAACCCACTGAAAACATCAAATACTGGAGTATTGTGTGATAAATTGTATTTTCATGAAGGATATAGTCAGGGCTCTAATATCTGATTGGATGAGCCATGTTTGAAGCTACTGTAAAATAGCCCAGATGCACATTAGTTAATGAATGAACAAATATATTGTACAAAGTTGACACTGTTTTCTAAAAGCAATAAACACAGAGCTTAGTCAAAGGGGTTTAAGATTAATTTTTTTGCATAATTCCTAAGCAATAGATTCCTAAGCGCCGGCCAATAGTGAGCCTACGTGTGACGTAGCTCTACGCTATTACACTAAGTTAACTGAATAGAGGCCAACAGAGAAGCAAATGTATAGTTGAAATAAAGTCGTTATTTTTGTTTGTTTTTGCGCACAAAAAGTATTCTCATCGTTTGATAAACTTAAGATTGAGCCACTGTAGTCAGTTGGACTATTTTAACGATGTCTTTAATAACTTTTCGAGGCCGGCAAGTTTCAATCATTTTGAAGGCTATGGAGGAGTATGGAGGAGTAATCCAGCTCTCAGATTTTGTCAAAAATATCTTATTTCATGTTCCGAAGATGAACGAAGGTCTTACGGGGTTGGAACAACATGAGGGTGAGTAAATACTGACAGAATTTTCATTTTTGGGTGAACTATCCCTTTAAACACAAGGAACAAACAGAGGGAACTAGAATAATCATGATTAACCATTGCAACAAACTAGAGCATGAATGAGTAACCTAATTTTGTAAACTAATATGGGAACTAAACATAAGGGAACTAATATGAACAGGCAAACAGAGAGAAAATTAAGCTAAAACAGAACATGCATGTTTGGTACATGAGAACCATTGTTGGGTGGTAATTAATTTTTAAGGTCCCAACAAATGTTACCATTTACCAGCAAACCCAATACGAAAAAAGAAAAGAAAAAAAAAAGTAGAACATTTCAACAAGGAACTTCCTGCATACATGGTAAAATAACTGTAATGCTCTGTGTCACTTGAGTTTTTCTATAATAAACTTGGCTTCTATGATAAATATGGCAACATGCATGTTTCCAACTGTTAGACTGCAGTGATGCAAGTTCAAAGGTGTGCATGGATCTCAACAGATATAAAAGTGAAGGCCTGTGAAATTTAGTTTGCTCTCCGAACAGCTTCAGGCGGAGGTGGAAGGATACTGGGCTGTGGAATTCTGGGGGCGCTGTGAACAGCTCTGGGCGTAGGTGGGGGTTGTGGATTGGAAAACACAGCTCAACACAGGCCGGAGCATGCCAGACATAACCGACATGAAAAGGAACATTAAGTAACACAACACCGCACACAGATCTGAGAGGACCCGCCCCCTAGCAACTGCATATTTATGATATAAATAAACAAAAGGATACAATATATAGAGAGCATGTGATCTCAAGACAAAGAGGGGAGCTGTCTCAAAATCTCTGTGTGTGCATCTTCATTATAAAGTTGTCCTAATATATACAGTATTTATATATCTCTTTATACCTTCAGTATAGAGTTGTCCTGACGTGCGTTTTTGGTGTTGTATCCCTCCAATAGACAGTGGCGTGTGGTGCTTCCTGAACCGGCAAACTCAGCCAAGTTCAAATCAGCAAAACCAAGCTGTGTGACACACACATCGTATCAGTGCCAGTGATCTGATAGAAAACGTTGCCATAATCCTTGGATAAACAGAGCTTACCTTTGCAAATGTCTTCCCACCTTTCAGCTCCTTCATAAAATAAAAGAACACACCAAAATGTATCCAATCCAACAGAAACACAGAAAAGAACGAAAAAGTTTATTTCAGAGCCCAATTTAAGAATCAGAACAATCGTTAAATCATACCTTTCTTACAGATATCCGGAAAACACAAGGTTCCAGCACACCTGTCCCTGCATTAGCACACAACTTGCATAAGAAGGAGAATCTTTTCTTCCATTTAACACAATTCACCAGAACTGGCTCTCTGCAGAAGAAACCACAGCAAAAATAGTGAGACATAACACGATAAAACAATAGAACTACAGATAAATAGAAGGATAGATAGGTGGATGCATGGATGGATAGACAGACAGATAGATGAATGGACAGACAGACAGATAGACAGGCAGAAGGACAGGTGGAAGGATAGATAGACAAGAAAAAAAGATAGATAGATAGATAGATAGATAGATAGATAGGACCTGTAAGTTTCTTTGAAAGATGCACTATATAAATAACCATAACAAACAACTGTATAATAAATGCATAATTTATGCAATAAAAGGTTTTTATTTAATAAACAAAGATATGTTTCTATTTTTTGTTACAAATATAAAAGGTATCAGTTGGAAGATAGAATACAGCGTGTAACAGGATAAAAAAAATCTCTCAGACAGTCTTTGTACACAAGAAAATCTCTATAAGCCACATCATTACGGCTGTGTTTTTAGGGAAAGTTATTTAGAAAAGGTATTTTATAATAATGTCTTCAAGCAGGGGAAGGATTAGCTTGTTACAGTTTCTGTTACGTCATATTTGTTCTGGTTATGAAAGACTGTATATTTCAGAATAATGCTTCCTGCAGCTGTTTTTCTCACTGACATTGTATGTGTCAGTGTTGTACTGTACTCATTCAAAAGGCTCTTCCCTTGTTTGTCCTTAAAACACAGTAACACTAATGCCAAGGCAATGAAGTTAACCTTCATCTGCAGTGTTCGAAAGGAGGAACGTCTGGCATTCCGACAGATATTGAATGTTACCATTCTGTAAAATGCACACTATTGCTATAGCAAGTTCAACCTTGACGGTTAGAGGAAGGAAAGGAATTGCTAATCAGACACTGCCCACTTTTGTCGACCTGTTGAGTTCCATGTAAAACACTCATACCGCCTGCCACGTTTCTCTATATAACAAAATGACCTATATTGCTTTTTTAATATCTCGATATTAATCAGGCAAGCTAATAAAAAGATGAATCTTAATATTAAAAGCAACACTCTTCTTAATCACTCATAACATACACTATCTTCAGACTCATAACCAAATGTATTTTTTTACATTATTTTATATTTTGTACATAAATTTGCCACTTAAAATAATAAAATATAATACAAATCCAGCATGTCTTGCGATTGTCTCACCCATAGACTGTAAAAAAAGAGGTCTCACCTCGAAGACTCCTCTGAAAAGCCACCGTCCGTCAGTCGAACCTTGCAGAACAGAACTCCATTCACAAACGGGACAGATGACAGCTCCTCCAGCTCCACATCCACTTTAAACTTAAACCTCTTCTTTTTCATCATGATGAACGCCATTAATCAAATATGTGAAGGACGACAGCTTATTTATTACACTCCTGGAAAAGGTTTTTAAAGAGAGGAACACAAACTCTTTGACGCGCGCGTTGAATGCATGAGTCAGTGTGCGTGCAAGACGATAGTTTTTTAAATGGTGCTGTGTGAACTGCGTCGAAATGACAACTGACGACACTTTAAAATAAAAGTCCTTCCAAAACGTTTAATAGACGGAATAAATATATAACATAATTTATTTTTAATATTTGAATTATTTAAAAGTAAAATATTTTGTAGCAATTACATGCAACCTATTTTTCAAGTTAATTGGGTGTGCCAATGCACAATGCATGAAGTCTATGGGGGAAAAGAGACTGCTGGAATTAATAATACTAGTGCAAAGTGCCCGTGCAAAATCAGTTTGTGTGTGTGTTTTTAGTAATTGTTGGTTTGGTGTGTTTGAGTGCTCATTGTTACAATTAAACAGCAAAAGTTCAGTGACATTTTTATTTGTGCATGGTAGAATGACATTTGGAAAATTGAACTACACGATTCAGGGAGCAGCTACACAGTGAACTCCGCTTAGCCGTGAATAAAATATAATATTCAGAAGTAAACAAAGCTGACTTAATGTTTAGCTGACAGAGTGTTTATGTCAGAATGCTTATGTTTAAACCACAACCTTGTAAGTGCTTCTTCTACCGATATATTTAAAGATACCTTTTGCATTTCTAATCCAAACAACTTCAAACTTGGCACTGCCCGTAGCAAGACACCTGTCCACTGTTGCCAACTAATTTTCAGGGGAAGTTGCCAAAGGCAGATCGACCTGTCAAGTTTAAAATCCATCGGACTAACGGTTCGAGACATAGCTATGCGTTTAACAGACACACAGACAGACATACAGACAGACGTTCCTGTAATCTATAGATAGAAATAATAAATGGAGTTTGCACAAATCATATTTCATTGTTAACAAACAAACAAACAAATAAACACACACACACACACACTCACACACACACACACACACACACACGCAAACACACATATGAATGCTGTATTATACAGGTGGTATTATTTATTGTGCATTTGATGCATAACAACTAAAACTGTATTGATTACGAAATCAACTTTCTGGTTGAGAACATAGACTGTAAAAAGGTTGAGAGTAGTGAGTAAACTGGTTTCCCGGCAGAGGGAGACAATTCATCACGAAAGCATAGACTTCTATGTTCTAACCATAGACTGTGGTTCTAACTTAGTCAAAAAGAGTTCTAACCTAACCCATAGACATAATATAGATTATTTATCTGTTCTCTATTATGTCTATGGTTCTAACCTGTGAACATTCAGATTACACCGTCGTAATCAGACACAACCTCTTTTTTTTTGCATATTAGAAATAATAATGTTTAAGAGGGTGATTTTATTTTTAAATAAAGGATGGGTATGACACAACTAGGATCATGCAGTACAGTGTTGTTGTGGGCATGACCAACATTTCAAACACTGAATAAATTTAGCAGGTAAAAACGAAAATGTCTTCGTTCAAGCCGCTTTATAAAAAACTTTCATGACCAATCACAGTCGACGCCAACAAATAATTAGAAACTATTATAAGCAAATTAGAAGCGTTGTGACCGGTTGTGACAGGTCGCGACAAGCCCTTACATCCATTCTGTATCAGCCTCGTTGGCGCAGTTAGGCAGCGCGTCAGTCTCATAATCTGAAGGTCGTGAGTTCGAGCCTCACACGGGGCAATCAGTGTTTTGTCATGATTTTACAATTACCTAAATTCTAGAATTAGAGTTGATATAAATAAAACTGTAAATATTGCAATCATTTCAATAATTAGAGCAGATCATGTAAGAAAGCTTTGGCAATATTATATAAAATACATGGGGAAACAAGTCAGGATGGAAATATAAATGTATATTTCTAGACTTTTTAAAATTATTTAAATGTAAAATGTTTGTTTATATATTTTTTGCCTTATCTCTTACACACACCGGTTAATGCAACCCCCCCACCCCACCCCCCGAACTGTGTTCCCTTTATAGGCTACTTTTCAAATAGTGTAAATTCTGACAGTCATGCAGTAGAGTAGACAATTTGTTGACTCTGAGAGACAGAGAGAGAGAGAGAGAGAGAGAGAGAGAGAGAGAGAGAGAGAGAGAGAGAGAGAGAGAGAGAGAGATTTCTGAATGATTCCACATGCTGAATGAATTCAGTGACACTCTCAGTGAACGGGACGCAGGGGCGCCTATTTTCCCGTCTCGGTTTGGGAAGGAAGGACTCATCCAGCCGGTGCAGCATGTGAAAGTCCAACACGGGCGACTTTCTCCTCTTTTCTTTTTACACATTTTGCAGCCAGTTACTGATCAGAGATAAGCAATTCCACTGCACTGATTTCTCCACTGAAATGCCGTCATGTCACGCGTGAATGTCAGCTGGATTATTGCGGTGCTCGCGGTGGAGCTCGCGACACTGTCCGCCGCGCGCGCTCACAGCTGTCACGAGGTGAAAACGGCGTTTCAGGTGCGTCAGATCGGCCAGCTGAAATGGGTGCCGGAAACACCTGCTACAGGTGAGTGTGAACGCAATGGGCTGTCGTTTGTCATCTTGGTGAGGAGCGTTTTCTGCAAATGATATTGTTGTTTGACTGTGACGGAACTGTCTCAATGTTTTATGGATGTTCCTGCTTTGAATTTTGCATGGTAAAGAGTTGCCGCCAAACATATCAATTAGCCTATTACATCTGCTTGTCTTGTAGCCTAAAATCATAGGAAGCCTCAGCCTACATGATTTTCCGCAGATTTGGAAACTCTTTGAATCTTTATGTCATTGTGTTTATTTATTTAGCCTACTTGCTTTGACCAGTGTTTTTGAAGCAACAATATATGTGATTAATTTGGTATTTTGGCAGACATAGATTACTGTATGTGTAATTACTATGGTAAATATTTGTATTGTGGTGAGCAGGTGCTGTGGGTGCTATATTGACCCTTTGAATTCCCACAGTCTGCTTTATTGATGAAGGACATTCTTTAGGTATCCTTTGACCCTGATAATCACAATTTTTTTTTGCATGGGAAATTCTTAAACAACAATTGCAATTTGACCACAAAGAACTTTAACGGTTGTACCTAAAGGTTGTGTCTCAATCAGCATTTGTTGCACTACTCGTCCGTTATAGTGCTGTCAAATTGGTTCCTGAGTTACAGAAATATTTCCATGCTAAAAATTCCCACAGTGCCCTGTTAAAAACCATCAGCTGCTCACTGTACTTACTAGAAATGTCATCATGTCTCTGCATGTTTCATGGTGTCTCTGAACTTTTAACAGCTCACATGAAGTTGCATTATAAAACCCCCCACTTAATGCATATTGAGTATTAAAATGCATGGCATGATTAGATGTGATTTCTGAATAGAATATTAATGTAGAGTCAAGTTTTTCAAATATATTACTATCAATATATTCATCAGCCTTATTACTGTAATTTAAGTGTAGGCTAATGTTTTCTTTTTTCATTGTGTTGCTTCTGACAGGAAAATGTAATTTCCATTTTTAAATCGGTTTTACAAGTTCATTGACTGATTTTTCCACCCACAAAGTCAATGTTAATGCCCAAGTGTGCTGTATGGCTCTCGACTCTGCACTGTAAATAATATGTCTTAGTAAACTTCAGACAAGGATCGTGTCAGGTTAAGGGAATCAGTGTTGACAGATGCATTCAGCCAGCTGCTTTGACACATGACTCAGCGAACAGGAGTGAGCCTTGCTGGAATGACATCGGTCAAGCTCACCGGTTACAAATACTCAGGGCCAAAGTTCTCACGGTGCACAAACTCACAGCCAAGTCCGGTTCTCCAATGACAGGGATGCCCATCCTGCTCCTAGAGATCAACATGTCTAGTTTAGGAATCAAATACTAATCATGCACACTTGAACCAGGTGATCGAGGTCTTAAGGGTCACTTGGAAAGGTGGCTGCTGAAATAGAAGCCAACTGCCTTGATATCTTGTCAGTAATTTGCTTGACAGTAGGTCTGTATGTCAGTCATTTCATTTTTCATTCTGTCTATCGTTTTTCCATTCATCCGTCCATCCATTTATCATTTTCACTTTATCTGTTGATCTGTCTGACGTTCTATCTATCTGTCTATCCATCTGGCTCTGTTCATTCTGTCTATCATTTTATCATCCATCCATCCATCCATGTCACTTTATCTGTCGTTCTATCTGTCCGTCTATCCATATCTGCATATCTGTTTGTCTATCTGTTATTCATTCTTTCTATCGTTCCATCCATTCATCCATCCATCCATTCATCCATCCATCCATCCATCTGTCCGCCCATCCATCTGTCCATACATTTATCAATCACCAATCAAAACTTTATCACAGACTCAGGGTCCAATTTTTAAAACACACCCAACATATAACACAACAACAATACAAATCTTTTTTTGAATACACAAGTACCAGTGTTTCCACAATTTAGACTGATATCGTGTAGTGCTAAACCTTATATTTGAAAGACCCATGATAATCTAATTTTTAGAAGCATTAAGTCGGCAAATAAATTTGTACATAAGATTCCGTAACACAACTTTATACGTGTTAACTCCCACACTTACAAACATCTCACTTGCACTATGCCATCTAGGTCTCCTTAATAAAATTCTCATTGCATCATTGCATGCTACTGGAAGCCTCCGTAAGATAGATGTTCGATAATTTGTCCACAAATGGGCAGTATACAGTGGTGTACAATATACTTTAAACAATGATGTCGTCACATTTATCTATCTGTCCGTCTATTGTTGTAATTTTATAATTCTGTTGATCTATCGCTCTGTCTTTTATCGCTTTGTCTGTCTTTTTTAACTTTTTTTCCTTCAACTTTCAAATAACATTTAAAGGGCCCCTATTATGGATTTTTGAAAACGACCTCATGTAGTGTGTAACATTGCTCTAAGTGAATGAAAACATGCTGCAAAGTTTTAAATCTGAAAGTGCACCGTATATAAAGTTATTTTCTTTCAAATGGAAGAGTCGAATCGTTTTTAAAAATGATAAGCCGTTTCGTTGTGATGTCAAAACGAAATGTTAGCATATTGCCCGCCCACTTATTGCGCGCCCAGACAACAGGGAAACTTGAAACCCCCTCAAACCGGCAGCTGATTCCTGTTCATGTCGAGAAGATGCTGTGCTTTACAATGTGAAGGTAAAGCCAGCTTTTTTTTTCACTGACCAAGGACGAGCATGTGAAGAATCAGTGGTTAAAATTTATCTTTACCACAATATCGCAGCAGTATGATCCTAAACTTTTGCTGTGTTCCCTTTATTTTACTGATGACTGCTTCTCAAATCTTGTAGTTCAATGCAGGATTCGCAAACCGCTTACTCTTGAAAGATGGTGTTCAAAATACTTAGTTTTGAGTTTTATATTGTGTAGGTCTCCTGTTAACTGGTTAACTCACATTATTACTGTCTTTCTGAAAACTTCTGCTAATCCGTTGTGGGCCACTATTACCTAAAACTGAAAGATTAAGCATGAAGTAAGATTTGTTTTACCAACGTTTATGTTACATCAGTCATTCACGCTAGAGCTCGGCTAATGTATACATTGCATACATGCACTGTTATTGATACAGTTTCCATGTGTTCACTGCAATATATTAGAAAAGTACTCGGTAAATAAATCATTACAAGTAAAATAATCGGTTTGTTGATGGACATGCACTTGTTAATGCAATGCTGAGGAATTACAGTTGCAACATCTCATAATTTACCTCAAACTAAGTAGCGTATCACTGAGAAACGTCCTGCTCGAGTCGTCCTTGCGATGGGGATTCAGGTTGAATAACTAGTTCTTCCAATGTTTCATCATTGGACCTGCGCTCGCATTGATATGGTAAAATCGATGTCATTGTTCATTACTGTGTTTAGTTTACGGTGTAGGAAGCCTCAGGACACGCAGAGTTAACGTTGTTATGGTAATGGGCGTTTTTGTTTTCGACTCGCGCGCTGTACGATGTTAACCAATCAAAACAGACTGGGCTGTCTGGCCAATCAGAGCAGAGTAGCTCGCGGAAAGGAGGGATTTAGAGAGATTGATTTATCTGACGAGTCATTTGAGAATCATTGAAAATGTGGTGATGTGCAAATGTATATTATGAGAAAATTAAACAGTTTTTTTTACCTTTGATGCATGTAAACCTGTTGTTGGAGACTCCAAAACAACATTAGGAAACTTTAAAATAGCATAATAGGGGCACTTTAAGATTTGTCATGAAAAACTTATCTTTTCCTTTAGATTTTTCAAAAAAATGTTTCAGTCAATTTGAATTCAGCCAATGTGTTGGAGCACCTACTGTGGCAAAGTGAGTTGTGAAACTATAACAGTCAAGGTGTTTCAGTCAAGGTGTGTGCAGCACCTATTCTTTGACTGAGACAGAGATATTCTACCTCTCATTCTACCTCTAGGAGTCCCAAAGAGCAACAGATGGCAAGTTTTCCAAGATGGTGTTGATTAGGGTTAGCTAAAAGTTGAAGGCCAAGATTCCAAAAATTAAGCACTTAATTAGATTATATTACATTTTAAAATACTCGTAATCAGACTACAGTTACTTTTTTATTTATTACATGATTACAAGTTGTTCTCACAATGGCAGTAAATTATTTATAAATAATTTTTCCCTTCTCTTTATCTTTAAAAATTTCCTTTATAAAAAGCCTACTGCTTATAGGTTCAGAAGGCCTTCCAGGTTTGTTGAACTGCACACGCAGACCAGCCACTAGTCTTGAGCATTTGATCACTAGATTTAAGTGTTTTCTAAACATTGCAACAATGCATATAATCAACTCCTGACAAACACATTCATTATTATTTGAATTATCACTCAGTGAGTCATTTAACAATCTAGCCTATTACTGTCTTTGAAAGGCTTTTGTCTTTCAGACGCATTAAAATGTACACGTTTATGTCATTTCATATTTACATGCAATGCAGGGATTACCCAACTTTTTTGTCAGCTGAACCTCTTTAATCTAATATATTTACTTGAAGTACACCCTGAGATTTAGTTAGGTCAATGTTACATTGAATCAATAGTTCACTCACTGTTGTCTGATGTTGGTTAATGGTCACATGACATGCAGGTAAATAAATTAAAAATGTTTATAATATTTTTTAGTAAGTGCTTTATTTTGATTGTTTTCATTTTAAAATTATTTATTTAAAAAATATATATTTTTAAATATTTTAATTGCTTAATAGCTTTTCATTAAACTCACGAACCCCTTGGAGTACCATCACACACCTCGGTCTGGGAAACCCTGACGTAAAATATTATTTAATCCACTTCATGTTGTTGCTAGCAAAGAATTGAATATATATTCTTTTCCTTTGTATTTATCAATATGGTACAAGATTATCCTATACAAACCAATATGATGAACAAGTTAGGTCAAAGGTAATCTAAAAGTAATCTTATTATATTACCTTAAATGTGCAATGTGACGCATTATGTTAACTATAATTTTTGTCATGTCGTCTGGAATCTGTAACTGATTACAATTTGTAAGTAATCTACCCAGCACTGGTGATGAGCTATAGCCCCCTTTAGGTAAGGTCTAGATGTGCAGAAGAATTTCGAGCATTTATGTACAAGAGTCTTAATGAGTCTGGTCTCTCAGTAGACACCTTGTGCTCTGGTACAATTTCTCCTGTTTATTTGACTGAATGCTGATTTGTAGACTTAGCATAGAAATCGTTCCACTGGGAGCCAAGACCATAATTACAAAATATCTCCGGTTAGCACTTTTGCCTTCCTTCTAAGATCATTAAAGTCTTTATTTCCTTTTTGCGGTCCACAAAATACAAGTTTAAAGTGAGTCAAATGATTAAATAAATTCTAAATTGCTTTTGTTGCAGATAGACTGGAATTCTCATTTTCTGAGTGAGTTTCTCCTATGAGCAGAGTCTTAGAATGTAGAACTCTCAGATGAAGCTTTGTGCTGCCAATAAATGAACATTGATATTGTTGAATAGTTTATAAAAAAATGAAAATGCTGTCATCATTTACTTGCCCTCATGTCAAGTCACATTTATTTATATAGCGCTTTTTGCAATACAGATTGTTTCAAAGCAGGTTTACAGAGATAAGAGGAAAATTAATTCAACAAAGTTTGTTTCCAGAAGAAAATAGCGTCACAGTCCAGCTTAAGTAAGTTCAGTGATGTTTTTATTTTTGTTTTGTAAACACTATAACTGATGGGCAGAAACTCAAGACGCGATAATTCATAATAACTCATAATAGTGACCATTACTTTGGGATTTTGAGGCCATTCTAAAAAAAACATCCATCCATCCATCCATCCATCCATATGGTACAAGATTATCCTATACAAACCAATATGATGAACAAGTTAGGTCAAAGGTAATCTAAAAGTAATCTTATTATATTACCTTAAATGTGCAATGTGATGCATTATGTTAACTATAATTTTTGTCATGTCATCTGGACTCTGTAACTGATTACCATTTGTAAGTAATCTACCCAGCACTGGTGATGAGCTATAGCCCCCTTTAGGTAGATGTGCAGAAGAATTTCGAGCATTTATGTACAAGAGTCTTAATGAGTCTGGTCTCTCAGTAGACACCTGTTGTCATCCATCCATCCATCCATTCTCACGTTATGCAAATTCACAGGTCAGAGTTCAACAAACTTTGGCACGCAGCGAAATGCTAAACCTTTCGCATGAGCTTTCATTTCCGGTCTGACGCATTCGTATGCGTATGATAATAAGTCAGTGGAAGAAGAAAAGTGTATTGAACGCCCCTTTAATGTTGCAGAGGGTTGAAATCTGGGTTCGCTCCCTCTCTTCAGAAGCGCTGACAGGATCTGAGGGCATGAGAATCACGGTATGTTCTCAGATCAGATGCCAAGCAAAGCAGCTTCCTGAATCTCCACCTCTGAAACCCAGGCTCTCTTTCAAAAGTGGATGTGTTCATAACTAATCCAGTGAGTTTTCAGGACCTTGTGTATGTTTGTGTAATTTTTTTCTTATAACCAGATTCAGTTCTCCAGGTCTATATCTTCTGTTTGTGTGTGTGTGTGTGTGTGTGTGTAAATTAAACAAAAAATGACCATTTTCTCCTCAGGCATGATGCTACTTTAGATGAGCCTTTAAAAAGAGAAAGGTTTAGGAATTGTTAATTATGACTCGTTTAATGAAATGAAGCAAGCAGCAATTAAATATTTAAAGGACAGTCAGTATTTCCTACACTCCCCACCATTAAATCTTGCTAATCCAGGCCTAATTAATCAGTATTGGATTTCCAGCCATTCTGTTGGGTCAAAAGTTCTTTGGTTAATTAAGTTGCAGAGACCTTTATCTGTCTAGTGGGTTAAGCCATTCATATGGAGGTTTGTTAGCCACAGTCAGTTACGGCAGTCTGACATGCCTCTTGTCTGCTGCATTGTTTTATAATTATCTAGATTGATTATTTGCTGAGTAAGAGCTTCAGCCTGGTCTCAACAGCTACACAATATTACTGCCTTGTCTATGGTTCCAGAAGTTCCTCACCCTATGTATCCAGGTTACATTTATTATGATTTTCTAATATCTGATAGTTGTATATTTTTTTCAGCTGAGGATTTACATTTTTTTTTCATATATTTGTATAATATAAAATATATACTTTTTTGTTTTTATGTTTTACCATTTTTTTCTCCTTCTTTAGTCTCCAGAAACTAAATGTGACTGGAATGTAAACAGCAAAGCCACATTGGCTTTAACTAACCTGGCTTGAATATCCCCACCACTTATTTTTTAATACTGGTTTGGAACATCAAATGCTTTTTTGATGGGGACTTTTGAGGTAAATGCTGTTCTATGATGAAAGGTGTAGAAGAGCCATGCATTCATGCTTTGAATCTCTGGCATGAGAAGAAAGACCAAACATCTTTGAATATTTACTCTTCTTCAGACTTTAACACCTGCAGGCCCTCCTCTTATGGCTCGTTTCCACTGAGCAGTACGGTACGGTACAGTACGGTTCGGGTCGGGTCGGGTCAGTAAACCATGATCCGGCTAGCGTTTCCACCGCCAACAGTACCCTACTTGATAGGCGTGGTGTTTGCAGGAAAGAAGCCATCAACGTCATTTTCGCGCGAAGAAGAAAGCGACAAAGTAAACACTAATGGATGGCATACAGCAGATCTTGTCCTTGCTTCTCGGCATGTTTGTCACAAGAAGACAAGCGCCGACATTAGGCATTTCTCAATAACAAGTACGCAAAGTTCTCAGCAGAATGACTCCCGAGGACGCGAGTCCGGTAATTCTCCAAATGGAACAGCGCGTTCTTGAAAGCGTCACTCAGCTCGCTCTGCATGTACATTTTAGGCAACAATAAAACGAAATATATTATAAAACACCACTCTGTCCCTTTTCGTTTTCATTTAAATACATTTTAAACATTATAGGCACACAAATGTGGTTCAGGCAATGTATAGACCTGATTATATTATTTACTGCATGTTTAACGTTAGCCTATTTATAACAAAACGAAATATAAAACACAACCCTGCATCTTTTCGTTTAAATTTTAAAAATATTAAACATATTCCTGGCAATATTTGCATTTGTACAAATGTTGCAATAAACAACATTACAGTGATAATCTTGTAATAAAATAAAAAATGACAAAACTCAACCCAGTTAAATTTCAGTTTTAGCAATAATAGCCATTATAAAAGTATAAGTAAAAGGTAACGTTACAAGAAGCTATACAATAAGAGATAAAGCAAAAAATTCAGTCAAATATAC
This sequence comes from Siphateles boraxobius, assembly GCF_051911475.1. Taxonomy (NCBI): domain Eukaryota; kingdom Metazoa; phylum Chordata; class Actinopteri; order Cypriniformes; family Leuciscidae; genus Siphateles; species Siphateles boraxobius. The sequence goes on from NW_027509215.1 coordinate 3,641,992, forward strand.
AAATTCAGCGCTGGTCTAACATTAACGTTACAACGGAAAAGTTAAATAGCCTAAATATATGAAACTTCACTTAACCCTCAGCAAAACGATTGGCCAGGGAACGAATTATCGATTCACGAGGCCAAAGATCACCCGTTAAATTTACACAAGACGAATTACCACTACAGAGTCAGCGGCAAACGTCAGAACGACTAGCCGAGGAAAGGCTGTTCCAGGCGGGGAACATGAGCGCCGAGCGCCCGGTGATCGCCTGGAATGGATCAAATTATCAGAAAACATTATAAATAAACCACAGATTTGAGCTTTAAACAACTACATTCTCGTCTGAAAAACTCTTAAAACTACATTTCGTGAAGAATAACCATACTATTATATTCCAACTGTATATTAAAAAAATGGCGCTGCTTTTGTTGTCATTCCCCTTGTAGCTCGCGCAAGTGACGATACTCTGTCAACCAATCAGCGTTCTGCAGTGAGTCTAGCTCCACCCTTTAGTACCGTTCCACTGTGCTAGGTACCCCAACGGAAGGGTACCCAAAAAGTGGTACGGTACGGTTCGGCTTTTTGGTACCATTCACAACTTTTGACAGTGGAAACGCAAATAATTGCGTACCGTACCGAACTGTACCGTACCGTACCGCTCAGTGGAAACGAGCCATTAGTCTCTCTGCCCTCAGCAAAACACCCTTTTAGTGCATCCAGAACCCTGTACGTTAATGCCAAAGGATGTTGGTATTTGCGTAGCAGATATAATGTTGTGTTATAATATAAATAAAAATGTGGGCTAGGCCATGACCATTGTGTCCTTGCTTAGATACACCATATACCGGAGTCTTACATGCCTTTATCTTTTTGTTCATGTTTTTTGCTTGTACTGTGTATTATTACAGTCTCCATTCATTTACATTAATGCACTTGGCAGGTGCTTTTATTTAAAGCGTCTTACATCGCAGTCAAGGTATACATTTTATTACCTCATGAATTCTTTGGGAATCGAGCCCGAGACTTTTGCGTTGCTAGCACCATGCTGTACTGTTTGAACTACAAGAACACAGTCAGTACTTGGTAGGGTTGTTTGTTCCAGAAAATCCCCCATTTGCAGTTCAACATGTCTAGTTCTGTCTTTGAGTCCCGGTAAGAACTGATCTCAGTCTCCCCCTGATCTTCTTATCTGTTTGACTTGCTATCACAGACTTTAATTGGATTGGAGGTCCTGGCTTGTTTTTGTTCCCCATTCCTCTCTCACCTTCAGGTTTGCAGAGTACTCAAGTGGAGAGCCCAAATTAGGGTCCACTTATTTTATGGAGATTTGATGTATCCCCTTACTTCTCAACAGGAGTCTGGTTGCTTACAAATATTGATGCTTATGTAAACATTTGAGTATACTTGTTTTAAACTGCATGGTGGTGTATTATAGGGCTATGCAATATAGCAAAAAAAATTATCACAATATAATGTTTCATATCGTTTGATATCAATAATTATTGACATTTTTATAACCTTTTTTTTTAAAGACAAAAGTTTGAATTTAAACCACTGTTTTGTATTTATTTATCCACAGTATTAAGGCAAACAACAAATTATATTAGTTTTAGCTGTCAAACACTAAATAAAAAGTTAACAAAAATAGATAAAATGTAAAAAACGGACATTTGAAGACCCCAAACTGCATTGTATTTTGGCCAAGAATGTGCGATTTTTTTCTGCTTGGCTACAGCTCTCCTTGCAGTTTCCAAAACCTTTTCTGGGGAGAGAGCCCGAGACCAGGAGTCACATATATTAAGACTCCCTTCAGGTTTCCTCCTGAATTTAGGCTCCATTCTATCAAATTAACACGCAAAACTTCACACATCTCTTGCAAAGGCAAACACTTCATTCAAAACTATTTTAATTCTTTTAAAAATGGTGCCACTGCATAGTATCTCTACAAGCAAACATCAAATAAATACATCAAATAGCCATTATGCATGGCAAACTAAACACAGATACTGACATGTACATGTTTGTGCACAAATAATACACTGTATATATAGTATGTATGCACAATTGTTATTGAACTGACATGAGCTGTATATTGACACTATTGTCTTGTTAGAGCTGTTTTACAGCAGAATATGAATGTGTTCCTATTGTTAAGCTTTGCAACAACATGTATTGTATAAAGCAATATAGAAATAAAGGTGACTTGGCTCCTATGCATATTCAGTATACTAATAAATTCTAAAACAAACAGAAATGCAAAGGTGCCATTTTTTTTTTCAAAACATTGCGTTTTGATTTATAACTGAATGCATAAGTGTTTTCACTCATGATAATGGGGTGTGGGTAATCGGTGATTACTAAATGAAGTACCAGTTTTAAATTATATATCTACAGTAAATGACTTTTTTTTTTTTTTTTGCACACAAAAAAGTTTGTTTACAATTGGATACTGGGTATAAAGTACAGTTGGTCTGAAGATTTGGCAGTGAATGGTTTCAATAAGTGGGCCTCAAGTACCACTTTTAGTCGCTAAAAAACGAATGATTGAACGACCAAAATCACCTTACACTGTAAAATACGAATAATAGCAAAGTACTGTATTTTGAGCAAACAAATACCCCAGAAAACAACAAATATACAACAAACAAACAAATATATGGCGAAAAAACAATGAATGCCCTGTGTTTAAATAAATATAAATCTACTCTTTACTTACCTCAGTTTCTATGGCGTCGACAAATATTCCGGTCATAAACAACTGTAATATTCTTATATTCAGATAAAAAAGTAAGTGTTAAAGAAACTCTTGAAACTTAAATAAAATGTTACAAAATGTGTGCAATGTAAAAGTGTAAATGTAGAACAATCAAGGCAAACTTTGAGGTCAACATCTGTAATGGGTGTAATAAAAATTCACGATTCAGTTCGATACGACACAGTGGTGTCAAGGTTCGGTACGTTTGCAATACAGCGAAAAGAAAGAAATGCTCAACAATAAAGATCAACCGATTGTGAAAATTTCAGCCCAGTGCTGCACTGCTACAAATTTTTTTAATTGAATTGATCTTGTTCATGCATTGAAATATTTTCTGTGATGTTCTTGTTGTTGCAAATTGCGCTGATTTGTCGCTAATGTTTTCTAGTTGGCAAACATAGGTACTGTTTTATTGAAATTTGTATTGTATTTCTATTTTATTATTAAAATATGCAATATTTTATTCATAACATAGCAAATATGAAATATTTAGCTAAAAAGCTTTTAATTTAGCTTTTAAAGTTATGAAGAAATGTCAAAATTATTGTTTCAAAGTATATTAAAAGTGGACGGTGGTTTCTCAGTCTTTTGAGTCTGATACAAGAATTCCTGGTATGTTTTAAGGGCCAGGTCAAGGTGGAAATATATCTGCCATTTTTGAACTGTTGAGGCCCGGTAAGGATATTCCTGCTGTTTTGACCCAACTCCAACTATATACTTAGCCAAGTTAAATTTTTTAGGTAAAGATATTTCTAATATCTGATAATTTTATAGTTTTTTAGCTGAGGATATAAAGCACCCTCTGGTGTTATTTTTTTATTTCAGTGAAATTAATGGAATATATTTTAGTTTGATCATGTTTTTCACCCCTCTCTCACATTTAGCATTGCAGAATACTCAAGTGGATTGCCCAAATTACATCATATTCCTGAATCTTGCCTCACACGCCTTCACCTTTTTGTTTGTGTTCTTTTTGCTTGTACTGTAGGTGTCGTATTACGTATTACACATTTTATGTTACTAAATTATTTAGGGTTATGATTCATTTATTACCTGTCAACTTAAAAAAACATTGAAGGCTTTGGAGCACAGACTTAAGTTTGGTCTCTTCTTGGCAGATTATTGCTAAAGTAATTTTTTTTTCAAATGAAATATCCAATTTCCAAAACAAGTTTTACTCTAAAACTGAAGATCAAAGCCATAAATCAGAACAAGTTGTGTTCCTAATTTGAGGTTGATATCTCAAAAAATATTGCTTTTTTCAGTAAGATTTTGTTTGTGTGCAGAAACAAAACGCTTCCACTAGATGAAATTCGCTTCCCATTCGTTTCCAATGCGGTCATTTAACCATTTTTGAATCATGTCCATTATATATTTTTGTTCACACAGCAAGTGCAAAAACCTTTGCCAAGTTTCGGTCCATTTCGATGAAGTAAAAAATTCTTAAAAAACAAAGTTTTTTTTTTTTTTTTGATCAAACAGCACCAGAGGGTTGAGAGGAATTATAGGAACCAGTTGATATTTGAGGTGTTGTGTTCTCTTAATTATTAACTTTGTGTTCATGTGGAGAGCTTTGTGTGTGTGCACATTTGAAGGCAATGAGCAATTGTGCCCATGGCCCTAATGGTCAGTTTGACAACTGCATTTTGTGGTGATCGTATAGCTCCTGTCTAGTTTGACCACAGATTTAACTAAACTTGGACTCTTGTGTGAGTGTCTGCGAATCACTTTGAGGTTCCACCTTTTGCCGCTTCTTTTGATTTCAGGCCAGTTTGCCAGCTTTTCCTCTGCATCAGCTTTTCAGTCTCTTACTGTGGGCGCAAATGCCAGCCAGCGCTCTACAAAGCCAAACACCGGAGCCGCACGCCTGTGGCTTTGAGAAATGCAGGTGTGCTGCCCAGGTCTTTAGAGAGATGTTTTCTTTCCATATGGTTCATCCCAAAAACAGCACATCAGTTGTGGGTAAATATCCTGCTGGATCCAGCGTACGCCAGCACTTCAAAGCAGCGAGAGCTTCCTGAGAAGAACTTGGGGGGGAGCCAGGGGTTAAATCAGTTGGGTTGCCATCTACTTTAATGACTTTCCTTTCCCAAAAAGTTGCTTCTGCACTTCAAGCATCAGGAAATTGCTTAACATTTTCATTTTCACCATAACATTTTCATTCCATACTGAAGATGTCATGTTTGGGTTCTGCAAAACTCGTACTGGTTGACCAGTTGTGGGAATTTTGGTCATTGGTAGTCATTGTGATGTTGCAAAAAAGGACGGAATAAAGACTTAATCCGGCCAATCAAATGAATGGTTTTTGTCACTTGAGGGTGATTATGGGATCAGGATGGCTAAGTTTGAACCCCAGAATAAGGAAGTGTCCACTCAGGCAGAACCACAGACTCCTGCTGAGGTCCTAATTTACTCACCAGGGGCTGAATTCATTCCCTCATCTCTTAATTAAGACTCAGAGAAAGACAGATGACGGGGATGGTTTCAGATAGTCTTCTAGACCAGGGTTTTTCAAACATTTTGTTAAGGAAAATTTACTCTTTCCTATAGATTTTCCCCTCTCAGAAAAAAGGTACAAAAGTGGTCACTGGTTAACCTTTCAAAAGGTACACCTTTTTTTTGTTCCTTATTTACCCATAGAGTGCATAATTGTACCTTATATAAGTACCTAAATGGTAAACATGAATACCTTTTTAAAGGGGACCGGCCTAATGACAACTTTTGTACAACATTTTCTGTTCAGTCAATTAAAAACAATTTATTTAAATATTAAAAGTGATCAACAAAATTTAGGGTTAGGTAACAAAATGTATTTATTGACTTTTAATTTGACCTAAATGAATTTCATTGTACTAAATCAAATATTTTTTTTCTAAATATTTTTTCACAAAACTTGTGCTGATAATGATTTATGACCAGTCTCTTAGACTTCCTAAAACCCCCTTGTTGCCACCAAACCCCAGTATGAAAATGCCTGTTCTATACTCACTATTTATTTCTCCACATGTGTTTTCCCACATCTTTAGATAATTTAAGTATGTTATGACCCTTCTATCAAATTAACTTTTTTATTTTATATTATCTATTATAAAAGTATTTTATTAGAATCGTTCTTTTTATGTCATGTATGTTTGTTTGTTATTCAAGGGCGTCTTAGTTAATTCTTTCTCTGCCAACTTCTGTATCATTAGCTGATTCCTGCTGAGTTAATGGAGCCTTAAAACTCTTTAATCTCTCTCTCTTTCCCTCTCCTGCTTCATAAAGAATGTTTATTTTACATTTGCTTTTTTTAAAAGGTAAATCTTGAATTATAACCTCTTATTGTTTTATAGTCAATATATGTCCACATTCTGAAATTATTTTGAATCATATGTGTGCATTCATATTTAGCTGTTAACAAGTACTTTAATTTACCAAAAATGCTGCTGTTACTCTTTCTTTTTTCCCCCTTTTATTGAAGGTCACTATGTTTCCATCGTCCCTAAGGCATGTCTTGACAGCAGTGGATTTGTGATCATATCACATGTACCTGTATGTAAAATCTTTACAATCTGACCACTGTTATTTACACCATCCTACAGAGCAGGTGCTTGTGGTTTTTACTTGTATTTGATGACCTGAGACGAGGTCTGTCTGCCCACACAGCTAGTGAAACTCAATCTCAGATAGTTCTTCAATAATGTACCGTGAGTCACAGTAATGACCTGAGTCTCTAAAGTGCATAGCGGACGTCTGTACAGCATGGAAATGGAATGAAGCTTCCTCACAGGCCTAAAATCAGTCATCATGAACAGACAGTCTGCATATCTAACTTTTTCCATTGCTGTGTGTTTCTCTTTCTTTAACAAAGTTAATAGACTCAACAAAATGTATTAGTTTACATTACAAATCATGCAGCAAAAGTGTTTTGAGATATTGTGCAAGGAACTGTGTGAAAATAAGTCTTTATTCATCAGTAATCTTGCCCTGGCCTGTAATCATAATTTTGTGTGAAAAAGAAATAAGTTTTCTTTTTTCCAGCTGGAAAGTGCAATGAATTGTATGTATAGGTTTTTGGCGTTTTGTAAAAATGTAGTTTGAGGCACGTTATTCTAAAGAGCCTATGCTGGGGAGGAGGGTTACAACATGTTCTCAAACACTGTCACACTGAGGGATGTTTTTACAGAGTGAAAATGGCTATGAAAACAATTTCCCATGCAGCATCATAAATGAAAGCGGCAGTGGTTCTTTTTTAAACCTGGAATCTATCATTTAACTATGCAGACAGTAAGCGAACATTTCATGTCATTTCATAATGTTGTGTATAACGAGTGACAATGAATTGGAATATTTCAGAATTCGAACCATAATGTGTCTATTGAGTGAGTTTCCCATTTAGGAAAGTTTGCTTGGAAGCCATTTTGAAATGTATGCAATGGAAAATGCAGAAACCATTATTCCTCTTGTGTGTTAAAATACAGCTTTACAGCATGTCATATTATTTAAAAGATTCTTGTTTTTGTTTTCATATGCATAGTTTATATAAACTATTGGGAATACAATGCCCACACAAGGCCTAGACTGGTGGGGCATGGGGTTCAATGCTGCTTTAACTGACTTAACCCTTCTGGGACCCAAAGCACGTGGTGCATCCTGAGTAATTATGTTTCAGCCATGAAGAGAGTGCAAGAGCTTTCTGAGGTTCAGGTTTCATTATCTTTTCACCTCCCAGATCTCTCCAATGCACAAGGCAAAACCTCAGTAACACTCAATGCCACAACTGCTGTGTATTAAGTTGCATGAATGCATGTGAATGGTCATATTGGTGCAAGGCAGGTTTTTTTATGTTTTAATTGTGTCACTAATGTTATTTGTACAACTTCTGTCTAAAGTGCTGTTACTTTTTTCTCTTTTATTGTAGATGTGGACCTGTCGGTGTGCAAGCACGCTGGGCCATCATGTTGTACGCGAAGAATGGAAGAGAGCTACAGAGCGGCAGTCCTGAGAGACACCACCCAGAACATCAGAGCATACAGCTTTGAGCTGAAATATGTCATTTCTGCACATGCCACCGCCTTCCAGGGTATATGAATGCATGAATGGATGGATGGATGGATGGATGGATAGATGGATGGATGAACGGATGATAGATAAGTGAAATGGATAGATAAATACTGTAAATGGATACAGGAATGGATTGATGGATAAATGGATGAATTTATATGGATAGAGCAACATAAGCTCATTGGAAAAATTGCCTCTGTATATTGTATGTGTAGGTACAAAATGTACGTATACACAATTCACTGCAGTTTCACTCCAGCTGAAATGAACACTAGCAATGAAAACTAAAACTCCAAAACTTTTTATCCCTTTTCCTGAAATATGAATAATGATTATGGGGGTAGATTATTGATTAATAAAGACACAGGGCCAGATTTACTAAACAGAGCAAATTAGCGTGAGAGCACAATTCCATGAAAGCACAGATGAGAGTGGAAAGGCCTGCGCATGATCTACTGATGATACGCAAATTAATGAACACAGACGCAGCTGGATCATTTCCATAATGACCAACTCAATCTACTAAGAGCAGCACTAGAGCATTATCGTTGAGTCGCAAACAAGCAGAGCCGCTGATAATCAGGTGCAGAGTATCTACTAACATCACAGACACAAAATGGGATAAGACATTATTTTTTTGGACGTTGGGAAATGGCATAAATACCAGTAAATTGACTAGCTTAAACCTTAGTAAATCTCATTCATTTAAATACTCTCCTCTCTTAAATGTTGTGTCTGAAGTCCTGCAAATACAATAAATTCAGCCGCAAAAATAACTGTCCACGCCTTTTCAACACAAATTTTTCACTGCGTATCTTTAGTAACTCCTGACAGTAGTTTTTTAAAGGGTTAGTTCACCCAAAAATGAAAATTCTGTCAGTATTGACTCACCCTCATGTTGTTCCAACCCCGTAAGACCTTCGTTCATCTTCGGAACACAAATTAAGATATTTTTGATGAAATCTGAGAGCTGGATCACTCCTCCATACTAGTCCATAGGCTCCTTCTGGGATTGAAACTTGCCAGCCCCGAAAAGTCATTAAAGACATCGCTAAAATAGTCCAAGTGACTACAGTGGCTCGATCTTAAGTTTATAAAAAGACGAGAATACTTTTTGTGAGCAAAAAAATAGAAAATAATGACATTATTTCAACTATTCATTTCCTTCTCTGTGGGCCTCGAGTCAGTTCACTAGTATAACAGCGTAAGCTTCTGTTGTTGTACGTCACACACATCACCCACATGACCAGCGCCGGCCAATAGTGAGCCTACGTGTGACGTAGCTCTACGGAATTACCCTAAGTTAACTGACTAGAGGCCCATAGAGAAGGAAATGAATAGTTGAAATAAAGTCGTTATTTTTGTTTGTTTTTGCGCACAAAAAGTATTCTCGGCGCTTGATAAACTTAAGAATGAGCCACTGTAGTCACTTGGACTATTTTGACGATGGGTTGGAACAACATGAGGGTGAGTAAATACTGACAGAATTTTCATTTTTGGATGAACTATCCCTTTAACGCCAAAAAAGAGTTTGCGCTTGCGCAAGCTCTTAGTAAATCTGGCCCTTATTTTCATGCGGTTACCTACATTACACCGTGTAATAAACCTCAAAATGCTTTTAACATAAGCATGCATAATTTGTAAACGAATACATTTTGACATGAACAACACATAACCATCTCCATATATGGCTTTTAACTCAACTGGTGCAGCATTGTACTTGCGATGTGGAGCACATGGTACGAGTTCATTGAAACCCGAGTCACAATTAAAGAGTTCAAGAACTGCAGTATATGTATTTATATCTCATGTTTGTTTTTGTTAATGTTATAGTATGGCTTGAGAGTAGGATTTAGTGTAGATGGTATGTTATTTTAAAATGCAATAGACTCACCGAACATTTCATAACTGAACTTTCTAGATATCTAAAACAACCAATGTAATATAACCTTGTTTTTGTTACATTGGTACATTGATATTTCACTTTGAAATGGTCACAAAATGTGCAAGAAACTAATATTTTACAGAAATGCTGCCACAGGCACTCTTTTCTAATGAACCTGGATTTGGATGGATGTATGGCAAATTTACGGGTTAACTGTTTCTGTGTACCTCTTTGTTGACCGTAGTTTGACTTGTTTAATTGGTATAAATGACCATGTGACCTTTTTTTCCCCCCCATGTGGTTTGGCATATTGTGATTGGTAGAGACACTTAAGAGTTTCATCTTTGCCACTGATTGTATGTGAACAGGAAGTCTCTTCTCATCGTCTTGATTAAAGCCCCAGATGTGTCTTTTAGGAAAATTTTAACTAGCTGCAAACATTCAGAAGCATTTAAAGTCTTAAATTAATTATGTTAAATTATGTTCTATGAAGTCTAGTTATATGAGGTTTGGTTGGGTTTTACTGCTTTCATTCTTTAGAAGGGGAATTCAGAGTACTTGCCCACACTCTCACGAGTGTCGAACCCAGTGGCCAAACCATAATCGGCAGTGGGGCTTTAAAGAATCTCAGTCGTATGCAGCCTTATGTGTGTGCTTTGGCAGAGAGCACCGGTTGTTATTAAGGTCTTCTGTCAGTTCATTCATGAGTATCAAGCTTTGGTGTGAATGAATGAGCTCTCACATACGCTATTTCAGTCCTGCACTCACTATACGCTCATTTTAATGCGATCATCGGCCACAGTAACTCCACAGAAATGGACACATACTCTTACACATTCTACATCTCACAAGAAGGGTGCAAACCACATACATAGTTTTCGGTTATGCTCTTCAATCATCCCTTTGTCTTTCACAGCCTGTTTTCTCTTGGCAACGTATCCACAAGACAGCGCAGATTGTTCACTGCATTCCACTGAAGTGTTTCTAACGCTTGTGTCTCGAATGCGGAGATATGCGCAGAAGGTTTCGCCGTCGACAGGTCACATGCAGTAATCAGGAATGTTCAAACAATGGAGCTGATCGCCTTTTACGGCTGCTGATGTGTGTGTGTGGTGTCTGTGTTTGAAAGACTGAGAAATCTATAGTCACTATAGTGATTTATAGATTCTCAACTATTGTTCTAGTTTCTGCATGGATCAGGGTTAGTGAGGAAGATTGGTTGTGACTAACATGTAACACAATTTATTTAATAGACATTCATTCATTCACTTTCAATAGTTAAACCCTCAAGCTTTTATTTTGACTTAACTGCAGGTTTACAAATGCTTCTCAATAGAAATCTTTTGAAATGCTATAAAGTTCTGTACACAAAAATGTTTGAAATTATGCAAATATGAAACTTTGCATTCCCAAATGCATGTTGAATTCACAGCAATTTCAGAGCTGGAGCATTTACTGAGAACCTCTGAAAGGCTGAAAACACTAGATCATAAGATGCTCGCCTTAAAGGGATAGTTCACCCAAGAATTAACATTTCGGAGTCATCATTTACTCTAGCTCCTCCTGTTGTTTCAAAGCTCTTTGACTTTGAAACTACACACGGGCGAGTAAATGACTCATAACGTCTATAAAATTCTTTAGAAGATATTTTTTAAAAATGTCTCAGTGTTTGCTTGTATACAGTTAAAGGGGTAGTTCACCCAAAAATTTAAATTCTATCATTTACTCAGCCTCTAGTTTTTCCAAACCTGTATGAATTTCTTTCTTCTGGAGATATTTTGAAGAATATGGCTAACCAAACAGTAGATGGGCCCCATTAACATCCATAGTATGGGAAAAAAATACTATGGAAGTCAATGGGGCCCATCTACTGTTTGGTTAGCCATATTTTTCAAAATATCATCTTTTGTGTTCAGCAGAAGAGAGAAATTTATACAGGTTTGGAACAACTTGAGGGTGAGTAAATGACAGAAATTTCATTTTTGGGTGAACTACCCCTCTAAAGTCAATGGGGTCCAATGTTGCTTGGTCATATCTTCTATTGTTTTCTGCAGAAAAAAAAGTCATACATATTTTTGAAATTACACGAGGGTGAGTAAATAATGACGTATTTTGGGTGAGAATAATGTATAATATGTATATATTCTCACAATCATTGCAAATATGTGGCAATGTTTTTTTCTGTAAACAGTACAAGAGACTGCAAGAGACAATGTCTCCATCCTGGATTAATAATTAGCCTGTGGCGTACAGACATCATATCTGATTACAGACTTAATGTAAAACTTAATTAGAATGATGATTTTAGGTTTTCCATCATTACTTCAAGTGTATAGTTAGAAGGCATGTGTTTGTTTAGGTGTGTGTGTGTGTGTGTGTGTGTGTGTGTGTGTGTGTGTGTGTGTGTGTGTGTGTGTGTGTGTGAGAATCTTTCTCTCCTCATTTGTGTGGAATCTCGTTTAAGGAAGTTCAGTAGACAGTTGATTCTAATTATCTAGCTTCATCGTGACAGTGGGTATGTTTGTAGTAATAAAGGATTTAAGGAGTTATTAAGGATAATGTGTGCTCTGATTATCTCAGACTATAAGAAGGAATCACAGATTTAAAGAGAAACTGGTAAAGGGATGTTGAGTCACTGTCCGTGAGAAAAAGTTTAATAGACAAAGGCTTTGTTTGGAATGTTTATTAAATGACCCTGTCTTTGTTTTATTCCTCTCTGCTAAACTTGGATCCAGAGGCCCTATTTGGAATGAAATACTGTATTGTTATGTAAGTTGTAGAGTTTTAACATTTGCATCTAAATTTCCCATATTTTGTCCACTGAATCTTTTCCTTACAGCCTTGAAATAATTTGTCAAATTAGACATGCCATCTTCTTGGGTCGGGTATGACCAGAATCTTGTTTTTTTATACCAGTTTTTTTTTTATCACAGTAACTGTATATATCATGATATGGTTATGTTTTGCAGATATTTTTAACTAAAAATGTATTCTTACTATTATGTGGTAATTTATTTTTAACGATCCAGTGAATTAAATACTTAACAGTTGAAAGATAGTTATCAGGGTTATTATCGTAAAATAAAAATAAAACTATTAAAAACATTTTTGTTCATTGAAATAGTTGAAATGAAATCAAATTTAAATATTGGTTGAAAAACTTAAACTAATTGAAATTTAGAAATTTTACCTTGGCAATAAACTGAAATAAGTTTAATTTGAAGCACTAAAATTAAGTAATTAAGTAAAAATTAATTCTAAAACTAACCAAAACTAATTCTGAAATAAAATAAATTGAAACTAAATAGCAATATTAAAAAAACAGCTAATAAAATGACAAAAGTACATAGGGAAATTAACGTAACTCAAAATATAAAAGTATAAGCAAATTATAAAACTGTAATAAAAAACCTATATAAATAAACTATATAAATAAATTAACATGGTTCATATTGCTTTTTGTTCTTTTGTCACATAGAAAAGTCAAGTGCATTGCATTGTGAGATACAGAATTCCTCTCTGCTTTTAAACTGCACATTTTGCCAAACTTATTTGTTCATTCTGATGTTTGATGGTATGGTAGAATGCCATTCTGAACCGAGCCAAAGAAAGGGAAACAATGAAGTGAAGGCAGTCCCAGGAGCAGCAGTCAGGGGTTCATAATGAACAGTGACTAATGGTCTTTCTCCCTGTGACCATGGGTAAGTGCACAAGTGAGTGTTTCTATGTCAGTATGTCCTCAATTTTCCCTCAGAGGGTTAAAGAGGTGCAAAATAACAGATGGATGTTGCTTAAAGACTTTAGATAGAGGAGAGCAGAGAAGAGGCAAGAGAAGATGAGAAACTCAGATGTTTACGTTTACACACAACTCTGGAATGCTGCTCAATGAAAATAGATTTGTGTGAAATTTACTGGCAATTTCCACAAGTAATTACCAGTAAATCTGAAGTAATTATTGCTTCTTTGTCAACAAATCACCTCTGAAAAAAGGTGCACAGATGTGCACAGTCATGCCCTTTTTTGCCCCCGCTTGTAGATGTCTTAACTACAGCATCTGGCTGCACAGACTGTTGAGTGATCAAAATTTGGGTAACAATTTTGTATAAGATTTAATTTAAGTTGTTGTAGTTAAGGCATCTACTAGCAGGGGGAAAAATGGGCATGTTAGACAGCAAACCCTTGCACCTCTTTTCACTTATCGAACAAATCTGATGCAGCTCACAGCGTAAGGCATGGGATTTGGGCCTCCAGTGCTTTAAAACATTTCATAGGACACTAAAGCGCATCGTATTCATGGAAAGTGCCAGTAGAAACCTCATAAATGCTTAGCAGTGACGCCGCCTTGGTGGCATCATGCCAGTTGTGCTCTGGGGAAACCCTTCTCTCTCACTCATTCTCCTTCAGTCTTTCGTTCTGTCTGGCCTTTATTCTCTCTTTTCCCATTGTTGTTATTCGTCTTTCCCTTGTCTTCATCAGTGAATGCATGACTCTTAAGGTCTCAGAGGAATCCCCCTCCTCTTATACGTCCTCCCAATGATCATTTGGCCTTTTTGGAGGGTAGATTTATCCATTGACTAATTGAGCTTGCCATGTTACTTCCTTAGCTGGCCCTGGACCACAACTTGTGTCCCCTAAAGAGAAAAAGAAAAAAAAAGGATTGAGAGTTAGCGGCAGTTTGGCCTGAACTGACGGGTTGACCCAAACCCAAAGCCTGATGTCAGCGGTGAGTGGGCTTGGGACAGGAAGTGATGCTCATACCGTACCTCTGAGCAAATCTAGTGGCTTCAGCCTCACACGCAATGCACCTGCTATGTCATTCCCATGGTAACTGTGGAATGGATGGATTCTAAACATCCCATCCAGCCCCTGCTGTCCAGCTGTCGTGAGATGGACGCCGATGTTCTGGGAATGATGCTAGCCTGTTGTACGCTGTACAGGACAGAACTAATGCTTTTGTTGTTCAACAAAAGGTTAAAGAAATATTTAGAGTGACCCAGCTGTCTGCGTCCCCCCCCCCCCCCCCCGCATGCTGAGCACTGAAGAGAGAGAAAATGCAATTTGTCTGGAAATGTCCAACGTCAGATGATGAGAGATAGTGTGGGACAAACAAAACAAGTGAGTGAAACTTTCTGTAGAAGAAAAAAGGACTAAAAACACTAGTTTAAGGTGGTAGTTCATTGATTTTACATAGATGCATTACATTAGCTGATCCAATCGTGTCTAGATGGATAATCCACCGATCTACTAGGTGGTGGACCTGCTTTTGATTTGGTTGACCATCATGGCACTAACTCTAAGGGCCCTATTTTCACAATCTAATCGCATTGGTCTAAAGCGCACGTTAGTTCACTTAGGACGTGTTCGATTCACTTTTGTTAGTTCAACAACGGGAAAAATGGTCGCTGCGCACGGTCTAAAAGGGTTGTCCCTATTCTCTTAATGAGTAATAAGTTTTGGGCGTAACATGCAATAAACCAATCAAGGTCTCATCTCCCATTCCCTTTAAAAGCCAGTTGCGCTCGCGCCATGGCAGATTCGCTATTTAACACTGAATGCTTCTCCAGAGGAAATGGATCTGCTTGTGTGGTTAAAGCGCGTGAGCAGACCATCTACTGGACAAGCCGGATTCCACCATGTCTTTATGTACACAATATTCATCTTTTACAATTGTAATCCTTTTATTTTTAATATTTGGCTAGTTTGTGTGCCCCTTTGCGTCCGTGTGTGTGTAATAAGTGTACGCATGTTGTGGACCCTCCTATAGGTGCACATTACTAATGCGCCCTTTAAATAACAAAAAAATATTGCGCCATAGACTTTAGACCAGGTTTTTGTTGGTCAATGGCGCAGTCTATTTCAGTTGCCTCAAAATAGCAAAGTGCCAACTATGCCCCTGAACACTCCTCGTTTTCAGACCAGCACGCCCATGTGCGCACAAATAGGTGCAAATGCATTTGCTATTTAAACAACGTGGTGCAGGATGTGGAAATTATAAATGCGCTGGGCTGAAGCAAGCAAAAAAGACCTCCGTCGCGCCTGGCGCCACATTGCACCGTGTGTATGATAGGGCCCAAAGCCCTATTATTACAATTATAGTAATAATGATGCTTACCCCAGCAAACTCTACTAATGAAAGTTTGAAAGGGAAAAAAACAGGAAATAGGAGTACAAGTAGTGTTTAGGCCAGGGGGCGTCTGAGGAGAAAGGGAGTGGTATCATCTCCAGAGTGTCATTGCGGCCACTTTCACACGGCTTTTGGGTTAGCGTCTAGCTGCTTCATGTCTCATTATACACTTCATTACCTCAGACTGAAATGGACAACCAAACACATGATCCAAACCCAATCATGTCTCAAACTCTCCACTCTCTCTCCTTCTCTCTTCCAAAATCATTAGGTTGTCCTAATACTGGGAGGGAGAGACAGAGAAGAGATGGTGGTTTGAATTCCTGTTGTTCAGTCTTTTCCAACAGCATGGTGAACCATTTTTCAGGAGAAAAATCTGCCACCAATCATCACAGAACATGCGTGAGATGTCTGAACAGTTGGCACTAGAAGAAAGTGTTCTGTTGGAAGAGAAAAGCATTTTTCATTTCAGAATTAAGGGATCATCAGTCCTCCTGTTACATATTCCTCTTCCCGTCTTTCTCTCTCTCTTTTCCCAAGTGTGTGATTTATACTCAATATATAGCCGCATTTATTTGAAGTAGATATGTTTTGTAGCTTATACATGTCTTTACTGTCACTTTTGATCAAATTTATGCGTCCTTATAGGTTTAAAAACTTTGCATTTGGGTTTCAAGCTTGACGTTTTTCTTCCTCCAGACTAAAGACACACATGCATATAATTATGGGCAACACAAATATTTCTAATCAGTTGTTTTCCAGAAACAATTTGCTTTTATACAGCAATTACTGCATTGTTTCTTGACTGCAAGTCCAGAAATGAACGATGATGATAAGTTCGGATAAACTGTCGGTGCAGTGTTTTGGAGACAGACGTCACTCACATTTAACCAGACAAGCCGATCACTTTATCTTTTAGAGATAAACAGTTTATACACACACACACACACACACACACACACACACACACACACACACACACACACACACACACACACACACACACACACACACACACACACACACACACACACACACATTTCAGGAATTGTCTTAGTGACTTTTGATATAACTGTGCAGCCATTTTAATTGCACTCTGATGAGAGAGATATTGGTGAAACATTCCTCTGCACCCTCCACCTGTTTCCCTAATGACAGCAAAGACGCTGCTGAGGGGAGGGGACTTGAAGTCTGCAGCAGTTTTAGACAGGTGGTTACGTCTAGTTTGTCTCCTAATGTGTAGCATTAAGTGCTGTTGATTTAACCTTATGTGCTCACATGTTTGTTTACAGAGCATTTCTGAACTCAGGGTTCAGGTTTGAGTGGATTGAGTAGTAATTCATTTCAGTATGGTGCAAAAGAATGCCTTTAATTGGCTAATTTTATTGAGAGCAATTATATGAACGGCCTTTCACTGATAAAGTCGACAACGTGTAAACTTATTTCATTTATTAAATGGTTTAAGAATAACTTTTTAGTAATGGGTGGGATTCACACCGATTGAAATCCAGTGACACATTATACACATTATGTCAAAAAGAGGCCCAATTTTGACACTAAAATGTTTAGGTTCAGTAGTTTTTATTTATTTATTGAGAGAGAAGATTATTATTGTTTACAAAGATAAAAAAACAGTATTATTTATTTTATATATAATTTAGAATTAAAATAAAATTCTGCTTGTGTGGTAAATTTTTAAGGATTCTTTCAACAGAAAATGAGAAAAAACAACATTTATTTGTAAGGAATATTTTGTAACATAAATGACTTAACTAAATCCTTGCTGAATAAACATTCTTTTCTTTATACAAATAATTTAAGAAATCATAATGATATGATTTCAAATCATAATTAAATGTATATTTACATGCTATTTGTACATGTGTATATATACTGTATATAGCTCATGCTTTTTATCCCAAATAAAATGTGTTGATTTATTTGTGATTGATGTCAATTTGTTCAAATTGATGCGGTTTATTAGATGACAAAGTGAGGAATGAAAACAGCTAAAAGGGGGAACGGGATCTGAAATGTCTGGATTGAAACTCGAATCTGTGTGTTGGAATTTAAGATAACCATTAGTCCAATGAGTGCTTTTTTGTACACTTAATAGCACCAATGTCTAGTTGTAGCAACAAGCAACTAAATCTTGTTGCAACAAAATCCATTCCCCATTTGTTTATCAGCACAGAGCAGCATGTTCACTTGATTTCAGTTAATTTCTCCATCTTGTTTTTCAATCTCATTGCTCACAGTTCTTCAGCTTCTCATGCTGAAGTTGCATTTGGTAATGTGACATGTTTTCTCATCACAGCTGTTTTAGTCCGAGGACAGGGACGTATGTATTGTCACTAATTAAAGTGGGATTTTATAGCCCCCCTACAGAGGTGATGAACTCATATCTGCGTCTGGCCCGTATGAAACACAAGCCCTTGGCTGGATTAAGGGGCTTTCTGGGGTGGAAGATGATCGACAGATGATGTACTCCTCATGTCTCGAACCAGCCAGCCCCTCGAACGCTCTGAATGCTGACCGCGGTCACTGAGGAATGCAGCATGGCCTTGTATTTAGGGTCTTGGCCGTGACAAAAGTGGGTCACTCACTGTGGGTTATCAGGTTAACTGGATCAAACTTGTAATTTTACAGTTGAATCCAGTTCAAAAATGTGTTCATTAGTTTCTGTATGTTTAGTGCACTGAGAGGTGCATGACATCAGGGAATGTTTACATATCCCAGCAGAGTTTGATGCGGAAACACCTTTTGTCTTTTATATCTTATCTTTCTACTATCATTTGTCCAGTTTTACTCATCTGACTGAATCCTTTCGCCAACAGACTGTGCGTTTAGGAAATGAGTCTTGGTCATTAGGTGGATTAGTCATCTCTAAAAGCCTTTAGTAGACCCTCTTAAGAGGCTATATAACATCCAATTACATGGCTGTAAATCTGGCTCCCATCTTGGCTCACTGGCATCCCTGCAACACTGCAGTTCGCCAGCTCACAAACCAGTAACGTACAGTGTTACTTTCCTCTGGAGCCCAGTGACAGGGATTAATTCTCCCATCAGAAACCTTTATTTCTCTCCATTGAGCTCATTTGGATTCCGAGGAGATGCTTGAAATGGAATACTAGCATATACTCTTGCATGCTTCGTGGTATAGTTGGTATACTGCCACTGTTTAAAAAAAGTGCTATGTGATAAGTGTTTCAATCTGTTGTTTGCTACTTTTGTCACGGCCCTGTTTTTGCAAAATGAAAGAAGTAGATTCACACTCTTCATTCATATTGGTAGGCACTGTGCATTTGCAAAAGTTAATATTGATGAACTTTGTTGAATCGCTAATGTTACCCCATATTACCACCTCTTAATGAAAAGTAATAATTGTTTTGTCACTACATCTTATTGTCGTTTTGAACTTCATCCAATTCAGAGTGGTGCCATTAGTCATCTGAGAAATAAATGATTATTTTTGTATTTTTAATAAAAAATGTGTATAAAGATGACTTAACTTTCAGCAACTGATCAATAACGAGAGTTTAGAAAGACATGATAAAAATTATGGCTAATATTTAGTCTATCAATGTCTGCTTATTATAACTGAATTTGGGCTTGTTTTTACATAAAGTGGGGGAAAAATAACTTAATGACTCAAGTTACTTATTTTAGACCTTTTTTGTGAGATCTGGAAGCACTTCATATTACTTCTGGTTTGAAACTCAAATTGAGCACATTACTCTGGTATACACCAGTGTTTCTCAACCCACAAAAGCCTGATCAGTAAGGCTGAAGGACCTTTTTATTAGCTCTAAACCTGATATATGTTTCTCATACAGCTTAGCATTAGCATTAATGTTATTTATTTGCTATGTGTTGTGACAAACTTTGTGGCAAAAAAATGTGATCTTCACAAATTAGGGAAATATACAGAATGTTTTATGTTAAAAAATAGCCAAATGCAGTCAGGCATTGTTTTATATATATATATATAAAATAAAGATATGTGGTTTACTAATGTTTTGTGAAGTTACAAAGCTGAACGTAGCGCAAAAGTCTGTGGCAACTTTTTACACATAACTTTTTACATCTTAACTTTAAAGTAGTGCATATTTACATATATGAATAATTTTTTGAAGTGTATTTTATGTTTTTTACACAGCGAAAATAGCCTGTATTTGACCGGAATTCCAGAACTGTCAGCAAGCTCAATATCAAGATAGCGCGGTGAATGTTTATTTGTTTGTCAATGAATGGGACGCTAAATATCATTTTAGCTTTTATTAAGATTTTCCTAAATAAATAGGCAAGATTAAACCTGGTGTCCTCCATGATTCCTGTTCCTTCTGACAACAAAGCACTTGAATGCGATGGGCTCGTAATCACAACTTCAGAAGTGGGAAGCAGGACATTTTCGATAGCATGTGATTATCGACCGATACCAATCTGCGGCTGATTGATAGAAGAATCCCTACATTTTACATTTTGCATACTGCAAATATATCATGAGTAGCATTCTGAACATACCCAGAGTCTTAATTTTAGGGCAAACTGAAAGATATAATCAGTAATATGCATCTCTTCTCTGTAAACCAAACATTTAAATGTTTGAAATTTGCCCAGTAATAGTTCTGACAAATTTAAATGAACAATGTCTGGCAGTTCTGCTCTAATGGTGAAGCACTAATGGAGCAACAAATGGTTTCAGATCACTTTTCCCCAGCTGTCAGACCACTGTTGGTTTCTGTACAGGACATTAAGTTTGCTGTGTGTGCTTGCCTGAGCAATGTCAGCCTTTATGTGTATTTCTCAATGGAGATCTTCTCTCTTCGTCCTTCTCTTTTTTTGTCCTATGTTTAAACACCAATTTCCATCATGAGAATCATACCTAATTCTTCTGGAAGTATTGTCTAATTCCATGTGAGCAGAAGTGCATTGTGTAAGCTTGTCTTTAGACATTAACACTGAAAACAAAATGGGTAGAAACCTTTTTGTCTCAGACGTTCCTAGGGAATATCAATAATAATAGTTAAAAAGAAACTGCGAGAAACGCGTTGAATTAAATGTGAATTTTTAAACTACAAATAGACTGAAATAGTATTTTCTTGTAAAAGATGCCAGAGCTGTGGCGTGAGGCCTCAAAGCCAAACAAATTCACCTCTCTCAACTCCCTGTCTCTTTCTCCGTCTGCTTGTCCACTTCTGGTGCTTTTACGGAGCGTTCGTGGCATGAGGCTGCCCTCTGAAATGCTGTAACCTTACACTGGCACATTCTGCTGGTGGTTTGCTGCTCTCATTCCAACCATCTTGCCTATACAGGCACACACACACACACGCACGCGCACACACACACGCACATTTACGTTTTATATGCAGACACGAACACACAGTGGGACATGGCAAGTGGCCTTTCCATTCCTTACTTTCTCCTTCTACAATGCTCGCTATCCTTTTTTCTTAGTGTCCTATTGGTTTGCATGTTCTCTGCTCTGACACTTTAGGCACTGGTGCTGATATGGGCAATATGAGTTTGAATCTGTGACATTTCACAAATCTCTTTCCTGTTTCTTCTTCCCATCACTGACCTCTCTGTAAGGATATTGTGAAAGAAATATTTAATGTCATAATGGTATAGTAAGTGTAATTCTTCCACAGGCTCTGTGTGATAATGGGAAGGATGCGAAAAGTGTATGTTTTTAACATGAGATCTTCATAATGAAATGGTATGAGATTCTGAAACCGTAAAATACGATGCTGCAATAAAGATGTCTATATCACATACATGTCCATAGATGCACAATTGAAAAAAAAAAACAGTGCAGAAAGAGTGTCAGAACACATCCTGTGTGAACGGCACAGCTGTCGTGATTGGGGGGAGTTTAGTTGTTGTCCTGGTCCATTGTGACAGCACTGATGGAAGCTCCTGCAGCTTAGTGAAATGGAGAGCTGTCCTTCTGTGTGTGTGTGTGTGTGTGTGTGTGTGTGTGTGTGAGTTCATATGTATGTCTGTTGACCGGTCTCAGTTTCGTCCAGTTGCCGCTGTTCCTCCATCCCCGTACATGCCTACAGTCTGACATCAGTGGCATTTGAGAGAACGGCACCCTGGGTACAGCCTGTGTGTGCGTGTGTGCGTGTGTGTGTGTGTGTGTGTGTGCGCGCGTGTGTGTGTGTGCGCGCGTGTGTGTGTGTGTGTGTGCGCGCGCGTGTGTGTGTGTGTGTGTGTGGTCATGCTCGACTACTGCGCAGCTGAATAGACAGGCAGCTCCTGCATTAACAAACCACTGACCAAACACAAGTCTAGGCGTGTGTGTGTGTGTGTGTGAGAGAGAGAGGGCGACAGAAAAACCACAGAATAGAGCCACAGAATCCCTTTCCCTCTTTTATTTGTCCTTCCTGTGGCACAAAGTTTGTGACTGGTTGAAAAGAAATAGTTCAGCTATATGAAAATTGTTGTCATTTGCTAACCCTAATTTGTTTTAAAGTCACAATGGAGTCAAACTAGTCCTTTATGTTATAGTATATGTTATTAACCCTATATGTTATACATAAGTAACCCTGTTTTATTTCTAAATGCTTATTCTAGATCTTATTGTGAACAATTAATTAATTATTATGATGATAATGATGATATTTTTAAATAGTTTTGACCTTGTAATGTTTAATCAAAAACTGAACCTTCTGGACCCGCCTGTAAAAACTCTTGTTCATCTTCCTCCAGTTTTGAGTTCAGTGTTCATCTCAAAATCCAATCAACAACTGATGGATAGAACCAAGTCCCCATGCTACATTTTCTTTTCTTTTTTGATAATCTGTTACACTCGGATGATGAGCTTTCATTGCATCTTCAATATTTATTTTCTTCTGCGGAACAGAAAGTTAGACAGAATGTTCATGCTGCTCTTTCCATACAATGATACAATGAAATTGGCACAGGGTCTGTCAAGCTCCAAAAAAAACCATCACAAAAGTAGTCCATATGTCTTGTGTGCTATATTATGTTTTCTGAAGCTGTACAATAGCTTTGTGTGAGAAACAGACATATATATATGTAAATATATATATATATATCCTTTTGTGTTCCACAGATGAAAGTCATGGGTTTCAAAAACACAAAGATGAGAAAGTGATGATAGAATATATTTTGTACAGTCTGAAAAAGGCAGAGTCATTTGTAGGTTGATTTCTCAGATTTTTTTTTTTTTTACAAATCCTTTAAGTTTAGTTTTTGTTAATTTCCATGTCCTGACTTGGCCTAAAAACTTGTTTTTGTTAGTTTTTTCTAATAAAGTTTGGAACTTTAATTTCAGTTTTATTTACATTTTAATATAGAATTTTTTAATTTTAATTTTATTTCTTTATTTTTTTATTTTATTAACAGCTCAAAACTTCATATGCTTATGTTAAAAATTCATGCCTTATTGAAGGTTTGATTTTCTTGTGTGTCGAGCTTTCATGTAACTATTACACACCTCGATAAGACTTGATTCAAATGATCTCATTAGCATCGACTATGAGACTGAAGAACATTATTAAAAATAATTTATTCAGACGGCTATTGTCACTTTTTATATAGCTTGATTATTAATATAGCCCAGCATTTGACAAAATCCCTTTGAGGTTTTCTGTCTCTTAGCATTTGAGTTGAGAACCCCTGACTTAAACCAGTAAATGCTCAACCAATAGAATGATATTGAGCCGGATCTATCCATTTGTCTGATCAATGGCTAATGGCTTAAAAATTGCATACTTCACTTTTAAAGCTGTTAGGCGAATAACAAATGTTCTCTCTTCAAATGTTTCTCGTGTTTTTGTATTGAGATGGTGTGTGATTTGTGGATGTTCTTATTTTGAGATTATACTAATTTAAATCTTTTCTCTCTCTTTTTCAGATGTGTTCCAGTCTCTAATATCATTCTCTCAGAATCACCTGACCTCTCTGTTCGAGACCACGTACTCTTCCCTCATGTCGTCCATCTCTCCTCACATCGTCTGCCTCTTTACTGACCTATCTCGCTTCCTTCAGGGCACCGGCAATGTCTCCGTTGAAACCGCTGTGCACTGTTTCTTCGACAGTCTCTTCCCATTGGTCCACACTCGTATAGTCAATCCCGGCATGGCCGCGAGCATTGACGCAGATACTTCTGGTGACAACCAACTCGGCGACTGTCTCCGCATGACGAGGCAGGACGTTAACCCCTTTGGGTCGCACCCAAAAGTGATGGCAAAGGTACTTGCGGATGCATTGCGTGCAGGTCGGGTGCTCAGCTTGGCACTCGCAGTAGGGTCAGAGGTGATGAACATTACGGAGGCGGCGGAGTTATCAAAAGAGTGCACGCGTGCTCTAGTGCGCATGCAATACTGCTCTCATTGCCGTGGGCTCACCCTGATCCGGGCATGCAATGGCTACTGCCTCAACGTCATGCGCGGGTGCTTGGCCAGCCTCTCGGAGTTACACAACCCATGGAGACAGTACGTCACCGTGCTGCAGGATCTCTCACACATGGTCGTCGGAGCACACAACCTGGAGCTCGCTTTGCTGGGGATCAGAGGTCAAGTTGAGGAGGCCATTCTCTATGCTCAACTTCATGGGCCCACGGTAACTGCCACGGTGGGTATCAGTGTTCATAGTTTAATTTGTATCCTATAATAGGGCTGTGAAATTACAAACATTTTATTTTCGATTTTTGGCTTCCAAAGATTATGAAAACAAGATACTCAAGGGAAAACGATTATTGTGCTGCTTTACATCTAGCGAACCGTCTTTTCCTTCAGAACGGTGCACTTCATATATCGTTTCACAATACATCGCAGTACAAAAATGCAACCTGTATCGTGGATAGTGACAATCTGTATTGTGTATAGTTCTCCCAAAATGAAAATTACTGTGTGAGAAAAAAATTAAAGTTTACAGAGTTTTAGTGTAAGTACGACATTCCCTTCTGACACTTTGCTGACTCTATTCAGGCTGTGAGGATTCTTGTGTTTTGGAAGAGGCATTGGCTTTGGAGAGCACTTTGAAGGGAGGATGGGTTCTAATGCTTTCAAAGCTAGCTTGCTATTGTTAGCGTCTCTAAAATTGCCTACCCCTTAATTAGGTTTGCATAAAATTCTGAGTTTGCATTTCACTGAGGAATACTGAATCTGTTTTATGCTAGTTAGATAGTAAATACAAGCTTATCTTTACTATAGAACTACAATAACCATCATTTTCACACAGCGCACAGACCTCACTCATGATTTCTCTCAACATGGGGACAGGAGAGGTGTCAGTCAATAAATAGGAAAATTAAGTAACTTGCGTTTCTTTTTTGAACAAAGTAACTGAGAATTTTTTTGCAAATTTAAAAAGTAATGTGGTACTTACTTTCCTCATTACTTGGAGAAAAAGTAATCTGATTACATAACTTGCTTTACTTGTAATGCATTTCCCCCAAAACTTGCTGTAAGGCTGTTGTATTTAATCTTAGCAGGCATTTTTTGCAGAAATCTGAAATCTCATGGAAATCCTGAAAGTTCAGGCACGTTCACTACTTCTGTGAGATTCTTCTTGTGCCATGTGTCTGAACAAAGTGTCTCTTAGGCTGCTGTTATCTTGTAGTGTCTGAATGAGGGTCTGGAAATCGGAACTTTTTTGGCAGAATTTTGTTTGTACATTTGTCACTGACACACATACACACACAAGCTCTTAGCTTTAAACTTTGTCCATTTATCACACGTTAAGTCAAACTAACATTTACTCACACTTCAAAGCCACTTCATGGGATTGGAAAGACCTAGCCAAAGTGAACCCAGTCACTTTATTGTGAAATGCTTTTAAACGTGACACTCTATTAGAATACTGGCATTATACTCTCTGCCAGTGTGTTTATTTTGAAGCTGTTAAAGATTGGTTTGCTTTAAGGACAGAATGTTCTTGCTTAACTGAATTCCGATGATGGCTTTGGCTGTGTTGGAAATGAAATACTAGTGAACTACTAACTTTGTGCAGAATGTATGTTGCCTGCTTCTTATTTTCCAAAACCTGAAACCGTATATAATATGCAATGATATAAACAATAATATGAGGAATTGTTAGTGCATTGCATGTTTTATTTTTGAAATCTGTAAATAAACAGTGACTCTTTTTTCAGTCCAATCAAATATGTCAAGAAAGAGATGTTTCAAAATCACGGCTGATATTACTTCCTGTTCATTTGTCATAATACAAATGATTATGTAATTTCCAGTTATTCTTCCTTAGCAGTGGTAGCTAAAAAAAAGGAGACTAAATGGCGAGGGATATGCAAGTAGGATAATTAGTTGGTACGATTCTAATCTCATTTTGAGGATTAGCGAGTAGCTTGCAAATGTTTAATTTGACGAATAATAGCTTCCATTTCATAATATGAAATCGACTTGAAAGAAGTCTCTTATGCTCACCAAGGCTGTGTTTATTTGATTAAAAACACAGTAAAAACAGTATTATTGTGAAAATATTATTGCAATTTAAAATAATTTTTGTATTTTAATAAATTTTTAAATGTAATGTATTCCTGTGATGGTAAAGCTGAAAGTTCAGCATCATTAATCCAGTCAGTGTCACATGATCCTGCAGAAATCATTCTAATATGATGGTTTGCTGCTCATTAAAAATTTATTATTATTATCAATGTTTAAAACAGTTGTGCTGCTTAATTATTTTGTGGAAACTGATAAAAAATAAAATAAAAAATACCTCAGGATCCTTTGATCAACATAAAGTTCAAAATAACATTTATTTATGTCTTTACTATCACTTTTGTTCAATTTAAAAGTTTTTTTCCCCCAACGTTTGTACATCATAAAGTGATTTTGTAGTCTTTCTAATCCGGTACTGAATGGATTTCTTTCAGCAAGTACAATTGCTTTTGGTATTCCAAATTATGTGGGGGATATAATCCTGCAATAAACGATGGAAAAAGCTTGGAGATTGTTTCTGGCAGGCCATTTCTGTTTCCTCTGCTGCTGTGTGTAAATCTCCACTGTTTTCTTTACACTAAGCAATGAGTTCGAGAGAAAATAGTGAGACTGTAACCCACAGGACTATCCTGATAACAGACTCTATTACCCACAATCCTCTGCTTGTATTATGTCTTAGTGCTTTTATCTCCTGATTAAGCTGTATTCAATTCTGTCAAAATAATGCATAGCATTTCTCTGCCTCTCTCGTTTTTGTATTCTCCTTCCAAAGATCATAAACTGTAGACTTCTCCGCTCTCTGCAAATGTGTGTGTGTGAAGCTGAGATGTTATTAGACGAATTATAGCAATGGTTTGATTTTCACTGGGATACTTTCCCAAACGGATTGCGGTTGGCATGCCGTCCCATCATGTGTGCTGCCTGAGAGGGCATGCTGAGTGTGTAGTGTGTGTGTGCTTTCTGGGATCAGGTTTTAGAGGTCTGTCGAGACACTGTAGGTGCTGACAGCGCTGGCTGCCCTCTTGCATGTCTGAAAGACTTCTATTGACCAGCACTGTAAGACTGGGACTAGGGGGGAGAGAGAGAGAGAGAGAGAGAGTGAGAGAGTGAGAGAGAGAGAGAGAGAGAGAGTGAGAGAGAGAGAGAGAGAGAGAGAGAGAGAGAGAGAGAGAGAGAGAGTGAATCGAGAAATTTTTAAAAGAGGACTGGGGTGTCTTTTGACATCTTTGTGGTCTTAGTGTGTGTGGTTTTAAATCCCTTAAGATCAGGTGTCATACACATGTACCATGCTAGGCTGTGATACCAGCTGAACTTGGGTAATGACGTTTATGTGTCTGTGTTTTGCATGCAATGCACATTCCTTTCATTGTCTTTTTAAATACTGGACAGTCAGTGCTGGTTATATAATTAGAGATTGCACCTTTCCCCTATTGTTCCTTTTTTTCCTTTTTTTTTGGTTGTAAGAGGTCTTGCATATTTCTCCTGGCCAAGATCTGTATGACTCACAGGTAAAGTGACCAACCACGCAATATGTTTTTTTTTTTAAATGTAATGTATTCCCGACGTTTAGAGGTGGGTAAATCTGAAATATAATATAACCTTAAGACCCAAAGAGTTATATATACAGTAGGTGTGATCAAGGATATCTTGTTTACTTGCCACTAAATCTATGTTCACCCCACGGTAGGATTCAGCTGTCAATTCTGAAACCTCAAGACGTCTCACATATAGAAAGGCATATATATATATATATATATATATATATATATATATATATATAAATATATAAATTCCTTGCTATAAATGGGGAAAAGTTTAAGAGCTGAAAACCTCAGTCATTTTGTCTTTTTAACTCGTCTTTAAATTCTTTCTCTCCTGGTTTTTGTTTCCACATTCGGAGGGTTTTCATAGTGATTGTTGTATATTTCAACAGGTTTAAGGTCCATTAAGAATTCTACTGCTGAACGGAACGTTAGGATTTACACCGCAATGTTTTTTCCCAACTGGAGATGGAAAGGGATTGTAGCCGTGAGGTCAGAGTTCACCTGAGGTGTTGTGATGTCTCAATCTTGCTAGCTTGGAAGTAGACACTCTTTCATTGACCCGTAAGTGCTGTGTCTAAAAGAGGCTGCTGACAACTATGAGCGCATATCAGACAAAAACGAGAAAATTTAATAACTCATTATCCACCGTCCCAAGCAGTTAATGTGCTGCTCTACCTTATTTCCGCCGAGGTTTAACTGAGGGCTCTAATTACAGTCTTACACAGGAATTTTAATAGTAGCTTGTGCTTTTTAGATAATGGAAACAAGACCCCTGGGATTAGAAAAGATTTCCAAAGCCCAGAACATAGACAGCGATGAGAGAGGGGTCAGTAAAAGAGTCCTTCATCTCTCTCTCTTTCTCTCTCTCTCTCTCTCTCTCTCTCTCTCTCTCTCTCTCTCTCTCTCTCTCTCTCTCTCATTCTCTCTCTCTTTCTCTCTCATTTACCTAATTGCTTTATATTTCTCTTTACCTTTTGCTATTGTAGTATGAACATAGCAGAAAAGTATTATTTTATTTTAGTTTAAAGCTTAAATTGTGAACTTTGTAAAGAACACATATAGTAGTTATAATATTTATTTTCACCCCTTTAAGTGCTATATACTACCTTATGGCCTGAAATATAGTGTATAATATTTCTCTATTTTGTACCCACTATCCCTTAACTAATTCATTTCTCTGATGAGTGAAAAGTGAGGAATCAATAACCTCACCAAGTTTGCAACTCTCAGTGGAGCAATTTATTTTCTGTTCTGACGCAGAGAATGACTGTAGTGAAAGAGAAAGGCCCCCACTTATTTTTACTATTTTTCTTGTTTCTTTTTCTTGTGCAGTATTAGTCTCTCGTCGGTACCATATAATCATTCCTGTGAACACAAATTTATGGATACAGGAAATTATTATGTGCATTGATGCACTAGGACTTTATGGACTTAGGGTCCATTTGATATGAATAATTAGGAGGAAATGAGAATCTGTCTAGAAATATTTGGATTATAAATATGGGAGGAGATATTTTAGGAATATTTGAATTTAAACACTCAGTTGTGTTTGAGTTTGGGCCAGAAGAGTTTAATATTGGAATAGCGAAAGGGGTCTGGAAAGGTTGTGGTTTTGGGAATCGGGAGGAAAGAGGAATCCGATCATCTCTGATCATGATTTATGCAGTTCTTCGGTGACAACTATGGGTCACATGATATTTTATATAAATGCACTCTTTGTTAATATGCGACATTAGACAAGTGCTGTGAAGTTCAACAGCCAGGAGTGAAAGTGATCCATATTTGACAGAAACATATTTGTGTATATGCATTTTATTTTATTGACTGGACTGGACTAGACTGGACTGGACTTGACTTGACTTCAAGAAAATTATAACTTTAAACTCTATTTTAAAAGCTCCTGAGTCATGATACTGGTAAATGTAAGTAGGTTTGTTAACGCCAACCAAAATTGGACTGATTCAAACTTAACCAGTACTGTATCATAACACTATCCGTCAGATTTCTTCTATTTTTATAATTAAACAGAATTCAAGTACAAACAATTATGGCATACTTCAACAATCATACATATGTTTTCGTGTTGATACAGCACTTAAAAGAAAGAACAAAAGAGGAACAAAATGAAAGAAAAGAAAAAAAAGTAGGAGGGGGTGAAGGTCTTAGTCTAATAACATAAGATTGTAACATAACTGGATGAAGATGTTATGACAGAAGCATGACCTTTAGAAGAATATCCTTTTTTTGCTTTTTTTGGTCATGAACATTTTTCTGATTTGGTTTTCCAGTGCATCGTCTTTCAAAATGTTGTTTACATTGATGTTTTGGAGAGGCAGTAACATTAGATGCTTTCAACATCCGTTTGCTGGGAAACAAGATTGCAAATCATGTGTGAGTGATTATGAAGAACTGCAGAGAAACTCAAATATGCTGGTAAACAGAATATTTACAGTTTAGGGAGATCTGAGAGAAGAGTAGAGTAGAGGAGAGGGACGAGACGAGACGGGGAAAGTGAGCGTAACAGTCGCTGAGTCAGCCAGTCTGGGGTCACATACTTAGTACCCTTATGTGAGTAGAGAGAGAGAGAGAGAGAGAGAGAGAGAGAGAGGAGAGAGAGAGAGAGAGAGAGAGAGAGAGAGAGAGAGAGAGAGAGAGAGAGAGAGAGAGAGAGAGAGAGAGAGAGAGAGAGAGAGAGAGAGAGAGAGAGAGAGAGAGAGAGAGAGAGAGAGAGAGAGAGAGAGAGAGAGAGAGAGAGAGAGGGAGAGGGAGAGGGAGATGATTTAAATCTGGGAAGCTCTATGAGGTGGATCATATGTGTCCAGACCACAAACTTGGCTGAGACAGAGTGAAGAGAGAGGTCGAAAACGTATAGGAAACAAATACAGAGCTTCTAATTAGATCTTCCAGCAAAACAAAAAATGTTGGATGTGCCACAATTTGAGCCTCGCTGCTGATTTTGGTCTCTCCCTCTTTTCCTGAGGGTGTTGTGGGTTAGTATTTAATGATCCAGGCTGGTAACTGAAATTTATTGTGAAATAAAATCCAGATGATGCATGAAAAAAAAAATACTGTAGAAAGTATTAATTGGACAAGATTATTATAGAACAGCTTTTTGGGTGTTGCTGATGAATTGCCGATGCATATCTTCAATGAGTTCTGGTTGGTTTTATTGAGGTGAGGATCTCTCCTCACCTCAACCTCAACCTAACATTTTTGAAAAGTGAAGGAATAAGTCTGTCAAGCCTCTAAATATGGGTTTTATCATTGGTGCCACTGATTTACAGCACAAGTCAGTAGTTCCATGGGTCTGAAACTGTGACAAGGGTAGAATGCTTGCGGAGATGCAGAGTTCACAAACGGATCACACACACACAGATCATTAATCAGCTGATTGTGTATAGTGAGTATCAGCGTGGCAACTATGAAGCCAAACAAAGCAGCCAGAGAATCACAGTTCAAACACACACTCAAAGCCAGACCTACATGAAAAACATCTTGGAACTGGCTTCCCCTTCCATGCTGGCACAGCCACGGGCCTCATTCAGAACACTGTTTAATTCAACACCACTGAGACGTACTGTGATGTTATTCAAACAGCGCTGACATTTCTGCATTTCCTCTTTTAAGATGTGAAGAGAGCATTAGATGTGTTTTTAAAATGTAAATACAGTTGGAATGTATCAGTGGTAGGGTGACCAGATTTCTCGGAGTGGAATACGGGACAGATACAGAACGCATGCGTATAGAGGGAATGCACGTGACGTCACCGTTGGCCGGAGTGACTGCAGTTACGCCCACAAGTGGCAAAAAGACTGAGCGGCAGCATTGGTTTTCAGTGTGAATGCTGCGGAAAAACACACAAAACGCGTCTAAAACGGGAAAGAGCTTTGAGACTGACTGTACAACTAGATTTGACAAGAAATATGAGGAATATTTTTACAGACTACCTAAAGCTACAGAACAGAGAAGCAAATAGATCGCTACAATTCATAGAAACAGCTGGACTCCAGGCAGTGAAAGGTGGATTTGCAGTTATCATTTTTGTGTCAATATGCTGAATTTAGTGGTAAAATCATTCTCTATGTATTGTATTGTTATATATTGCAGTGACAACTCATCAATCAAATATTTACCACTGTATATTCTGTATAATTTGATATTTTTAAATAAACACTGACAAAAAACTATACAAGTTTTAAGTCTCTAGACGATATGATGATATATATAACATTGATAAGTGATCACCTGGATTTAGACCTGCCTATTTTGTATTTATATAAAGCATTCACAGGCAAATTTGCTGTATGTATTTCCCTGGTGTCGAAATCAGGCACATATAAATGTCAGGACGATTCCTGGCTGCATGTTAATATCCATGGATCACTGGATCTTTAGTAAGTTGTAAGGAACACTATATTGAGTCCAATCTTTAGTTTAAACTGATAATCGTTTGTTTTACTTGCGTTTTCGCAGTTTCCTCTATTAAATCCAGTCACGCAGCTGCTCTTCTGCCACTCAGTCCGGCTGAGGGGGCGTGTTCCGGCGGGAAAGTGACGTTAATGCATTCCCTCTATTAATGCGTCTTACATGCGCTTCATTAGGCACACTAGCAAACACACACAAGGTCTCTCCCTCTCTGTCATGCCCGCGCTACACGGTTTGAACGTAACATATATATTCACTTAGCCTTTCGGAAACGAAACCTATTATATATAAAAAATATATATATATTAACGATGAAATAAGGGACAAAACATGATTTTTTCAGAATAAGTCGGGAGACTAAAATTAGAGTGGAAATACGGGGCTGTCCCGGGAAAAACGGGACGTCTGGTCACCCTAATCAGTGGTGTTCTAATGGCCTATTATAGACCTTATGTAGCTCCGCCCCTTTTCAGCTCTGCACTCGTTGTGTTCTGTCTTCCATTTTGTAATTCCACAGCATGAAGGCAAGATTTTACGGATTTATGAATGAACTGCTTGTTTTAAATTCTTCCCGGTCTACTGACATTTGTTATGACATCCGCTTCAAACATTACAATGCTCATGATAACTTTATTTAACTCTACAATCAGTAAATCCACATCACCAGCTAATTACTCTTCGACAGCGATGCCATAGATACAGTATATACAGAGCTACCACAAAAACGGAAGTTCAGAGACAAAATTCTAAAGATGGCGGTGCTTGTTTCTCTGCCACATAAGGTCTATAGCATAATTAATTTCATCTGTGACTTCCTAAAGTAAATGTTTCTTTGTTTTGTGCAGCAGAAACATTAATCTTCCTCATGTCGATGACTTTTACTGTCTGCCTATTGCCACCTGGTTTAGATCAGACTTTCGATTACTGAAAATTATCCTATTGTTCTATCGTCAAATTATTGTATCTATCGGTACTGTCTGGCGGTCTAAGTCTCCGTCCGTCCGTCCGTCCATCCATCCATCCATCCATCCAGTCTAACATTCAATCTAAAGAGTTTTCTATCTATTTAGACATTTAGACAGAACTTGAGAACTGGGCTTAGAATTAGTTTGTAAAACCGTAATGTTTGAGCCCTATTACCCAGAACTGAATTTGGCGCAAAAGAGCACTGAGAAAGTAATGCTGCCCCTGGAGCGGATTCTTAAATGAACAAACTTCATTACACACCAACACCACACCATATAACTCAATACTCCACTAGACTTATACAAACATGACAATTGAAGGATGCTCAATCAGGACAGTGCTCTGAAAGAGATATTGTTTTTTTGAGCGGTAGGCACATATAAAGATCACATGCCTTAAATTGGCCTTCCTCATTGCAAACTGTAGTAAAACTGCAGCCAAATGTGGAGAACCAACCACAAAAACACAGCCAGCCTTTAACTCAAGGCCAGGCGCTCACAGATCCCGCATGTGTCTTCCTCTGAGACTCATGGGATAAAGCACTGTTCAGACCCCATCTAATCACAGCCAGAATGTTTCACACACTGGCATTTCACAGATATTACAAGGATGGACAGGTGCACACACACTCGCCAGACAAGAGCAAACCTCTGCTTTCAACAGTAGGTAATTGAGTAACAGTTGACCAGTGGAATGGCCCATTGTGCTTAACGTCACAGATCAGGGTGTCGCTGAGGTCAGTTCTGCCTTTCTTTCACATATGCTCACGTGTGTCATGCCTATTTTCACATGCTTTTGAGTCTTATTAAAAGTCTGGTTTTTGTTTAACCCATTCGGACCCTGCATCCATTACAATGGACATCACATGTCAGCCCCATTTTTTTTTTACTTCTGGAGCATTTCACCTAGTTTAAAGCCTGCAGTCCATGAGATTGGACGTTTGTCATCCAATCAAATGGCAGTAAAGCCCTGCATGTAGTAATTATTAAAAAAACACTACATTGAAGAGAAGCATGGCAGCACTTCACTCCAAACACAGAAGCAAGCAACATTTTCTATGGTTTTATTTACATTTTTTATATATTTTTGCCAGTATTTCATAGTTTGTATGAAAAATAGAAAGGTTGAATTTATTATTTAAAGTTAAAAATCGATTGTAGAATTGCACGTTTTAAATCAGGATTTTTTCAAATGTGTCTGTCCATTAGAATGGACAGTGGGTTCAAAAGCCTGTTACTGAAATCACATGTCCAGTAATGCTGCTTGAAATTTCTTATATATAAAAAAAATCTATATCACAGTACCAAGACATTTTTGAAACTTTTTCATATGCAGAATATATAGTTCATGAAGTGCTTGAACATATAGATGATGGAAATATCTGAGATGTTGACTTTATGTGGAGTGATGAGGAAGATGGAGATGTAAGAAAAATATCCTTATTTAAAACTTTATAAAGTAAAATAACTAGCTTCAAGCCAAACGAACATACGGATTTGAATTAAATCTAAAGCGCAACTTGAATATTAATATTTTTCATATTTTGTTTTATATAAAAAAAAATTATGGATAGATGCACTTTTATGATGGATAGATGCACTTTTATGAAGGATAGATGCACTTTTATGGACTTTCAAAACAGAAACAACCATTCACAGCCATTATAAAGCTTGGAAGAGCCAGGACATTTTTTAATATAACTCTGATTGTATTCGTCTGAAAGAAGAATGTCATATACACCTAGGATGGGTTGAGGGTGAGTAAATAATGGCCTAATTTAAATTTTTGGGTGAACTATCCCTTTAAAGGTATAGTTCACCCAAAAAATTATATTTGTCATCATCACTTACTCACCCTCATGTTGTTCCAAACCTGTATGAGTTTCTGCTGAACACAAAAGATATTTTAAAGAATGTTGGTAACAAGAAAGTGGACAGTAGCCATTGACTTCCATAGTATTTTTTTCCTACTATATGTAGCAGGGTGACTGAATCCTCTTAGGAGGATATCATTCACCTGTGCATAATTTATTAAGCCCCCTCCCCTTTCTTGTTATATAAGGGTGGTGTGGTGGCCACTTTGTATGCACCTTGGTATCGCCCACTTGACGTCATCTGTGGCTGCCGCAGGTATGTGATTTTATGGGGAAACTCGCGCTTTCTCGTCTTGTGCTGGCGGTTTATATGATTTTGTCTTGCTGTCAGGTTGTGACGGTAGGCTGTTTTGTTCCTGCTGCTGTGTGTTGGCTGCCCACTCCTCTCAGGTATGTGTAGCCTTTTCGTTCAATGGGAATAAATTGGCTGCGGTTGACAACTTGTGATTTAATATCTGCAGTGGCAACGATAGAACGTCATCTATATATACCTGAGTGAGAAGTATTATTATTTTATAGTGTGCGACTACGAAACAGGTTGTGAGCAGTATCTCCCCGTGGTATGTAAGATTATGGTTTTGGGTATTACTAACTTGTTGTTGTCTAACATTATCTTTCTGCTCGGCAGGCCCCCCTGCGTGTCTCTTGGGCTA
Organism: Siphateles boraxobius; assembly: GCF_051911475.1. Classification (NCBI taxonomy): domain Eukaryota; kingdom Metazoa; phylum Chordata; class Actinopteri; order Cypriniformes; family Leuciscidae; genus Siphateles; species Siphateles boraxobius. Next base: position 3,677,675 of record NW_027509215.1, read on the forward strand.
ATCATGGGAACCTTGTATCACTGATGACTTGTGATCGCGTATAATTACGACTGCGTCGCTGTTTTGCCTCGACCTTCATCACGATAGCAACCATTAAGCTACTGTGATTCTGGTTTACGTTACTATTTGAGGATTGTGCATGTCATTGCGGGTTGGCTGGCCGTTTCTTGTGGCCGCCGCCTATTGAATTCCATTGGATTACACTTCGAAATCAGCATCTTGTGTGTATAGTTTGAGTACCGTATGGTCTTACGTTTTATTATTATTATTATTTTTTTTGTTATTTATGTAAATTCCATGTCTCATCTCTGAGCACTGCAAACCGAGTGAACTTGGTTTATTCTAAACTGTTAACTTGCTTTTGTTATATTTTGAGTCTTACATTCGTGCTAAGGGGTAAATTCTTGGATTGTATTTCCCTGTTTTGTGTGTTTCTCATTTTTTTGTGTGTCTATGTTACAGGAGCTGGGGGTTTCTGGAGGGTGAAGGCAAAGCTGCCACTTGTGTGGTGTGTTCACATCTAGTGCTGCGCATCTTCTGGCATCTAAACTTCACGTGTGCGTTTGGGTATTTGTAGTGGACTATCGTGGGGGGGGTTCATTTCCCAATTTGGCAGCTGGCCCGGACCTCCAGATACCTCTCCTGTTGGTTAAATTGCTTTCTTTAAATTGCGTGTATGAGTAGATGCAGTTTGACGCTGTTCATCATTATTATTATATGGTCAATGCAGGAGTTTCACTTTGAAGTTTTAGCTATAAATTAGTCAATATTGACAAACATAATAAACTTTTCTACTTTTATACGACCCATGTCTTCTTACCCGCTCATTCAAGACGAACCTGTGTGCCCTTAGGGCTATTATTTCCCCGGTTGTCCGGGGTGGCGTAGTCGATCTTGTATTACCATTGCTGGCTTCTTTCTTTTTAAGAGTGTGGTAAACACACCTCTCTAATCGCTCGCACCGCAACGCTACATATATATTTTCCTAATAACTACATTTTATAATATAATCATTATTAGTAATTATTTTGAAAATTACAATAATATTTAGCAGTAATGTATCAATATAGATATTACAGTACAATGCCGTATAATTAATTACAGCAGAAGCAGACCAAATTACGAAATACAGTAAAATACAGTAAAGTACTATTTTGTTGTTTACAGTACTGATCTTGTGTAAACTAATTTCAGAAACTTGAAACATAATTCAGGTCTGAAGGGGTTAAGACTCTAGCTTTCACTGTAATGTGGTGTTATAGGAAGTGGAGGGCCATTATATGCTAGACGAGGACTAGTTTAAATATTGTCTATCCCAACGAGCAGAACAAATAATTCTGTAAATGACACCATTATTAATGTATCATAATATCGATACTAAGGAAAAAGTTAAATTTTTTTTGCAACGTAAATAATAGGCCCTGTTTATGAATTTTCTTCAACCAGTTCTGGTTGGCCTTGTCGAGGTGAGGATCTCTCTCCTACTTGTTTAACAAAAACAAAAGTATGTAATGAAATAAGTAATCATACAATTAAAGTTGCACATAACTGGTCAAGTTTAAAACCTTTCTTTGGAAGATTGATAGGTGAGTTAACAGTCTAATACAGTTTTAACAGTTTAGTAATACAGACTAAAAATGAATTTTTGATCACCTCTGAATGTTGATCAAATTGACAAATCTCAAAATATTTTTGATCCCATTTCAAATGAATCACTGACACAGATGTTACAGGTTCATGGGTAAATGTAGAGATTCCAAGGAGTGGGAGATCAGGAGAGTTACGTTGGGTTCATTCTGGGCCAAAGACATTTTGATTTTGCCAATAGAAAGTCACTCATGATTTGAAGAGAATATTTTGGGGGGTTTCTTTTATTTTTATTATTAACATAAAAATAGCCAAGATTCACAGGGAAGAATTCCCAGACTATCTGGACGGAAGGTAATTTGATACTGGACATGATGAAACTTCATCCGGATAAAGAGAAATTCCATCCATGCATAAAGAAACTCTCTTGTAACTGCCTGAATCGGAGATTGTCAGGATTTTAAAATAAGTTTATTTACTCTATTTAAAAAAAAAAGTATACAGTATCAGAACTGCAGCTTAATTAAATATAATTAAATATAAATGTGACTAGGATGCAGAAATTATGCAGCTTGATAAAATGCTTGATGGTTCAAGGATTACAGTTGTATATTTGAGATCTCGGCCCAAAATCCACCGCTGGGTTTATTTACGGGGAAACGATGGTTCCCATGCTGTTCGTCAAAAAGGAGGAGGAAAAATATTTACAATGGAGGGTAAATCAATAAACTACACAGAATGCAACAAACTCAAAACACAAATATTTTCCCAGCACTCCCACATTTTTGGCTGATACCCATAATGCCTCATTCCCTTCAGGCTCAAATGCTTCTAAAAATAAAAGTAAAATCTCGGTTTGGTTTATTATTATTCATTAAGTCAGAGTTTAATAATGTTTGCTCAAGGTCTTAGGTAAATGTACTGATATCAGATATCTTAAATATACTGTAGTTTAATAAATATTTTAAATGTTCTTTTCCGTTACCTTGGTATGGTGTCCAAAAATACATCTGATTCTTATATATTCTTATTGAGCACATGTGTTTTTTTTTAGAGGGGTGCATTTGTGAATTTTGCTATAAAAGCAATATATATATATTACTAACTTGCAGTGAACTGATTGATTTAAAGACACTAAGAATGTATTTTTCAGTTTGCAGTCATTAGAAAGAAGCTAAGCAATAAAGTATTTTGGTAGTCTGATTTCTTTCAAATAAGGTTTTTCTTCAGTGACAGTTGTTTCCTTCAAGTAAATAATTTTTTTCTTTCAGTGTATCTTGTTATTCATTCATGTTGTAAAGCGAGTGACAGAGCGAAGACTTGTCTTTTTCCTGTCCTCCAACCTCCCAGTGCAATGACAAATGATTCAGGAGATAAAGATTTATTAATGGCAAATAAAATTGTCATTTTTAAAAGTGACTGATAGGAGAGGGCAGAAACTAAGGGTAATCATTTAGATTGCTGTAGTCGGGTCTTCTTTGACTAATGGACTGGTGACGTCTGCTGGAGCTTTTAGTGGGATGAAACACCATTGATTAAATGTGTGTGTAAGAACGAGCAAGAGACAGAGGTGAAGCTGTAGATATAAAAGCAAATGCAGATTGAGATCCTGTGTTGCAGCAATAGTGTCTAATGAGATGAACTGGTACACACACACACACACACACACACACACACACACACACACACACACACACACACACACACACACACACACACACACACACACACGCGCACACACACGTGTTTTTTCATCATGGTGGGGACTTTCCATTGACTTTTATTGTTATTATACCAAGCTAATTATATTTTCTGTCCCCTAACCCTACACACAACCCTCTCAGAATCCTTTCCGCATTTTTAGATTTTCATTAAGATGTTATTTATTTAGTTTATTAAGCTGTTTTTCTGTCTGTTGGCTGCTTCCCACCATGTAACTGATTTCAGGTTTTACTGAGCTTATGAGGAAATTTGATCCCCATAATAGACTAAACCAGAGCCAGACACACACATTGTGTCTCTTTCTTTCTGTCTGATTCATTCATTCATGGCTTTAATGTGATCTGTTACCGTCTGATTTTCCATTTATAGTTTCATTTATCACAAAGACAAACAAGCGCTTACATCATCTGTTCTGTCTTCCCGAAGGAACAGAACATCACCACCCTCTTATCTCTTTTCCTCTATCTGTCTCTCTGGTTTTTAGGTGGATAAAGTATGTGGTCACTCATCAAATTCGTCTTCAAGCACAGTAGGGACGTTTCCTCCGACTTCAGTCACGCCACCACCTGCCAACATCTCACAGGACGTTCCAGGAGCCGATACGATCGGCATGTTGGCGGACCTTCACAGGTTAGGCTGGATCCCTTTAGTTCTGTCATTTACTAAGACTTATGTAGTAAAAAAAAAAAATTATAATGTTTTTGAAAGACACCTTTTTAGCATTTAAAAAAAAAAATTGGACATAGAAAGAGCAGTTATGATATTTGAATAAAAATAAGCCTTGATTGATTATCTGTTTAAATAAGTTTAATCGGACCGATTCCAATAATAAAAACACATTTTTATCAATATGGCTGTGACCACGAATACATTGTGCATCCGTATTTTAAACTGATTTGTTAGGCCCATGATTTATTTCTGTGTTAAATAAGAAGCATGTCATAGTATGTGTAAATATGTATGTATAGCCACAAGCTTTGGTCAAACAGACACATTCAGCAAGTGTCTCTAATGACCCTGATTAGAAATATGCTACTGGACATTTAACTAAGTGTCTTCAGACCCAGATCTTCAAGGCCCACACATTACAGGTACCCATCACTAAGTGGTAGTCTGGCAAGGGCAGTGCTGTAACGGGCACTGAGACTGTTGCCAGCAGGAACACAGAGAGATAAATGGATTAGATTTTTTTTCTTTCTTCTGGAGTGCAGGAGTCGGTGGAGGAGAGGACAGCAAACACTCATCACCGTACAAATGACATCATCTCTGCACCCAGAGTCATGGAAATGCTTTGACCAGCAAGCCAGGAGATTTATCATTTAAAAATGCAAAATTATTCTCAATGGGTAGCTAGAGTGCTCCATCATTAAGACAGGTCAGAGGTCAAAACACAATGTTATAATTAGTAAGAAATATGTTATGTCCATGTTGAACCTCAAATGATATACATAATGGAACTCAACAGCGGGATTCTGGAAGTAAAAATGCCATTAAAAACCTTCATAGTGAAAAGGACTTAATTAATAATGTGTAAAACTTTTGTGCTCTGAAGTTGTTAAATGCTGTTTTCACTCAAAAAAGTAAAAAAAATCTTAATTGTTGTACCCTTAGTTTGTTCCCACTCTTAACTCATATGATTTGTCTAAAGCTTTGTGTGAGAAACAGACCAAACTTGAAACTTATTTTAAATTTACTTCACCATTTTCAATCCACCAATCAGAGAAGTCATAGATACCAGCATCACAGCAGTCACCAGACAGTTTTTCCAAGCTATTGGTGGCTAGCTGGGTAACATTAAGAAGCTATGGTTCAGTTAATACAGTATTATGAATGGATTTATAAAGACATTAATGTTTTCTGAAGAATTAAAGTGCCCCATAGTTCTATTTTAAGGGTTCCTAATTTTTGTTTTGGAGGTCTCCTACAATATCTACATGCATCCAAGGTCAAAAGACACTTACATTTTCTCATAATAGATTGCACATCACATTTCTCAAAGAGTCTGAAAATGGTTTGATCGAAGATTCATTTTGAACAAATTCATTTCGTCTCTTTAAGCCCCTCCTTTCCGACAGCATACTCTACTCTGATTGGCCAGACGGCTCAGTCCGTTGTGATTTGACTACAGTGCATGTCAGAAACTAAATGTCTATTACCATATCTGAATTTAAGCTCACCACTTAATACACAATGAAACGAAGAGTAAAGATGGCTTTGGATTTTCCATATCAATTCCAGCGCGAGTCGTCATCCAAAGTGCTTTCACATCGCAGTATCTTCTTGACATGTTAACTACGTGGACTAAACTCTTCCAGGCCTCAGTTACAACTACAGTGTTGAGGGCGGGTCAGAGTAGTAGATGCTGTTCACAGGCAGCCAATGAAGACCATAGGCTGGTTTTATGAATATTTTTTTAAAGGTGACATATTATGCCCCCTTTCACAAGATGTATTATAAATCTATGGTGTCCCCAGAATGTGTCTTTTAAATTTCAACTCAAAATACCCCCCAGATCATTTATTATAGCTTGTCAAAGTTGCCCCTTTTTGGTTGTGATCAAAATCGAGCTGTTTTTGTGTGTGTCCCTTTAAATACAAATGAGCTGCTACCCTTCTCCGTTCAGAAGAGAGCTGATCTTTTACATGAGCTTTGTATACTCGTATATATCGTATACAATAACAAAGGCAAATTTCAGTGAAATTTCAGAAATAACCCGTAGCGCAGTGCAGCCTTACAGAGAGACTCAGGAAGAGGTTCTCATACGTCAGAAGGGGAGCGAAATCAGATCGGCTTAATTTTTGACATGTTTGCAGAGAAAGGCTTACCAAAACAAAGTAACACTGTTGTCACTTTTCACGTTTTTAGGGTTGTAGATTCATAGGGGACCCAATTACAGTATAGCACTTAAACACGGGAAAAGGCAGATTTTCATGATATGTCCCCTTCAAATTGTTTTGTAGGTATGTAACAGGACATGGTTGGTAACTAATTGCTGATGACTTGTATCAGTTCAGAATCTATTCTTTCTTTTAAGAGACTTATATAACCTAAATAACCTCATTTGTTGTGCACTTTGATCTTTAATACTTTGCATACCTTTTACATGTATTACAAACTGCATGAAAGTTAATATTCGAAAAAGCAATTTATTGTAATCTCAGAGCTTGGTTTTAATCCTTGACAGTTTTCTGAAATGTCTATTGAGAAAGTGAGTGGGTAAAAAGTACTTTCAGAATCTAAGTTGGTGGTTGCTGTTGAGTTTTATTGCTAGTGTGTTGTAACCCATCATCCAGGTTCTGGTTTGCATGTGCATGAGTGGTTTGAATTTTCTTCATGGTCATGATTTTTCTCTCCTTCTCTCACCATCATCCCCTCCCCCCTGTTTTGTTGCCCTTTGGTTTCTTCCATCTCACTGTCCTCCCCTCCAAACTGCTTGCCTCAACCTCCTCTGGACTGTTCCATTATCTTGTACTGGGGGTTTGACCGTTCTCAGTTCACTCCCTCTGAAAACCTCCAAGAGCGATAGAGGTAGAACTCTGAAAAAGGTTGCACGGTAAGCATGAATGCATTTACTAAAAATTGCATTTATCTTTCTTTTAAAGAAAGTGTGTCTGGGTGTGTGCTTACCTTGGATAATATAGGTTAGCTCCGCTTCTTTTCTACACTCTTACGACTTTACCAGTTAGGGTGTTTTCACACTAGTACTTTTAGTGCTGATCGAGTCCCTTTGTCGTTAGAGTTTGGTTTGTTTGTTTGTTGTGAAACCTGAATGGTTGTACCCAAGTCTGCTCAAAAAAATATTCCGGACTGCGGTTCATGTGGACTCCAGTATAATTTACATTTGTTACGAATGCAGTCTGGCATAATTTTTGCATGTGAACCACTAATCTTAACATCATTTGTTGGATCACCATCATCTGGATGACAGAAATGTTTAAAATGTGGGCTTATGGGAGAGGGATAGAATTGAACCTGGGTTCAATTCAAGCAAACAAATCAAAGTGTGAAAGCTGCCTTTGTAATTGTAAATTCAGGATGCCTGATTGGTTCCTTAATAAGCATATGACCTGTAACTACCCACCTCCATCCGAAAGTCTATTTTATTTGATTTTTCATAGACTTAAAGGGTTAGTTCACCCAAAAATTAAAATTCTGTCATTAATTACTCACCCTCATGTCATTCCAAACCCATAAGGCTTTCGAAATCTGAGAGCTTTCTGTCCCTCCATTGTCAGCTACGCAACTACCTGACGTTTCAAAAAGTTAATGAGATCGTAAAACAAATCCATACGAATTGAGCGGTTAAGTAAAAAATTTCTAAAGACACTTGATCGCTTTATATGGTGAACAAATTTAGGCTCATTTAGGCTTTTATTCACATATAGACATTGATCAGTGAATATAAACAGAAGCTCAAGCGAACCTGCTTGATGCAAGAATAAACCTCTTGCGGAACACGAGAATGAACCTCATTGGTTCTCGCATGTCAAGCAAGCATGATTGAGCTTCCGTTTACCACAACTGATGTGTGAGTTGATGAATGTTTATATGTGAATAAAAGCCCAAATTTAATTTGTTCATCATATAAAGCATTTTTGACTAAACTGCTCAATTCATTTTTATTAGTTTTATGATCTCTTTATGAACTTTTTGAAGCATTAAAGTGGTAGTTGCATACCTGTCAATGGGACAGAAAGCTCTTCATTTGTGTTCACAAGATGAATTAAAGTCTTAAGGGTTTGGAATGACATAAAGGTAATTAATGACAGAATTTTCATTTTTGTGGGAACTATCCCTTTTAATAATATAATATCATATAATTAAATACTTCAAAACAGGTTCCTAAAGCTACTGTTAGTGATAGAATTAATCTTTCTCTGAGTTTTGTCTTTCAAAATTTTTAAAACACTTTTTTTCATAATGTTATTTATCGCTTGTGATCTATGTGTTGTTTATTTGTTGATTTGTGTTATAGGGAGTTTACGGCCTACATCTCCCGTTATAAGTCCTTCTTCGCCATACTTCCAGAGACGTTGTGCGAAGGAGAGATGGGCGTCGATGACATCACATGTTGGAGTGGAGACGACGTGGTCAAAAGGTGAGACATTCAAAGTGTACTAACAAATTACTTTGCACTGGTAACTTGTCACTTCGAGTCTGGTTAGGACTCTGTAAGGTGGACTGTGTGTGTGTGTGAGTGCACAAAATATTACGTTAAATTTAGAACTAAATATTTATATGTTTCTTTACCCTGTTGGCTCGTTTTATACAGGTTTTGTGCACTTTTCAGCTTGACCAGGGGCCAGTTGCATAAACTTTTCCAATTCCAAATGGAGTAGACAATCTACCTTTTTAAATAACTGACTTTTAAAAAATTAGGACTAGTCTTGAAGGTAAAAATTAGATGAGTAACTTTTTAAGACTAGTCTATGCAGTTTATGTAACCAGCCACAGACTAGGCTGGTTTAAGTGCGTTTTTTTCAGCAGGGTAAACTCGGTTATACACTCAGTGTTTTGCCGGGTCCCATCTGGCTCGGGTCTGGTATGTGTATGTGAGTTCTCAAGAAAAAAGAAACGCATCACACCCACAGAGCTCCTCCATTAACGAGAAATTACCTTTAGGCCGCACTGACTGACGCCTAATAGATTTATAACAAATCTGTTGCCCCTCAGAGAGAAGTGTTTACTTTGAGAAAGTATGTCTGGCTCCAATTTCATGCCTCAAAATATAACTCACCTTAACGACCAATGACAAACGACTTAACCAATGTAAGGCAGCATAGAGGATTGCTGTTGCATTAACAGCCAGGAGATGAAGAAGATGTTAATTTCTTTTAATTTCTTTCTTTTTTCCCTTTCCTTCCCGCTCTCTCTCTCTCTCTCTCTCTCTCTCACCAAATTCTTTGTCTCCAAGTGATTTGACTCAGAGGCTGTTTTGTGGTGTTTGTGGCCCAAAGAAAGTCTCTTTCTCTCACATCCATCACTCTTTCGTTCTCAGAGATGTCACGTGGCAAACGACGATCTGTGTTTCATTTCCCTGTTGGCTTCACTTCTTAAGCACCCTCAGCAAGAACATGCAATTATGACAATATTCTCTCTCTCTCCCTCACTCCCACTCGTTCCGTCCCCTAGTACCCGAATGTGGTTGTCCCTCCTCCTATCAGTCTCTATAGTTACCAACCAAATCCTGACCATGAACAATGCAGTGAGAGAGGAAAATAGAAAGATGGATAGAAATAATCTATATATGGCTCTCCTCCACATCAGTGTCCTTATTTAAAGTACTGGCGTGGTACCATAGTGTTCGATAGTAATGCTATGGTACATTGATGTACAGTAGACTATGGTATTGAATTATCTGTGTACTCATGTATTTACATAAAGTTTTTCAGCATTATGTACATACATAAGTTATAATAATATAAATATTTACTTTTGACAATGTTATCTGAAGAGAAAAGTTATTTTAAAAGTTGGGGAGCAAATTAGTACATTTTAGTATAAAATTATGAACAAAAGTTTTTTATTTTTTTATTTATTTTTGAAAATCATGCAACTAGTGAATCATTCCCATAAGACTGGGAATGTGTATTAAAGCAAACAGATTTGACTTGAAGCAGCATGTAAGGATTTCGATCTCCAGTAAAAACACACTCTCTACTGCAGTCCAAAAAAAAGGGTTGTCTTTTCTTCATCCCTGTTTCTGTCTCTTTCTTTTTTCCCCCCACAATAAATCAGTCTTTGAAATTTGGCTCAACAATTTGTTTCCAACAGAACAGTCTGTCTGTCCGCGAGATGCAGAACAGAAACAATCCAAAAAAAATGTGTTGCATTTTTTAACTATTTGGAATGAATATTTAAATATGAATGTTTAGACTTGTTTAGACCAGTTAGAATAAAACTACTTTACAGTGGTTTTAGCTGTGTTTTACAGCAGATTGCTTAATGAATCATCAAGGATCTTTATCTTTGACTCCATTGGATGCTCTATCACATTTGGGTTGGTGTTACTCCAAGCTCTCTTCTGTCTCCAAGAGTCTCACTTTGTATCCTTTTTAAAATTCATCAGTTTTTCACCACAGCTCTTGCTTAGTTGGATGCTGTTGGTTCAAATCACCTAAGGGACAATTCATAAACCATCACCGTGGTGCACTTTAGCACATTTTGTTGAAGTGAATCTGTTCCAGAGTAATTTGGATAAAAAATATGTTACAGAACTGCTACTTTACGGTTTCTACACACCAGAACTTTCCTTTCCACTGTGGCCACCAAACCACACCAGCGAATGGATTGATTGATAATCGCCCACTGGTCCCAAATCCCAAGTCCAAACTGGATAACCACCTGAAGTACAGGGTTTGAAATCTTACATCTTTGTACATGAGTGCTGGGTTCTGGACACAATTGTCAAAGGTCAACTATAATGCTGAGAAATATTCATCCATCCATCCATTAGTACAGAAAGTACCAGTACCATTGCTTTTTGCAGTAATGGCCGAATAATTTGAATGAAAATAACAGATATGTGATTAATCACTTAAAAGTCTTGAAAGTGGAAAATTAAAGGGATAATTCACACAAAAATGAAAGTTATGTCATCATCTACTCACACTCATGTCTTTCCAAACCAGAATTGCTTTATGTGAAACAAGAAAACTTTTTTGACTGGACTGAAAGTCAAAGGTCTTTTTTCTTGTTGGACATGGGTTTGGACCAACATCAGAGAGAGTAAATGATGACAAAATGTTAATATTAAGTAAACCATCCTTTTATGTTTTATTCACATTGACAGCGATTTCATCATTGTAGATCTCTAAAGTAGGTCATGTTGTTTAAAATAACCAATACTCCTTGAAACAAATCGCTGTCAGTGTGAAACAGAGCTAGCCAGAGAGAGACAAGAGTAGACTCAAAGACCAGAGTGATTCCTGGCGTTACAATACAGTGAGAACCTCTGAAGGTGAGGTGTGGATGGGGTCGTCCTGCAGAAGAATGCATGGAGGTCTCTCAAGGGCCGCTGTGCTGAATCTGGGTCCCCCGCGGCCTGGAGCCGGAACAAAGGGCCTCCTGTGAGCTCTGTGTGGGAAACAGTGGAGGAGAGAATCCCAACGCCCAGCCTGGGAATGTGCCCTCTAAATACATGGAGCAAAACCCATACAGAGAGAATAAATATTGCGCACACACACACACACACACACACACACACACACACACACACACACACACACACACACACACACACACACACACACACACACACACACACACACACACACACACACACACACACACACACACACACACACACACACACACACACACACACACACACACGGATGTTTGACTGTCTTTTTCTTTGTAATGGTGTCACATCTCTTCATCAGTCAAATCTATGTACGGGAAGGTTCATGCTCCTGCACAGATCACTTCAAAGCATGTCAGAGGGGATGGTGATTTGATTTCTCATTTGTTTTCAACTTTTTCATGATTTGCTTCTGGAAATACTCAGCAGTTGATATCAGGCATGAAACGGCGACAAAGCGATTTCGTGTTTGCGTGTACGTGAGTGTCTGTCCATGCATGTCCATTCTCTGCTCATGGTTCTGCAGGATTTGGGGATGTTTGGTCAGAGATTCTGAATGCCACAGATTTTTATGCCCTCACAACAAACCAGTTGTTTACCATTCACACATCTGGAAGCTATTCAGTCACCGTGATCTGCTCTCTTTTTTCTCTCTCTGCTTCCTTCTTTCCTCTTACTGACTATCTTAGTTCCATGTTCTGTATCTTCCTCTGTGTGTGGCCCTCATCCACAGATCACACACCAGAGACACATTTAAAGTCGTCTTCGGTGAAGACTGCCATTGTGTTGATAATTCAGATTTTGTGTGTCTGTGGGTTGTAAGAAATTCTGGAAATGGGGATGCTCAATATGACTGCTTTAGAATGAATGTCCTTCCTTTAGATTAAAAAAAAAATCCAATTGCCTTTTGGGTTAGCAGATATAAATTTTGTTTTATTTAAACTTTTGGTAGCACTTTAGTTTAGAGTCCAATTATAACTATTAACTGTATTTGCCTATTAGCATACATATTACTTTTTTTTTTTTTTAATTAAGATATTGGCTGTTTATTACTTGTAAAGCACATATTAATGCCTTGTTCTGCATGACCTTATTCTTCATCCCTAATCCTACCCATTACCTAAACTTAACAACTACCTTACTAACCATTAATAAACAGTTTTAGTTGATAGTTAGTTAATAGTGAGAATTAGACCCTAATCTTAAGTATGAATCTTTTGTAAATTAATTTTTATTTTAATTATTTTCTTTGTTACCCATGGCTGACAGATGCCTGCTTTCAAACCCTCTCATTTTAATAATTGATTGAAAAATAAATATTTTATATGATTTATTTAGAGTATATTATTATTGTTATTATAATTATTATTTTAAACTTACTTAACCTTGCTAGCAGGGATTTTTTTTCCTATTCTGTGTGTTTGTTGAAAAAATTCTAAAGGAAGAAAAAAAATCCAATTACCTTTTAGATAGAGAATATATATTTATTTATTTATTTTCTCAATCATAACAAACAACATATGTTGCCGAGTTTCCATTGTTTTCTTATATTTTACTTTATTTTGTTTCTTTTTATGTATTTTCTTTTCTTTTTTTGTTTTATTTAATTTGTGTTGCAAAATAGTACAAATACTTGAAAACTATATTTTTAATTAGCTCATATTAATATCAGTATGTAGCTTTTAAGAATTATATTCTTAAATTGGAAAAGAGTATTTTGGGTTCAGGGTTGTAATTATGATTAGCTTTATTCAAAAACAATAGAAGTCTTTGGTATGTTTTCACTTGGATAGCTAGTTGAATATGAGTGTGAGACAAGTGATCATATTGAACAATATAAGCCAAGCCAGCTCAGCTCAGAAGACACCCGACACATTCCCATGACCCATGTTCAGACTCTGGACCAGAACACACACGCACAAGCACATTTTGAGTAGTTCATTGTCTTCAGGCACTACAGTCACATTGACAAATAGTCCAAACATGTGATGAAATGCAAAGTTTCATCCTCTTTCCTAATTGGTTGTTGTATATTTGCTTTGTTCTAATTAACATAACTGTTCTCACGTCTTTGTTATGCTCTGCGTTCTGGAACCCGTGAGACTTGCACGTTCTGGAACGTGCTTCTGGCGAAAGGACAAAAACAATCCTCCCCTTATATAAGACCCTGAATTAAATTATCTAAATCAATCTGGGGAGGGACACAGACGATTCTATTTCACATTTCATTCCATAGACGCATGGCTGAATCAGATCCTATAACATCACCTCATGGCCCTTCGGATGCGATACACACATGCTGTTGAAAATCAGAAGTTCGTACAAGAGATGGGCGAGACATTACAGGCTCATCAGTGCCTGGGCTGTAGAGTAGATGCTGAGATCATTTGAAAGTTAGTCAGCCTGGTTGGATTTTTGACCTCGTAGAGAGAGAGAGAGAGAGAGAGAGAGGGAGAGGGAGAGGGAGGGAGGGAGAGAGAGAGAGAGAGAGAGAGAGAGAGAGAGAGAGAGAGAGAGAGAGAGAGAGAGAGAGAGAGAGAGAGAGAGAGAGGAGAGAGAGAGAGAGAGGGAGAGAGAGAGAGAGAGAGAGAGAGAGGGAGAGGGAGAGGGAGAGGGAGAGGGAGAGGGAGAGGGAGAGAGGGAGAAAAAACAAGTGGAAAGTCTGAATGTAATGTGGCAAGACGGAAGAATTTAAAAAATGTTATCGTTTTTCATTTGCCCAGACCAGAAGCATTTCCCCCCGCTGGATATTATCCACATGTTGTTATCATTTTTAGTAATTATTGGATGTATTATGTGTTTTTATCTGAATATATTTGTCAGGTGAATTCGCATAGTCCTGTCCTTGGACCACCATGATTTCCCTGCCTTTCCAGGCTGTTTTATGTAGATACTGGTTGCCAACCCTAAAGCAAAGCATTACATTCCAAAATATTTTGGTATCACTTTACAATAAACTTCAGTGTTAACATGAATTTATTCATCTTAATTCCTTCTTACAATACATTTTTAACAGGTCAAATATTAAATTAGTCCAATTCAGCTAAAACATTTTTTTATATAAAATGTGAGGGGTCACATGATTATTTTATTTGGTGCTCAAAAACGATTCTTCTTATCAATGTTTGATTGATTCTTTATAAAAATGTATACAGTCAAACCAAAAAAATTCCCGACACAGATATCATTTTTTATATTTTTTTTACTAGTGGGCGCAGGACACCATAGTACATTTATGTAAGTGAGGATAGCAAAATAAAGTAAATTGTGAAATAGTATACGCAAAAATTCTTCATACAGTGGACTACCAGTAAAATATATACAAATTCGGGGAACAAAAATTATTCAGACACTTTGACCTGACCATGTTTTGCTTGAGTGTTTTTTCTTTAATTGCTAATGCGACTTTTAAAATTAAGCATTGCTTGATAATTGGTTGACCTAAATTGGTATTATCTAATTGTGTACTTAAATTTAACAGCTGACAGCTATTCAACCTAATTCATTTGTGAGACAGTCTAACAGAAGGATGGACAAAACCAGTGAAATATCAACTGAGTTCTTGTCATATTAACCAATATACTGTATATACATTAACCTAAATGCTGCAAAATGTGTTAAATGTTCATGATACCTAATGCATTAAGTAATGTTGATGAATTTAACCTTATTATAAAGTGTTCCCAATATATGAACTAATCAACTTTTAACCGAGACCTAAATAAGAGTAGTTGTATAATTGAAGCTGCCTTCTAATAAGTATATTTCTGTCTGCTGTGCTTGCAAATCAACAGTCTGCATCAATTTATTTGTGATCCGTTGTTTACCATTATTTTGATACCAAGTAAATACATTTATGGCGCCAGTATATTTGCAGCTTAGATGTGGCTTCTGTTCTGTGCAAAAACAGCTCTAAATAGGCTCACAATTTTGTGAGGGGTCCCCCACACAGTGTTGGCCTCTCATGGGTGTCCAGTACACAGTGGTTATAATCCTGGGAAGGAAATGTTGAGGTCAGACCTATTAGAACTTCAATTGAATACCCCTTTGACTTTAGTAATTGTAATACAGGACTTTGTTTCCTTGGTCACCATGTTGAGCATTGCGATTTCCCCCATTCATTTTTCAAAATAATGGACCACTAAATTCAAATACATTACATCATCCAGTCCACTTTTCTAGCAAAGTCACATGGAGCTCTCCCCTTTCGCACAGGACAGTGCAGCTATGAATCAAAGGAGTGATGATGCAGTGAGAAAGAAAGATGAACAGCAAACAGTGAACTGGACGGCAGAGACTCTGAGTCATCAAACAGCGTCTTGGAAATCAAATAAATACGAGAGAGAGGGATCAGAAGGGAGCCCTGGAGGAGATGAAAAGGATCAGTTTTCTGACACTCTCCCCGTGGGCAGATCAGACAGCCAGAGGAGCAGGACCTGAGAGGAGAGGGAAGCGTCTCTCCTCTAGAGCACTGACCTTAAAGACGCTTCCTGTTCCTGCTTCTGCTTGCTTCATTAGTTTTGAGAATACTGCAAACAAAGAATAAGAGTATAGTGGAGAAAAAGACCAGCTTAGAGCAGTATGAATGTCCAGGATGTTTTATTATGGTTTGGTGCCGGGCAACTAGTAATAGCCCGAAGTCAAAATGTTCTGATGGAGAGAAGCAGCATCCAAAACACAACAATTGCTGGTGACCAAAAAGGTACCTTCCTAGTTAGGGTAGTCAATAAGTCGGTTGGGCACACCAACTTCTGTATTGCTGGTCTGAGTTGGTCATTTCATCAAGAAATTTCTGTTCCCAAAAATGAAAATTCTGTCAGTATTTACTCACCCTCATGTTGTTCCCACCCCGTAAGACCTTCGTTCATCTCCGGAACACGAATTAAGATATTTTTGATGAAATCTGAGAGCTGGATCACTCCTCCATACTAGTCCATAGGCTTCTTCAGGGATTGAACTTGCCAGCCTCGAAAAGTCATTAAATACATCGTTAAAATAGTCCAAGTGACTACAGTGGCTCAATCTTAAGCTTATCAAACGACGAGAATACTTTTTGTGCGCAAAAACAAACAAAAATAACGACTTTATTTCAACGATTCATTTCCTTCTCTCTGGGCCTCGAGTCAGTTCACTAGTTTAACAGCATAAGCTTCTGTTGTTGTACGTCACACGCATCACCGACATGACTATCGTCGGCCAATAGTGAGCCTACGTGTGACGTAGCTCTACTCAATCATACTAAGTTAACTGAATAGAGGCCAACAGAGAAGGAAATGAATAGTTGAAATAAAGTCGTTATTTTATAAAGTAAAATTTATTAAAATTAAAATTAAAAATAAAGTTAAAAGGTAAAGTTATTTCAACTTGACTTCTTTCTTTTTTCCTTTTTTTTCTTTCCCTTCCTTTCTCCCCAGCTAATGAAACACAATTTAGATATTGAAACAGGTTGACTAAGGTAGCGTTGCTGGTCATGCTAGTTAAGAAAACTAGCTTTACATTCAGTGGTAGTCCTAACTTTCTCTTTTCTTTCATCTCATCCTTTTCCCTCCTTTTAATAACTAACGAAGCTGGTGAAGCATGTTGACTAAGATATGTATGCTTGTTAAGCTGGTAACAAGCCTGGTGAGGACACTGGCATCATAAAAAAACAATATTTGTTGATGCCCAATAAAGTACCTTTGGTTAAGCTAGTTAAGAAGTCTGGTACGTGGAATACAAGCTACTTGTGTAATACTGGTCTAGACAAAGTTGGTAATTACAACACAGCTATCTACATTTTCATCCTTCTTTCTCTTCCTTTTGTTTCTCCTCACAGCGAATTAAACAGAATTTGGATGGTGAAACAGGTTAACTAGCATAGCCTAGCTTGTTTTGCTAGTTAAGTAGCCTGGTGGTAGGGTTGCCAACTTCAGAAAAGAAAAATACGGGACAATCGTGGTTCGTATTTGTACTGTATCACACAGTATGTCATTTCAGGTTCATATGCGTTTAAAAGATTCTCAGACATAAACACATTTGTTTTGCTCAACCTATTTATGTACAATTTTATTCTAAAACGGATTTTTACGGATTTTAACACAAACCATAATTTAAAGAATAGCATTTATCTGAAATAGAAAGCTTTTGTAACATTATACACTACATTTTAAAGAAATTAAAGAAGGTAATAGCCTACTTTTATTTAGCAAGGACGCATCAAATTAATAAAAAGTGACAGTAAAGACATTTATAATGTTATAAAAGCTTTTTTATTTCAGATAAATCTCCTTTGAACCTTTTATTCATCAAAGAATCCTGAATTCTTTTTTTTTTTAACATTAATAATAATCAGAAATGTTTCTTAAGCAGCAAATCACATCAGCATAATATTCCCTCTGGAAGAATTCATGTTTTCTTGCGTGGCTGGATGTTGGACTCATGAACAATAATCACGTTGTTTGAATTCGCCAAAACTGATTTGATGAAATCAAACTCGGCAGGACAGTTAAAGAGATTTGCCATTAGCGCGAGTCCTGATCGAACCGGGAGCGACCAGACAGCAGAAGATTCTGTTCGCAAATCAAACAATGATTTGTCCCAAAAGAATAATTAATTCTCAATTTAGAGTTTGTTATTCGTATGGTCTGACAGCGTGGGCTGTGATTGGATGATGACCGGTGTCGTGATCATTCTCAAGTGTCGTGTTGCTGTTGTATTAATCAGTGGTTAGATCAGCGTAGCAGTCAATAATTGGGACAAGGGAGGTCCCATACGGGACAAATAAATTAGGCCCAATATACGGGACGTCCCGGCTAATACGGGACAGTTGTTAACCCTACCTGGTGATGAAACAAGCTTTCCATTCAGTGGTAGTCTAAACTGGTAATTTAAGCAAGACTTTCCTATTTTCTTTCTTTCTCTTTTCTTTTTTCTGTCCTTCCAGTCCTTCTTTACAGCTAATTAAGTTATTGAAGCACTTTGACCAAAGTAGCCATACTGGTTAAACAAGGAGCCTTGTGAGGGCACCAGCATCCTACGCGTCTTAAACACAGCAGGTCTTTTCAGCTGGGAGGTGAGGGAAAGGAGGTGAATGAAGTAGAGACGACAGTATGAAACAAAAGCTCATATTTGTTTTTGCAGGGTAAATGAAAGGCCGTCCCAGCGGTGTTCTTGACCCCCACCTCCGCCCTTCTTTGTATGACTCAAACGCTGGTGTCATCTCAACGTCTGTGTAAGCCTGAATCTTTCCCCAGACAGCTTTACCCCGACACACACACACCATCCACCAGATGGGCTCCAGAAACACCATCCTGCCGCCCCGTCTCACTGTCCGATGACACATTCCTTTATATTACGAGAGTTACGACTCTCAGGATACTCTGCAGGTCTGTTCTCTTTCCTGCACGCCTCCGTTTATCCTGAGTAATTAAAGATGGCAGACCAAACGTGATTCTTTTCTCTCTCTGTGGATTTAGTGGAGCAGAGCAGATCTTTCCCACACACACTTGCAGGGACACTTTAGTTTTTCTTCCCATAGGAAATGCATTTATTGGCACATGCTAAGGCCAACATCACTATTTCATAGCTGGCAACCTCCCTCAACACCCACCATCATGGGGGTGAATTTTGCATGAGCAAACACACACATTTTTATTTCAAATATTAATGTGTTATGGTTTTAATGCTTTGATAACTTTTTTTTCATTTTAAGCCTTTTTATTCTTATTTATATTCTACTTTTTATTTTTTGTATTTTACTTAATTTAATTTATTTTAATTTATAATTTAATTTAAATTAAATTTTTTATTTGATTTAATTTTAAAGTATAATTGGAGGTAGAGAACTGTTGGTGTGCACCTGCCTGTAAGTGCAGCCAGCTGTCTGTGAGCTCCATGTGGCATTCGTCATGCGTGTCCTGTTATTCTCAGAGTTTATGTTCAGTCGCTCACATGTACAGAAATAGCTGAATGGTGTGTGGCCTTCTAATCTTGGAACTGCATTTTCTCTGTTTGGATCAAAGAGAAGGTTCTCAATGTTTGTATTTATGCATATGTGTGTACAGTACACACTGTACTTTTGGATTGTAGGAAATGCCCATGGTAGATTTGTTGCTTCCCCACTTCTTTAAATATCTATTGGTACCTGCAGATTAAACAAATGGACAAAAAAAGTAGATTTTAACTTGAACGCACACAAATTGATGACTTCATAACCCGCAGTACATGCAGTGAACCACATGTCTTGGAGGAATTTTCCAGACCTGAAAGCAATTAAACTAATTTTGCGAACTGCCTTTCCCACAATTACTGTTGCGCACCACACAAATCATTTAATCTTAATGAATTCAAGAATTATTTGATGATCTTCACCAGACCAGATTCTTTCAAAAGTCATCTCACTGTTGATATTAATATCAATGAATGTCCATAGCCTCTTTTTCCGGTAGAAACAAAATTTTGATATAATTAAACAATTGACTGTTTATATAATTTCATTATAATTTTCAATAATTTAATTATAATAAAAATTGTGTATATATATATATTTATATATATATATATATATATAATATTTATATACACACACAGTCAAACCAAACTTTATTCAGACACCTTCAACATTTCTCACATTATCACAGTTTATTCGCTCTGGTTTAGAAAATGAAAATTAGAAAAACTCAGTAATCAAATCAGTTGATATTTCACTGGTTTTGTCCATCCTTCTGTTAGACTGTCAAATGAATTAGGTTGAATAGCTGTCAGCTGTTAAATTTGAGTACACCGTTAGATAATACCAATTTAGATCAACCAATTACCAAACAATGCTTAATTTTGTTCAGTCTGTGGTGTAAATAGGTTGCATAAGCAGTTAAAGAAAAAACTTGAGCAAAACATGGTCAGGTCAAAGTGTCTGAATAATTTTTGGTCCCAAGTTTTACTGGTAGTCCACTGTATGAAGAATATTTGGGTATAATATGTCACTGTTAACACACACACACGCACACGCACACGCACACGCACACGCACACGCACACGCACACGCACACGCACACGCACACACACACACACACACACACACACACACACACACACACACACACACACACACACACACACACACACACACACACACACACACACACACACACACACACCTAAAGGATTATTAGGAACACCTGTTAAATTTCTCATTAATGCAATTATCTAATCAACCAATCACATGGCAGTTGCTTCAATGCATTTAGGGGTGTGGTCCTGGTCAAGACAATCTCCTGAACTCCAAACTGAATGTCAGAATGGGAAAGAAAGGTGATTTAAGCAATTTTGAGCATGGCATGGTTGTTGGTGCCAGACGGGCCGGTCTGAATATTTCACAGTCTGCTCAGTTACTGGGATTTTCACGCACAACCATTTTTAGGGTTTACAAAGAATGGTGTGAAAAGGGAAAAACATCCAGTATGCGGCAGTCCTGTGGGCGAAAATGCCTTGTTGATGCTAGAGGTCAGAGGAGAATGGGCCGACTGATTCAAGCTGACAGAAGAGCAACTTTGGGTGCTTCTCATTTCTTATTTGTGCATCCTCGTTTCCTTTCCTCTAGCGTCTCAGCTCCACCCCCTGAAGGTTTTGAGGGAAGGACGCAAGGAAAGAAAATGAGGACGGAGGAATCGAATGAAAGCTTTTTTTATACATTGGAATACTTGATCACTCGAGCGTCACTTCATAGCGTCATCAGCAGCGCTCAAAGGATCTGCCCTTATGTTGTTGAAGTTTGTTTAAGAAATTCATAATAAATAATGACAAAGCAAGATACCCTGTTGAAATATGTGTAATGTGTGGTTTATATAAACTGCAAAGGTAAAGTATATATTAAAACAGAATGTGATCGATGTGAAGGGGGAGGAGAATGTATACGCGCGTCACGTTTAGTCGATAAAACTCTTCCGCCTAGGATACACCTGTGTATCCTCGCTCATGACCCCTCTGGAAGCCTCCTCACTCCTCGATCCTCGCCTCCTCGCGGTGCAATTAGAGAATTGAGATGTCCTTCAAATTGGCTGAGCTCGATCGGTTTCCGGGTCATAGGATGGAGGACAGAGGAACGAGGAGACGAGGAGGGATATGGAGAAGCACCCTTTGACTGAAATAACCACTTGTTACAACCGAGGTATGCAGCAAAGCATTTGTGAAGCCACAACACGCACAACCTTGAGGCGGATGGGCTACAACAGCAGAAGACCCCGCCGGGTACCACTCATCTCCACAGTTGGAGATGTTGACAGTTGAAGACTGGAATAATGTTGCCTGGTCTGATGAGTCTCGAATGATGTAGCCGAGTCTGATGGCTACTTCCAGCAGGATAATGCACCATGTCACAAAGCTCAAATCATTTCAAATTGGTTTCTTTAACATGACAATGAGTTCACTGTACTAAAATGGCCACCACAGTCACCAGATCTCAACCCAATAGAGCATCTTTGGGATGTGGCCTTGGATGTGCATCCCACAAATCTCCATCAACTGCAAGATGCTATCCTATCAATATGGGCCAACATTTCTAAAGAATGCTTTCAGCAACTTGTTGAATCAATGCCACATAGAATTAAGGCAGTTCTGAAGGCAAAAGGGGGTCAAACACAGTATTAGTATGGTGTTCCTAATAATCCTTTAGGTTAGTGTGTATATATATATATATATATATATAGAAAGAAAAAGAATATAAGAAAAATATAATGAAAAAATAAAAATTATATGTGTATATATATAATTTTTATTTTTTCATTATATTTTTTTTCTTAGCATTGTTATCATTTTACTCTGTATCTCTCGTATTTTTCAGTTCTATTTTTAACACAACATCCATTACATAAAGTTGCCTCCGTAATGGGGGTTGTGCCAGAATTGTCCCCCAGTCACTGTTTCAACAGTTTGAGAGTCGACCTACAACAGATCAGGTACCTTTTGTTATATACAAATGGATGGTCTCAAAGCTAACACACATGGACTACAAGTCACAAAACTAGTTTTAATGGGTTTGAAATTACAGGTCCTTTAAATGCTTGAGATGTCTGTAGACTTGCCATCTGTTGGTGTGTTAAAGTTGGTCTCTGGAAGTGTGGTTGTGTATTTCTCAAAACAGTGAGAACAACAGGTGTGTTTGAGAGTGTGTTTTGTGCTGGTTTTACTGGTTTCAGAACTGAGATAACAGAGGCAAACTGGTCTAAAAAAGAGCCTACGTTTATACAGGGGTACAACATTGTTGTCATTCCTGTCTTAGAATGTTAAATACAGGTGTGCCACACTGTTTAGTTATAAATTGTGACACCCTTATTTTACTAATAAACTCTATTTATTCTGAGGACTCACAACAGAGTTTTAAGTGTGAGTTTTGTTAGCTTGTGCTGTATAAACAGGTTATACTATTGTAGTTATACTGTTAATAGTCACTGTGAACTGCAGATATCTTGGGTTTGTTTTCAAGTGATGTAATGATGGAGAAATGAGTGTGTCATCTGAGTGTTTTAGGTCTTCCATTGGAGCTGCTCCCATCAGTGGTTTTGGTGTCATTTAAAATGTAAAAAAACCAAAATCATAGCTGTCAGTCAAAAAAGATTTGCAGAATGAATCTGCCCCTTGATTGGAATCATTTAATGAATGACATAATGTCAGTTGTGATCAGATTTTCCAGTGTTATGGAAGTTGCAATCTTTATTCACTGTCTCTATGGTTACAGGCGTCATCTGAATAGAAAGGGACTTGACATCAATTATTGGTTCTCATGGCTGGTATTCAAGCTGCTGTTGTTTTGAATGGTTTGAGAGTTGAATATTTGAATGTTAAATATGGTTCTCAATCCCTGACTGTGTGAACATGGTCAGAGTTTGACTGCTGTCTGGAGTTTAAAACGTGTCACCTACTGTACCCCTTCATTCGTGTTGTACTGTAACTCAGTACAAAATTAGACTTAAAGATAGTTCACCCAAAAATGAAAATTAGCCCATGATTTACTCACCCTGAAGCAATCCTAGGTGTATATGACATTCTTCTTTCAGACAAATACAATCAAAATGTCCTGGCTCTTCCAAGCTTTATAATGGGACTATTATGGGATATAATTATCGACTTAAATAACTAGCTCTTTCGCTGTAAATCGATGTGTACGGCCGTCTGCCGGAAGCTAGTTATTTTAGTCGATAAAGTTTTAAATATGGATATTTTTCTTTCACAAACATCAGAAGGCCTTTATTAACCCTCATTCAAGAGCCGTTTTGACCACTTTTGTCACGGATTGATGCGCTTTGATGGACTTAAAAAAAAAAAATTCACTCCCATTATAAAGCTTGGAAGAGCCAGTACATTTTTTAATTTATAACACCGATTGTATTTGTCTGAAAGAAGAATTTCATATACAGATTGCTTCAGTGAGTAAACATGGGCTAATTTTCATTTTTGGGTGAACTATCTCTTTTAAGGGGTGGTAAAACACGATTTCACTTTTCTAACTTTAGCTAGTGTGTAATCTTGCTGTTTGAGCATGAACAACATCTGCAAAGTTACAATGCTAAAAGTTCAAAGCAAAGGGAGACATTTGATTTTAAAGAAAAGAACTACAACAAACGGCTGGTAGGGACTACATGTCATTCCTCCCTGGTTAGTGACATCAGCAACCCTAAAATATACAGAAATCCCGCCCCCGGGATACGCAGTTCATGTTGAGAAGAGGAAAAGTTGTTGTAAAAGAGTACATTTGTGAGTCAGCTCAAACTTTAGCATCCTTCCTTTCACATGCAATAAAAAGTCACTCTGTGTGCATCTCACAACAGTTCCTATATGAGCGATTTATAGATTATCATGACAGAATATGCTAATTGAAGATAGTTAACTCCACATCAGCAACATAAATTCATCAACTAACCATTCAGAGACGTCCTGTTGCATTACATGTTGTCACTTCTTCTTGAGTCTCTCTATCTCTGTCTGACTGTTTTAACATTAAAGGCAGAACAGTTTCTGTCATTTTAGTGTGTCTGTGTGAGGTAATCGCTCTGCTAAAACACAAGAGCTCTTGAAACCCCTCCCTCTACAGCAGCTCATTTGCATTTAAAGGGCCAGTCACAAAACGGTGCGTTTTTGCTAACCCTCCAAAAGTGACAACTTTAACATGCTATATAAAAATATCTGTGGGGTATTTTATGCTAAAACTTCACACTCACACTCTGGGGACATCAGAGATTTATTTTACATCTTGTGAAAAGGGCATTTTACCACCCCTTTAATGTCTGTGAACAGCTGTTTGTTTAGATACAGAACTTCTCAGTCAACTGCTTGGATTGAGTGTCTGAAAATAAAGCCTATACTGCCATCCACAGGCTAAATACACTGACCCCAAAAAGCCACAAATACATTTTTACTGCAATAGGCAAAATATATTCAAATACTCTGTATTGTATTATTTTACAGCATAGGCCTATACATAATACCATTACAAGAAATCTCGTATGCTCACCAAGGCTGTTTATTTAATAAAAAAAGAAAGAAAAAATTTGAATATTGTGAAATATTATTACAATTTAACATAACAATTTTCTATTTTAATATATTTTAAAATATAATTTATTCCTGTGATGCAAAGCTGAATTTTCAACATCATTACTCCAGTCTTCAGTGTCACGATCCTTCAGAAATCATTCTAATATGCTGATGTGCTGCTCAAGAAACATTTCTTATTATCATCAATGTTGACAACAGTTCTGCTTAATATTTTTGTGGAAATTGTGATAGTTTTCTCGAAAGTTCAAAAGAACAGCATTTTTTTAAATAGAAATATTACGTAACAACATGTTTTTACTGTCACTTTTGATCAATTGAATGCATCCTTCCTTACTGAATAAAAGTATTAATTTCTTTCTTTCAAATAAAATCTTCTGCATGTTCTCTATCCTCTGCATCATCCCATATTGTTTACATTCAAAACACAATGTTGATCTTGTCAGCTGTGTTCAGACAAATCTCTGTTTTTGTTAGGTTCTTTCTGTAAAACTTTGCAATAACCTTATCTACCAATAGGTGGTAGGATAGCACTTTTACACTCTTACAGAGTGCTTAGAATGGGTTTTTGCGTGCTTTTTGAGTGTAATCTTGGTTATTTCTTGGAGTGTGAGTGTTGGTCTTGCAGTTAACACATTTACTTTATTTGTTAAGTCTTGGTGCTCATGACGCCTGGTTGTTTTATGACCCGTTTCCTTTCTCTATTCAATACAATACTAATCAATAATTTTTGTTATTAGACAAAATGTGCCTGTGCTGTTCTAGCAGTTATTTAGCTAACAACTTTTGGCAGCTTATCTGCATTGATTGTATGTTTTTTATGTGATTGTATTTGTATGGCATCCATGTCTGACCTGTTCGTTGTTGCCTCAGACAGGCATTTCTAAACTTGAGAGGTGTTCGCAGGCATGCATATGTCCATGTGTTTAATTCAACGGCATACTGCCAAATTTGCCCTCAGTCATAACATTTTGGCCTCTCAGCGTCTGGCATCGGCCAGTGCCAGCTTGAAGCCACTGGCATCACTTTGATGCTGGCACAAGCTTTGCACATCTGGCCTAATGTCATTGATATTCAGTGTGATTTTGTGGACATGGAGTTGAACACTGTTCTGAATCTAGTTTTCATTGTACAGATATATTTGCATTCAAATCCAATTCATGCATTGGTAGCTTGTTATTGATCTATGACGTTAGTGGAAAGCCTGCTGGGGAAGGGATTGAACAACCTTAATAATGTATGAAAGCATTTCAAAGACTTGTATTGTTTTGTTTTTAGAGTGATTGATTTACTGAAGTGCCAATATAGCATCTGTACTTAGACTGTATAGCTGGAGCACAGTGAGAATGATTACATATAGTATAGTGGACTGTTTCTGGTTTGTGTTTTCCAGTATTCTATTCGATTACATTGTAATCCAGATGTGCTCATAATAATAATAATAATAATAATAATAATAATACGTTTATTTTATATAGAACCTTTCAGAAAACTCAAGGTCGCTTTACAATAAAGTACATAGAAACATGAAATGATACAAATAAACTGAGATGGATAACATAATAGATAGAGGTACATATACATAAAAATCAGATCATAGAGTCAGGGGTCAGGGAAACAAGTAGCTAAAAGATATGTTTTAAGGTGGGTTTTGAAATTGTGTAATGAAGAAAGGTCGTGGATGTGTTGGGGAATAGAATTCCAAAGAGTTGGGGCAGCGGTACAAAAATCCCTTCCACCAAACGATGATAGTTTGTGCCTACGGATCGTCAACAGACCGGTATCGGAAGATCTAAGTGTGCGAATTGGGGAGTTGGTACGGATGAGATCAGAAATATAGTTGGGGGCAAGACCATGGAGTGCTTTGAATGTGATAAAGTATCTTGTATGGAATACGAAAGCGAACGGGTAGCCAATGAAGTGTGCGTAAAGTCGGAGTAATGTGGGTGGATTTCTTTGTGTATGTGAGGACCCATTAGCTGCGGTGCTCTGAATAAATTGGAACTTTTTTATTGATGAACTGGAAAATCATGGAAACAAGCTCTTACATAAGTGTGTTTTTAACATTTTGTGTGTTTGTACTGAAGTCTGAATTCATCTTTTTTCTTTTATTTGAAGAAAGAACTGAAGGTTGAAATTGTTTGAGTGGAATATATTGTACTGCAATAGGGGGCGATAAAGAGACTAGTTGCAGCTCAAGATAGTTTATCACTAAAAAGCATATTATTTCTGTCTGTCTGTCTGTCTGTCTGTCTGTCTGTCTGTCTGTCTGTCTCTTATTCACGTTTCTTTGTGTTTCTCTCTTTTCTCTCTGCCCATCTCTTGCTTTAGGGAGTGAGTTTAAAAGTTCTCTAGCTTTGTCCATGCATACCCAGGAATGTGTTTTAAATCCAGTGCTGGAAATAGTGCTGCAGAACAACTATAGATAGAACGAGAGGGATGCAATCTCAGGCAGTGACATCATCCGCTGCACCTAAATGATTAGTGTGTAAGTGTGTGAGAGAGAGAGAGTAAGTGATGGTGTGTGTCAGTCCGCAAATGGGAGGTCTGGGTTTCGCTTCCGAAATTCCAAAATAATTGAGAACACATCTCAGTGGATTTTCACCTCCACACACACCCTCATTACAGTGTTATCTGGAGCTCATTGACTGCTGTATGGCGCTGACCTGTGCAACATTATGAGGGGAATGGTGAAAGTGTAAGAGGCCTTAAAAACACTAGGTTGAGTTCAAAGAACAGGAAGTTCTCTGCATGGGGTGTCACCGCTGACCAATTAATGCCACACTCACAGGGTCACACACACAAGGATGGGCTTTAGTGTGTGTGTGTGCGCGTGTGTAAAATTGGTTTCTCGGCCAACCAGGGAGCCAGGCTTCAGGGAAGAGCCTTTAATAGTGGCTAGGCAGAACTAGTGACCATGTACCAGTAAATGTTCCCATAAACAGCCACTTCCTTCAGTTAATTTAGAATAACAGGCTCATCTAGGAATCTCATGGTTTTTTTTACCCTTCCTGTACTCTCACTCACTCGTTCACTTGTTTAACTGCTTTACTGTTACAGAGGGTTTCTTTTTATCTTGGCTGGATTCATGAAGAATACTGTTTGGAGTGGGTACAATTTTTTTTGAAAAGAGGGGGTATGGGGGGCTAAATAGCTAAAGAATTGAAAATCCCCATTTTGACCATCAGGGCAATAATTAAGAATTTCCAATCAACTAAAGATGTTACGAATCTGCCAGGAAGAGGACGTGTGTCTATATTGTCTTAATGGACGGTGAGGATGAAAGTTTGAGGGGCCAAAGACTCTTAAGGATCACAGATGGAGAATTACAGAGATTACTTGAGGCTTGGGGTCAGAAAGCCTATACAAAAAAATCAAACAACCCCTACATCACCACATGTTGTTTGGGAGGGTTTCAAGAAAAATCCTCCTCGCTCATCCAAAACAAACTCCCGCATATTCAGTTGTCAGACATGACTAGAACTTTAAACGGAACAGGGTTCTGTGATCAGATGAAACAAAAAATTAAAAAATAGCTTTTTGGCAGCAAACACGCTAGATGGGTTTGGTGCACACAAGGACAAAAAGTACCCCATGTGTACAATGTAATATACCGTTGAATCTTTAATGTTGTGGGCATATTTTTCTGCTGGAGGTCCTGGACTTCTTGTTCAGATACATGGCATCATGGAACAAAAAATCAATGGTGCCAAGTTAAAAATCTTATAATGGGCTGGGGTTGGATCTTCCATCAGGACAACGATCCAAAACAAACATCAAAATCAACACAAACATTTGTTACGGAGCACAAAATGAAGCTTCGGCCATGACCGCCCCAGTTCCTTGACCTGATAAGTTGAGTGAATTGAAGAGAAGAATCACAAACATGGATCTGGGAATCTGAAGGATCTGGAGAGATTCTGTATGGAGGAATGGTCTCTGATCTCTTGTCAGGTGTTCTCCAAACTCATCAGGCATTATAGGAGAAAACTCAGAGCTGTTACCTTGTCAAAAGGAGACTGCAAAAAGTATTTAATAAAAGGGTGCCAATAATTGTGGCCAACATGTTTTGGAGAAAAGCATTTATTTTAATGTGATATATATATATATATATATTTTATTTTTTATACAGGATTGTTGATCAATAGAACAGTTAAATTAGGCTAGTTACATTGTCAATGCTGTTTTAGAATTAGATATCATTGTCATCACTAGTGCAATAACTTCCCCCTTATCTCTTCATGGGTTTTTAATGCACCACAACATAGAATAAAAAAAAAAAAAAAAAAAAAAAAAAAGAAGGATTAAGGATATATGGAAAAACCTCACAAACACCAAGGCAGGCTAGACAGGCGAGAAGTGGTTTCAACGGGACAGCATCTCTGTCCCAATTTGAGACACTCTCGCACTGTACTCCCTATTTTAATGCACCTTAGACATTGCACATAACACACATAACACAAAAAAAAAAAAAATTAAAAATTAAAAAAAAAAATAGGAAAAGATATGGACTGATGAGATGAGGGGGAAGGTTATATTATATTATCTTATATTATATTATCTTATTATGTCGTATTTTATGCAGGATTGACAATGGCAATTATTACATAGGAGGAAGGATGGAAGTAAAAAATCTACCAACACAATATTGGCAATATGGTGGTAGTGGGAAGTGGGATGGTGATGGTAATAACAATGGTAATACATAATAAACGGTTACTTTGTTTACGCATACACACACATACACATAACCACACCCGCACACATACACACTTAAACACTTAAATCACTCTTGTCACTGCTGGAAGTATGGATTTACAAGATTGCTCACTACTGCACTATGTTGGTTTGTTTGTATGTATGCCTGATTGTTAAAAAAAAAAAAAAAAAAAAAAAAAAAAAATTAGGCTAGTTGGTGGGTTTCCTTAATGACCAGTTGACTAAATGACTAAATCAGTTACTCACCCTCATGTCATTGTCATGACTTACTTTTTTCTGCAGAGCACAATAGATGTTTTGAATAAGGTCTCAGGGTTTATTGTTCATGCAGTTAAAGTTAATGAACCTTACTGACTTTCATTATATGGACAAAAAAAAAAAAACGGGTAAGACATTCTTCAAAATATCTTATTTTGTGTCCCACAGGAGAATGAAAGTCATACAGGTTTGGAACAACATGACTGTGTGTAATTTATGACTGAATTTTCATTTCTTGTTGAATGTATTTTTAAAAAGTTGGACTATTTTTAACTTAACTCTCAATACTTGTACTGTAGCAAGTTTTGTGCCTGATTATAGTGGCTTTCTTCATCATTTTATCCTCATTTGATGATTTCCCACCGCCGCGACTCTGAACCACAGCCCGAATTTCACTATTTCTGAATATTCTGCTCCACTGTAAGAGATGCCCCCACAATGATAGTAATTATGAAATCTCACAACAGCACCAAATACTTGTTTCTTATAGTTTAGGAGAAGAGTGTAGTAAGTATAATTGTCTCAATAGAGGGAGGTCTTAACCCTGCTAGTGTGTGTGTGTGTGTGTGTGTTGTCTCTTTGCACTGCCACACATCTTCCACTCCTTATCTTACCTCAGATACACTCTCCATCCTTCAGTTACCCTCTCCCTCTGTTTTTCATCCCATTATGCTCAGTGTGTGTGTGTGTGTGTGTGTGTGTGTGTGTGCATAACATTAATGGAGAGAGTTATTGATATTGCACTCAATAACACACAACACACATATCTGCTGATGTTCAGTGCGGAAACATTGACGCTTTGAGCTGTGTGTGTGTGTAATGGGCTGACCTCAATGCCATATCCTTTTCTCTTGAGAACCAAGCGACACACACACACACACACACACACACACACACACACACACACACACACACACACACACACACACACACACACACACACACACACACACACACACACACACACACACACACACACACACACACTGCAGCTGTTGGCCACATGGGCATCTGTCCCTGCCACTGGCAGCCACAGTCTGCTTTCCCATCATCCCTTGGGGCGGCAAGCTTGGCTCGGGCTCTGTTCTGTGGTTTATCTCCACCATTTGCTCATCCTCTCACACTCCCTGATCTTTTTCATCTCTATAGGATTCCTTCTCTTCACCTCTCTGTCTATTTTAAGCAGTGTGCGTCTTGTTTTATTTGGCTCGTCTCCCGTCTGTATTGATTGGCATCCGTTTTCAGCGCAGATGTGTGTTTGGCACTGCCTGCAAGTCTGTCTCTGTGCCTAAAGTGTTATTTATGGATTTAAACAATTTTTTTTTTAATTCCAACATCAGACTTGTGACATTTCCTGATCCTGTTGGGTTATCTTATATGTTTTGGTTTTTTTCGTCAGAGACTGAGGTGAACTCACCAAATGTCTTGATTTTCTTCTGTGAGTCTGGGCATGACATGAGATTGGATCCAAACAACCTTCCAGTAACCAGATGGTCACATTAAACCCAACGACCGAGTCATTAGCAGACAGTGAGCTAACTCTGAGCCACAGCCTGAGATCAGTGCACTTCCCCTGCGAAGATTAAACGGAGGCGTAAAGACTTTAATTGGGATTCTTGATAACAATAATTGTTTTCATGATCATATATTAATCTGAGATTAATGAACCGTGTAGTTCCTGTATAATTCATTGGTAAAACTGCCTGACTTGCCATGTTTAACGTAAGGCTGTGTTTGTATTTTTTGGACAAAAACTATGGCATGAAAACGGAAACTGCTTTTCAGTTGGGTAGAAAGTTACATGGTGTTGAATTGCAATGAAACTCGTTTGTGTATGGTATTGTGTTTTAAAAACAGAGGGATGTCAGTTTGGCTTATCACTGCTGATAGATCTTTGATTGTCAAGTGGTTTATGATGTCGTAATGGAACATTTTAAACTTTGATAGATAGATAGATAAATTAGATAGACTGTTAGAAAATGTAAAAATGGACGGACTGATGGATGATGGATAGATTGATGGATGGATTGGTGGATTTCAAAAAAATTGGATAGATGGATGGATGGAAACTATCATGGATTTATGATAGTTTGGTAGATGTTAGGTACAGTAGATGATTAGTTAGATGATCAAATGGTTTAAAAAAATATAAGGATGGATGGGTGGATATATATAGAAAATGTAAAGATGGATTGGTACTATAGATGGTTAGTTAGATGTTTGAGATGGATAGAAATAGACAGACAGATAGAAAATGTAAAGATGGATGAATAGATAGATTTTGATTCTTTATTCTGCTATCAAGACTTGGCGTTGACATCTCACTTCAAATGAATGACAGTGACACCCTCTCTTAAGCTCAAATCTTGTCAAAGCAGCTCGGCGGTGTGTGATTGCTGTTTTCTGTCTGGTTTGTCCTCATGCAGGCAGGCTGCCATTGTGTCTCTGAGAAAGATGTTAGAAGGACAATAGAGCTGTCCATTCCACAGGCAGCAGAGCAGCATATTCTGAGAAAGTTAGAGAACTCCGAGCTTGTAATTTACATGTCTGGGTCACGGCTCTCTCTGCCAGTTTATCGCGCTCCAAACCTCTAATTTATCCAGATCAGATTTGTACATTCTAGTGGTTCTCATTCACTCTCTGCCGCCTCATTAATTACAGAGCAGCTCTGCTGTTTGCTCTCTAAGATCTCATTTCTGTTTCTCTTCCTCTCTCACACAAATACTGTCACGTTGGGAGTTGTTTTTTTTTTCTTTTTTGTATATTTGAGAAGATGGATTAAAGGCCTTTTAATGGTTCTTGGCAGCATTTTGGGTTCTGTTATCTTGAACTATGCTTTGCTTTATAGGGTTCTTGAGTTGGACTTTTAGTTCTTTTGAGATTAAAAAAGTTTCCTGAAATTGTTCTTCAGATCAGCAAAGGAAACAGAGACCCATAGAACCTAAAAAGTTTCTTCTATGGCATAAGGAACTAAAAAACTATTTTTGTGGCATCAGGCTATTAAAACATTATGGGACTGTTTGTTTTTAAGAATGCTGAATCTACAACATATTTGTCTAAAATTGTTAGCTTTTGTTTTGCATGTCTCTTTTTTATGTCTTTCAAATACCTTGCAACCAGAAGCATGTGCTTTTCTTGCTCAACCATCATTATTTTCAAAGCTTTTGGAATCAATTCTGTTTCCATGGAACTCTGGGAACGCTGTGATTATGGGATGTTTCCTGAGTTGCTTCGTGCTGGCAACCAGACAGCATCCTGTCAGAGATGCTTTTAATGTTTATTTTCTGCTGTTTTATTCAAAGTTTGTTTTTATTTGCATCATTGTTTGTGTGCATTCATATAATGATGTGTATAAGGCTGCATGTCTAAGATGTTTATTTTTTTATTCAAAATATATTTTCCATTTATTTAATTTTATTCATTTTTAATATGCCTGTTAATTTTTCTGCTTTCAGTTTAGTCTTTTTCCGCCCAGTATTTTAGTTTGTTCACAGCTTAAAACTATTTCTTTTCTCTTTTTTTTAAATTAATTGCGGAAAAAAACTCCTAGATCCAAAGCTGCTGAAAAGTGACTGGCCTCTTTTATCACAATCTCTTCATCCTTGCCTCTTTGAGAGAGAGAGTAGATAACAGTAATGCAAAACGAACCTGCAATAAAGGATGTTGAGCAAATATAGCTGTTGGAATCTTTATAGAGAGAGAATTTGAGGATTCACAAAACTTTTATTTACAAAAATGTATCTTGTTACAATTATATAGCCTCCAAAATAAAAAATTCCCATGGATTAAAGGTTCTTCTAATAGCCAGTTAAGAGATTTTGAGTCTTCCACTTTTTGAAAAGTAAAAAGTTTCCACACTTTAAAAACATTCTTATAAAAAACAGGTAACACAGGAAGACTTAATTTCAGTGGATCCATCAAAAAAATTGTCCCGCCCAAATTAAAATTACCCAACCTATTCAAAATCAATTTTGCTACAGCATTCCAGTTAAAAACATCTGAAACAGTTAAAAGTATTTGCACAAATTGTAATCTAAAAGCAGCTATTCTACTTTGCAGATGTATCAGTCCCTGACCACCTTCTTGTTTGGACAGAAATATAACAATTTGCGGGACACAATGCAGCTTATCCCAACAAAAGTCCACAAGCAGTGCTTGTAGTTTTGTTAACAAAGCCAGCAGTTTATATTAGCAGAAGATATATATTTTTAAAGTTTGCAACAAATTTAACAAACGCCTGAATATCACTTTGTCCATTGATACACAGTCACATCATCTTGAAGTTTACACCTTATCTGATTTAACAAAGGCTCAATTGCTAAAGAATATAACAGATAATGCACAACCCTGTCTTATGCCTCTAAAAACTAAAAGGGGTACATAAACCACCATTGATCTATAAAATACTCTCCACATCATTATAAAGGAATTTTAGGTAGTTAATAAAACTCACTAAAGCCAAATGCATTTAAACCTTCCATAAAAAAACAATGTTCTACCCGATCAAAAGCTTTCTCTTGATCTAACGAAATAAAACCACAATTTAGGTTTAGCATCTTGGAGACTTATAAGATCACGAATAAAATAAATGTTGTGAAATATCGATATACCTGGGACACAGTAGGTTTGATCAGGATGAATAACACTGTCCATTACATTAGCCAGTCTGTTAGCTAAGACCTTCGATACAAGCTTGTAGTCGCTGCAGAGCAAAGAAACTGGACGCCAAAATTTTATGTCTCCAAGATCTCCTTTTTTCGGTAGGAAAATACCACACTGGTATTCAAAACTTCTAGGAGATCTTCTCCTATTGTTGACCAAAAAGACTTGTAAAAGTCCACTGGTATAGCATCGATGCCTGGTGTTTTTCTGTAGCTCACCTCATACTCAGAGGGCCAGAAATTCCAGTGTTGATGCTTTCAGACACCTGAAGTTTTCAAAGAAGAACTCACCCTCATTTTCTAGCTCTACAGCAACTTCACTCTTCTATAAATTCTCATAAAAACGAACTGCCCTCTGGCGAATAACCAAAAGATCTGTCAAAAGAATTCCAGATTCAGATCATAATGCATGAATGGTTCTACTTTGACTTATCTTTTTTTCTAAATTAAAAAAGAATTTAGTTGAAGCATCCATTTGATTCATATTTTGAAATCTCGACCTGACCAAGGCCCCCTGTGTCCTGGAAACAAGTAGATCAGCAAATTGTGTTATTTTATCTAAAATTATTTCTAAGAAACCTTTTGTACCAGAAGACTCTGCCAATTCCTGGAGTTTTAAAATATCAGCCTCCAAAATACTCATTCTAAAATTAGACTCTGTAGTAATGTTTCGAGAAAACTGTATAACAAAGTTGCTTAATTTGGGCTTTTCCTACATCACACCATTGTTGTACAGAGTTAAAAAAACCTTTCTTAGTTTTAAAATCTAAAAAAAATTAAACATTCTTTAAAATGTGTGTAACATTATAATGGTGTTTGAAAACATAAAATATGTCCAATCTTGCCATAGAAATGATTCTATCATTCTATCACATGAGTCCAAGTATACTGTTTTTGCAAAAATCACACAATTCAAGCATCTTGACAAATTGAATCAATGGATTTCTAGAAGGTATACAAGGTTCTAAAGGATTCCTATCTAGATTAGATTCAGTGCAGTTAAAATCACCTCCCAAAAACAAAAACTCTTCTTGATTACATTTTTGTAACACAGAACACAATATATTTAAATACACCATTCTCACTATTGCGGAGACTACAGAGTACACACAAATAAAAACACAAGTAAAAACAATAGCATTCATGTCATACTTGCACTACTAGTACATACACTACTAAGTGAAGTATTATGACTTAAAAACGAAAGACCCCCCTCTCTAGCCCAATCAGAAGCATTTTTTAGATCACTATGAGTTTCCTGCAGCATCACCACATCTAATTTATTTTGTTTAACGAATTCATCAATTTCCATTCTTTTCTTAAAATCTCTTGCTCCATTATAATATTCAAGGAAGCAATATTCATTTTATTCATGTGTCACGTTTGACTTTTTAGCTATTATCATTTATAAGATCAGGGTTTAAAATTCTTACAATTTTCTTTAACCTAGCTTTCTGCCATGAACATCTTGGTTTTGTCAACAAATTGTTTGATGTCTGAAAATATTCACAGACACAAACTCCTCTCTTATTTTTCGTTGCTTTGAGGAATAGTTTAATGTCTTCTACCTCATAATCACGAATGGGTTTAGCTCTTTGAGAAAACCTGAAATTTGAATCCCTTCTTTGTCATCAGCGTCAACTTTTTTAAAGTTTTTTTTCTGTTTAACACTTTCAACTTCACTTGAACTTTTCCTTTTACCTGGAATTTTAAACTCAGTTGTATCTGATTCTAGATCAACATCATCACACAGTTCAAATGATTGACACTTCACATTATCACTTTTATCCTTTGTCAAAACTGACTCAGTAATGACATCACTGACTACTTCACTCACTACAGCAGTAGCATTCAACTCACCTTCCTGCAAAGACACTACTGGTTCAGTGATATCAGAAACTACATCTTGAGCCTCAGAAAAACTACCATTATTCTCTGCAACAGTCACATTTTTTCACACTCAGAATGGGAGCATAAGTCGTCCCTGCATCAACCCTTTCCTCATCATCACTATGTAGACTAGCCTCCATCATGCTTTCCCCATCAGTCGATAAATTATCATCTTTATTCCTTTTGGGGCAAGTCTGAATCAGATGGCCTACCCCACCACAGTTAAAGCACTTCATCTTATTGGTTGTGGCATAGAAAACATAATCAAAGTTGTCAACCTTAATGTTAAAAGTCAAGTCAAGTTCTTTGCTGTCTTTCAAAATCATGTTGGCAAATCTTCTAAAAGAAACTACATGTTTTAACAGTGGTGAAGCAGTACCAATGAGGATTTTCTTAATTGGTGAGACCAGCTTTCCATAGCGAGACAAGATCTTAACCAGTGTATCATCAGAAACAAAAGGTGTAATATGAGACAGTTACTTTTTTTGAGGGTGTTGAACGCGGAAGAACAGGTGCGAAGAGATTATTTACAACAATTCCCTTTTCCACTAATTGGTTTGCCTTTTCGACCGACTTATAAAAAACCACAACAGCACTATTAATTTTAGACACCGACAAAATACTGTCGTGCCCAACAACGTCTCCCATCGCCAAACAACAATCTTCAACACTCACCACGGACGCCACTTTAACAGATTCTTCAGAAAACCAACTCGTGAGTCCGCCATGGCCACGTAAGGGGAAAAACCCCACGCGACCCAAAAAAATTAAAAATAAACTACAAAATCCAAAAAAGCAAAAAGAAAAGAAAAAAAAGAGAGAGGAAAAAAAACTCAGAAAGACACGCGCCACACTTACAACGCTCCAAACGCTCACACTCACACCGGAAACGAGAGAGAGAGAGAGAGAGAGTGTGTGAGTTCAGTAAGTAGGATTCTAGGATTCTTGCTCTTTTAACTCTCTCCTCTAGGTCACACCCAGGGATTATAGGCTTTCTCAGTACACCATCATTGAGAGAGAGAGAGAGATCAAGAGTGAGCCTTTTTCGTTGAGGCATCGTATTAAAGCAGCAAAAGATTGCCTGTGTATGTTACTGCATGTCTACTGAATGTATGTAAGACTTGATAAGTATTTTGTTGTGAGTGTGTTTGGAATATGAGGTAAATGTCTAGATTTAAGCGCAGTGTCACTCTAAAATCAGGTGAAATTCATTTTCAAATAGAAAGACTAAAGGCTGAGCAAACAGATTGAGTTTAGATGTCTTTTCATTGTGAATGTTTCTGAGCTGCTACTCTTGTAGATTGTTTTTAGGATATAAGATTATCAGCACATCAGTAATATGTTTCCATATTTTTCACAAGATGGTGCCAAGTTAAAGTACAGGGATAATTTTAAAACACTATAAACAGATGAGACGATACGTGAGTCTTAGAGGTATGATATTAGATGCAACATTATAGTCGACAACTAGCTGAATTTTATATAATAAATGCATCTAGGAATCAAATATTTGTTGGATTGCAACATGTTTACAGCACTGAGATAGATTTATTGAAAAACTTTTGCCACTCAATAACTCAATTCAGAGCCAGACATAAAGATTTGACCAAAAACAAAACACAACAATCTAATCTTAAGAATCTTACACTGCATAATGTGAACTAAATATTGTTGTAACATTATTTAACTAGCCAGTGGTCAATGCTATGCCGTTGGAAGTGTTTGTTTCTTGTAAATTGTAGAGATGATTTATGATCAACCTCCATTGTGCCCTTGGGTAAGTCCCTTTAATGTTAGTTTGCGTGGAGCTAGACCAGAACATGGGTTAATTTCATGCATTAGGAATAATTTTAATCATATTTATCTCTGTAATCCAATATTGAAAATAAGAGCACCCACACAAATTTCAGTTAAGATTCACAGTCACGCACAACCCCACATGCATATTTCTTCTATTTGTGTTTGTATGTTCTCGTCACATCTTAAAATTGGGTGTTGAATAATGTATTTTTAGTGTGTGGGTTGAAAATTCACGCTTTCAGAAATAATATTGGCAAATGTTTTTGTAACAGCATGATGATGAGAGAACGAGAAAGAGGTCTACTGCGCTTGTAATTAGATGGATTCTCTGTGTGCGTGTAGGTGTTTAGGACTTTGCTGTTGGGAAAGCAGAGAACTTTCCATTATGAACTGATAATTCCTCTTTTTCTGTCACTCAAACTTTCCTCTCCACCTTTGTCCTAATTGTCCTAATCTTTCTTCTACTCATCCTTTAACCCTGTGGCTTGTCCATTGCAGTAATTGAGTCCTGAATGGACAGTTCATTAGTGCAGTAGCTGCTCCAGAATAAGGTGCCAGGAATAAGTGATTCTGCTCTCTCAGCACTTCAGTTTATCCTTCAGTCTGGTCTCCAAACTCAACTGCCCAATTGATAACATACAGCTTCAGCTTCAATTTACCTCAGAACTGATCATGCTGATTCAAAATGTACAAATCTTCATGAAAAACGTACCTCAACACAAACCCTCAGGATCAATGTGCCTCAACAGACACCCTCAAGACAACGTTCTTCAACACAGACCCTCAGAAACAATGGGCCTCATTTATGAAATGATCGAATGGCAGAAAATTGCCAATATGGACATGAGCAATGACTACGATCAAATCTCACGTCAGGTCTCAGCTCGTGTACACAAGATTTTGAGTTTGAGTTGAACCTGGCATAAGTTAGCATAGTAAATCTGGTGAATTTTTTTAAAATTATATTTTGAATTAGATTCTCTGCTTTCAGTTATTATTGTTTCAGTTAACAATAACAACACTGAGGTGCAAACCTTCAAGAATAACCGACCTCAACGCAAATAACGGATTTCAATATAGACCTTCAGGAACAACAAATCTCACTTTAATCATGTATTGTCAAACCTTTCCTGTTACTGTAGCTCCACAATATTTTTCTCTCAGTCTCACTCTCTGTATCATTCACTTTTCGTCTGACTAAATCGTTTTGACTGCATCTCACTTTCCTTCCGGACTGTTAGACTTTCTTTTCGTCTTTCTCATTTGGCAATTATCTAATATTTTCTGCTAATAAGAGATCTCTCACCCCTGTTCCTGCTGTATGTAAAGGCTTGCCCACACTAAAAGATATTTTAAAATATTATCAGATTTTCAAAATGTGAGAGACCAAAAATGCGATAAAAAAAAAAAAAATCATAGATTTTACAGTTTTGTTCCTGTAGTGAGTGGAGTGCCGCGATGTGACCAAGACAGCACAGACTAACAGATTCCATTCATTAACAACCAGAGTTTAGCTTGTGAACATGGGATTCACAAAAATGCTCATGGTCAAACGTGAAAGATTGCGTGTGTTTGTCTTTGGGGTTCCCCCCACACAACAGAATTTCTGATTGTAAATATTCAACAATTTACTATTTGAGATCAGTGCAGCCCTGACGTTCTTCCTATCTGATTCAAACACCCTTAACACAACTCACACCATAGGAAAATCTGATAAAATAATCTGTAGAACCATCAAGATAATCTGGACTTTACCTAGGATTGCCGGAAGGGGAGAACTGGGTACAAAATCGACCCTTTATAGTGTGTGGGAGCCTTTAGCACAGGGGTGCCCAACCCTGCTCCTGCCGATTTACTGTCCTGCACAGTTCATCTCCAACCCTAATCAAACACACCTGAAGCAACCAATTAAGGTCTTCAGGATCACTTGAAAATTAAAGGCAGGTGTGTTTAATTGGGTTGGAGATAAACTGTGCAGGACAGTCGATCGGCAGGAGCAGGGTTGGGCACCCCCGCTTCAGTAGTTCAGACAAATTTCTTAATGGGGTCTTACAAGACTCTAATTAGCCTCATTTCTAACTTTCATTTGTGGCCTTCCTTCTCTATTTTATTATTCCAAAGCAGTATTTTCTCACCCACTATCTCATCAATACTCTCACATACTTCCAACTGACACCTCCCACAGCACACACACCAACAATTAGACTTTATAATGCATAATTTCTGTCAGCGGATCTAGAAGTCCAAGCCATATTGATCTTCTAAGCTGTCAGGACAGAATGCCGTCCGTATCCTGGTAAAGCCAAACAGTAGATTGAAGATTTAAATTCTAGGGACCTCAACCAAAGGTCAATTTCTGCTGGAGCTTCATGGTGCAAATAACAGCTGACCATCTCTTAATGTTTTTGTCTCTATCTCTTTCTTTCAGTTATACTGCAAGAATGGTGGGCAATGGAGTTCGTGCTCAAAGACAGAATCCAGAAGTAAGGGTCCGAAGTGCTGACCCTGTGCTAATGGACGTCAAGAAAAAACTCGAGCTCTTCAACATGGTAAGGAATATTATGATTTGCTGATGGTACTGCACATATCTGCCACATCTAAAAGTAATAGTTCATCCAATAATAAAAAATCTGGCATCATTTACTTTCATGCCCTCATGTAATTTCAAATCTGTTTGCATTTCTTTCTTCATTGAAACACAAAAGAAGATATTTTGAACTATCGAATTTTAAAATGTCTTCTTTTGTATTTCACAGA
The DNA here is from genome assembly GCF_051911475.1 of Siphateles boraxobius. Taxonomy (NCBI): domain Eukaryota; kingdom Metazoa; phylum Chordata; class Actinopteri; order Cypriniformes; family Leuciscidae; genus Siphateles; species Siphateles boraxobius. The sequence goes on from NW_027509215.1 coordinate 3,718,676, forward strand.
AGAATATTAAAACACGGAAAATCAACTAATCAAGTAAGGCTCGTCGCCTTCCATTATGAATTGCGCTCGTTCCTGTTGCGTGTCCTCGATCTGACAGTCGACGGCACCCATTGACTTCCATTGTAGGAGAAATAAATACTATAAAAGCCAATGGGTGCAACCAACTGTTTGGTAACAGTAAGGCTCAATCCCATTTCACCCCTTGCCCCTACCCTTTGTTTTCGAGTGTACCCCTTGGCCCTTAAAACAGAGTTACAAGGGCCAAGGGGTTGAAATATTGCCCTACGAAATGGAACAACCCTTCATGAACCTGATACGTCATCAATCGTCGATGATGGCTCTGACGTTATGGAAGCGACGAGTTTTTACAGGATTTCTCCTTGACAACGACTGACACTGAGCGCCACTGCTCTTACCTCTGAGGAAACATGATGATTTTATTATAAGATTTACTATTATAAGAGTAAATAAAGTGCATGGTGGTGTCATCTGGGGCTAAATTTAAATGTTTAACCGTTTGCGAAGCCATCTTGCCGGTGATTCGCGATGTATTCTGGGAACTTTCTTGTAGCCATCCGTTTGGATTCTGCCTCTGAAAAATCTACATTTCGAGGGCTAGGTAGCCCTACCCCTTCGCCCTACACCTGTATCACAACAAGAATCGGGACACCCTACCCCTAGACGTGAACGCGTAAAACAGAGGGGTAGGGCCAAGGGGTAGGGGAAAGGGGTGAATTGGGATTGAGCCTAAATGTAGTAAATGATGACAAAATGTTCATTTTTGGGTGAACTATAAAGACCAATAAATGCAAAACGCTAATAGATTTTTATTTACAATTATAATATACTATAGCCTACTATAATATACAATTTATTTGTGTGTTTTTGCTAACCTTTATAAAAAAAAAGAAATCTCAACTTTTCCAACGATAATCACATCAGGCCGTGTTGTCGTCCCGCTGTAGGCAGCCTGAAGAAATGTGCTGATGCCTTCAGAAACATCTTCCTGTTGTTGTGTTCTCATTCTGATAGACCTGATGGACCAGTCATGCATTAACGGCGTGGCAGAGAAAACATTGGCGGATGGTTCTTTTTCAGATGTGAATTAAACAATAAGTCCTGATGTACTTCTAAATTAACTAACAGATGAAACGTCCACCTAATTACCGGCACCCGGTACAGACTCTGAGACGTGTTTTACAGCTTTGACTGTGGGAGATGGGAGTCGTACATGTCACATGTGGAAGTCAGGCGGATTCGGATGGGAAGTAAAGGATTAAAAAGGAGAAATGAGGACTGGCAGGGGGGCTGTAGAGGGAATCTGTGCAGAGTAGTCATCTGACTGCCTTGTGAACCGGTGACATCAGGAAACAAGTGTGAGAACATAACAGACTAATACACACACACAGTATACATATACGCAATAGCTTTGAAACACATGCATATTTGTATTCAGTTTGATAATACAATGAAAATAATCCAGTTAGTCAAAGCGATCATTAGCTGTAAATGGATTTATAATTCAGTTATGTGGTGTTGCTAATATAGAAGCAGCTCAGTTATGTTTGTTAGTACGTTATTAACATATATTTTTCTGTTGATTTGAATAAGAAAAACATCATGTAGAATGGAAAATGGTATTATTTTGTTAAAATTCAGCTGCCTGCAAGTAATAATAAGGTAAAGTCAATTTTACTTTTCTGGGTTAGACTGTTTTGTTTCCGTCTCAACTGATATTTGTCATATCTGATAGCCATCTGATCACTTATTTGCGACTTGCCTTGAAACTAACGGGGAAATGAAATGATTTATGGAAAATTACTGATAAGGGAAGAACATACATTTTATTGTATGTCTCTTTCTCTCTCTCATATTCACCCCTGTTTCACCCTGATAAAGTTATGAATTTTTTTTCCCCAGATGGTGAGAGAATTTCTCAACAGAAATATTTGATTTCCTATTCTGATTAAGAATAGTAAAAACCACCCGAGGAATCTGCAGTGTTACAGAGAAAAGAATGAATAAATTGATCCTGTGTTCTTTGGAGGTTTGAATGGGGGAGTATGTGGTTAAAGAAACGGAGAGAGCGACAGAGAGAACGAGAGAGTTGAAAAGAGCAGGAGGTTCAGAAAACAGGGCATCTTGGATGGTAAAGTCCTGTTTTTGTCATGCTAATATCAGGAGGAACACTGAAAGACTTTCAGAAGAAAAGATGATTTTCCCAGAATCCCCTGAAGCGCTGTGTGGCAACAGTCTGTCCAACCTCTCCCCCTGAAACCTTTCTTTCTTTCTTTCTTTCTCTCTTTCTCTCTTTCTTTCTTTCTTTCTTTCTTTCTTTCTTTCTTTCTTTCTTTCTTTCTTTCTTTCTTTCTTTCTTTCTTTCTTTCTTTCTTTCTTTCTTTCTTTCTTTCGCTCTGATATTCTTTTGCTCTGATTTTCTTTTGCTCAGATTTTCTTTCTCATTCTTTTTCTTTCACTCTTTCTTTATCTTTTTCTTTCACTCTTTCTTTATCTTTTTCTTTCACTCTTTCTTTCTCTTTTTCTTTCACTCTTTCTTTTTTCGATCTTCCTTTCGCTCTTTCTTTTTTCGATCTTCCTTTCGCTTTCTTATTTTCTTTTACTCTTTCTTTTTCTCTTGCTCTTTCTTTCACTCTGTCTTTATTTTGATTTTTTGCTTTCATTCTTTCTTTTGCTCACTCTTTCATTCTGATTTTCTTTCGCTCTGATTTTCTTTTTTGTTTCTTTCTTTTTTTCTTTTTTCCTTTCTTTTGCTCGCTCTTTCGTTCTGATTTTGTTTCGCTCTGATTTTCTTTCACTCGTTCTTTTTCTCTTGCTCTTTCTTTCGAAAAAGACAGAGGTCTTTCCTTTCCTTTTTTCTTTCGCTCTTTCTTTTGCTCCTTTCTTTCTTTCTTTCTTTCTTTCTTTCTTTCTTTCTTTCTTTCTTTCTTTCTTTCTTTCTTTCCCTTCCTTGCTTTCTCTCACTTATTCTTTCTTTCACTTACACTTTCTTTCTTTCACTTACCCTTTCTTTCTTTCACTTACCCTTTCTTTCTTTCGCTCACCCTTTCTTTTTTCTTTCTTTTGCTCTAATTTTCATTCTTTCTTTCTTTTGCTCTTTCTTTTGCTTGCTCTTTTTTCACTCACGCACTCTCTCACTTTCTATTTCTTTCACTGTCTTTATTTTGCTCTTTCCTTTGATCACTCTTTCTTTAGCTCCCTATTTTCTTTCGCTGTTTCTTCTTTTTCTTTTTTTTTCTTTCCTTCTTTCACTCTTTCGCTCACTCTTTGTTCCGCTCACTGCACTCTTTCTATCGCTTTCTGTTTATTTCACTCTCTTTTTCTTTTGCTCTTTCCTTTGCTCACTCTTTCTTTAGCGCTCTCATTTTCTTTTGCTTTCTCTTTTTCTTTCTTTCACTTCCTGTTTTTCTTTCGCTTTGTTTTTCATTCTTTCACTCTATTTTTATAGAATTCTTTTTCTCTTTCAATCAATCTTTCACCTTTTCCTTTCATTCGTTCTCTCTATTTCTGTAGATTTTTTTTTATTTTCGCCCTATCTATTCACTCTAGTTATAGTCTGACTCATACACACATACTGTAGACTCTCTCACACACTCATATCAGAATAACTTAATATGTGTATAAAAGTGTAAAGTGTCAGTCAAGAGGCTTGAGGTGATCTCGAGGTTGTCATTGATAGTCACTTACTAGAAGTTTTAGTGTAGTACGAAATCATTATTAGAGATGTAATCTTCGCATCTCTTGTGTTGCCCCTCCCGTTAAAGCTTAATAAATATGTCTAATTCCCCGTAAATATCCCTGATGGAATCTGGAGGACAGGCCAGCGACACAGCTGCTTTTGGGTGTGGAGACTCAATAGCATCTTTTTTTTTATGGTGTGTGTTTTCCAACACACACACACACACACACACACACACACACACACACACACACACACACACACACACACACACACACACACACACACACACACACACACACACACACACACACACACAGCATTTTATCACACTCAAGAGTGTAAATGTGGACTATACTGAGAAGAGGTTTTCACTTTTAGACCAGGCTTGGCTAGTGTTGACCTTCGGCACTACTGTTCTCTAACACCTGCTGTACAGAAACTCTGCTTTACTGCGTTACAGAGAACTTTTTTTTATTAGCCATCCTGTTTGGACTGCCAGTAGATTTGTGTGGATTTTGCTATCAATTAAATTAATAGTTCACCCAAATATGAAAATTCTGTCAAAATTCTGTTTTTCAGTCTCATGCTATTCCCAACCTTTATGACCGTTTTTTCTGCTTTGGAACATGAAAGGAGAAGTTAAACAAGAGGCTCTTTTTTAAAACAATGAAAGTAAGTGGTAAAAAACAGGATAGCTTTGTGTGAGGTATAGGGCCAGATTTACTAAACAGGGCAAATTAGCGTGAGAGCACAATTCCAAAAAAGGAACAGTGCTATAATTAACAGAAATAAGCACAAATGTCAGAGCATGTGAAAACACCCCCAGGGCCCAGAAAACACCTCAGACCCAAGAAGGTTACTTTTTTTTTATTATGTGCCTATTCATATTTGTTTAAATTACACATGAAACGTTGGAGCTTTTTAGCTGGAAGAGTTTTTCTCTAGAGTCTGTATCATATTGACTCATTACTTCAAATATAGTGCTTGGGTCCTTTTTTTTTCATTTTTGGAGCTTGACAGCATCTGATTGCATTAAATGTCAATGTATGTTACAGAACAGCATTGCCTTACATCTTCTTTTAAAGGAAGAAGTTTTTCAACAACATGAGGGGCGAGTAAATGATGGTCATTTTCATTTTGGGTAAACTGTTCATTTAGGTTACAAAATTGATATTACAATATACTCACCTTTAAATATCCTATCCGTATCACACAATGCTTACACTCACACACACACTGTGCAGTGTTGATTGTTTCAGTCATCTGTCTGATTGGGGTCAAATGTGTGTGTTGATCAGTTAGTCTGGTTTATCACTTGATCTGTATTTTTCTTAACAGTCCATTCTGTACTGGCAGGGTATCGGGTGTGTGTGACCGCAGCATAGTCGTTTTCTGTATCAAAGGCTTGACTCTTGTCTGAGGCCTCAGGGAGAACAAAACACACTGTTTGAAGTGGGTAGAGAGATCTACAGCTCTATAAAGAGCTCACTCAACACTCATTACTGCCTGTCTTCTGCGCATCAGATATACGAACATATCTGAGTTTAATTTGGGCATAATATCAACAACAGTCCAGTAAAAATTAAAAAGGGATTAAATGAGCCACTTTCAATGCCAGTGCACTTTAGCCGATTTATGCACACCATTGACTACACATTAGTTGAATTCATATTAATGAGAGTAGCTTGTAAGCAGCATATAATTAGGTTAATGAAGTACTTAGTGGTAGAATTGTTTACCGTGATTAATATTTCAGTTTTAGCTTAATTCTATTGCAGAAGAAAAAAACATTTTAATCAGTATTTTGTCATTTTTCAATAAAAATATGTAAACATTAAGATAAATTTATTTAAGAAGCAGAATTAAATAATATTCTGCTTTTCAATGTGGTAAGAAAACAATTAAATTATCTCGAAACAAGTATTGCGCTATGTACTTTTAATATGTTTAAATCTTTGTTTTGGAAAACAAATGACTGATTTCTAAAATAATATTGCTGTGTCATGCGTCATGCCTAGTAGCACTCTTTAACTGTAGTAAAGGTCCTTTAACGTGTGGCCTTTTAGGCTTATTGCTTTAGCATCAAGCTGTGAGTGTTATGAATCTGAGAGCACACACATAACTATTAAATGTTTTGCATCTCTTCCAGCCTGTACTGTCCTGGTCAACTAATTTGTAAGTAATTACAGAGAAAAGTTTCTGCTAAATGAATAGACATAAATGTAAATATGTTATTAATTTAGTAAGTGAGGAATTGTCTTGTTTTCTCTCATTTTAAATGATTGTGGAATTCATGGATGCTGTTTATTTAGACAAACTACCTCAAGAGTTTTTTTTTCTTAAATAGAGAGATTTATATCTCTAAAATCTGATTAGATTAATTGTTTGTTTGTTTGTTTTTGTAAATACATAAAATAAATGAGAGCCCCTTCCTAGTTAACCTGTTGGACATATATATATATATATATATATATATATATAGGTGTGTGTGTATATATATATATATATATATATATATAAATATATATAAGATGTTACAATAGTATGAATGTTTGATGTTTGAGAAAAACATTAGATCATACATTTACAAGAAAAATTAGAAGAAAATCCTATTCACCCCTGAAAAAAACGGGGGCAGAAAAACCATTATACTCACCAAAACAACTGATTATGTTTTACACAAAATCCATCCTAATTTCTTTCCTCAAAAATACCTCAACTACTCTGGTGTACAGGTTATTTCTGCGTTTCAGTCAGTTCTGTTTTTACCCGGACAGATTGAATAGAGTTCCGTGACTCTGCGTTAAGCTGGATAAGGCTGAATAAGGGATTTCTTCCCGGTAGTATTGAACCTGCTGGGGGTCGTGGAGGGAAAGAAACATTAATTTGTGGGTTGAATTAAATCTACAGGCGACAAAGAGGAAAAACTACGGACTGCAGCTTTCATTTTTGATGTTATTAATGCATTTGTTGTTTAAATTGTATATTTGTGTTTTTATCTTAAACTTTTTATGAAACTTTATAACTCAGCATCTCATATCTTCCCTTCTCCTCTCACTGCATCTAATCTCTTCTCCTCTCACTGCATCTCACGTCTTCCCTTCTCTTCTCATCTCACTGCATATCACCTCTTCTCCTCTCACTGCATCTCATCTCTTCTCCTCTCACTGCATCTCATCTCTTCTCCTCTCACTGCATCTCATCTCTTCTCCTCTCACTGCATCTCATCTCTTCTCCTCTCACTGCATCTCATCTCTTCTCCTCTCACTGCATCTCATCTCTTCTCTTCTCCTCTCACTGCATCTCATCTCTTCTCCTCTCACTGCATCTCATCTCTTGTCCTCTCACTGCATATCACCTCTTCTCCTCTCACTGCAACTCATCTCTTCTCATCTCACCGCATATCACCTCTTCTCCTCTCACTGCATCTCATCTCTTCTCCTCTCACTGCATCTCATCTCTTCTCCTCTCACTGTATCTCACGTCTTCCCTTCTCTTCCCATCTCACTGCATCTCACCTCTTCTCCTCTCACTGCATCTCACCTCTTCTCTTCTCACTGCATCTCACCTCTTCTCCTCTCACTGCATCTCACCTCTTCTCTTCTCATTGCATCTCACGTCTTCCCTTCTCTTCTCCTCTCACTACATCTCACCTCTTCTCATCTCACTGCATCTCACCTCTTCTCCTCTCACTGCATCTTACATCTTCTCCTCTCACTGCATCTCACGTCTTCTCTTCTCCTCTCACTGCATCTCACGTCTTCTCTTCTCCTCTCACTGCATCTCACCTCTTCTCCTCTCACTGCATCTCACCTCTTCTCCTCTCACTGCATCTCACCTCTTCTCCTCTCTCTGAATCTCAATTCTTCTCCTCTTACTGCATTTCACCTCTTCTCCTCTCACTGTATCTCACCTCTTCTCCTCTCACTGTATCTCACGTCTTCTCCTCTCACTGCATCTCACCTCTTCTCCTCTCACTGCATCTCACGTCTTCCCTTGTCTTCTCCCGTCACTGCATCTCACCTCTTCTCATCTCACTGCATCTCACCTCTTCTCCTCTCTCTGAATCTCACCTCTTCTCCTCTCACTGCATCTCACGTCTTCGCTTCTCTTCTCCTCTCACTGCATCTCACCTCTTCTCCTCTCTCTGTATCTCACCTCTTCTCCTCTCACTGCACCTCACCTCTTCTCCTCTCACTGCATCTCACGTCTTCCCTTCTCTTCTCCTCTCACTGCATCTCACCTCTTCTCCTCTCACTGCATCTCACCTCTTCTCCTCTCACTGCATCTCACTTCTCCTCTCACTGCATCTCACGTCTTCCCTTCTCTTCTCCTCTCACTGCATCTCACCTCTTCTCCTTTCACTGCATCTCACGTCTTCTCCTCTCACTGCATCTCACGTCTTCCCTTCTCTTCTCATCTCACTGCATCTCACCTCTTCTCCTCTCACTGCATCTCACCTCTTCTCCTCTCACTGCATCTCACCTCTTTTCCTTTCACTGCATCTCACCTCTTCTCCTTTCACTGCATCTCATGTCTTCTCCTCTCACTACATCTCACTTCTTCTCCTCTCTCTGCATCTCACGTCTTCCCTTCTCTTCTCCTCTCACTGCATCTCACCTCTTCTCCTCTCACTGCATCTCACCTCTTCTCCTCACTGCATCTCACCTCTTCTCCTCTCACTGCATCTCACGTCTTCCCTTCTCTTCTCCTCTCACTGCATCTCACCTCTCCTTTCACTGCATCTCACTTCTTCTCCTCTCTCTGCATCTCACGTCTTCCCTTCTCTTCTCCTCTCACTGCATCTCACCTCTTCTCCTCTCACTGCATCTCACCTCTCTTCCTCACTGCATCTCACCTCTTCTCCTCTCACTGCATCTCACGTCTTCTCCTCTCACTGCATCTCACCTCTTCTCCTTTCACTGCATCTCACCTCTTCTCCTCTCACTGCATCTCACCTCTTCTCATCTCACTGCATCTCACCTCTTCTCATCTCACTGCATCTCACCTCTTCTCATCTCACTGCATCTCACCTCTTGTCCTCTCACTGCATCTCACCTCTTCTCATCTCACTGCATCTCACCTCTTCTCCTCTCACTGCATCTCACCTCTTCTCCTCTCACTGCATCTCACCTCTTCTCATCTCACTGCATCTCACCTCTTCTCATCTCACTGCATCTCACCTCTTCTCCTGTAACTGCATCTCAACTCCTCTCCTCTTACTGCATTGCATCTCTTATTCTCTCACTGCATCTCATCTCTTCTCCTCTCTTCTCACTGCATCTCATCTGTTCTCTTCTCACTGCATCCCATCTCTTCCCCTCTCTTCATCTCATCTCTTCCCCTCTCTTCTCTCGTTTCTTCTTTTCTTCCTCATCTCCTCTGCACTAATCTCTCTTCTAGTCTATTTTTTTCTCATTATTCTTGTTCATTCCATACAGCTTTATTCTCTGTGATTCTCAGATGATAATCTGATGTTCAGCTCTCACAGGCCTCTGATGGCCGACTGGCTGCTCCTGGCAGTGTTCTATCATGTTCTTTTACTGTCTGATGGACAATATTTCACAAAGCTGCATGTGAAATCATGACTCCCTAATGGCTCCATCCAAGCAGCACATAGTTTGCATCCGCAAAAAAAAATGTGAGTGTGTTTGCCAGGCGCTCTGATGTCTGTGAAATCCCTTTTCCTTCAGGAGTGGATGTCACTAACAAGAGAGCTGGAGACGTGACAGAGAAAAAAGAGAGGGCATTTTGTGGCTTTCATACTTACTGCTGTTTGTCACTCCTCTTTCTTTCTTTCTTTTTCTTTTGCTTACTTGCTCACTCTTTCACTCACTCTTTATTTTGCTCTCTTTTTCATCTCCTTTCTTTCTTTCTTTCTTTCTTTCTTTCTTTCTTTCTTTCTTTCTTTCTTTCTTTCGCTCACTCGCTCTTGCTCTCTTTTGCTTTTTCCTTCTTGCTTTCTTTTGCTTTCTTTTGCTTTCACTTGCTTTTTCATTTGCTCTTTCTTTTGCTTGCTCGCTCTTAATCTTTCTTTCTTTCTTTCTTTCTTTCTTTCTTTTGGCTCACTCGCTCTTGCTCTCTTTTGCTCTTTCCTTCTTGCTTCCTTGCTTTCTTTTGCTTGCTCTTGTTTTCACTTGCTTTTTCATTTGCTCTTTCTTTTGCTTGCTCGCTCTTAATCTTTCTTTCTTTCTTTCTTTCTTTCTTTCTTTCTTTCTTTCTTTCTTTCTTTCTTTCTTTCTTTCTTTCTTTCTTTCTTTCTTTCTTTCTTTCTTTCTTTCTTTCTTTCTTTCTTTCTTTCTTTCTTACTTTCTTTCTTTCTTTCTTTCTTTCACTACCCTTCAAATGTTCCCCAAGAGTGCATTTATTTCTTGTCTGTTTATCTCTGTCTATGTATCCTTTGTCTGACTATCTGTCTGTCTCTCCATTATTATGTCTGTCTCTTTCCCTTTCCATCTCTCTGTCAGCAGTCTCTTGTACTGGTCCTCATGAGGTGATGGAGTCTGGCTGTGTGAGGGTGGGACTGTCAACTACACACTCCAGTGTGTGTGTGTTTTCATGAGAGCGAAGAGCTCAATCTAAGCAGCAAAAACCCTCTTCAGGGAGTCGTGAGAAAGAAAGCTTGGCCTCACACATGCACACACTGCTGCTCTGTTGCCCTTTAATGTCTTAAGAATGTCTTCTTGCATGTTTGTCAGCTCTCTAGTGAGCTATTGTCCTGCTCTCACACAGATTTATAAACCCGATCTCTCTCTCTCTCTCTCTCTCTCTCTCTCTCTCTCTCTCTCTCTCTCTCTCTCTCTCTCTCTCTCTCTCTCTCTCTATCTCTCTCTCTCTCTGTCTCTCTCTCTGTCTCTCTCTCTGTCTCTCTCTCTGTCTCTCTCTCTCTCTCTCTCTCTCTCTCTCTCTCTCTCTCTCTCTCTCTCTCTCTCTCTCTCTCTCCTTCTGTCTGTCTCACTGGATGCCAGGGTGTGGTAAATATGTAATATTTTACCCTCATTTTGGTCATTAACTCCTGGAATGTGTTTTCTTGAACCCTGCTGGGGTTTGTTCAACAAACCAGCATGAACTATTAGCCACTTACACACACACACCTCGACTTGCTCTTACAAGAGGATCGGTCACTCTGGAAACCTGGGCTTTGCTGTGAATAGAAAGTTTAGTGCATATGGGAAGGAATTTAATCTTTGTATATTCCACTGGACCTGTGTGTGTGTGTGTGTGTGTGTGTGTGTGTGTGTGTGTGTGTGTGTGTGTGTGTGTGTGTGTGTGTGTGTGTGTGTGTGTGTGTTTGTGTGTGTTTGTGTGTTTGTGTGTGTGTGTGTGTGTGTGTGTGTGTGTGTGTGTGTGTGTGTGTGTGTGTGTGTGTGTGTGTGTGTGTGTGTGTGTGTGTGTGTGTGTGTGTGTGTTTGTGTGTTTGTGTGTGTGTGTGTGTGTGAGAGAGAGCTTCTGAAGTCTTTTAAGGTTTCTGGTTAGAATGGTTTATTGTATATTTTTAGGAGTTGGTGCTTTGAAAACATTTACAGAGTAAGTACCTGATTTGTTATTGGATGATTCCACAGTGGAAAAGAGAGACCTTATTTCCATCCTCATGCATCCAGTCCCGGAACCATTCTGAACTTACAGATTACCTATTTTAGCACATGGAATATTATCATTTAAAAGCTGGACAAGCAAGATGTTTTTACATCGGCTTTGTTCAGACAGGCAGCCAAAATCAGATTTTTTTTCTGATATTGTAGTCTGAACAGCAAAAAAAACCATGAGATTTTATATTAACCACATCTGTATGTGGTTTGAAACCCGATTAAAATCAGATTTGAACAGTCAGATCAGATTTTTTTTTATCCCTGTCCACTGCCCACACTGAAAGTAAAATACTGTGCAAAGACAATATTGCCATATGTTAGGTTGATGGTTTGTTTGCTTGCTTTTTATTTTATTTTTAATTTTTAAAAGCTGAATTCATATCACCCTGATGCTGAATCAACATGCCCTAACTGCTAGGCTATATCTCAGACATCTTATTGTTTAATCTAAAGCTTTCTTTAGAGGTATTTTTAATCAATCGGAAATGCAGTGTAAAAATTGCAAGAAAAATTATCGGTATTTTTCTCTTTATTTCAGAGTAGAAATATCTAAACATCTACCGCAAGATAAATTTACATTTAAAAGCAAAATTTTACAGCAAAATTTTCTTTGAAAGAAATTAATAATTTTATTCAGTAAGGATCCATTAAATCGATCAAAAGTGACAGAAATATTTTGCAACAATGTAAAAGCTGTTACCATTTCAAATAAATGCTGTTCTTTTTAACTTTCAGCTTATAAAAAATCCTAAAACAAAATCAAGGCTCCCACAGAAATATTAAACAGCACAACCGTTTTCTATATTAATAATAATAAGAATGTTTTTTAGAGCAGCAAATAAGCATTTTAGAATGATTTCTGAAGGATAATGTTTGCAAAAATTGCAATCACAGGAATAAATGAAAACCTTTGCGTTCCCCCTATAGAAACTTTGCATTCACTCACACAAAGAGCTCAAAAGGTTTTGCAAGTGGACACAAATTTTCTCGGGAGAATGCAAACATTTTGCATTTTGTGAATGCAAAGTTTCTTGGGGGAACGTAAAACAGTTGTGGGGAAACTCAAAAGCATTGACTTCATATTTTTCGTCCCATCTCAATTTTTTGTCCCTTTAGAGGCTCCGTAGAAACCTTTGAATGGTATGTACTATATATTTTGAATTACATTTTGTTTTCGTGATTAAAGCATAACGATTTTGTGAGATTTTGGCTTAATTAAAATTATTTTAAAGATGCTTAGATATTTTCATTAGACAACACTCATACATTTTAAGAAAATAATTTGTTGCAGTGTTTTACGTAGATGTTCACATGCTTCTATCAATAGTGACTTTTGCAGGAATGTTCCCATTGCAATATTTAAACTGGAGGCTGTCCGATCTTACTTTGGAAACGTATTGGAGCAGATGGCAGGGCTAGCTGTGATTGTTGCTCTCTTAGGATGTGAATTCTGGCTCTGATCATTTGCGAACAGGAAGAGAGGGACACACACAGGCGATGATTTTAGTTGCACATTGAACTCCCATTATGATATCTGCCTTATTGAGTATATAGAGTGTGAGATGTGACTTTCTCAGTTTGCACAGCTCTGTACTCAACAGGGTGGCCATACTCAAATAGGGCAGTAAATCTAAGGGCACCTAAGTTGGTTGATCTTTAGTTCTGTAATAATTTAGATCTCCTAGTCTAACTAGCACAATTTTAATTAACTTTGTTTGTCGAAACTGTTACCTAAATTTCAAATGTTCCCTAGGAATCAACTTGATCTTGATTATTCCAGGTTCAGAAAGTTAATTGTTGTTTGCCATAAAAAATCATTTTGACTCGTCATTCAATTTCTGAAAACAAAGTTGGAACATATATAATTAATCTCAATCTAACCTTGGCAGTTTTAGCTTCAATAATGTGTCGCTTTGTCATTCACATAATAATAAGTAAAGAGAGGCCAAGATAACTTGGCCTTCATCCAGTTAATAAGCTGTTACCATGGTCACTGCAGTCTTTCATTCTTTAATTAATTCTTTACACTGTGTCTAATTAGAGAGCTTTAGCGGGAACTGAGTCCAGAGCGCTTTCTATTTAATGCATTTTAGAGACTGTCCGTATTGGTTGGGATCTCTACAGGTTTGCTGACTCAGTCACGACACTGCCAGCCAGTCCATTACCACACGCATATGTAATTAAATTATTCATTTGGCTACTTTGCATGATTGCAAGGTTAATTGGTCTATAAGGGCTGTGATAAAAAAATACTTATTTCTGAGACTTGTTTATAAGCAGTGGTTGAGTTTTATTGCCCTTAATGGAGTACAGAAAGTGCAAACGAGGAAATATGTTTTTATAACTTGATTAGTTATTCATTTTGAATTCCTATACAATTCAATTTATTTGGTCTAAACTGTTTTAGAGTAACATTGAAAAGGTCACTTCTATTCTTGCCCTAAACAGAGTTGCTAGTTTTTGAATGACAATTTTCTACCTTCTTCTGTATGTAAATGACCTCTGTTATGATTGATAAGCACATACTTGTTTATGTTATTTGAAGAGTAATATGGATGGTCATATGGTTGCTTATAGCTCATAGTTCAGAATGAATGAATCAAGCAAACTTGAGTAGAACAGGCAAAGTTTTGCTTTACATGTATCAAAGCACATAGGTGCAAATAAAGTTGAATTAGACTTACATCTCTGAATAGTTTGTTTATTATTAAAACATTGAATTACATACCATTTCATATTTACTAGGAACCCTGTATCTGCATTTCTACAGCAAATGATATAGTGTTGTATCAGGAGTGATTATAATGATTTCAGTACGAATATCATTGTGCACTTTAAATCGGTTCTATGCCTTTAATTGAATCAATTCTCACTTAAATAGTTTTGTTTTTTTAAGAAATTGTTTGTATTGAGAATAGCTAACTTAAGATTTGTTTGGGGACTTTCTGTTCCGGATTCTCTAAAAGAAAAAAAAAGCAAGACATGCATCTTCTGTGAACAGCCACTCATTCTTCTCTTTTTGGTTAACAAAAGTTGTTCTGTCACTCAGTTAGGAAACACTGTGTTATTGCCTATAGTTCTGTGTCGCACATGTCTTGATTGTGTGAAATCATAATTAGTTCCCCTAAAATTGGGTAGGCTGGAAAACAGTGTGTTAGAGTATGTCTGTATATATTACATCCAACTCCATTATTTCCATAGAGCAGAGAAAATCCTGTTCTCCATGATATGTTTCCATTATACGTTTCATTATGCTAGGGGTGAGGAGGTGTGTGTCTGTAGCAGGATGAGCGAGTGTGTGTTTGTCTATTGATAGTGCGGCAGGGCATGTTCTCAATGCAGGAGTACTATGTACCTACCAATAAAATAGATTAGCAGACAGGAATAGATTTGGCATCAGGATGCTGAAAAGCATTTGCCATCATGACCGGGAGTTTCAGAGAAATCATTGTGAGAAGGATTTTGCCTGCAAGTTGTACGCTCAGTCTCTAGATTGGTGGTTCTCAACTCGTGGGTCATGACCCACAAAAGGGTCATATGGCTTTCTAATAAGGGCACGGACAGCAGTGGGGGAAAAAAGTGGTTGGTAAATGCAAATGACTCCCAGTAACCATTTAATCATACTTGGTGAGCATAAAATAAGAAACTTATATAAAAAATAAATAAAAATCTTGTATATTTTCATATAACATTCTTGGTAACACTTTAGTTTAGGGTCCAATTCTCACTATTAACTAGTTGCTTATTAGCATGTAAATTACTAGGATATTGGCTGTTTACAGGTACTTATAAAGCACATATTAATGGCTTTTTCTACATGATCATATTCTACATTCTTTAATCCTACCCAATACATAAACGTAACAACTACCTTACTAACTATTAATGTACTATGTCATATTAATAATTTTGCATATTATAACATCAGTGCTTCCATATGAGGTCATTAATAAAAGAAAACAGAAAAGAGTTGAGTGTGTGCATGTTGGCGCATTTGCAGTGTTTGAAACACTTTCTCCAGAGCACCATTTGAGGTTACGTGTCATCTTCTGTGTTTGCGTCAATCTGCACATGACTGAAAGCCATCCATGTGCTTTGTCAGGACAAAGTTAGAAATCCCAGCAGTAAGAGTTGAGCCCTGTGTGGAGCCGTTGTCATTTCTGTCCATTAATATCATCTATATATTTGTCTGTCTGTCAAACTCCTGGCCAACCTGCTATATTTATCTATAGCTTCACGTCTTTAGCTGACTCGCAAGCCCTGGGCAGGGGGTGAAAGGTCACTGTGAGCGTGTGCAGCCTGCCCACTCCTGATAATGCTGACTCAAAAGTTAAAGGGTCATGTGAGTTTGACCTTTACATTGACATTTATTTCCCCAGTGGGTAATTCTGTGCAAAGTGACTTTAAAGGAATTTTATATAGCATGTATGTTGTGACATTTAGTCCTCAGCAGGTAGTGGAAGATTAAAATCAAATGCTTTACTTTACTATAGTCAGAATCGTACACTGAACGAGAAGAAAAATCTCAACTGAAATGTCAGTGGAAAGATTAATATGGCAGTGAAATGGATTTGACTGGGTGTAGGCCTATAGTCGGATCCAAAAGTCTGAGATGATGTATTTTTTTAAATATAATTTGAATGAAAAGTTGAGTAAAACATTAAAAACTTTGTTTATTTCCAGGTTGAAATGACAAATCCCAGACTTTTGGACTCCACTGTATGCAGTTTGTGTGTGTAGGTTAAAAATATCTTTGCTTGTGCTATAGTAAACCAGTTTCAACCATCCCATGGAGCATCTCTGGCCCTAAACCAGTGCTTGAGGTATCCAGGGCTTGATTTAGAAATGCCAAACACCCTGTGTTCGCAGATGTGCCTGGGCCGCTATGTTAACCTAGCTATGTTTTTAACATAGTTTTTAAACCTAGCTTATACACTAGCTTTGCTGTTGATTTAATACTACCAGCTGTTTCGTGGAGAATTAAGAAGTGAAGCAACAATTCAAAGCAATATCCAAAATGAAAAACCTTAATTTAATTGCGCTCAACATAAACATTTCCGTCATTAAAAACTGCACTTGGGACAGAAAGTACCATGGCATTACCATGTTTGTTTTGGGCATGTTCTCGCAAAACCTGTCCAAATTTTTATTTATTACTACATACTCTACTGTTTAAAAGTTTGGGGTCGGTAAGATTTTATAATGTTTTTTTTTTTTCAATAAGTCTCTTAAGGTCACCAAGGCTGCATTTATTTGATCAAAAAATACAGCAAAATCAAATTAAAATTACTGTTTTCTATTTTATATTTTGACATGCAATTTATTCCTGTGATGGCAAAGCTGAATTTTTCAGCAAGTCCAGCCTTCAGTGTCACATGATTTTGCAGAAATCATTCTATTATAGTGATTTACAGCTCAAGTCATATTTCTTATCAATGTTGAAAACAATTGCTCTGAATTATATTTTTTTTTTTGGAAACCGTGATACATTTTTTTTTTCAGGATTCTTCGCTGTAAGCAATTTAAAAAACAGCATTTATCTGAAATATATAAATGTTTTGTAACATTATAATTTCCTTACTTTTGATTAATGCATCCGTGCAGAACAAAAGTGTTAATTTCAAGAAAAAATATAACTGACTCCAAACTTTTCATTATTATAACAACAAATGATCATTATCTGTTTGTTCCCACACGTTATTGTAATTTGTTCAGAATTGGATGCATCGGACCTTGTTCTATATGTAATGCACATACGTTTTATACTGATAAATACTAATGAGATGTGTTTTTCTTTTTCCTTTTAGGAGATCCAAGAGGTCATGCCGGGTGTGGGGCACAGGGAATCCTGGGACGACACGGGCAGTGGGGAGAGCAGTGGCGAATGTGATGATGAGGACGGTTGTGAAGGTTCCGGAGAGTCTGTGGCATCTCCCTGTGAGTTAACAACAAAAGCTCACCTTCATCAGGGCTTCCATGGCTGGTTTGAGCTAGTTTGGTGCTGGTCTATCTGGCAAGGTCTTTCTCGTGAAGCTGTTTGTCTGCTAGACGCTGGTTTAGATAGTTAATCATTCTGGTTGTGAGAAAATGATAACACATGGGCCTACTGTTAGCTATCCCAGTTTTAGAATGAATGCTGCCACTATGTTTTCTGAAGGGTTGCTTGTACCTCTAATGAGACTGTTTGAGGAAACAACTGTTTTGGTTTGGCTGGTACACAAAATTTTGGGGTCTGTAGGATTTTTTTGAAAGTAATTAATTGTTTTATTCAGCAAGGACACATTAAATTGATAAAAGCCAAAAAAGTGACACCAAATATATTTCTAATGTTTTCAATGTAATTTTCAAATAAATGCTTTTTTTTTTTTTATACGTTTTAATCAAGATATCCTGAAAAGAATGTATCACAGTTTCCACAAAAATATTAAGCAGCTCGACTGTTTTCAAGATTGATAATAATAAGAAATATTTCTTGACCATCAAATCAGCATATTAGAATGTTTTCTAAAGGATCGTGTGATACTGAAGACTAGAGTAATGATGCTGAAAATTCAACTTTGCATCAGAGGAATAAATTAAATTTAAAATAATTATTTTAAATTGTAATTCTCAATATATCTGTTTTACTGTATTTTGATCAAATAAACGAAGCCTTGGTGAGCATAAGAGAATTTCAAAAACATCAAAAAACCGACCCCAAACTTTTCACCGGTATTGTACTTCTGGAACAATACAATCTGTAATCCTGCAGCAGCCGAGCAACTGCTATTCAGAGGAATGGGAATGGTTATGAACCTCCTTGTTACCTATTTATATCCAGGATGTGTTAAGATTAGTAATGTTAGTGTAAGTAGTTGCATGGAAAAGAATTTTAGGTCCAAAACAAATGCTAAAAGGAGCCTTCTAGACCTCACAAACAGTCATATTATTTCATCCATATACTCAGGTGTTGAAATGACCACAGAGACCACCCAGGGGTACAGAGAGATTGTATGACCTTAGACTGTCTCAAATGCAGGTGTTGAGGTGGTACCTACCATTCTATCATCGGTAAAATGGCCACTAAATGGCCTCTCTTTTCTGCTCAGAGCCATAAAACATGACCCACGGCTCTTTTTCCCGATGTTCAGCGCAGACCTGGTCTCTGTAGCATTTCTCAACCACTTTGAAACCCAATCTTCACTCGTCACTAAAATCACCCCGCTGGGCCCTCCAGTAGCCATCTTGCTCTTGCGCACCAATTTCCCCTTATCTGCGGTTAGCGCTTCAGGGTGCCACACATCAAAAAAACAGGGTACAGAAGACGTCCCTTTATCAGCGGCTGAAAAACATTCCAGGGTAGAAAGAGACTAGGTCAATGAGAGCAAAAGTGTTTGGGAGGGGAGACGAGATATGAAGAATGCTGCTCATCCATCATTCTGCAATTCTCCAAAGGCCACAGGTCTGACTTTAAAATGTCTGACACCTGTAACATTGATCACATCTCTCAGACAGTAAGATCAGCTGTTATGGCAGTGCACTTAAAAGATTTGAAACTCAAACACATTCTGGCGACATTCACACAGCAGCACAATACGGTTGTTAGCCCTGTATTTGAGTCCTTAAAGGAAAAGTTCACCTACAAATCAAAATTCTGTCATCATTTACTCATCTTCAAGTTGTTTCAAAGCTGTCTTCAAACCTGCTTTCTGTTTACAACCCATTCACAATTTGAATAAAACTTTTTTTTTTCTCACTAGACACACTGCATAGTTACTGGATTGGCAACCATATTTAAATGCGGGATTGAAGCCATAAACTAGGCGATTGATGGCAACGTATGGGACAAAAAAAATCTGATCCTGTATGCAGACCCGTCGCCAGACCTCAGTCTTAAGGGGGGCATATGAAATGCATGGGGGGGCACAATTATTATTAGCCTACAGTACGTATATTTATAATAATCAACTCTAGTCGCGCAGCACATAGCCTAATCATCACATTAAACATGTAACCAACAGCAATATGACCAGGTAGCCTATAGCCTACACCACATTACACAGAAGCAATGTTATGAATATCCATATAACACTTGACTATACAACATATTAGATGTAACACCAGAAGCATCTCTCAAACATTGCATTTTAAAGCAGTGAACAGAGGGATATGCATTGCCATGAGACACACACACATACACACGCACGCACAGACACTTTGAACCTACCGGTACTTTGAGTGGAGGCTGCGCTGTCCTCTCTCCAGTCCCTCCTGTCAGTACACCGGGAGGCGGCGATTCTACGAGCAGAACCTCCACATCAAAGTATCCTTCCACTCGGAAGGAACTGAAGCGAGTAAGCCGGCGAAAACTCGTTTTGAAACAGCTTTCAAAAATGCGCGGTAACTGTTGAGCGGCTTCGTTGTACGTCAAGTACGTAGCCTAGCGTTCTTTTTAGTAAGGCCGTGATAGGCTGTTGCAGTGTAGATTCCCATCAATCAAACAAAATCACACCATTGTTTCTTTATATTTTTAATGTTTTAATGATAAAGAATGCAACATTAATGCAACAAAAAATTAGCAACTGATAATATTAAAATTAAATAAAAATTAAATTATCTGTGCCTCAAGTGGGGGGGCACAAGCATTTTTTGGGGCGGGCCCGGCCCCCTATGGCCCGCCCATAGCGACGGGTCTGCCTGTATGTCAAAATAGATCTGTGCATTAAGTCTTGGAGTAAATGCACACTAATATAACACCCGCCACTTTTTTCTATTTAATGTGTAAAATGTTGATTTTCTGACAATTAGAGAATGAATCTGGCAAATAGACAACACTGCAATCTACCACAACAGAACAACTGCTGCAGAAAACAACTGCTCAGGGGCACAAAGAGTGAGAGAGAAGAGGGGTAAACGCGATTAGACCTCCAGTCTTGGAAATGTTTTTGGTACTGCAGCTACTGCATCTGTTTTTTTGCAAGACAAAGCCAACTTCTGCTCTCTCTTTCCTTCCAGTTCCCTCTTGGTTTGCTTTCTTCCTCTTTTTCTGGTTGCACATGCCAGGCCAAACATATGCCCAGTTTTGCCACGGTGCTTATCTGTAAATATGTAAACTTGTGGAACCAGAGCACACCATTCTTTCTCTGCTACTATCGTATGAAGAGCACACACTCATGTCCCTTTATTTATTTACCTCAGAAGTAAATCGACATTAGGGGCTTTAAGCTGAAGGTGTCTTTTGTTTCAGCACCTGGTCGTAATACTCAAGTGAACCTGCTGACCAAAAGAAATAAACTGTCTGTTTTTCCTCAAACTGTCTTTTGGAAGAAGACGCACAGATCTCAGGGTTAGATGTTATGATAGGTGCTCTGGATGTGTTGTTTGCCAGCAGAAGGTGTTTTCTTAGATTATGCTGAAACATCTTGATGTGCAGATGTGCTAAAGATGTTTTAGAGTTTCAACTTTTGACAATTTCAACCCCGAGGGAGCAGTAACATTTGCAATTTAAAGAGTTGCATATCAAACGGTTATTTATTTATTTTTTATTATTTTTTTAATATTTCTATATATAATTTGTTTATTTATCATATATTATTTTATTTTATTTTTCAATTTTTAATTTCTAATTTTAGTCTCTTATGGTATATTCATTTGGATAAATATCTAGTTCAGTCATGAAACAATTGAGAGTGCAGGCTGACAGGTCCTTTACATGCATTTTGCAAGCAATCACATCATTACTGCATGGCATGAGCTGATTGGCCTTTGCTAATCCAGCAGCCAATGAGATTGCTTGCTCAGCATTTAAATAGTCTGGTTCAGTGTTTGTTGTAAGATAGTCCTGCAGCCCGCTATCAGAGTTCCTCTGAAACCCTCCTCCTCACCCAGCTCCACCTGCCTAGTTCTGCTACAGGATATTATTTATACTACCAAATACATTAACGTAGCCATATTCAATAACATGCTAAAACTATTCCAAGAGGGAACACATCATTTGGTCTTGTAAGAATTTCATGCGAAAATTCTTGAATACTTTTCCTTATGAGATCTGACTTCTGTTCGGTATTTGCAAATCTGAGCAGTTAGATATCCTGTTCTTAAACTCTAAAGGAGACTCAGGTGAGATTATTAGGCTTTTTTCTCAGGAGACGAAGATTTAACTTAAGGCAAACTCTCCATTATCTCGCAATGAAATCTTATTGCTGTCCTGAAAAACAGGCAAGATTTTAAAGTTTTCCTTCCAAGATGAGACCAAATCCTTTAGTAGCAGTTGTTTGGAGCAGCTTTGCACTGTTGCATATAGACTGTGATCGACCACAGATGCTGTTTATCAACACAACTGAATTTTAACTACAGTCACATCCTCTCCACACTCGCATTTCCCTCTTCCCTTTATGACACCACGTCCTGTTCCATCACGTTAATGCCATTTAGGTTCCTTGAACCCCGTTTCTCGCAGGTCAATATTTCACGAGATGGCCATCAAACGCCTCTCTGTTGACCCCTGAGCCTGTGGCGCCGTCGTCATGACAATGAGGCATTTAAATTGATGGAGGCATAGTTCGACAAGGCCATGGCACTAGCCCCACGGGCACAGTGTGATTAAATACTTTAACTTCTGACCCCAGTGTTGTTAATTCATTTGCAGATGTGTTCCACATTGAGGGTGTCAGAACAGGAGCTGAACATTTGGATCATTAAGTCACATCTCACTGTTTGATATGAGCAGGGTCCAGAGGTCATACCCTGAGCTGTATTTTATCAGTGGATTTGGCTGACACTGCACACAGACACCATTTTTTTGTCCTGTAATGTTCAGTACTTAGAAGAAACAGATATTCATGGCAGTATCACATGCCCCGTATCATAACAAGCCCAAACAGCTGTTCTGCTACATTTATCAGCAATGCCACGTTTATACAGTGATACCATCTTCCTGCTCCTTGTAAGTAGACTTAAAATTGTCCCTGTTGATTTTTTTTAATGTTTTCTAAAACATAAGAGTTAGTCTTCTAAAAGTGTTGTGTCAATCAGTATATAGGCTAATCACAACCATAACTAACCCATGAAATCATAGTGGAATAAATGATGATTCAAATGTTCTTGTTGACCTTAACTCCAAACCTGAATCTGAGTTGTTTGATAGGAATGTTGTTGCAAATCACATTAAGGTTGTGGATACAATGATGCTAACATGTCAGCCGGTACTGAGTGTTGTGATTGTGGGGTGTTGTGATTCATTCTCAGCAAAACCACAGCAGGTCCACCATCCGTCAGATTGAGAGACAGAAGAACACATTGCTCTTTATTTACCTTCCTAATCCTCGCGTTCAGTATTCTGTGAATGGTGGGGCGTCTCTTGTTTAATGGAGTTTTGTTTGTGTTGCGCAGGAACGGATGCCACATATCAGACCCGTCACTGATTTATAACTTCAGTGGAATTTGTGGACAAGCTCCAGCCAAAGCTTAACCGCTGACACACCACCAGTTTAGCAATTATTGGATAACCGCTGAGCATGACGTGATAAGAAAGGTTCCATTACATGACCAGAGATGACAATTACTTCAGACTGCTTTTGCTCTTCCATTTGAATTTTTTTTTAATTTCATTCAGAATAAGCTATTGTGGACTGTTTTCTGCCAATGTTTTATTCTTGTGTTGTGCAGGTTTCTACCAGCTGAATTTCCAAGAAGCAGTATGGCCAACATTTTCAATGAGCAATCACTGTTGAAGTGCCTCGTTCTCTTCACTATTTGCAGTCATTCTGCCTGTCTGGTCGCTTTTCAACTGTTTTATTACTTTGTTTGGCCAAAAGAAGGCCAGCGGGTATTTCAAACAGCTCATTATTGCTGATCACTCTTCATGTTGTCTTTGTTTATGGGCTTGACTATTTGGCTACCCTGGCAGAAGATGGATTGTGGGATGTTTTCAGCTAAGAGTTCCTGCTTTCTCTCTCTCTCTCTCTCTCTCTCTCTCTCTCTCTCTCTCTCTCTCTCTCTCTCTCTCTCTCTCTCTCTCTCTCTCTCTCTCTCTCTCTCTCACTCACTCACTCACTCACTCACTCACTCACTCACTCACTCACTCACTCACTCACTCACTCACTCACTCACTCACTCACTCACTCACTCACTCACTCACTCACTCACTCACTCACTCTCTCTCTCTCTCCCTGTCTCTCTCTCTCTCTCTCTCTCTCTCTCTCTCTCTCTCTCTCTCTCTCTCCCTGTCTCTCTCTCTCTCATTCTGGTACTCTCCTCCAAAATACCAATTTCCTTCCCTCAGTAACCAAAGCTGGGAAAGCAGAACTCCATCTAAATGGCTGTGGGCTTGGATGGGGCACATGGGGATTCCAGAATCTTTTGGGTCTCTTAGTAACCGGCGTTAATGTGGCAACAGCGGTTCTGAGAGGGCCTCAGTGAATGGATCTGGAAGAAGGGACTGAGTATTGATGCTTTGGGCAATCTGAAATGAGATGGCATAGGAAGTGGACTGGATGAGGAATGTGTCTAGGCATAATAGTGATTTACATGTATTCATTCAGCAGATTCTTTTTTCCAACATGACTTACAAATGAGGATAATCACAAGCAAATTTTCTTTTAAAGATACAGCATTTCCTATCCAACTTTCTTTGATGTAGACTAATGTGTAATGTGAATGTACAGCAGACAGTAACAAATCAAATGTGAATGTTAGGTATGAATTGAAATTGGTATGACTCTGATAATTTAACTATAGAAAAGCGTATACAATGATAATTTAACTATAGAAAAGCGTATACAATGTTGGCCTGACACTGTGTTCACACTAAGTTCGGTTCTTTTGGTCCAGACCAACAAAAAAAAAAATACATTAACAAAATAAATGTAAATAATACTTAAATGACATTGTTCCATATCACAGGTTTCTAACCAAACTCCTTGACAAGAAACCTTTTTACAAAATGGCTTCCTAATGAACTCCAAACTTTCTCAAAACAGATGGCGCGATGTTCTTTCCCTCCCTTCTTTCCCACAGAAAGGTGTGTGTATTTGTGTCTATACATGTTTTGTATGTCCTATGACCTGTGTGTGTGTGAGTTGTTTACCTGCCACTTTCATACATCGCCAGTGTATCTCTCTGTTTCTCTCTGTCTGCGATTATTGATTCCTCCCTCACCAGCGGCATTCAGCTCAGAGCGCCCGCCGGCTGCCCGCAGCGTGCCTGTGATTGACACCAGTTAACTGATAGGCCAACTCGCTCCACATGCGTCTCTCACTTCCCACTGCTGCGTGATCCGTCCCACTCCTTCTAATTGTGGTAAAGGCCACGTTTCTATGACAACCTTATTTACGTGATTGTGCTGTTGATGGGCTCAGAGCTCTGTCTAAAGACATGAAGCAGAAAAGCATGCATGTGCTGATATCTCCAAAGATTTCTGAAGACTGCTATCATCCTGTTCGGTGGAAATTGAGCCACTTGTAACTTGGTTCAATGTGCTTTTCAGATTCAGCCTACATGCATGTATTTTATTTACTGTTTTGTGCTTGAAAATCCATGCAGAACTAGCTTCTGATGGTAGTTAGATGGTTGAAGCCTAGATAGTTCATTAGTTGGTGACTTCATTTTGTGTGTGGGAACTCGCTGCTTGATCTCTTGTGCATTTGGTTGCCCATCATGGTAGAACTGCAGTAAAGATATTTGATTCATTTATTTTTGTATACGTGCTTTCACCAAGTAGTAAATGTGTAAATTGCAATGATAACATAATCATGTGTATATATATTTGCAGACTTTTGAAGGGTACGTATATAAAACAATCTGCTATATCTACTAAATATATAAAATATACTAAATATGCATATTTATAAAACAAAATAAAAAAATTGCTACATTGGCTAGGGTTTTTCCAAACTTTTGAAAGGAACTATTATATAAATATTTTATTATAATAATTAGGCTATTATTATGTTATCATTATGGTAACACTTTAGTTTAGGGTCCAATTCTCACTATTAACTAAATATTAAATATAACTTTTGCCTCAATAAACTCCTAATTACTGCTTATTAATAGTTAGGAAGATAGTTGTTAAGTTTAGGTTTATTATGTAGGATTAGGGATGTAGTATATCGTCCTGTAGAATAAGTCATTAATATATTATAATAATAATAATTAAACTAAACTAAAGTTTTACCATTATTATAATCGTATAATATTATTGTGTATTTGTATAATAGCTCTTTTTATTTACAGTGCCTTTCAAATGCCCTAAGCAAAGTGGCAATAATGAAAAAGAGCATGAGTTTCTTTATTATTGGGTCAGCACACCTTTTACATAACATTTATTCATTTAGCTGACGCTTTTATCCAAAGCGACTTACAATTGCTATATTTCAGAGGTCGCACGCCTCTGGAGCAACTAGGGGTTAAGTGTCTTGCTCAGGGACACATTGGTGTCTCACAGTGGATTCGAACCCGGGTCTCTCACACCGAAGACATGTGTCTTATCCACTGCGCCATCACCACCCCTTTTATAGGTTGAATAGATTAAATAAAATATGAGACCCAGTCATATATAAATGTGAATATGAAAGTGTTTGTTTTTTTGTGTCATCCTGCTCAAGGTCAGTTCTCCAGAAATGTATTTTATTTAGTTAGTACTTGCAGGGACTGAGAATCAGGGATTCTGATTTGCTGTTGTCCAGGCTCTCTGTTGTGTTGTTTTTGTAGGAGGAACTAAAGATAATATCCACTCGTCACTTTCAGATGATCCAAAAAGTTGCAAGTGATAAAAAAAAAAAAAAAAAAAAAAAAAAAAAAAAATTTTACGGGTTGTGTGTGAAAGCACTTCTCTGATTCCGGAAAATCTCTGGCAATGTGAATTAACCAAAATCAAACGAACCCGGGTCAAATCCCGGGTCACTTTACCCGTGTATTTTCCGGAATCTCCGTGTGAAAGGGGCTTAAGACAGGCTTCTTTATAGACGTCTTAACACAATTTTTTTTTTTTTTGAAAAGCAACATGGTCAGGCAGAAAGGACACTGGATGCAGCCCATTTGTGACTTCTATTTAATCATCATTTTTCTATGTCTGGGAAAGTGCTTCATGTTCCCAAGTGAACAATTTAATTGGTCTTTAATTAGCCCAGACTGTGAATGAGATCCCAAAGCGACCTTAACGACCAATGAGCCCCTTAATGACCATCGAGCCCTCTCAATTACACACACACACACACACACACACACACACACACACACACACACACACACACACACACACACACACACACACACACACACACACACACACACCAGTCTTTTTCTTGTCTGCAATCACACTACATGGCATTGTAGAAATATGACAAAGACACACCATAGTACCTGTTTGATTTGCACCCCATTGACTAGGGAGATTTAGTTATGCTAAATCCAACATCTTAATATCTTTTTTGCAGAACATTGTCAATAATGCTAATTTGATCATGCACTTGCCGGCAAACAATTAATTGATAAGTTCCAGTGTAGAAATCACAGTAGACACCACTATAGCTCCTTTATTAGGTTGACACATTTGGACACATTTACAAAAAAAAAAAATGTTAATGTACAAATACAGTCCTGTAAAATACATACAATATAGCCAGGTTACTGTACAGTAGTTGGACTGTCTCCAACGTAAGATGGTGCTGTTCTTGGGTAATATTGTGCATGTTTTGTAAATTGCTTTTTGCAACCCAAAATGTGCAAATTCAGGGCTAACTAAAGAATCTGACACATGGTTTGGCACATCTCATGTGCAACACTGACACTCTGACGTGGGCATGCAGTTGGACTGGTGCATTTTGCAGAATAGTCAGAAGCATTAGTGTTATGTGATGTTTGTATTTACGCTCTGAGAGCCTGCTTCCTCCAGTTGAGTATGAAAATTCAGCGTTTTTTATGACAGAAGTGCTGACCTCTGTCATTTGTGTGTTAAAAAAAACACATGCTAGCTGAAATGTTCCACGAAATATCCGTACATTGAAGCATCATGAGCTTCTCTCATATACCATAGCCGATCAAACCCATTTCTTTCAGGAAAAAAATGAAAAATTAAAATTTGAATTCTTTTGTAATGCTTATGCAAGTTTGTGGTCAGTAAGATTTTGAAAAAAATTTTTTTGAAGACTTTTCTCATGCTCACCAAGACTGCATTTATTTGATCAAAATATAGAAAAGTATAATATAGTGAAAAAGTATTATAATTTAAAATAACAGTCAGTAATCTTACTAATTCTATACTTTTGTGGATACTTTTTTTACATGATTCTTTGATGAATATCAAGAGCAAAAGAACAGGAGTTATTTGAAATACAAATCTTCTCACTTTTTTTCCTTGTCACAAAGTCCACAGAGCCAGAAGTGCCAATAGTTAAAGAATCACCTGCAAATAACTTTAGAAGACTTGAATAGTTCACTGCTACTTTTGTGGTACTTTATCCTTTTTGGATTTTGAGAGCCACATGAGGATTAGTAAATGACTCAATTTTCATTTTTGACCATGCTATGTCTTTAAGGCAGTGTGCAGGGCCACCCTGGCCCAAGGACCTGTTGAGTCTCTGCTGTGGATCACAGATGAAAGTGGGCCGGGAAATTGCTAAGACTGGTTGCAATATCCGTCCTTACTTGGGTCCACATCTGTCAAACAGGCCAGGCCAGGGGTCTTCCCCTTAAAATCACGACACACCGTGAAACCAGTTGTGCACGTTAACAGAGTCTGTCTAGCTCAATCCCCTCAGCCATGACCACACCAGATAATGAAACAGCCACCAGTTTTTTTTTTTTTTGTTGTTGTTGTCATCACATGGAGTGAGAGGTACGTGCGTGCAGCAGCGAGAGACCCAGATGTAATCCGTGGGATTGGGACCTAAGCTCGGAAAGGCGGACGAGAGCTGCCCATATCTTGGACACAGCCCTGAATGTTCTCGGAATGTTCCCCTTCAGGCAGCCGCCACAGCTGGGAAGCACCTTCTCAGAACTTGTGGATTATAGCAGAAAAACAACGGCTGGGTTTGAGAAAAACTCTCTCCCACCGCGAAAACATGCACGGACTGTGGAAAGTCTCTATGTATGTTTTGTTTTGTCTTTGTTTCCCCCTTTAAAAACCAGGAGAGTGGGGTTGCTCATTATTGACAAAGAGTGTTGTTTTGATGTTTGAAATATCTACATCCCATTAGGGATTTAGTTCTTTGCTGAAATGTTCTTCGAGTGTATCCAGAAACACACTCTCGAATGAAAACATTTGCCCACAAAGAGAAATGTTTACTGCGTGTGAGTGATGGATCTGCTCTGGGTTTGTGACAACTTCACCATGTTTTGTGGATTTGAACAAATCCCTAACCATAAATTTTAAACTCTGGGGTGTAAAACAATCCACACCATTTCCACTACGGACATGGTATCTCAAATAATGTGGCTTGTTGGGAAGAGGTACTATAACTATCCCTATAACTATAAGTCTTTTTCTCACTCATTGTTGGAGGTTTTTTGGGGTGTTTATGATGTGCTAATCTACTGAGATGGTTCCCTGCAGACTGTTTAATATATCTTAAATGGAGAGATAACCTCAGATCAACAATTCCTGTATTTTCCAGCATCTTCCTTGACACAGAGCCATACACACTCATACAACTTTCACAGAGCATACAGTACACACAGCTCATTAGTTTTACTTTACCCATGCTTAGTGAATGTTTGGACTCATCTTTGGTAATATTCTGTACTTTATTCAGCGTGTTTGCTTGGATAATTAACTCTCAAACATCACAAAACCTGCAGTCAGGCTATTGCCTTGTGTTATGGACTCAATTTAAGGCAAGACACTACTGGCAAATCCATTTGTTTTGTTCATGCACTGATCAGTTTTGGGTTATTTTTCTTCCATAACTTTTCTTCTTTTAAAGTAGTGGAAAGAAAACATACAAAATACACATCTAAGTGTTTGTTTCATTACGCTGTTTTATTACACATGTTTTCCTAGTGTTTAGATTTCTGTTAAATGAGTGCATATCTAAAAACAGTTGTCTTAAAGGTGTGTTGTAGATTTTCTCCCCTACGCACCTGATTTAGACCGGGTGTCCCTGAGTTACCTCTGAACGCACGGGTTGTCGCAATCCTACCCCGCCTAAGAGTCTCACAAAGAGTCGAACGACGTTTCGCTCCCTATTAACACTATCACTTGGGAAAAAGGTCTTTAGTGTCTAACCTGTAATCGTTTCTCTAAACTAACTTGCTCCTGTGCTTGCTCCTTTCAATCTCAGAGAAGTACTCCAGAGGATTTCACCCAAATAGAAGAATACATCAGGTTTTATTGGAAAAAAGACAGACATCAAAATAGAATCAACATGACAAACAAGTCACCTTCTATCAATATGATTGGATAAATTGATAAAGCAAGCCCCCCCCTTCTTTACCCTCTGTTAGTGACATCAGCAAAAATATCTTGAATCTTCGAATAAACATTGTAAAGGGTTAATAGTTCAGTTGATCATAACACAATACAGACGAAAACAGTACGTTCTGGTACATTGTCCAAGGTTACATTGTGTCAAAAGTTTGTCGCAAGGTTAGATGGGAAGAAAAAGAAGTAAGATTTATTTTGTCATATTGTTAGATCGAAAATGGGAAGTCAGGTAAAAGTTAGTCATAATATTAGAACCAAAGGGGAAGTCAGGTAAAAGTTTATCCTAAAGCTAGATAACCAAAAGGTCAGATTCGGTCAGAAACATGATTCATTCTAAAAGACAGTTTACTATCATTTTTTAAAATTAACAATTCCACCACAGGTGCTCTAAGGGATGTCGCGTGACGTCACTTCTTGTTGACGTTTAAAGTATTGTCAAACAAAACGGAGGCTAGCTAGACCCTCCCTCCTCCTCATCCGCGCACTAACCCTCCACATCCTTCTTGTGGGTTATTGGCTGGAACGGTTTGTTATGTTTCGTGGTGCAGGTTAGCCCAGTTTGTTTTTGTTGCCGTTTGTGGAGCCTGGGGTGTCTGCAGAGACAGTGTTTTTTTACAGTGTGTTCAGGGGACAGGCAGCTAGCGGATAGTGAGGAGATGTTTCCTGTATGTGACAAACAATGTTTTGGCCTAAAAAACGCATGACATCGCTAAGAGCACCTTTAATGTAAGTTTAGTTTTTCTTGTGTTTAATTAACTGGGGAAGTATGTTATCGCCTCTGAGATAATTAATCACAATTATATTATACATGGATATTATATATTTAATGGTGCATTTTCCTATTTTTAGATTTAGATTACCTTTGCCATCGTCTAATAGTCACTTAAAAGTTAATCTTTAAATTTTTTCATACACTGCATTATAATGTTGTGATTTTACACTTAGCATTTAAAACAATGGATTTAATTTGTTTGTTTATTTGATTTTAAATTGATTTAGTTAAATAGTAGAATGAAATGAATAGTGGCCATTTATTAGTCATTGACCAGTATTTTTAATATGGGAGCATCCTTAATAATTATGACTGCCACGTTCACCTAAACATGAACAGCGTTTACTACTATTGATTGTATTTTTTCCATCTCCCAATTTACAACTTTTTTTGCAGCACTTGAGCAATGCAACCAATCACAGACCTTTCGTCCATTGCACATAAATCTAGGCCTATCAGTAAACACACGGTCATAAAGAATGAGTTTTAGCAGATGGTGTTGCCCAATAACACCAATGCAAGCAACATAACAATACTAGAACTCATCCAATATAATCAACACAGTGTAGACCGAGTGAAAATAAGAGATATATTTTGCAGTGCATACACCTTTAATGATGATAGTGTTTGCGAGAGTCCGGAGCTGATGTGGACAGTCCGTGAGCAGAAACTGTAAATCTGCTGTGACAGCTTCGTTGATTTTAATGAAATGGGTCATATTTCTCACTTTTGTAATTTATTAAATACTTGACTAACAGTTTTGTTTTTCCTGTTTCTAAGTGGGTCAGTGGAAAGTTGACCGCTTTCTTTTTCAGTGATTGCACGAATGATGCGTGTGTGTGTGGGTGTTGTTTTTGTGACCTTTGCTAGTGGTTTAGTCCTCCTACATGTAGCTCTGAACCAGTCTGACCGCATCTCTGTGGAGATGACTGTGGTAACTGACTGCGTTTACAGAAGTCATTGTGAACACGTTTCTCTCTCGCTCAGTCACACAAACACACAAGTATACATTCACAGAAATCTATAGGAGCTTTTGCAGCTGCACATGTCTAGTGTTTGAGCTCTGAGAGCAGTTCTTTATATTCTTAATTGCTAATTATTTTAGTTTTTGTTGGTGATAATCTGCAAATTGACAAATATGTCTAACTGTAATATTCTATGGGCCAGATTTACTAAACGGGACAAAGTAGCATGAGAGCTCAAAACGACTCGGTTACTAACGTATCCTCGGGTCCCTGAGAGGAGGGAACGAGTATTGCGTAAGTAGCTTACGCTATGGGAAAACTCCTTTTCTCGAGAATATTGAAGTCTTTATGTAAAACGCATTGCAGCTGCACAGCTGACAGCAATGAACGAAGGCAGCTCGGTCATTGGCTGTGCTGCGGCAACTTGCTCGAACCAATGACGGGGCGACTCTGAATGCGCGACCAATGAGCGCGCTTCGCGCCCGCGCGCGTCAGAGCCCGCCAAGATGGGCGTGGCCAAGAGCTATATATTGGGCGCCCCGTCATGAGAGTTCTTTAGGTTAAAACGACTGAAGCGAACTAACCAAGCACAAGCACGGCAGCTTACGCAATACTCGTTCCCTCCTCTCAGGGAACCGAGGTTACGTTAGTAACCGAGTCGTTCCCTTTCGAGAGGTCTCTCCTATTGCGTAAGTAGCTTACGCTATGGGAACACCATGCAAAACGCCGTGCGTGCTGAACTTCGCCTTATGATAGCCAGAGGCAGGTGCCTGAGCTAAAAAAGCAAAGTTATCATCCAACTAGCCGGCAGAGGCGAGCTTTATATGTGGGAAAGAATACAGAGCGGCTAGAAGGCGCTCAGTGTGACACAAGCACATACATAATCTAGATACGAACTCGTAGTTCAACTAGCATCATGCTGATAGTACATTGGAATGCAGTGTCGGGACCTGTAGGTTGTAGAACCTGATAAATGTGGACGGTGAGGCCCAGCCTGCCGCCGCACAAATATCCTCGATCGGTATCCCGCTCGACCATGCCCAGGAAGAAGCCACACTCCTGGTGGAGTGTGCTTTGACTCCCCAGGGGCATTGAAGTCCCTTAGCTTCATAAGCCAGCGCTATAGCTTCAACTATCCAGTGAGAGATTGTCTGCTTTGAAACGGCGTAACCTTTCGTACGGCCGCCAAAGCATACAAACAGTTGTTCTGTCTGTCTGAATAGGGCAGAACGCTCCAAATACACTCTGAGAGCCCTAACGGGGCAGAGTAGATTAGCGTCGTGTTCGTCTGCTGGGGACGATAGCGCAGTTAGGGAGATAACCTGTGCTTTGAAGGGAGTGGTGAGCACTTTAGGAATATACCCATGTTTCGGTCTAAGGACGACCCTGCAGTCGTTAGGTCCGAATTCTAGGCAGGCAGCGCTTGTCGAAAGCGCGTGCAGGTCGCCCACTCTCTTGACCGAGGCGAGTGCCACCAAGAGCGCAGTCTTGAGCGAGAGCTGTTTAAGGTGCACGGTTCGGAGTGGTTCGAACGGAGGCCCTTTAAGAGCGTCTAGGACAGTAGCTAGGTCCCAGATCGGCACTGAGGGGGGGCGTGAAGGGTTCATCCTCCTAGCGCCCCTTAGGAAACGAATAATTAGGTCGTTTCTTCCCAATGGACGTACCATTACAGGGTCGTGTGATGCTGTGATGGCCGCCACATATACTTTGAGCGTGGAGGGGGCGCGGCCCGCCTCCAGAAGCCCTTGTAGAAAAGCGAGTACGTTCGTAATCTCGCATGTTTCAGGGTTCAGGCCCTTGGCATTACACCAGACACTGAACACTTTCCATTTCTGGGCATATAAGCGTCTCGTGGAGGGCGCCCGCGCCTCAGCGATGGTTTTTAGTGCTCCGCTCGTGAGGTTCCTGGGAACCCGTTGAGGGGCCATGCATGAAGGGCCCACAGATCGGGGCGGGGATGAAATATCATCCCGTTGGCCTGACTGAGGAGGTCTGGCCTCAGTGGAATCGGCCGTGGTGCAGATTGCATTTGCATCAGATCTGGAAACCATGTTTGGTTCTTCCAGAGTGGGGCTATCAGCAGCACTGCGTTTTTCTCCTCTCTGACCCGACTGATGACCTGCGGTAGCATCGCGATCGGGGGAAAGGCATATAAGGGACGGCTCGGCCAGCTCTGGGCGAGCGCATCCATGCTTTTCGTGAAGAAAAGAGGGCAGTGCGCGTTCTCCTTGGAGGCGAAGAGGTCGATCTCCGCTTTGCCAAAGGTTTTCCATAACCAGTGAATCGTCAGCGGGTTGAGAGCCCATTCTCCTGGGAGAATTTTGTCTCTGGATAGCATGTCCGCCCCCTGGTTCAGGGCACCTGGCACATGCGCTGCTCTCAGCGAGCGCAAGTTGTGCTGGGACCATAAAATGAGTCTCCTGGCCATTGAATGCATGGAGCTCGACCTGAGTCCACCCTGGCGATTTATGTACGATACTACCGTCATGTTGTCCGTTCGGACCAAGACGTGTTCGTTTCTCAGCTGTGGGAGCAGGGCTCTGAGAGCCAAAGCGACCGCTTTCATTTCCAGACAGTTTATGTGTAGGCGCTTCTCCGGGTTTGACCAAAAGCCGGAGACAGGCCTGCCCTCGTAAAGGGCCCCCCAACCTATTTTGGAGGCATCTGTCGTTATCATCTTTCTCCTTGTGTTCACACCCAGACTCACGCCTGACTGGTACCAGTCGGCGGCTTTCCAGTGCGTCAGGGCTTTTATACAGCCGTGGTTCGCTCTGATTAAAAGGTGGCCCGAACGCCACGCGTGAGTAGGGACGCGGCTCTTGAGCCAGCGTTGGAGAGGGCGCATATGCAACAATCCTAGCTGGAGTACGGCCGATGCTGAGGCCATGAGACCGAGCATCCTCTGAAACCGCTTGACGGGGGCGAGCGCGCCCGCCCTGAATGATGTTGCAAGGCGCCGGATGGTGAGCGCGCGCTCTGATGAGAGACGCGCTGTCATTTGCATCGAGTCTAGAACTATTCCCAGGAAAGAAATCCTCTGGCTGGGAGATAGTATGCTTTTTGCAAAATTGATTCTTAGACCCAGGCATTCTAAATGGCTGATAATCCAAGATCTGTGTGTTATTAACTGACTCTCTGATTTTGCTAGAATCAGCCAATCGTCGAGATAATTCAGTATTCGCACTCCCCTTCGCCTTAGGGGGGAAAGTGCTGCATCCATACATTTCGTGAATGTACGGGGAGCCAGGGACAGGCCGAACGGAAGTACTGTGTACTGGTACGACTGTCCCTCGAAAGCGAATCTCAGAAACGGCCTGTGATGAGGCGCTATTGGAATGTGAAAGTAAGCATCTTTCAGATCCACTGAGAGAAACCAATCTCCTGGGCGTACTTGCGCGAGGATATGCTTGGTTGTTAACATTCTGAACGAGCGAATCATTAGTGCTTTGTTCAGGTGTCTGAGATCTAGGATGGGGCGGAGACCGCCATCCTTTTTCGGTACGAGAAAATAGCAGCTGTAAAAACCTGCCTCGCTCAGAGAGGGGGGAACAGTTTCCACAGCGCCCTTTTCTATTAGTTTGCGCACCTCGGTGCGTAGAACATGTGAGCACTCTTTTCTCACTTTCGTCTCGACCACAGTCGTAAAACGTGGTGGTCTGCGAGCGAACTGGAGCGAGTATCCGTGCTTTACTATATTCAATACCCATTTCGGCATATCTGGAATATTTTCCCATGCCGCTGCGTGTACAGATATGGGCTGAATACAGGCTAGGGGCGGGCCGCTGTGACGCAGGGACCCGGCCAGCGAATCGCCTGAGCTCATAGCTCTCAGAGGCGCGGGCGCGCGCTGAGCAGCTGAGTGAATGGGCGCGTGTGTGATTACAGCAGCGCGCGCTGTGTCTGTAAAACTCGCAGCCTGGGCTGGGGTTGTGTTTGACACTGTAAGGACAGTGTTTATAAGTGGGGGTGCATAAACAGTGGTAGGCACACGCGTCACTTTTATAATGTTTCCGGCTTTTACTGGGGATGAATTTATAACTGTGTGAACAGTGCTTGTGTGTAGTGGTGCGTACATGACCGTAGGCACGTGATCTACATTCATGGGGTGCGCAGCTTGAGCTGGGAATGAATTTGGCACTGTTTTGACAGTATCTGGGAATGCACACTTTGTGGACATGTGAACCCTTAGTGACACAGGCAGAAAAAGACTCTTTTTGTGTTTTCTGTGCGTCGCCGTAAAAACGGCGTTTGTTTGCAGGTGAGCGAGCTCTGTGACTGGCCCATTGACTGCTGTATGAACATATCCAGCCGCCTGTAAGGGGACTGGGTAATGCTTGAGCTTTTGCAGAGAGAGTGGTCCGGCTTTTGCGAGACACGCACTCTCTCTTTTCATTCTTGTGGCTAGGACGGCTTTCGAGGCTCGGGGTTCAGCACAATCTTGGGCCGAGGACCCCGTCGCTCAGAAGGCGGCTTGCGGTTGTGAGAGCGCGAGCGGCGTCGAGCGTCAGCCTGAGACGCGGGCTGAGAGGCGGTGGGGGCTGTTCTAGCCCGCTGCGGCTGCGGCGGCCTCTGTCTGCTCTGCGATGAGCTGGAGCGCTTGGGCAGGAAATGCCGCATAGCTTGTGAAGTATTCTGGGCCTCAGTGAAGCGTTCGGCGAAACCCTTAACCGCCGGTCCAAACAGCCCGCTGGTGGAGATAGGCGCGTCGAGAAATGGCGCCTTATCCGCGTCCTTCATCTCAGTCAGAGTCAACCACAGATGGCGCTCGAGAACAGTCAAATTAGCCATGGCACGGCCGATAGACTGGGCGGTGGCCTTCGTGGCTCGCAGGGCTATGTCAGTCGCGCTGCGTAGGTCCTTAAAGGCTTCGGGTTCGGGGCCGGACTCGTCCATAGAGCGGAGAAGCTTGGCTTGGAACACTTGAAGTACCGCCATAGAGTGAAGCGCTGATGCAGCTTGGCCGGCGGCGGCGTAGGCGCGACCGGGCGAGAGCTGAAGTAGTGCGGCAGGGCTTCGAGGGGTGGGAAGCTTTGGCTTTCCATCCGGTGGTGGAGGGCGGGCAGAGATGATTGGCCACGGCCTCCTCGAGGGGCGGTGTTCCCTCGTAGCCTCTTTCCTTCGCGCCGTCCACAGAGGAGAGCGAGGAAGAAAAAGAAGGCTTTAGGCGCGCAGAGTGGGGGGCTTTCCACGACTTGGTGAGTTCGTCGTGAACTTCCGGGAAGAAGGGAGAAGGCCTTTGCCGAGGGGCCTGCTGGCGCCCCTGCAGAAACCACTCATCCAGTCGGCTCCGGGTTGGTTCTTCGGGAGAAGACCAATCGAGCCCGAGGTCTTCCACGGCCTTAGAGAGAACGCGGATAATCTCGCTATCCATGGTGGAGCCCCCGCTCGCGCTAGCTAGCGTCGACGGGGCGGGGTCGAGAGTGGAGCCCGGCCAGTCGTCCGATGCAGCGTCGATTGACAAGCTGTCATCCATTCCCCCGTCGTCCTCGGACGCGCCGAAAGTCACAAGGCCCACCGCTCTGCTAGAGGGGAAGGCAAGAGCGGCGGTGAAGCACGCGGAGACTGGCTCGGCGTGACGTCACTGAGCTCAGGTTCAGGAAGCCTCTGTGAGCGGCGCTTTTTCTTAGTGCGCGGCTCGAACAGAGGGATGGCGGCGATGGGCTCGCTCACGGCGAAAGCGGCGAGGCGAGCCCGCAGTGCGGAGAGACCCAGGTCGTCACATTCGGGGCATCCGCCCTTGGTCAAAGCAGCTTCTGCGTGGTCCCGGCCCAGGCAGCGAGCGCAGATGATGTGACGATCCCCGTCCGGGAGAAGGTCTCTGCACGACGCGCAGGAAGGCATTTGAAACAACGCCTTGGAAAATTTGCTCTTTTACAAGTGTCGCAGAGCGAACAGATGTAAATACTTGCGTGAGCAGTACGCCGGATGGCTCAGTAGGATCGCGTTAGAAGGCGGCTGAAGGTGCCGACGTCCTCGTAGCAAATCCCGCTGGTATGCTTTTCGACGGCGAAGCTTCAATAATCCGGAGGATCCAGCGAAGAGGTGTTCGCTGAAGGAGATTAAATCTAAAGAACTCTCATGACGGGGCGCCCAATATATAGCTCTTGGCCACGCCCATCTTGGCGGGCTCTGACGCGCGCGGGCGCGAAGCGCGCTCATTGGTCGCGCATTCAGAGTCGCCCCGTCATTGGTTCGAGCAAGTTGCCGCAGCACAGCCAATGACCGAGCTGCCTTCGTTCATTGCTGTCAGCTGTGCAGCTGCAATGCGTTTTACATAAAGACTTCAATATTCTCGAGAAAAGGAGTTTTCCCATAGCGTAAGCTACTTACGCAATAGGAGAGACCTCTCGAAAGGGAACCAAAAAAACGCTGATGGGAGTGGAAAGTTCTGCGCGTGATCTACTGATGATGCACACCTTAGAACACAGACACAGCCGGATAATTTCCATAATGGCCAAAGCAATCTACCAAAAACTGTGCAAATTAAATTCTGGTTTAAGACATGCTTTTTTTTGGACGTTAGGTACTGGCGCAAATACTAGTAAATTGATAGCTCAAAACTTAGTGAATCCCCTTGCATGATATATTTAAATATATTAAAATACTCTCCTCCCATACATTTTGTATCTGAAAGGGAAACTCCTATAAATACATATGCAATAAGGTCAGTTGCAAAAATAACCCTGTCGACACCTTTTCAGCGCTAGTTTTCTCTGTGTGTCTTTAGTGAAGTCTGACAGTAGTTTTTTAATGCCAAAAGAGGGTTTACGCTGGCGGAAGCTGTTAGTAAAGCTGGCCTTTTGAAAAATGGCATGTTTATTTGTATAGTGATTTTCACAAAACATTTACATTTACGCATTTGGCAGACGCTTTTATCCAAAGCGTCTTACATTGCATTCAAAGTACACATTTAACATTGTATCAGTTCTTGCTTTCCTTGGGAATCGAACCCATGACCTTGGCATTGCTAGCGCCAACGCTATACTGTTTGAGCTACAGGAAAGCCTGACATACAATACCGAACAAAAGTTTGCGTGTAGTTACAATTTTTTTATTCATACTTTTATTCAGCATGCACTCAATTGATCAAAAGTGCTAGTAAAGACGTTGATAATGTTAAAATCGATTTCTATTTCATATAAAATGCTGTCCTTTAGAACTATTTATTAAAAATTCCTGGAATAAAGCATCACAGTTTCCAATATAAATATTAACAACTGAACAACTTATTTCAACTTTGATGAGAAGTTTAGTTGGTAGCGTATGTGCATTTAACTTAAAATTTGCTCAAATGTGTTCAATGATAATAGTTGCTGACTCACAGCTGATTTACAAAGCTAGCAAGAATAATGGCATTGAAACTTAGAGACACTTTAGTAAGTAAATGAGATTTGTACAGTATATCCATCCATTTCTTTCTGGGTTATATGTTGTTGCAGAATTACCCATCCTTAAACACCATATAAAGACCATATAATGTTGGTTCGTTTTACATGTTGGTCAGATGGCATCTTCCTTTATAAGTGAGTGGTTCTTAGCCAGAATAAGCTGCAGTGTGGACAATACTTTGTTCTGATTCTTTATTCTGTAAAAAAAAAAAAAATGATATGCAAAGATCTACTGGGCAGAATTAATTAGATTGATAATTAAATTGAAATGTTTTTTGTTTTACCTCTCACTTTTTTATAGCCTTTATTCTTATCTCTCTCCCCCCTCTACTCTCTGTCTCTCACTCTCATTGGCCTTTATTATGCTTCTGCTGAATGCTCTTTATCAGAGCGAGGGGGCTGCTCTATAAAGGTGGATTGCCAGGCAACAGAAGGTCAACCTCCTGTTTAAATGGTCACAATGCCTGCAGTTTGAGAACAGAATAAACAAATCCGTGTGAAATATGCTCATTACAGCTCGTAAGGACAGTCAGTGATGGAGAACACCTTCACATCTCCTCATAGGGGCTTTTGTTACAGCCCTTGATGAATTCATTCAATTTAGACACACTAACAGAATTTTAAAGCAGAAATGTGGACCCTTTTTTTATAAATCTTTTTTGTTAAAGCACATTTTTACTGAATTCTTTACTTCTGAAAGTTGCCGTTTTGTTTTTGAAGTGTGTGGGTGTATGTAATCAGTGCTCAGTATACCAATTCCAAAATAACAAGGTTTTATTTTTCAGTGGTTCATGATGTGATTAAAAAGATTGCTTTAACTGTTATGCAATTTTAAAGGTTCCTAATTTTCATTTGAAAGTCTCCTACAGTCGGTTTACATTCATCCAAGGTAAAAAAAACACTTTAATTTTCTCTTAATATACATTGCAGCATCATCTCTTTTCTCATAGTGTCTGAAACGGTTCGATAAGGATTCAGTCTCTCTGAACCCCTTCTTTTCCCAGAGCCCACTCTGCTCTGATTGGTCAGATGGCCCAGTCTATTGTGATTGGTCTACCTATTAGTGCATGTTGGAAACCAAAAGCTCATTACCATACATTGATTTCAGCTCCAGATGTTCTCAGCATTTGCTATACAGTGATGCAAACAGTAACAATGGCGTCGGTTTTACTGTATTCATTCGAGTTGAGTCATCATCCTATGGAAGTGCATGCAAAGTGGATTAGCTTTCGCAGCGCAGAAAGCAGCATCTTCTCGAAATATCAAAAACACTAACCAAACTCTTCCAGGCTTCAGCTACATCTACAGTGTTTGAAGGCCGGGTTAAGTAGACGTTGTTCACAGGCAGCTAATGAAGAACACAGGCGGGCATTATGTAAATGTGTTACAAACCTACATAAGTTTGTGCAGGAAGTAAGACTGGAATTACTTACGGCTCGATTCAGGCATTTCAGAATTGGTTCTATCTTTCAGGAGACAATAACTTAATTTATCGTGCAATTTGATCTTTGAAACTTGGCAGACGTTTTGCATTCACGAACAGCTATATTACACACTGCATGAAATGTTATACCTGAAAAACCATAATATAGGGGCACTTTAAGTGTTTGGTGTTATATGACTAATGATAGAATTTGCAATGTTTTATGGTAATACTATAATAGATCCTAAAATGTTTTTTTCCCTATCTGCTCTGAATAAATAATGATATTTATTAGGGTAGTTTATGATATAATTGGTTAGTTATTTTTAAATCAGCTAGACTCTTGTCACTAGTTTGTATGCACTCCTTAGGCTACTATCCAAAGTGTCGTGTGATAATTGGGGTCCTTCAGAGATGTCTGTTTTATCGATCGCCTGAATGCTTGACCAGCATCAGTACAGC
Source organism: Siphateles boraxobius (assembly GCF_051911475.1). Taxonomy (NCBI): domain Eukaryota; kingdom Metazoa; phylum Chordata; class Actinopteri; order Cypriniformes; family Leuciscidae; genus Siphateles; species Siphateles boraxobius. Next base: position 3,759,378 of record NW_027509215.1, read on the forward strand.
TCCTGTAATGACCAGAAAATTACTGTACCTATCAGAGACACGGGGACACCATCATAAATTGGGCTGTTTAGCAAAAAGGAAACATTCAGAAGTTATCCAAAATTGATATGAAATAATAATTACAATTGACAATTGAAAATGAACCTGATTTACATTTCCTGAAGTAAATAGCAGTCCTTGCAAGGCAGAAATAAAAATGTGTTTAAGCTATAGTTTGAGAAATCATTGATATTTCCCAAACTATAACTTGATGCTGTAATAATATATTTTCATATTTTAGGGTTTCTGGATATAACAATACAATCTATACAGGAAGCACTGAAAATCATTTCAATGTGACCTTTACTTAACTAAATATTACTAACACATGAACAGCAAGCAATATAGACAGATGGATATGGAAATTGTATATGATCTAAATTATTGAACTTGTGTGCAAGTGTGTGAGAGGTCATTCATGGGTTGTGTGCATCTTTCCCATCAGATGCTCAGCAGTTCCCACCTAGTCTGAGTCATAAACTCTTTCTCCCTGTCTGTCTCTCAGTCTGTCTCACCTACCACAACACCACAATGCTGAATCAACTTACAATCAGTGAAGCTGCAAGTCACGCCAAGGAGGCTTTGGAGTCTAAATATGATAAATGAAAACAGTGACCTCTGTAATCCCTAGTTGAATCTGAATCACTAGCAATTTTCAGTTTTGTTTTTTTGAAAACAACCAGTGCATTTAACATTTAACCAAATGCAAGTGAAAGCTTTCCTTTCTTAATTTGTTTTGTTTCTTTTTAAATATTTTTTTAGTCATTGGAAATGAGCACCCTGCCAAGGCGGCTTAAGTTTAGCTAAGTCTATAGCGCATGCAGTTTTGGTTACAGTACATAGCAAATGATAGTATCTAAAGACATTCTTTCCAATTGACTTTTATAAGTGAAGCCAGGTTGTGACCAGTGGGACTTACAGGTCACCCAGGGAGAGATTGATGGAAAGAATAAATCAAACGGAAGTCTGATAGGTGAAGAAACCCAAAGATAAAATGATTGAAGGGGAAAAAATCCCATACTGGTTTGGTTGCTGCCGAGCGGAAATGCTTTTAAAGAATGCTCACAGGTGTTTTGACTCATGCCGTTCTTGTAGCTTTTAGAGTTGCGTTTGAGAGCTTTCCCAATTCCAGCAAACCAGACAATGTGGCACGCTCTCAAGAGATTTGTAGTTTTGATTTTCTGTGTGATATACACAGGTTGTTGAGACAGTTTGGTCTATTTCAGTAAAATTGTAAATAGTGCAGCTATTTTAGTGCCCTGTTTATGAGCTCTGTAAGATAAACAAGTGTTTATTTTAGGGGTCCAACACGTGCCGCGGGATTAACAGCGATAAACGGCAATCCAGAGAGCTGGTGCACTGCTCTTTCCATCTTAAATGCACATGAATAATATGTATTATGCATCTCTCTTAAATATATTATACTCTTGTTTTAATGAATCGCTTTGTTAATTTCAGTGGAATGATTCAGAAGCCTGATTCTAGTTCATTTGAGCAATCACACATATTGTTCCTAGAAGTAGTTGTTAGTTACTTTACATCATCTTGTTTGTAGCAAAGTAAACAATAATGGTGGGTTTCAGTGTAAATGTATTTTATTTAAATGTGATCACTCAAATTGTACTGATATACTGTATATATTAGGGCTGTCAATAGATAAAAAAAATTGAATCACGAATAATCACACTCTTTTGTGCGATTAATCGCATACTTATTTTGAAATTAAGTATACACCATTTATCTTGTTTAACATGTTCATTTTGTCATCATTTGCTCTATCCAGTGAAGTAAACCATCAGATTGAAGGGTGGCTCTCACAAAACTGTATTTTCTGCAAGCTTTTTTAAAGGTACATTTAGGTTCTTTCCAAAAGAGGACACTTGGAGACTCCAAAAGGACACCAAATAGCCACATGATATACAGTAAGAAGTCCAAATAATTCTTAAATGTATGCACACCAAAGCACCCATGGACATTTTTTTTACAGAAGAAACACTTGTCTAAAATGTAAACAAGCTCTTTGTTGTTGCATTATACACCAAGTCATGTTGCGATACCGAACAGGGCCACATATTTGCGCATCAATATAACGGACTCCCTCGTGCTTTTACTGTATGACTCCTACGTCACCGCAATCGTCTTAACCTTGATCGCAATCCTAATCCATCAAAACCTTTCTAGCGAGACGCTGATTTGCTTTATCCAGCCGTCAAACGTAGTTTGCGTGTCGTCTGGCCAGCGGTGGAATGTTTTGCCATTTCGTTCAGTCTGTATTTCACACAGCACGATGCTTGACAGCTCGCCTCACGCTGTTCAGAAACTATCACAGAATATAACAGATGACAGAATATGTATGCATATTTAAAATGATATAGTCCCTTTGAATAACATGTAATTATCATTTAGTTATCTGCATTTAGGTTTCTCATGATAACTTTGAAATACTTTTTTGTCTTCAAGTCTTTGTTGAAGTTTTGTGTGGGTTTCCTGCTAATTGGTGACTAACTGGCTAGTCTACCTTACACCCTTTCTCACACACAGAGACAAACATAACATTCACAAAGACACACAACAACCTTTCCTACATCAGAAAGTTGTCAGAGAAGCTGATCCCTGCAGCTTCTTGGTGCACAGCATGAAACCTGTGAACATGAAGGCTGAACTTGACTATTAAAGAGCAAACAGGTCTTGCCTAGAACGTTTGAGAAATTTCAGAGATGGTGATTCAGCCTGTAATCACTTTGGATGATGACAGTTATACTCACAGACACCATTGCTGTTATTGAGCATGCCAGGATGATGATTGCGAGCTGATAACTTTATTACCATGAAAGAGAGTTGTGACAGAGGGTGATTTTTGTTCTTGGTCTTGTGGCTGCTAATAAGATCATGTCTGTTTTGGGTATTAATGTTGTTTTCCATCACACACATAAAGCTGTTTGTTTTTAATTTCAGAGCTGGCAAAATACTGTTTACATTAAATTTAAAATAGACAAATATGTTTGCTGGCTTGGATGAAGTGATTTTTTTGGATTTATTGGATGATTTCCTCATGGTGAGAGATAAGAGTGCAGGATGAGAGAGAAAGAGAGACTTATGGGAGTTTGGACAAATCTACATGTTTTCACACGTACATCTGTACTTATAGAAACTTATGGGCAGATTGATTCAAATATTAAAGGGGTGGTAAAATGCATTTTTCGAAGGCTTGATTGTGTTTGTGGGGTGCACTGTAACGTGTTCATGCTTCGTTTTTTAAAAATTGCATTATTTTTCATATATTTTACCTTTATTCTACACTGCTCTGTCCCTCCTTGTAAAAACGGTCTGATGGTTTCCTGGTTCTACGGGCAGTCATGGCCTAATGGTAAGGGGCAGTCATGGCCTAATGGTAACAGAGTTGGACTGGTGACCCAAAGGTTGCTGGTTCGATTCCAGTACCGACAGGAATATGACTGAGGTGTCCTTGAGCAAGGCACCTAACCCCCAATCGCTCCCCAAGCGCCACTCAAGGCTGCCCGCTCCTCCGGGTGTGTGTATCCACGTTTGCAGTGTGTGTGTGTTCACTACTCACTACTCTGCTCCTAATGTGTGTGCACTTACTTGGATGGGTTAAATGCAGAGGTCAAATTGCTATCGTCTAGTGCTCGTTTCCCGGAAACGTCACACCCCGTACCTTTACCGGTAGTTTGCTATGGTAGTTTGTGCTATGGTGTATTATAAACAATGGCGTCAATAAAACCAATCGGACCCGGGGAAACGTTAGTGAAGATGATCGAGCAGAACCGGTTCAAGAATGGCTGTTAAACGATGTTTCAGAAAGGTTTGTTTTTTGTTGTTCTCTCATTACTTTTTAGATACGCTGTTATTCAATTGTACTAATTATTATAGAATTACAAAAAAATAAGCTTCGTAAACAAGAATTTCATATAATAGTTCTAACAAATTATACTACAGTCCTCAAAGGGATTTTTTTGAGTAAAGACTGCGGATCTATAGTGATCGTTTCTGACTGTATGCCACCGTTACTTTTGTATTTTTAGAATGATTGTTGACAAATATATGTCGACAGAACTATTAATGTTAACCCAAAACGAACATTAAACATCGGCTGCCAAATCAAACACAGAACCATGTTTAGCATGCCTGTAGATAAACAAGCATGTAGATAAACATAAAAGCTCTAATCAAAGAATAATTTACACTAATTCCAAGTTCGCTGTTGAGATTAAAAAAAAGTTTGTAACGTTAGGTGTTTGTCAGATCACGTTAAGTATGAATAAGGATTTAACAAACCAGCAGAGCCAAACAGCGTTGTCATTTGTTTACTTCGTTGCTACAAAGTACAATTAACAATACGAATTATTACAGAAAAAAACACATTGACAAAAAATAAATCATACTTACAGGTTGTGGCCCGTAAACAAAAGCTTCTGTTCTCAAAGTTGGAACTGCTCCATCTTTCAGGACAAGCCGTTGTGCGAATCCTGCATTGAACTCGCCACGATTGTGGAAGCTTTCCTCTGTAAAATGTTCATCACAGAGAGCAAGATTTGGGTCATAATTATGAGGGACCGAGGTAAAAATAACCATTGATCCCTAACTCCCTCGTCCCTAGGAAGGCTGAACAAAGTGGACCTGCAATCCGGATGAAAATAACAGCAGCGTTTCGATGGCATTGCGACAACTCATCTCCAAAACAGCAATGGCCATTGGCCTCGCCCCGCTTATTAAGTATTCTCGGAGGAGGGGTTTATGTAAATAATGGGATATGCTGACGTCAGCAACTCCCGAGGAATGTCATGTAGTCCAAAACCGGCTGTTTGCTGTAGTCCTTAGAAATTGAATTTTTTTAAAGCAAATATCTCCCTTTGCTTTGAACTTTGAGCGCTGTAACTTTGCAGATGTTGTTTATGCTCAAACAGCAACATTACACACTAGCTAAAGTTAGAAAAGTGAAATCGTGTTTTACCACCCCTTTAATACTTAAAATTCTGATACTGCTGTTTTGAGAGGACTGATCTTCACATAACAAATATTATATAATATTATGGCCTATTTAATGTTTTTAATTTTTTATATTTTATCCTCATAAATCTAAACACTTTCAAATTATCAGCAGTACATCTATTGGTATTCTTGGTATCAGATTTAATTTAATTGTAATAATATTCATTGAACAATAGTACATTTAAAATTATATTATATTATATTATTATATTATATTATATTATTGCAAATTGTAAATAAATGAAAGCAAAAATACTTTTTAATGTTAACAATGGACTTTTAGATGTACAAATTCCCTGCCCTTTATGTTAGCTTTCAGTTAATGATAACTATAGCCCCTTTCACACAGAGATTCCGGAAAATACACGGATAAAGTGACCCGGGATTTGACCCGGGCTCGTTTAATTTTGGTTCATTCACACTGCCAGTGATTTTCCGGAATCAGAGAAGTGCGTTCACACACAACCCGTAAAAATCCCGTAAAGACACGTGACATCGATGTGACGTAATGTCTCAGCAGCGTCTATAGTTTCCTTATGAGCTGCAAAACCACGCTTGTGCATTTTTTTCTCTGATTTGATCATAAACTAGCGCATTACGTGCCATTTCACTAGCTTGCTTTCACTTCACTTCAGCGTCATCATTACGACACGGCATTGATTATGGCTTTTGTTTACACAGTGCGCGTTACGGTACTGATCCCGGCAATGTTACTAGGTCCCCAACCCGGCATCAATCCAGGGTCGTGTTTGCGTTCACACAGGAGGCGTTCTGGCAATTTCCCGGGATCAACGCGCTGTGTGAAAGGGGCTAGTGTAACTCGTTGCCATCTTTACATTTGTTCAGAAGAATTTCCTACAAAATCAGAGCAGAAAATGTGAAAGTAATTTGCAGATTTCTTCAGGGCATTCTTATGAGTGTATGGGAGTCGTATGCTGTAAGGACCATAGAGTGTCATTCTCTATTGTTTTAGAGTTGCATCCACACCTCACAAAACACGCAATGCCTTCTCCTCTACCAGAACAATCACTTTTATTCTCACCAAGGATAGGCCGCTCATTGTCTATTGTTCTGTGTAATAACAAGCGCATTTGGCCGCAGAATTAGTTGCTTAAGGAGTCTTGAGACTGTCTGAGAGCCTGCAGTATTGTCACAATGGAATGGGTGGAAAGTTTTACTGGAGTGTTAATTTGCTTTGGTGCGTGTATAGATTTGTGTTTTTAGATGGCAGAACCCTCTTCCTTATTTCAAGATACCCTTTACTCCTGTGGTTATGTGAATGAATACGACTAAAGTGGAAAATACACTTACATGAGGAGATACAAGACATATGAGTTTAGAAAAAGCTACTCAAGTTACTTAGCAAACTGACTTCAAAATTCAACTTTGACTGTGTTTAATTTATGTTGTATAACAAAATGTGAAAGTTTCTTCAAGTAAACTTAACCACCGAGCTTGTTCGCTCATAAATCGTAACTGCTTTTCTAAAAACCCATAGTAAATTCATGAGGGAATCCCGTGGCGAATTAGCCTTCGGGCTGGCCTACAAATTGCCATCATGACTGAACAGCTCTATAGAGAGGGGAAAACGTTGAGCTGCAGGGAGTTTAAGAAGGGTAAAGAAAGAGAGACAAAGACTAATGATAAAAAGAGAGCGAGAGAGATGAATGTAAAGGGCATGGAAGACAGACCCAGGGTGATTGCAGGCTAAAGGAATTAAATATTACAGAGCTACAAAACATTTCACCTTGACAGGATCAGGCAATGTAAGTGCTGAAGTCAGCAGCACAGAGGAATTCTGGGTAATGGGAGGAGGCAAGGTTTTAATGTGATATAAAGATACATGCTGCATTCACCCAATTCGTATACTATCCGTCTCAAAGAGTATTCAAAATGAGAACTAGTGCGTCCCAAATCCCAAATCGTAGTATGTTGAAATGAGTATTCCAAAGATACCCGGATGGTCTCCTTTTATCTGTTCGAATCTGAAGTGCAGACCCGTGCACACTCTTACGGCTAGCACTGCCTACAACCCATGGCACGTTGGACGAGGATTCGATCAGAAGTACAAACACGAATGGAAAAGACAAGAGGTTAAGACAAGAGGTTTAATAATAATAATCAGTATCTAACCTGATGAAAAGATATTTATTCAATGTTATCCATATACATTAAATTGAATGTGGAGGATTTTAACTGTGACCAGATGATTGACAGGGCAGTTTAAACGGTGACAGAATGAACCAAAGCTTGCCTATGCTATTCTGCTACACACGTCTTCACAAGAACAGTACATAATATTAAGGCACAGTATAAGTAGGGGAATTGGGACGCTGCAAAAATCTTGTCACACCAAGAAAGACTCAATATCTCACATTTATATCTGTCTATTTAACTTCCTGAAAAGACTCAAAAATTGACTCAACAATGAGATACCATGTCAGATATGTGACTGTACTGTTGTTGCTCTCTCTCATGATCTCTCACTCTCTTTCTTTTCCAGCTCTTACAGAAGCTGATGTATCCAAAACGACAGAAAAGGTCCCTTTCCACGACCTACCCATCACCTGGAACAACCCTTCAGCTGATGCGTCTCTTTCCACGGCCAGTTTCATCATCATCATCCTCGCTCTGGGGCTGCAGTTGCCCTTCATCTGAAAGGCCACAGCCACATACACACACAAAGATCACATGCACACACGGGTGAACATCATAAAGAAATGTCAGGCTCTTATTCCCCCCAAAAATCAAAAGGAAAAAAGAAAGTATATATTGTATACCTAAAATGATGCACTTTGCAAATTTGGCATTGTATGTATTTAATTCAAAATTAAATATGGACAGTTTAAGCAAATAAGCAGTTTTTTTAAGCAGTTTTATTCATTCTCATAACTGTCATACAGCAACAAACAAACAAAAAATGATATATACAGTTATGATCAGAATTATTGGCACCCTTAGTAAATATGATCAAAGAAAGCTGACTTTTATTTTTTAATCTAAAAATTCTCATAAATATGACCTTTCATTGAAGTAAAACAATTGAAATTGGCGGAAAATGACATTATGTTTTTGCCATAATGTTTTTGCCAATAATTATGACCATGACTAATACAAATATATACAGTATTTAAGAAGGTATACATATACATATATATATATATATGTATGTATGTACGCATATATATATGTGTGTGTGTATACTGTATATATTAGCATTTTTTGCACCACAGTAGGCTTCTAAGAATAGGAGGATATTGTTTAAATGTGGCTAATATATATATTAGCAATTATATTTTAGCAAGCTACTAAGTTTATTTTATTTTACTCTATTTTATTAGATTATTATTATTTGATTTTTTTTTTGTATTACAGTAGGCTACTATGAATTGTTGAATTGGAGTTAAATTGTCATGGTCATGTTAACTGCCAATACTGTCATAATGCAAAAAGAAAGCAAGAGTAATAATAATAAGCATTATGGTCTTAATGCAAAATCTAATTTCTTATTTCCTTCTTTTAATTTTGGGGTGACACGTGACCTGGGCATTTCCTGACAGTTCATATGACGTTCCCTACAAATTCACATTTCAATGTTGTTTTATTATGTTCCCAGCCTTCTGTGACAGCCCCATTTTGGTGGAAGACTGTGGTAGGGAGACTAGCAGTGTTCTCTGGGGTTTAAGTGTTAACACTCTCCACAGAATTATTGTATCAGAACTGTTATCATCACCGACTGGGACTGTGGAATGCATGACAAAATATGTGCATCTGTGGAAACATCGCTCATGACCACACAACAAAAAAGAAAACAGAAATTGTCTGCACTCTGCACAATAAGCAAGGGATATTACCACACACACGCAGAGCATTATTGAATGAAACTATGATGAATATGCACATTTAGAATGTATATAGTTTGAACTGGCGCTGAATTTATAGGACAATGAATGTTTATCTAAAGTATCACACAAACGTTTTTTTAAATATTTCATTAGCTCTAACTAAAGCCCACACAAACACACAATTATAGTTACACAAATCTTACAGCGTATTGGAAATGTTCTGGGGCTTTGCCGTTATCTGTTTGCACGACTTCCATGCCTTTAAAGGGCTCAAAACATCCCTTAAATACTTAACACCTTTTACTTAAATCCTTCATTTACCTCCCCAGTGCTCAGCCTTTCTAAAAAAAACACACTTTAACTTAATAATACTGTACATTTATTAAAGATATTTGATATATACTCTGTCGTTTTGGAGGATACTCGGTCAGTTTTATGAAAATGCACTAAACTTTCTTTAAAAAAAAAAATTCTCCCCAAAAGTTTGATGCAGGTTCGCATGAATGTTCTGTTTAATGAAAAAATGAGAAAAATAAATAAATAAATCAAAAAAGGCTGTTAAAAACTCCACAGATATGCAGAATGCCTTTCTTTTATAAATAATAAACTTAAAGCAAAGCAATGCAAGATTAGAGATGCCAAATATTTTCTATAATAGCTTCTTTAGCAATGTGTTCATAGCAACATAAAAAAAATATTTCCTATTGTGTTAACTTTTTAAGAGTCAGTATTAAAACATTGCTTTAGTTCTTACACAGAAGTCTCCAAACATTTTTTATGTTAAGCTTTTGTTGTTGTTTCTGATTCCACATGAATTGCTACTTTTGATTTCTCCCATATCTCTCTGATGTTGGTTCTATAATGTTTTTATATGAAGGTTCACAAATCTTCATACATTCTTAAACATTTGCAAACCAACCATTCAGCCTCAAATAACAGAGATATACCCAGGGTGCGAATTATGCAGGGTCTGGATCCCTAGGCTTGATGATGACCCCACAAATTTGAGAAAACATGGGTCCGGGGTTCTACCTGAGGAGGTAGCTATTGAAACGTAATGAGCGGTTTCCATTAGGTCCAATATTGGGTTGTACTTTGAAAAATCACAAGTCCTGTCATTATTTGTCTTTTGATCACATATCACAAATGTATGTTAAAAAATTCCTTTAATTTTTTTTTTAAACCTAATCGAACCTAAAATTCTGACAATTATTTAATCACATTCAATATCACCCTCATGATATTGATAAAAAAATGTACCTTTTGTTTTTAGCAAAAGAAAGAAAGTCATTCTGTCAGGTTTTGGGTAGGTGAAAGGAGCGAGAACTCAAGTTCAGGACAATTGGTATTTAATAATAAAATAAAACAAAACAGACAACAAAAACTACCCCGAGGGGGAAACCAAGACAGACTTGACTTGACTTGACTTGACCACACAACAGGGAAAAACACGGTGTACATACAACGGCGAACCAGCACAGGACTGCAAACACAGGGAGACTAAAGGCAGGAACACACCAAGCCGACGCCGACGAACTAGCGCTGATGAAAGCCGACTGTGTTGTCGCCTCGCGTCGGGGTAAAAAGCTGTACTTGAACACATCGAGAGAACTACAGCCGACTGTTAGCTAGAATGCGCGTTCTGCGCCTGCGTGTAAATGAGACAACTGATCTATTTCTGCAGATATAGCCTATTCATCTATGTTCGACATTCAAAAAGAGAAACCGACGCTGCAAGCTGCAGATAACGTTACACAAACCATAAACAAAACAGAGCGTGCTTGCCGTTTTGAATATCAATCTTATTAAACACTTTCTTTATTCCACTCCGCTCATGTTAATATGTAATATTAATAACTCATGTAAGATGACGTAACATAAGAACAGCCTTCTATCTGTACCGTTTTTACTTATTTTTTCTCTGTTTTGCTATTATTCTCGTGCACTGACTCGTTAACTAAGCTGAACAGCCAATCAGAGTTCCCTCTTTCACCGACGGCCCAACGCTGATTCAACATGTCGAATCGGCCAAAACAAAGCCGACGAGGACCAATTTCCGATGCTGCGGAACACACTGAGAAAACTTAGTCGGCCGACGCACAAAAACTGCCCGACAGCCGACCGTCGGCTTGGTGTGTTCCTGGCCTTAGGCCTAGACACAGGTATTTTTATAACCAGAGTTTTTCCTCCTGCGTTTTTAAAAAAAAATCCCATCCACACATCAAAACGCAAAAACACACTACCAAGCACTGTCAAGAGCATGCCACACCAGCAGGCAGCGATATAACCCTAACCGTAAAGCCACGTTGGCCAAACAGAAGCCTAACAAAAAGTTATTACCGGTTCCGGTAGGCTTTTGAATTGCATTCTGACGCCACTGTTCCACAATATAGTAGAAGAATTGAGCATGTATCTGTATACATGTCATAAGCCCTGTTAGCACAGTTATCGTCAGCAATATTTGGGTTACGTCCGCCATTGCACAGAATCATCAACAAAGCAGTCAGTGGCTCACATTCTGACGTCAAACACACCGGATAACGGCGCACACTCTGACGTCGCAAGGCAAAAACCCCGGTTTTACTGTCTATACGAGAACACTGCAACCGCCATTTTTGAATATCCTCACCCTGGCAGGGGTTTTCAAAAATGTTCGATTTCAGTGACCTGATACTGCGTTGCCGTGTGGGCGAACGGCCGAACCGCGTAAAAAAGTCACGGTTATAAAAATACCCGTGTCCGTGTGGACAAGGCCTAAATTGGTAGATCAAACAAAGCAAGTAACGAGGGAGGACAGGTGGGGCAAATGAATCAATAATCAGGTAACAAGATTGGCAGGGTTAGACAATGCCAGGAGAGCACATGGCACTAGGAAACATGACAATCCATGTGCTCACACCACACGTGACAAGCACATGGCCAGCAAACACAATCACCAGCCATGTGCACCAAGCCCCCAACAAAACAAGACATGAACACACAGCTAATGAGAATACTCATAAGCCACGTGTTCACACAAAACATGACAACATGACATAAAAAGCACTTGAAACAAGGCACACAGACAAGACAAAACAGGAGTGTCAGGGCTCTGTCACAAAACCAAGAAATAGACTGGACAGAAGTGACAGAAGCCTGACACATCCAGGTTTGGAATGAGATGAGGGTGAGTAAATAATGACAGAATTACATTTTTGGGGCAAATTGTTCATTTAATATCGCACTCTAAATATGTATCTATAGCAATTACTTTTCATAAAAAAAAAATGAAAAGTTGGAGGTCATTGTATAATTCGCACCCTGAGCAGAGTTAATGCGAATACAAAACCGATGTTTTTACACCACTGCAGTACAACTGTCATTTCTGTGTATGGCTGTACAATGGATTGCGATTACAGTTTGTTTGATGTGTTTTATTTGTTTTTTCATGTTTTAGTTGGTACAGTTGAACACGTAGGGCTCAGTGAATGAAGCTACTGAAAAACTCAGATATACACAGCGCATATAAAAAATTGGTTAAACAGCTAATAAACTGATCATTTCAGAAAATTTCATGTTGAAAAAAAGTGTCATTTCTCAACACTTTTACACCATGTCTACACCAGACGTGAGAGGAGTGATGCGACTGAAGCAAATGAATCCATTATTCTCAGTGATGCTGAGCTGTCTAAACTGGATGTGACACGACACGACAAATTCAGTCCGGTTTAGACATGGTGTAAGTCTCCATGTTTGACTAAACTTTCAGTCAAAGAAACAGCTTTAGTTTTGAGAGCATCTAAATGGGGGCTTTAAAAAGTCATTGAATTATTCAAAAACAAAATAAATGGTAACATACCTGTCTCTGGCCTTCTGAAAGGGCCTTGTTGGTTCTAAAGAAGACTTATTTCTGTCTTTTTTATCTCATTGGATCTGTATCATTCATGAAGATATGGTTATGGTTAAGTTATGTTGACCTGGTCCCACTCATATTGTTCCAAACCCCCACAATCTTAGAAGAAAATGATCCATATAGAACCTTAAAGGGTTTTGTCAGGTGCTTCATATACAGAACCTTTTAGAGGTTCCCATCATGGGATCATTTTATTGATTTCATTTTAATTAATTTAGTTTTCATTCAATTTTAATTTAATTACATTTTATGAATTAAACAGCTCGTAAACCTTTTATTACCCAAAAAAATTACCCTTTTTTGACAAAAAGTTTGTCAAGTACCCTGAGGTTCTAATTAGAACCCAATTTAAACTTTTTTTCTAAAAGTGTAAAAACTTGATCGAGTCAGCAAGTATGGTAACATACTGTATTATATGGACTGCTTTAATTATGTTTTTATTTAGATTTTTCGTTTAAAGATTTGGAACATTATGGTAAGTAAATTATAACAGAATTTTCACATTTGGGTGAACTTTTCCTTTAAAGTCACAAGGTTCCTTCTGTCACAAGGTTAATTTCTCTAATCCATCACACAGATACACACTCTCTATTCAAGACATGCTTCTGATTAAATGGGTCAAAATCCACTGACAAAGTGATTTGAACTAGTCAATTTCAAAATGGGGAAAACCAAATGTTTTCTTTTTTAAACAATGCTTTTCTAAAAAGACCATCCTTGATAAACAGTTTGTACTGTTAAAATAATGTAATGTCTATTTTTAGATGAGATATTGCAGATGGATAGCACAGTTTATATCTTTCTTTCAATGGACCTCATCATAATGTACAAAGTCATGAATTGCTGCAGAGCTTTTACTCGTCATCTATCTGGAGAACCAGATGCTTTTATGGAACCTAAGACCACATTTTTTTCTGTTAAATGTGGAAAATCCAAGACCTACTTTCCTTCCATCCATTTTGAGTGTAGCTTTGAGAACCGATTGAAACATTTTTCTGCACTTGAGGTCTGCACAGAAGTTGAGTCATAAATGTGAGCCCACACAGTGTGGACACGTGATTATTTTTAGACTTTCATTGGCACGGTATTTCAAATGCATCTTCAAGCTAAACTTTGGAAAGTATTCTCTCACCAAATTCATAAAGTTTCCTCATATGTTGAAAATTGTAAATCATTGGTTAAAATACAATTGATTTATAAATAAATCTATGTATGAACCTAAATGTATAAATGTATTCAGAGGCTTCATCTTTTGAAGACTGCATTCAAAAGCCAAATGTGTAACAGTGGCACGACAAAGGCCCTTTTTATACAAGGTATTAAGAAGTGTTTTTGTCAATCCAATCACAAGCGGACAACTCTAAATAAATGTGTAAATGAGGTCTAAAACATTTTGACCTTGTCCACTTCGACCACTTCCATATGTTGTCGAAAACGCATTAAACCGCATTGCTAACGTTGTGTAAAATTAGGGGAAGCGCTTTTTACTTATTTAAACTTTGTCAGCTGAAGAATGTTTGGTTGAAAGAAGAAAAACATACCAAGCACAATGTTCTCTCATCATTCCTAATTTCTAACGCACTCGGCGTTGGTCTTGCGGCTTTCTTAGCAGAAAGAAAAACGTATGGTTTTCCGTCGTCTTCGGGAATGTTCATGTGTAAATAAGATCGAAAGATCTTAAAAAGCCCATACATTTACCTGCCCATAGACCCTCCCCTTGAAGAAATCAGGAAAGAAGTGGTCGAAAGTAGACAAACGATATGAAGGATGCATTTGTTTGCCGCATTCGAAGGAGAAATATACATTGTGCTATGGTGACAGATTAATCATTTAAATATAAGTATTGGATTTCAACTCGAATATCTAACGAAACAAATGTAAAAAAAATAAAGCGGTTCAGATGTTGTCTTATATCTTACTAAGATGTGATTTTATATATGGTTTATACTCTTTATTATGTACATAAATGGACCAAGGTGACCATATATAGACAAGTTGTGAGCCCTGTTTTGTTTTCAGTCAGTTGAATGTAACTTTCAAAAAAGTCCAGTACAAGTGGCACTCGTCTACGGCAGCTGTCACAAGAGCAATCCTCCGTAGACTAGACCGGCCCATTTAACAATGTTCGGTTCAACCTTTGTGGTTTTTGAAAGCATGGCCTATGAAGTCTGCGTCCTTCGAAGGATGCATCCTCTGAATTGGGACACAGCTAATGTGTTCAACTTTTGGTGGTAGTATGTCCTTAAAGGAACTTTCCTTGTACTCCATTTGGTCTTAATTTGGTGATACTATTTAAAACAAGACATTAATGCGTTTAGGGTAAATGTTTATTCATTCCCTATGACGCCTTTAGACATGTTTAGAATTCTAGAATTTTGGATTAGTTCCAAAACCTAGTGAGCTGCCCACCATAAACATTTCTAAGCATTGCATTAATAATAATAATAGTAATAATAGGTCAAGAATAATCAAGTCAAGTTTCACTATATTTCTGTGAACATTATGAGAAATTTAATAACAAGGGCTACAAAGTGGTTTGCCTTCTGTGTCTTGTTTTTCTTTTAATTCACTTCATTTGAATCTCACTTCTGGGGTCTTTCTCTGTCTCTGTTTTTTTCGGGCTGTGTGGAGGAATGCAGTTATTTGTGTCTCGTGTTCTCTCTTGAGTCGGTAGCGCTGACGGGTCAGTCTGGCACACACACACGCGGCTAACGCTAATATAGCAGCTACTGGAGCCAACACAACTGCCTAGCCAGCATTCAGCCTGTAAATAGAACCAAATGAGAGACAGTAATGTAATCGAATGTGTTGGAGGATCTTACTCTTTCTATATGGCCCTCCCTGGATACCAGTAACTTTCTCTTCTACAGGTGCTATATTTAGCGCAGTAAGTGTTAGCATACTATGAATGAGATGAGATGCCAAATGTAAAAGTGTGATACAAAAAACCTCACTATCCCTAAAAGCCGAGCTTAAAAGGTGAGCTGGGTGGCAATTACAAGTGTAAGAAACAAGAAAGTTGTTAAGATGAATTAATAATTTATAAATAATTTTAAAAAGTAATACATTTGACTTGTTTTTTTATAATCTTTGTGATTGACAATAGTATGTCATAAGTCAAATCACATGCAGTTCGAAGGATAATACCGACATAGTGGCTCTAATATGTTTGGGAATTTTCATACCAATCACCAGAAGGTGCTTCAAGTTTTTCATTGAATGCAGTTCTCACTATGAAAGTACAGATAAAAGGTTTGGTGGGTAAGATTATGTAATGTTTTTTTAAAAGAAGCTCTGTGATATTATTGCAATTTAAAATAACTGTTTTCTATTAAAATATATTTTAAAATGTACTTATTCCTTTAATCCAAAACAGAATTTTCAGCATCATTACTCCTGTCTTCAGTGTCACATGATCCTTATGAAATCATTTTAGGAAACATTTATTATTATTATTAATGTTGAAAACATTTTTGCTGCTTAATATGTTTGTAGAAATCATGATACATTTTTAGGATTCTTCAATGAATAGGAAGTTTAAAAATACAGCATTTATTTGAAATAGTACTTTTTTATAACATTATAAATGTCTTTACTGTCCATTTTGATCAATTTATCTTTCAAAATAAATGTGTGACCCAAATTTTTTTTATGATGGTGATCATGAATTTGATTTTAAACACAGCCAATGTCAACTTGTTAACTCCAAATGTTAACTCCATTCCTATCTGCCCTGTTTTCTATTCCTGTTCTGTCTATCATGTTTTGTTTGCCTGATTGTTCATGTTATCTTCTATTCATGATTTGAACTAATATTTGAAAAACCATTCCTGTCTAAACTGCTTTTGATTAAAAAAAAATGTGTATCTTTATATGCACATATAAATATTTGCATGTCACAAAACTATTTAAGACTTAATTTAGTAAACAATTATGAACGATATAGAGTAAATTAAGTTTAGTAAAAATATGATTTTAAAGGCGTCATGAAATGAAAGTTGCTTCCCTATTGTGACATATATCCGAGTAAAACGGCTTCCTGAAAAAAAACTAAAAAGAAAAGTAAGGCGGGACTTGATTTGGTTTCACTTTTATTTTGATAGTCCCTTTAACACATTCTGTTGACTGTAAGTAACATTGCACCTGTATGTCTACTTACTCTCATTAAAGTATAAGTAGAGTATAAGTTGACTGTAGGGTTAGAATAAGTTGACATGTAGTTGCAAAGTTACTTATAGTCAACACCAGAATGTTCAAAAGGGACCATTGGGAATAGATTGTATGGTTGTGGTTTGCTATTGGTCGATCTCATGTGAGTGACAGGTTGTCCCACCCCTGCGCCAGTAAACACATCATCAGAGAAGAGAACCGATGTCGCTGCAAGAGGAAGGGGAAGTTATTTTGATTCAAGATTTATGAGGGCTGAAGTATGAAGTATACTGCAATATTCCAGAAAAGAATTGTTCATTTTAATTTAATGGTGACATTAAAGCTTTCAAGTGGCACAGTATATCATATTAGTGTGTCTTTGGCAACAGGTTGTGATGAGAGATTTATAATGTGCTCTCCACTTTTTAGATCGCTTCTATATCCACACAAAAAGATGAGTAAGACAACTTTACTGAATATAAACATGAACTTAATCTCCCCTGGAGATTCACCAAAACGTTGACTCACTTTCTCTGTCTCTACTCTGTTTGGTCAACATCGCCTTAATTCCAGTCAGATCGAGTAAGCTGAACTCTCCTGAGTCCAGAACCGCATTGAGACAGCTGGGCTGGAGATCATGACATGATCAAGAACTATCCGCATTTGGACTCAACTAACTAATGAGTATTTATGACTTAGAATCCATTCGGGGCTTTGGATCCTCCTCAATGGAGAAAGGAATGGAGAGAGAGAGAGAGAGAGACTGTGGTAGGAATAACTCAGAGGAAAATCACATGCTTTATTTCTGCATTCCAAATATTTGAGTGCCGTTTCAGTTTGATTTATAATTTAGATGCCCACTGTCCAGTGTGAATATTGTGTTGCCACAAGACAGAACAGAAAATATCAACCATTTATTTGTGAAAAGATTGAGAAGCAGTGGAGAGCACTTTTGCTATGTCTATGTGTCAGAAGATATCAATGTCTCAAACTTTGTTTACATTTGCCAAATTTCACTGTAAAACACAACAAATGCTACAGTAAAGTCATCACATTATATGTAATTTGGAAGAAAAAAGTATATTCCCAGATGTCCCTGCCTGACACATTACATATAATCACTGTCGGGAATAACGCATTACAGGTAACACTGTAAATCAGGGTTTTGTATTACATTTTGGTGCAATGTTATTGTATTTTTTTAGGGTTGTGTGTTTTGTCTTTGACCCGTATCGCTACATTTTAAGGTAAAAATTAGCTTGGTATAGCAACAATATTTATCTTAATAAAATGTACGGTTATAACTTGTAAAATATACAGGCACCAATATCCTATAATACTGTAAACTTATTTTTACAGTGAATTTCACAGTAAATGTACCTGGATATATATAAGTGTATATACACACACACAAAATTCTGTAATCAGGTCAGATCTCTGAACATTTCGCAAATTGAGAACTGAGACAAAATATTCATTTCATAGCCTTGATCTCATTTCTGTTTTTTTCGCTAAGGAATTTTAGAAGAAACATTGGCGACAAAGTTGATACTTAACGGTGAAGTACATCATTTCTGCACTACATTTTAATAACTTAGAACTTAGAACTCCAGTGTGGCTCTCAAATCACATTCAGGCTTATTTGGGCCTCAAAGCATGTAGCATATGGTTTGAAATTCTCTGTTGTCTTGTGACCAATGGTTAGAAGCATGAATGACATTTGTGAAACGGATGAACATTTCCATCATAACTCTCAAGACATTTGTATGGACAGTGTCACTTTATGGTTACACATTATTTTGTGCACTTTAGACATTCTATTAACTTTAAGTTGCTTTGCAACTACATGTTGTATGTTTGCAATTACATGCAATGTCTGTTGGTGGAGCATCACAATGAAGTGTTATCAGATATTGAGCAGACAGTCTACTAATACTCTTATGAGAGTCAGTTGGCGTGGTTGCAAAGTTACTTAGTAGAATGTCTAAAGTGGATCATAAAAATAAAGTGTTACCATTTATTTCCATTGTGGAAAAGTGCATCTTCGACTTTTTGTACTCTACAGAAGAAAGGGCATCCAAAAAGACATAAGGGTATGATGACAAAATGTTCATTTTTTATCCTTTATGTCTCCTGATCTTTCCTTTGGGTCTATTCAGAGAGTAATGAGCTCATGAGTGAAATTGACCAGAACTAGAAAACTGTAGATGGTCTAAAGATGATGCACTTCAACTTTATTATGTATTTTTTTCCTTTACGTGTCTCGCTCTCAGTCTCTGCAGTAGCTGGAGGGTTGAACTATTAATTCATATATAAGTATTTGAGGGGCAAGCGGAAATAAACATGGCTGTTAAGCGCCGCGTCCAAAGCAAGATAATAAAGGTCTATCCCACAGGAATGTGGACATAGTCTGAAGTTTATTAAATGAAAAGACAGAGGGATTGGAGGGTTTTTTGAAGCAGAGAAATAGGAAGAAGTGAGTGTGTGTGTGTGTGAGATGATCTCTGTATCCGTCTATCACTCTGTGGAATGCAGACACTCAGTAATAGAGTACAGGAGCGGCCCAGAAAGATTCTGCTCAATACAGGTTCATTACGACCGGATGAAGGCTCTGTGGAGCGACTGAGATGATAGACGAGAGAGACAGAGCAAGAGAAACGAGAATGATATATTATCTTGACAAAGGTAGACAGCAAAATAGAATTCCCTGTTCTTTTATAATATGAACAAAAGTTGTGTTTCTTTTTCTAATATAAACAACAATGATTTATTGTGTTTTTGTTTTATTTTTGAAGAGGGATAAAAATAACATCATCCTCCAGGTTCAAAAATGCCTTTTTTGAGTTGACCTGATATTACTGGTAAGACCAGTATCTAGCAAGTCTACAATAGTCATCCTGCTTTACCAGAAATACCATGCTGGTCAATAATTTAAATCAGATAACTTTTGCTGGTGAAGAGCATGTCCATGCTGATTTATTAATGGGACCAACAACAAGATGTGGGAAAATCAAAGTCCAAATATATATATATATATATATGAAAAGAAAATTCTGTGAAAAAATATTTCTGTGAACCTAGGTTTTATTTAGTCTCGTCTCGAATGCTCACAATTGTATTTATTTGATCAAAAATACAGTAAAAATAGCAATATTGTGAAATGACATGACCATAAAATAACTTTTTTCTCATATTTTAAAATGTAATTTATTCCTGTGATGACGAAGCTTCAGCAGTGCAATATCCACCATTGGCATTGAGGGGCACAAGAAGTCCCGTCAAGAATTTGAAATGGCCAAATTGTTTAAAAGTTGGGCTGGGCAACCTTTGCGGTCTAATAGCAATCATCGTCAATGTCAAATTGTTTGAGATTGTCAATCAAATCCAAGAAGGCGGACCTTATTCTAATAAAACAAGTGTGAATTCCAACATTACTCTATAGTTTGCATTCTGTGTTGTAAGATGTAAGTAGCTAAACATTTAATGTTTGACAGCTGTTCTATGATAAAACGTTCAATATTGTTTTGAAAATAGTTCAAATTGATTACTTAATAAATACCTGGAACTTCTTGCTTGTGTTTTATCATTCACTTATATTTTATCATTTAATCAAATGTCGTCATCATATTTTAAGAAATCATTATTATCATGTTGATGTGTTTCTCATTACTATCATTTTGATGTGTTTACCATTATTATCATTTGAATTTGAAATTTTAATTAAATCATCTGACTGGATTTCCTCCATGCATCAATTCCTTTAAAAAAAAAAAAAAACCTAATACACCAATACCACAAAAAAATGTTCTTGACATGGTTATTGTAACATACCGTACAGCCCACTGAAGGCGAGCAGAGTTGAAGTGAACCCAAGTGTTATTTAACAATGGTGACAGAGTAAACAGAATCAAATAGTGACTTGACTTGAACTTGACATGAACCATAAACAAACTTGACAAACTCACCACCAGAGGGATTAAAAGAAACAAAGTTAGACCTGTAACAAAGGAACTTGAGGGCTATAAATACACAGCAATGAGCCAATGACTGCCAGAAAAGAGCCAATTACAATAGAACACATTGAGCAAAGAGGCACATGACATAATCACATGAGGAACAGGGGAATCACATGATAATAGCCAGGGACATGACAAAGTAGGAACATATAGGCTGCGTACGAAATTGCATACTCTCCTGGGTTGGTACTTATTTTGAATAAGTATTTACTCCACAACCACTTAAAAATTATGTTCTACATAGTATGAATGTGTTTAGTATGAATGTAATCTGGATGTACTACATTAGCCATGTTGTCATTATCATGTGATCTACCAGAGTCAGTTACTGTACGTCGCTTCACTGCTATTACTAAAATCCTCTCCTGTGGCCTCATGGGACAGTAAAGTGTCCATCATATGCACACTTCAGAATCTCACCAGAAGTAGTAGGTCATCCGAGTAGGTCATTTGCCTATATTCGTTTATGAACACTGTGAATTCGGACATGCTTCTTTTGTCACATACTGTTTTTCGCCTACCGTATAGTAGGGAAGTATGCAACTTCGAATGCAGCCATAGAAACGAAAATTAGAAAATAAAAGATTAAAATAAAATGTAAATGTGAATCAAAACCAAACGTGACAGTTACGGACTTGGTTTTCAGTGGCACACAATCCTTCAGAAATCCTTCTAATGCTGATTTGATCCTAAAAAATGCTGCTCTTATTATCATCAATGTTGAAATCAGTTGTGCTGCTTAATATGTTTAAGGAATCTGGAATGCTTTATTTGATGAATAGAAAGTTTAAAAGAACATAATAATAATAATAATAATAATAATAATAATAATAATAATCATAATAATAATTGCTTGACTGGTTCACCAACTTTTTCCCCCTCACAGAGATTGTTGCAATGCATTCTGGGATGGTCTTAATGGAGGATGCATGTAGTACTGGGCTGTGTTTAAGTCAAATTTTTTATGCCCTTTCCTTGCTAACTTCCTCCGTCTCGTTCACTCGGATGTAAAGTCATTGCTTACGGTGCATGAGTACACACTACTGGCGGAACCCTAAGCCCTTGATCACTTAAAATCTGCAATGGAGCTGATTTATTATTATTTTTCCTTATAAATTTGTTTTACGCACCTTTTTATAGGCCTGTATGTATGCTTGGGCTGTTGGAGAAAATATAAGAAATTACACAAATGAAAATGATAACATTACAATAAACTATAAAAGTCAGTTTAAAGAAGCTACAAGTATTATGTTGCCAAAAGTAAAAATAACATCAATATCATACACTAGAGTTGTGTGTGGTGGGGGTAAATTAAGTGTGTGACATTACAATCATGTTGCATTATGGTCTATGGATCTGCCTGATGTGTATACTTTAAATAGTCCCTCTGTCAAAATCGAGAGGTCGAGGACGGGTCTGTCCTAATAAACAGATTACTGATTACAGATTACAGATTACAAACACCTTCCCTTGTCCACTTGACGAAGTTGAACGCGCTTCAAAATGGCGGCAGGGATTCACCCGAGGGGAAGTTGGGACTTGAAGTTCGCGAGTGTATGTCTAAAAGTGGAGTTACACGCAGCCCTAAAAGTACGGAAGAAAGAAAGAATGTAAGTGGTTAATATGCAATGACAACAGAATATTTTTCTCTTGTGAATTGCATCTAATATATGGACATTTATTTCGACTGATGACTCTAAAGCATCTCTGAACTATTTTCTAAACACTTCCCACAAGCCCTGCAGCATCTCCCAAGTTTTTCCCTCTCACAACTTCTCTCGAGAAATTCATGTGAGAAATGTCTCACATATTTTGCAGATGAAATAATCCTCAGTGAGCCTAAAACAACTTAAGAACTCGTTTTACATATTAACCGATTCGTGTCTCAATGGTCATTAACAAGATCCCCTTCCTCGGAGCTTGTAAGCATCTATTTTTAAACATTACTCACTAAACATGAATCAATGTTTGAACGTCTTTCATATGTCTTTCTTCTTCAATATGTCTTTGAAAGTCTGCATTCCCTGCATCGTTTCAGCTCAAAGCGGATCAGATATCAGTGATTCTCTACTCTGTGGATCCAGCCACTGGAGTTTTGTAAATTTTCCCAGTTCTCCCAGTACAAAAGAGCCCATTAAACACACATGAATGGTTAGTGTGTACACAGAGTTGTGCGGAGTTAAAAGAAAGAGATCTTTCATCGGAGATACACAGCTTCTCTTTCTCTTTGATTCTTTTTCCTTATCTTTCTCTCTTTCTCAGCTCATGAGCAGAGGCTTGGACAGTTCGCTCTGAAATGGAAATGCAGTCTGATACATCTATCTGTATATAGTCTCTTTATTCATACACCTCTTTATATGTGTGTGAGCTAATAACTGTACATTCCCTTGTGTATACATGCATACGTGAGTGCACAAGATTGGGGTTTGGGGTCTCATTGATCCAGTGTGTTTAAGAATGCAGGGGCAGAGAAGACAAACCCCCCTCAGGGCCAGAGACACCCTCCAATCAATACTGAGAAAGATCAGCTCTCCTGCCTGAAGCACATACTCACTCACTCGCTCACTCACTCACTCATCACTCTCTCACTCACTCATCACTCTCTCACTCATCACTCATCACTCATCACTCACTCACTCACTCACTCACTCACTCACTCATCACTCTCTCACTCTCTCACTCACTCATCACTCTCTCACTCACTCATCACTCTCTCACTCACTCATCACTCACTCACTCATCACTCTCTCACTCACTCACTCATCACTCTCTCACTCACTCACTCACTCACTCACTCATCACTCTCTCACTCACTCATCACTCACTCACTCATCACTCTCTCACTCACTCACTCATCACTCACTCACTCATCACTCTCTCACTCACTCACTCATCACTCTCTCACTCACTCATCACTCTCTCACTCACTCACTCATCACTCTCTCACTCACTCACTCACTCACTCACTCATCACTCTCTCACTCACTCATCACTCACTCACTCATCACTCACTCTCTCACTCACTCATCACTCACTCACTCATCACTCTCTCACTCACTCACTCATCACTCTCTCACTCACTCTCTCACTCACTCATCACTCACTCACTCATCACTCTCTCACTTACTCACTCATCACTCTCTCACTCACTCACTCACTCACTCATCACTCTCACTCACTCACTCATCACTCTCTCACTCACTCATCACTCACTCACTCACTCATCACTCACTCACTCATCACTCTCTCACTCACTCACTCATCACTCTCTCACTCACTCACTCACTCATCACTCTCACTCACTCACTCACTCATCACTCTCACTCACTCATCACTCTCTCACTTACTCATCACTCTCTCACTCCCTCATCACTCTCTCACTCACCCACTCACTCACTCATCACTCTCTCACTCACTCATCACTCTCTCACTCATCACTCACTCACTCACTCACTCACTCATCACTCTCTCACTCACTCACTCATCACTCTCTCACTCACTCATCACTCACTCACTCACTCACTCATCACTCTCTCACTCACTCACTCACTCTCACTCACTCACTCACTCACTCACTCACTCACTCACTCACTCACTCACTCACTCACTCACTCACTCACTCACTCACTCATCACTCTCACTCACTCATCACTCTCTCACTTACTCATCACTCTCTCACTCACTCACTCACTCACTCACTCACTCACACACTCACTCATCACTCTCACTCACTCATCACTCACTCACTCACTCTTCACTCTCTCACTCACTCATCACTCTCTCACTCATCACTCTCTCACTCACTCACTCTCACTCACTCACTCACTCACTCATCACTCTCTCACTCACTCATCACTCTCTCACTCATCACTCTCTCACTCACTCACTCACTCACTCACTCACTCACTCACTCACTCATCACTCTCACTCTCTCACTCACTCACTCATCACTCTCTCACTCACTCATCACTCTCTTAATTTCAATTTCAATTTCAAATTAGCTTTATTAGCATGACTGTGTAACACAATGTTGCCAAAGCATCAACATATTATATATATAAATAATAAAACAAACAAACAAATAAAATATGTAACATTGTAAATAGATAGATAAATAAAAATAATCTATCTTAATAGATGAATAAATACATTTGATCACTCCAGAGAATTAGCTGTCTCTTGCGTTATGAATAGCTAGCACATATTTAGCTGCTAGTGCTGCTGTATTATCATCTTCTCCCAGTAAGAAGGACATTTTTTCAGTGTCACTCAGTCCAAAGAATGACGGAATCAAGGTTTCAAATCTGGACAGAAAAGTTTCTCTTATACTGGTATATTTGGGACAGAAGAGCAGAAAGTGTTCCTCATCCTCTATGTGCTGTAGATCACAGTGTCTACAGATCCTCTGCTCTCTCTCTCTCCATATTTGTCTATGTCTACCTCTCCCTATCTCTAGATAATGGTCACTTAATCTGTATTTGGAGAGGATTTGTCTTTCTTTAAAATGTTTAATAAATAGATAACTGGCCAATTTAGTGGTTCTATTGAGGGTCGAGTAACATTTGAGTTTATTTTGGAGGTCAAAACTTGCTTTTAGTGATTGATCATGAGTGTCTTTTAGATGTGTGTGTATTTCTTTAACAATAGTTTTGGGGCTGTAGCTGTGGTCAGTGGGGGGTGTAGTCTGATGGAGGAGGTGAAGAGCGAGTGTGTTTAGAGGATGAGGTTCTGCTGAGGTTTCATTGGCGAGGAGGGCTTTATATTGGACTGACTCTGGATCAGACTGATGGAGGTGATGCCAGAACTGAACACATCTCTTCTGGATCTCGATGTTCAGCGGGTACAAGCCTAGCTCAGCCCTGCAGCCGGCAGTGGATGTGTTTCGGTGAACCCCTAAAATATTTTTGGCAATTTCCAGTTGTAATTTTTCTACTGGTGTTTTATCCCAATTTTTAAAATTTTGTACTGGTCCCCAAATTTCACATCCATATAAAATAATTGGTTTTATTATTGAATTATATAATTTGATCCAGGTTTTAATGGGTAATTTTAAGTGGCCGCATCGTGACTTTATAGCATAAAAAGCCCTCCGAGCCTTTTCACTGAGTGTTTTAACAGCCAGACCGAAGCGTCCCGAAGCGCTAATGTCGATGCCCAGATAGCTATAGCTAGTGCTGTGCTGCAGGACCTGGCCTTTATACAGGAACTGGTGTTTGTGTCCCTGAGATCTGGCCTTCTTCTGGAACACCATGACTCTGGTTTTGTCCAGATTGACGGTCAGGGCCCAGTCGTGACAGTACTGTTCCAGCAGGGACAGGCTCTGCTGAAGGCCCTCAGGTGTGCGGGACAGCAGGACCAGATCATCCGCGTACAGCAGACATCTGACCTCTGACCCCTGACCCTTGACCTGTGTGTGCTGTAGAGTGAGGCCGGGGACAGTAGAGCTCTCCAGCGCTGATGCCAGATCATTGATGTAGATGTTGAATAAAGTCGGGCTCAGACTGCAGCCCTGCCTCACTCCACGGCCCTGCTGGAAGAACGCGCTTCTGTGGTTCCTGATTTTCACCGCACTTTTTTTCTCTCACTCACTCATCACTCTCTCACTCATCACTCTCTCACTCACTCACTCACTCACTCACTCACTCACTCACTCACTCACTCACTCACTCACTCACTCACTCACTCATCACTCTCACTCACTCACTCACTCACTCACTCATCACTCTCTCACTCACTCATCACTCTCTCACTCACTCATCACTCTCTCACTCACTCACTCACTCACTCACTCACTCACTCACTCATCACTGTCACTCACTCACTCATTCACTCATCACTTTCTCACTCACTCATCACTCTCTCACTCACTCATCACTCACTCACTCACTCACTCACTCACTCATCACTCTCTCACTCACTCATCACTCTCTCACTCATCACTCTCTCACTCACTCACTCACTCACTCACTCACTCACTCACTCACTCATCACTCTCACTCACTCACTCACTCACTCACTCACTCACTCACTCATCACTCTCTCACTCACTCATCACTCTCTCACTCATCACTCTCTCACTCACTCACTCACTCACTCACTCACTCACTCACTCACTCACTCACTCATCACTCTCACTCACTCACTCATCACTCTCTCACTAATCACTCTCTCACTCACTCACTCATTCATCACTCTCTCACTCATCACTCTCTCACTCACTCACTCACTCATCACTCTCACTCACTCACTCACTCACTCACTCATCACTCTCTCACTCACTCATCACTCTCTCACTCACTCATCACTCTCTCACTCACTCACTCATCACTCTCTCACTCACTCACTCACTCATCACTCTCTCACTCACCCACTCACTCATCACTCTCACTCACTCACTCACTCACTCATCACTCTCTCACTCACTCATCACTCTCTCACTCACTCATCACTCTCTCACTCACCCACTCACTCATCACTCTCACTCACCCACTCACTCACTCATCACTCTCACTTACTCACTCATCACTCTTTCACTCATCACTCTCTCACTCATCACTCTCTCACTCATCACTCATCACTCTCACTCACTCTCACTCACTCGCATCACTCTCTCACTCACTCACTCACTCTCTCATCACTCACTCACTCACTCACTCACTCTCTCATCACTCACTCACTCACTCACTCATCACTCTCTCACTCATTCTCTCACTCACTCCCTCATCACTCTCTCACTCATCCCTCTCTCACTCACTCATCACTCGCTCACTCACTCACTCACTCACTCACTCACTCACTCACTCACTCACTCACTCATCACTCACTCACTCACTCACTCACTCACTCACTCACTCACTCACTCACTCACTGTCACTCACTTACTCACTCGCTTACTCAATGTGTTTGAAAGACAAACACCTTCCAAATACATGGTTAAATGACTCACTGAGTAATAATTCAAATAATAATTAGTGTTTGTCTGTGTTATGGTTTGTGTTTGTTTGTTTGTTTACTTAAAGGCAGGCATACACTGTGTGATTTTCGTCTGATTTTGGTTGCTCCTCGTGACTTATCGCACAGTTGAAGCAGAGCTACGAACCGATTGCCCTAAACTCAGTGTTTTTCCCTGGCTGCGCCTGCGCGAAAACATAAGTGTAACCATTTCATCTTTAATGCAGCAAGAAAGAAAACGAAAAGAGGGAGTTCTACAGCTATCAAACTAGCTACAAATTACTGTGGCTTACTTCCAGTTCGACTTGCAAAATGGATAAACCATACCCACGTCTTCCAAAGCCACCTGCGATGTAGCTACCGTGCCTATTTTATTAATTTGTTAAACAATGCTCGTGTTAAACAAAACTTTATTGTTTTTGAAATAAAGCTGTTTTTAATTTTCATTGATGACTGATATATTATTATTATTATTATAGGCCTATAATTCACTGTAATCGATCTAAATGTTTTTAGACAATTTTCAGTGAGGAGGAGTAAGCTTCTATCTAATCTTCGCAGTTATGCGTTGATGCGCTATTTAATTATTGCGTGGCAAATAATAGCCTATCAATTTAATAGGCCTGCCTAGGCTCTAATAATAATAATAATACAATAATACTTATAATAATTTAATACATATATTAGAAATGCTAAATCATCTTGATATTGACAGTTGATGCTTGGTTTGACAATATCTCTGGATACACAATATCATGGTATTGTCGCAACCCGGCACAGGGGTTTAACGCACATATTTCACACGTAGGCCTATTGTATGAGCAGTCAAGTCGCAGCTCGACGTGCAGACCGTATAGTGTGAGCACATAAAACGCAAGCTTTGGCTTTACATCGCATGCGATCTACACCTTCAGTGTGAGTAGGTACCTTGCTGAAATCGCACAGGCTTAAAGGGTAACTAAACCCTAAACCAACTTTTTTTAGTTAATGATCTGTAAGACTGGGGCTTTCCTATTGGATGTTGCGGTGGTTCGTGGGGTAAGCAACCACCAGTTAACCACACCCTTGCCTAAAGAAAGACGCGTCTCAGGTGCACGCCCCCCCCCCCCCCCCCCCTCCACTGGGCTCTGCCCACTTTTCCAGCATTTTTCAAATATTGTTAGTTGGTGGAGTCAGGCTCTGACCAGGGGTTTAGTTACCCTTTAATAGGCTCATAGCGGCTGGTCTGTGTGTGCAGTTCAACAAACCCGGAAGACCTTCTGAAAGAGTATTAGTAGTGTAGGCTTTTTTTGTAATGAAAATTTTACAGATGAAAAAGTAGGAATAATCAATGAATTATAATCTATCCATCCATCCATGTCCGTATGTATCAACATTCAAATGGCAAATTACATTTGCTGTTCTGGATTCTGTTTGCTTCATCAATTCAAATTCAATTCAATTTCAGTAATTTTAAATTGAGAAATGTAAATGAAATTTAATTCAATTCTGAATAGCATTCACCCTGCTGCCATAAGTACTAGTAATTATGCAATTTACCTTTAAGACCAACAACAGAGGGTTAATAAAAGAGTGTTAATGTTTTATTCTCAAGATTTTGTACCAAAATTTAAAACCCTGTCCCTTAGCTGTGACTGAATGTTGAGGCATAATTGCAGGTATGACACTTCATCCTCTTTATGTTGCTGTGTCTCAGTGTTGTGCCATTCCACTCTTAAAAACCAACTCTCATGAACATTACGCTATTCACATTCAGACCGCCTGGCTTTGTGGTTATACAGAGGTCATTAGCTTGTGGCAGACCTTTGCTCAATCATTCAGGAAGCATGTTGTGTTCTGCTGAGACTGTGGTGTGTGGTTGATTTTTTCGTAAGCGTACCTCGGCTACGAGAAAGATTTTCCCATGAAGCCGTTTTCTTTAATTGAGAACAAAAGGCCGCAACAGCTCTTTCTTGTTACAAAATATCTTGAGATAAACATTGTCAAGGCATATGACACTTATTTGTAGATCCTTCCCAATGGTTAAGATGTGTATTTAATTGAACTGAGAAGATTGTCTGAGCTTGGCAGACTGTTTGGCACAAACATTTAGATTTATCAAGCGTTTTATAGTGCCATGGAGGAGATGTGATGAAAAATCCATTTATCAAAATGTCAGCGAGCCATTAACAATATCTTATAATAGCAGTCAGCTTGTGAGAAACCGATGCTGTGGTCCTCTTCTCTTGATCTCTTCCTCCCTGTCCCCGTGTCCTCTTTCTTTCCAGTTGTATGTTCCTTCTTAACACTTTAACGGGTCTGTCAACTTTTTGGTATAGATGTAACCGGTCCTACTCGACCTGGTGTCTCCAGCCTGGGAAGCGAGCGCGCTAACATGGACGCTAAAGACTGCAATTTCTTACTGGCTTGACTCTGTTACACAATTTCTGTAAACTCAATCTTTTTGTCCTAGATATTAATTTATTGAATATATTACAATATAGTGACTTGACTATACCTGTTTTATAATGAGCATTCATTTTTTTTTTTTTTATAAAATTTATTTTATGCATTTATTTTTATTTATTTGATTTTATTGCATTTTAAATATGCATTTATCATAAAAACTGTGAATTTTAATGTTTACATGTAACACATTTCCACAAAAATAAATGTGCTTCATAAATAAAATGTTCGGTCTCACTTTCTATTAGCTGTCTTTAACTACCATGTACTAACATTTAAATTAATAATTTGATACAATACACTTATTGTGTACATACATGTGTTTACATTGTACGTACAGTATATTGATACCTGCATTGAATTACAGCTGTAATTAAATCTTTCACCCCAATCCCAAACCCCTTAAATCAGCCTTAAACCGTCCCATACCACCAAACCTGTCCTAACCTTACCCACATCGGCACCTCAATAGTAGCAAAAGTATTTTGCAATATAAGATGATCACAATAAGTACACTGTACTTATTTTTTGATGTAAGGACAATTCTAGTAGTTAAGGACACCTAATAAAAAATGTGACCAAATGTCCATTTTCTTTGCCTAGTAAATCACTGCTAAAATCTGTATCTAAAAAGCTCAGTATGATACACAAAAGCATTCAGCAAGACAAAAGTGACATTTTTGTATAGTGTAGAAAACAGACAGCGTTAACAAAAAAGTAGAAAACACATGCAATTTGTATATAACAAATATTTCCATGGTGATAAAACATTTAAATGTTGACCAGCGTGGCTCACACAATGCACTTACAGTATAGACAATGTTAAGACTGTTTTGAAAAATGTGCCAAAGTGGTTGAGAAAACCTGCATAACATGTGAAAATAATGATTAAGTTGTTTGATATAATGATTAAAATAATGATTTGATTAAAATAATGATTAACAGGTTTCAAATACTTACACTATTCAAAAATATGGGGTCAGAAAGATGTTTTTTAAAGCACAATTAATGCTTTTATTGAGTTAGGATACATTAAATGAGTCAAAACAAGTGCCGGTAAAGACTTTTGATTAGTTTAAAAAAAAAATCCAATTAAATTGCAGTTCCACAGGTTCTTCAAAATTATTGTTTTCAACTGATAATACTCAGAAATGTTTCTTGAGCACCAAATCAGCATATTAGAATGATTTCTGAAGGGTCATTTGACACTGAAGACTGAAGTAATGATGCTGAAAATTCATCTTTGCCATCACAGGAATAAATTGTATTTTAAATATATTAAAATAGAAAATATTATTTTAAATTACATTCACCCTTGAGCTGAGCATAAGAGAATTCTTTCAAAAATATTTAAAAATCTTACAGACCCCAAACTTTTGAATGGGAGTGCATAAAACCAACATGATCTGTTTTCATTAAAAGAGCTGTATTTAAGGGAAAACCATTTATTTCCATGCAAATGTCACTGCAAAACAAGGAGAAGTGAACTTTTCTCACTAATAAACATCTCAAACGTTTTGTAGGAGGATGCAAAACGAACAAGGGAGTCAAGTCAAGATTTTAGACCATAATGCTAAAACAGATCAAACACAAGCAGACTGTTTATTAAGAAGCCTTATGCTACTGTGTTTAAATGTTTAACCAAATAATTAGTGTATGTTGTGTATTCCAGGCTGTTGTTTTATACCCCATTTTTTCTTAGTGTGGATAAGTGTCTAAATACACTTTTAAAAACAAAAAGGTTTCAAAAGAGGCGTTTCGCAGGATTCTATAGAAGAACCTTCTGTGTATGAGAGAGTGTATGTTGGCCACTGTGCATTCTGTCACATGCACATGCTGTAAATAATTCTTTAAAAGGGCTTTAATGTAACAGAGCTTAGAGTAGTTTTGTGAGTCCCTTAGTCATTTTGATAGTTGTTCGTTTTGTGGTGTGTGTGTGGGACAGAAGTGTGGTTTCTGTCTCAGTAATTACTTGGGTTTTCCATGCCAGCATGCCTGGAGACACACCAACACATTCCTACTCTCTCTCTCTCTCTCTCTCTCTCTCTCTCTCTCTCTGTCTCTCTCTCTCTCTCTCTCTCTCACTCTCTCTCTCTCTCTCTCTCTCTCTCTCTCTCTCTCTCTCTCTCTCTCTCTCTCTCTCTCTCTCTCTCTCTCTCTCTCTCTATTTCTTCCTTTGGCCACTTTGTTAAATATATATGATCTCACTTTTTTGCTGAACACTTCTCAGCTTTCATATTTCGTTAAATGTTTTAGCATCGTCATTCTATTTGCTGTCACATCTCTGTTTATTTTTCACTGCAAACTCTTCAGCCCAAATGTGTTTGTGTGTGTTTGTGTGTGTGTGTGTGTGTGTGTGTGTTTGGGGGGGGGGGGGGGTCTTGGTAAAACCTACGTTATAGGGACAAAATGTCCCCAAAAGGATGGCAATATCCGAAGCCTTGTCCTTGTGGGGAAATTTTTTGGGCCCCATGAGGAAAACAGGTTATAAATCATACTAAAGGATTAGTTCACCTCAAAATGAAAATTTCCTAATAATTTACTCACCCCAATGCCATCCAAGATATCCATGTCTTTCTTTCCTCAGTGGAAGAGAAATTAAGTTTTTTGAGGAAAACGTTTCTGGATTTTTCTTCGAATAATGGACTTCAATGGACACCAATGTCTTGAAGTCCAAATCAATGCAGTTTCAAAGCTCTTTGAAGTGCTTTAACGGGCTGTGCACAATCGCAGCTGAGGAAGAGGGTCTTATCTCGCGAAACGATATGTCATTTAATATATATATATATATATATATATATATACTTTTTAACTACAATTGTTTGGATTGAGCTGATCTGCAACGCGCCGGGAACTACGTCATCACGTTGAAAGGTCAGGCTCAATGTCGCCGGCGGAAGTACCGCCCCACTGTTTACAAAGCGACCGTGCGAAGGAGGATAGTTCAAATTGTATTGCATGACATATTTATGTCTTTGTGTCATATTATTGTTTAAAATGGTCCTTACGTGTGCGTTTCCTGGGTGTTTAAATCTTTTGAAACCTAAACCTTTTTTTCGAGCGTGACCTTTCAACGTGATGACGTAGTTAGACGTAGATCAGCTCAGTCCGAACAATTGTAGTTAAAAAGTATATATATATTTTTTTTTTTTGAAAATGACCTATCGTTTCGCTAGATAAGACCCTCTTCCTCAGCTGCAATCGTGCACAGCCCGTTGAAGCACTTCAAAGACCTTTGAAACTGCATTGATTTGGACTTCAAAACTTTGGTTGCCGTTGAAGTCCATTATTCGAAGAAAAATCCAGAAATGTTTTCCTCAGAAAACTTATTTTCTCTCTTCCACTGAGGAAAGAAAGACATGGATATCTTGGATGGCATTGGGGTC
The DNA here is from genome assembly GCF_051911475.1 of Siphateles boraxobius. Taxonomy (NCBI): domain Eukaryota; kingdom Metazoa; phylum Chordata; class Actinopteri; order Cypriniformes; family Leuciscidae; genus Siphateles; species Siphateles boraxobius. Next base: position 3,793,111 of record NW_027509215.1, read on the forward strand.
AGTAAATGAACTAATCCTTTAAGTGATCTTTTTAGACAATTTAAAAATGCAGAAATCTTTCTGTGATGTGTAGGTTTAGGCGTTGGGGACAGAATATACAGTTGTACAGTATAAAAATCATTATGTCTATGGAAAATCCCCATAAAACATGTGCAACAGACATACTGTATAGGCCAGTAAGAGCTGTGCACAACCTCACTCCTCTGGCCTCAAGATTATCACTTGCGTTCTTTAGCGTCCTTGTTAGCACCCGCCGTCCACGTCAGAGACTCTGGTTCGAATCCTGCCTGGAGCAGGTCGAGTAAGACAGGTTAAATAAGAAAACCCAACGTGTGTGTGTGTGTGTTTAAAGAAGAGGGCCTAAACCATCATTCCCTTGACTGCACATCAATAAATCTTTGTCCTTTGTACCACACCAATATCATTGTTATCATATAAAGCTTATGACTAATTCTGCACTAATTTTAACCCTGCCCTAAAATAAATCTTTTCATCCTGGATGTCACTGAAGGGAGTTTTTATCAGCCTTAGCAAAGTTCTGGGGACAATTTTGTCTCCATACTATAGCTCAGTAATCACCCAAAAACGTGCAAACACACACACACACACACACACACACACACACACACACACACACACACACACACACACACACACACACACACACACACACACACACACACACACACACACACACACACACACACACACACACACGGCTCCTGTTCCTTATTGTACAGCTGTCTTTGTGAGGACAATCATTGGCACAATGTAATCTCTAGCTCCTTACCATAACCTTAGCTATCACAATTAAGTGCCTGACTAAACCCTTACCCTTACCCTAATTATAACCATATCCCTAAATCAAAGTCTTGACCCTCAAACAGGACTATAAAGGGGTCTCAGAAAGTGAGGACCTCACTTCACTCAAACTGGTGCTCACAAAGATAGTCGTAAAAGTACACACACACACACGCACGCACGCACGCACGCACGCACGCGCACACACGCACGCACGCGCACACACACACACACACACACACACACACACACACACACACACACACACACACACACACACACACACACACACACACACACACACACACACACACACACACACACGGCTCCTGTTCCTCATTAGGCAGAAGGTTCTTTCATGGTCAGATCCAATAAAACTTGAATGCGTCTGTCTGGAGCAAACATGGGCAGAGAAGCTTATTTGTGTAATTATTGCAGCACAACCCCGTAGCAGATCTTCCGCCACCTGCCACGACAACCACTTCAGCCCTACGGGGGCACAACCACAATACCCCACGTCAGCAAGCCCACGTCACCGTGAAGAGGGAACTTCAAGTAGTATTATATAATGGTTTAAAATGGAGATTGATTTCCTGTAGCAGAGTGGTTTGTTTTTGGATTCTGCATCCAGAACTCTGTGTCAGATTGGCAATAAAGCTAGGAAAGAGCAGTTCAAGCGCTTCTGACAGATGAAAAGTTATATCTATATATCCACCCTTCTGTCTGTCTGTCTAGGATGATTGGATACAATGGATCAAAAGTGACAGTAAATACTTCTACATTATTAAAAAAAAACTTTTTCCAATGCTGTTTTTTTAAATCATCAATTTTCTAATCACCAAAAAAAAAAAAAAAAAAAACATGGTTTCCAAAAAGATTATTATTCAGTTTTCAACTTGAGCAGCAAATCAGCCTTTTAGAATGATTTCTGAAGGATCATGTGATCATTACTGAAATTTTGATCAAATAAATGCAACCCTGGTAAGCAGAAAAAAAAATCTTTCAAAAAATCCAAACTTATGACCTGTTTTCACGCCAACGTTTGAAGTTTGCCTTTTCAAAATTTCCCTTTTCTTGTCAAAATTACATTTATTTGTATTTACACTTTGTATGGTAATTCACATTTAGTGTTTGTCAATATCACATTCAGCAATCTTTGGATAATTCTTTTTATATTTGGAAACATTTTTATCTACTTATTTTGAAATAAATCAAAAATTTTCAAGTAGTGCATAAATAAACTGTAGTAATTAATTTAGAAGAACTCACAGTTGACATTTATCAAGAAATATCTTCTCTCATTTTGTATAATTTTGAAACATATAATTCACTGTTCATTTTATCTCCTTTATATGCACTCTATCGTGGTCTGTTTGATTTCTAAGAAATTTTGTCACATAACTGAGATCTGCTTTGAGTCTTCTGACCCATGAAAGACCTCTAAGCATTCATTTCTCCCTCTGGGTTTGTGCACTGTACATGCACTTCTGTGTTTATTATGTGCAGCACTTGATTTTTGTATGGGTAAAAACCTGTCAACTGTAAAATGGTATAAATTTACTTTTTTTTTACATCTTCTTCTTTTTTTTACATCATCTATCTACAAATATCTCCAGATCCGATCAGAAGAGTCTAATTAAAGATTCAGCTGTGTAGATGATTCATATTTAGAATCATCCGTTTTTTTGTCAGACTGACTATGCGTCTTTTTTGTGTGACATCAGACATGTTATGTTGTGATGACCAGTGAGTGAGTGGGCATGGATGAGTCAGCCCTCTCCAAAAGCCTTTGATCACATGACCGGACGGACCTGAACAAAGGTCCCAAACCACTGCATTCAGTGGCTTTTCGGCTCTCCGAGGGCCTGACTCACTGAGGGCAAGCTGAACAACACACACACAAAATGCCACAAGGCAACCTTATCCAGTGTGAGACCAGTGTATGGGTCAAGACCAGCACATCTGATGGACCTTTGGTAATAACTGCACCAGAGTTCTACCTCTGTAGGAGAGGATATGCCACCGCTGTTGCTATTCCTGTTTAGATGCGCTGAATTTGCTCCACTCGTTCTCTGAAATGGCATCTCGCTGTCTCTCAGGCTCAACAGAAAAATATCCATGTTTATGCACAGGCTGTCATATAAAACTGCATCAAGGCATTTGTTCAGTATGCTCTGAGAAAATTATATAATGCTGGTGAATTGAGCCAGTAGAAATGCCTCCTCCTAACCTAGTTTTAAGTTTATCACTAGCTTTCAACAAGTTATACATTCATTATTCACTGTATTGTCTTTTCAATTCTGCATGAGCATATGTGAATTGTACAGCACATTCGGTCCACCATGAGTTGTTTAAGAATGTGCTTTATAAAGAAAGGAAGAAAGAAAGAAAGAAAGAAAGAAAGAAAGAAAGAAAGAAAGAAAGAAAGAAGGAAAGAAAGAAAGAAAGAAAGAAAGAATGAACAGTGAATGTAGAGTTGGATCTGAAGACTGAGTCATTTGGTTCAATCGGACTTGTTGGAGTCACATAAAAATTTAATTTCTCTGCTTGATTAGCGTTTGTGTGTGTTTTGTTGCATTTAATGTACATTTACATAATTCAACAAAACTGTGTACTTTAATTTTGGTCTTACAGACACACACACACACACACACACACACACACACACACACACACACACACACACACACACACACACACACACACACACACACACACACACACACACACACACACACACACACACACACACACACACACACACACACTGTGTTTTCATGTTTTATGGGGACTTTCCATAGACATAATGATTTTTATACTGTACAAACTGTATATTCTGTCCCCTTACACTAACACTAACCCTAAAGCTAACCCATCACACAAAACTTCCTGCATTTTCACATTTAAAAAAAACATCATATAAGCTGTATTCCTCATGGGGACCAAAAAATGTCCCCACAATGACAAGGATTATGGATATTGCCCTCTTTGTGGGGACATTTTGTCCCTATAATGTGTCCAGGCCACACACACACACACACACACACACACACACACACACACACACACACACACACACACAAACACGCACACAGTATATTTTATTTTAAAATATAATTAAAAAAATTAGAAAGTCTTATGGCATTGTGCAGACACACAATTTCCACATCAACTGATACAGATACATCCGATGTCGATGGAACTGTCTGATTCAGATTTGTGTGCATTGTAAATAAAGCCAGAAACAACGTAATCATTATCTTAACTGCTAGAGGAAAGAAAGGGCGAAGCATTTAACTAACTGTGTGCTTCTCTGTGAAACTGTTTTAACAGGCCACACCCCGCTATTCACTCACACAAATGTCCCTGGCAGCTCCGCTCAGTTGTTATGTAAGTATAATGTCTTATTGCTCACCCATGTAAGTGTGCCACTGTTTTTCACTTACCTGTTCATATTCGCTCTCCTTTATTCTCTTTTCAGCACTACATTTCCTGGATTATCTTTGTAATATTCCGTCAACTCTTGTTTGTGGCCCCGGGGCCGGTATTTTCTCTCAGTGTTTCCTGTCAGATTTGTCAAACTGCAGGCCGCAGACATGACTCAGAAAACACTGCGTCTGTCAAGGAATAACTACGGGTGTGTGTATTGTCAAAGGCGAGCTGCAGCCTGTTCAAAAATTTACTGCATCTTTGAAGCATGTCAAGATCTGGCCTGTCCGCAGAGGGGTTGACAGTCTGGGACCGTAATAAATATGGCAGAGTATTACATTTAACATGAAATAGAGAGGCTGGGACTCAACCTTGTTATTTCCCTCATAAATAATTCAATATAATCTTCCAACTCTCTTATTGAGAGGCGTTTTTGCGGCCATGTAGAAAGGAAGATAATTCCCCTAGTCCAAAAAAAATAAATTTCACTTTATACAGTAATGTTTGATTTGACAATTTTTAGCATAGATTATATTTAAGATTCTATAATTGCTAAGATTTATATCATAGGCCTATTGTTAATCACTATATCCCATAATGCAACATGCTTGACCTTGACTCTCCATGAACACCAAACAGGAAGCAATTTTAGTTGATTATTAGCTGTGATTTAAATGATGTGATCTCCAAAAGTTTTAAGATGTTTTAAGACACTTTTTTTTTAATGCAACATTTTTATTTTCTAAGTGATAACGGTATTCTTCCATTTTTTTTTCTTGAATTTTTTTTTTACGTCGCACATAGGCCTAACTGGAAAAGGTTAAAATCCCTGTTCTTATTAGGGACGCATGCATCAGAACAGATTCACATTTACCATATAGGCGAGCTGCAATGAGGTCACGTGTTTTTTTCCCGTTCCAATGTCGTTGAAGTAGTTGAATTTTAAAAACTAATTAGACCTAATTTAGAGTCATTCTGCTTCACTTGGATGTTAATATCAGGTGTAAGCGAGGCCAGGATGCACACCTGGGACATATTCAGCGTATAGCCTACATTTAATTTGTATGTCCTAGCTAATCCTATAAGCAAATTCCCTTTAGGATTGTTTAGGGTTGGATCCAAAGTACGATTCCAAACTAAATCCTTAAAAGTGATTACTTTATCCCTTTGGACTAGACAAAAATCCAGCATAATGACATGTCAAAGTCAGCTCAAAACCAGAGTTTCACTAAATTACATAAGGAATCTCAGAGATCCTTATCCTGTCCTACAGGAGAGCCTGTGGGGAAATGGAATCCCGTCTTCATTGGCCAGAGGGATGATTTGATGCAACATCCTGTGGAGGATCGCGGCGGCAGCGGCAGACGAACCCGATGCCCTGCAGTTGGTGCCTTCGCTCGCTCGCGCGCCCGCCCCGCTCCGCCTCGCACTTGACCGAACGCGAACGAGAGCGCACAGACGCGTCTCCGAACTGTGAGCTCCCGCGGGCTCGTGTCATTCCTCCCTCTCCGCTCCGTCATCTCTCACACAGGATCGCGCTCTACGTTTTAATTCAAGCTGTTGCCACTGAATAAGACACAGCGCGTGGGAGCGAACCGGTGCGCTTTTGGAAACGGCAGATACATTTCGCTGTGGATGCGTTTGTCCTTTGGTCTTCGCCATTGGATTTGATTCGCACATCACGCTTCTTTCTTCTGTCCAGGATGGGGTTTGTCGTACTGGTGCTTCTGTGCACTCTCACCGGGCTGGTGTTCGGGGCCAGTAAACCCAAGACATGCTCGGACATCAGACAGTTCTACAGCAGCAAGGGGTTCAATCTGAACGGAGTCCCGCAAACGGAAATATCCGGTAGGTGAATCAGTCCTACTGTTATTCTAGATCTGACAGTTGTGAATGAAGACATTGCATACAAAGACAAACTTTAATGCAAGTAGCTAGCCTACAATGCGATTAAAATGTATTTCCATCTTTGTTATTATCAGCAAGCAAGATAAGTTTAATTCACACACAACACAATGATACAGTAATTCAAAGTGCATTAATACACATATTAAAAAGGTGGCAAAGTATACAATTAATAATAATTCCTACTGGTCAACTGTTGTCAAATGCTATGATATTTGCAGTCTTGCAGATGTACCATACTTGACATTCCCACAGGTCTTTGGACTTTATAATTTTCCATGACCCAGGATTCCATAATAGTTTCCTAGACTGCTTTTTCTGCTGTCATTTGGTTTGAGTGTGTGGCATGGTTATAGATTTACTGGTGATTATGAGCTTTCTGCTGTTGCACTGGGTTGAATGTGTGTGTGTCTTTGTGTGTGTGTATCAGGGTGGAGTATTGTCTGTCTCATCCAAAGTTGCTCCATGAGGGTATAGAGTTTTCACTTTTGATTTTTAAGGAGTAAGTTGAAAAGATGAAACCTCGCCAGGTGTTCTGTGAGGTAAAAGTGTTTCACACACACAGAAGACCTTGATTTCTCTTTGTTTCATTGAGTTTTTCTATCACCTTAGATTCTGTGCTCAGCACTGCAGCCTGAATGTATTTTTACCCATCATCCTCTTGCGCATGACGCACAAGCTGATCCCAGCCGGTATTCCCTAATGATCAGAAAGTGTTCTCCATTTAGAAGATTAATAGAGGTGAACATCCAACGTTAGTGACTGTACAATAATGTGATGGAGATATTATCCTCATAAACACGTACAACACGTCCAGACGCATTCATTCAGAGTGATGCATCGCTACAATCGCATGTTAACATCGGCAGCGTGGGCTGTGTTTGGACAGCACACTTTTACGTCTAAGTGATGGTGATCAAACCCCTATCCCAAACTTCTCAACCGTATGGAGACAATGATATTTAATTGAAAGTAATTGTTTCAGAGTCAAGAGTTTCCCCCAGGAAATGTTCTGCAATTATACTGCAGCTTTTTCTTTAGCAGTGATGCTTCTCTGGCTCTCCACTCAAGAGCTGACATACTTGTCCTCCCATGCGTAAAACTGCGTGGATCTGATTTTGGTTTTTGTGATTATTAATGTTGCATGACTGTTGTCAGCTGGTTGGACAGGGAATCTGGACACAGACTCGGATCTTCTTTAGCGGTTTCTGTGACATTAATGGAATTGCACGTTATTCCAACTCTTTTTCCATTCTTTCCTCTCCCGCTGCTAGTCGCCATTAACCTTAGATGGATGAATTTCATTCAGGCTGTGTCTTTAATTGTTGATGGGAAAGCTTCGTTTGAATATTTTAATGCTGGATTTGAACATTCAGCTAGATTGTATATCATCTTTCCCTCTGACTCATTTGAGATGAACTTGAAACCAACCCTGTGAGAGCAACGTTTGGCCCATGGTCATGTTTGTGAGTGTTTATGTACTGTTTTATCTAGTAGAACACCACAAAGCTTATGCAAAAGCAGCTGTCTTATATAAGTCCCCATGCTTTCTGTTTTACTCAGAAGTGAGTATTGATATTCCCCTGGCGATCCAGAGAGGGAATCCCACCCCGGCGAACGGTGGCACACCCTGCTAATGGCCCAAACAAGCCGAGCGACCCACACCAGAGCCGGAAGTTACGACAGTACACAATGATAATATCTACCTGACCTCATTTCAAGAATGATTCAGTGACAGATCAGGCAAAGATGGCTCCTGTCAGTTCTTGTTAGGCTCATATCAGGAATCATTTTAGGAAACCAAGCCAAGTTCAACTCACCTTTGTACTCACCCTCCTTGTTAAGTAGATAGAGTTACACCCAATGTAAAGGCTATCGTAAAATCTTTCAAATTGTTCTGATGCAATTGAAAACAGTTAGGGAACATATAATTATCTAATATGCTCCAATCATAGATCACATTACTGGAATTGCAACTGCAAACACACCTTATCAGATTAACGGTCCGTCTAGGTTTTTCAAGAACTGGACAATTTGGCGATCCTTAATATATGGATGACTTAAAAAAATTGACAAATTGGTTGTGAGTTGACAAATTGGCATTGTAGTGAGTGCGAGGCTGTGTCCTAAATCGCCCCTTATACAATTAAACAGGACACTATTTGAGACAGTCATTTGTAGTGGTGTCTGAAACTATAGTAGACGTTATCGAGTGAACTCATTCAATCCCGCAATGCACTAACAAGTGTACGACCGATGTACGCTCAATGGCTAGAGAATACTCATAAATAACTGTGAGAGTCACGCACCGAATGAAGTCCTGTGTTTGACCAGAAGATGGCGCCCACATCTGAATCACACATCCATCCATTTTTCACACCACTGGTCCAATGTGGGTACAGCGTAATATCATACAGGTATAAATTCCTTTTTAATTGATCATTGAATTTTTTTTATTAAGGATTATACATAGTTTCCATGACAGAGTTCAATATAAATATTTTCATCTTACTACTGGAGCTGCCAGTTTGCTAAGTTTCAGAAGCAAGCACAAACTATACAAAAGCGCCAGCCCTTCCAGCACACTCAGTGTCTGAAATCCCTCAAGTGAACTATATTAGTGGACTAATGTAGGGAATTGTGAATGAGGGTATAGGGGGCGATTTCAGACAAATAGAGCTTATTGAGCCATGGTGCTCATGTGGGCTACCAAGGTTTGAGCCCAGCCTGCATAAAATGTGGGAAATGCTTATCATTTATCAAAATGTATCATATATAAATCATATATAATAAATTAATTATATTAATCATGTAAATATATTTATATGTACATTTTATGTAAACTAATGTATATTTTCTCAGTTGCTGGCCTTTATTATAATTATTTATTAAAATAATATATAATTTAGAATTTATGATTTTTTTATGTTGTATGAAGTTTATTTATTTATTTGTCAACTGACCGAATCCCCCTTCTGTACTCAATTTCACTCAGTTCTTCATTATTATTATTATTATTATTATTATTTATAAGTTTTAATATTGCATGAAATAAAATATTATTTATTTACTCAAACAGGATATCACCTGAAGTCTCTCAAACCCCATTCACAGTGACGATGAGGTGTAGCGCCCCCTAGCTGTGACTTTAGAGTCGGCGCTGGTCATAAAGCAGCTGTCATTAGTCATGTCATGGACACAGGCGAGCATGAAAGCACTAATGAGGTCCCTGAGCCGCGCCGGCCCGCTGGATGACGGCCGCTAGTGCAACTGCTGGAGGCAAACCATGGTTGCTCGAAAGCAAAATGGCCCGTGGTAACATCATAGACAGCAGAAGTTCTTTGTGCAGGAATATTTCAATATTTAAGTTGCGTGAGCACATTTGCTCTTCGGCATAGTATAGAATTCCCCTTTTTATTCATGCTGTGTGTGTATGTGTGTGTGTGTGTGTGTGTGTGCATACAGAATGCATTGTATTTTGTATTGATTTGTTGTAAATGTGTATTGATTTGCATCCATTGATTTTAGGGGTCACACAACATGCTTTCACTATGAATTTGTGCATTTATCCTCAAATCCATAGCAAGATGAATTGAGAATGGGGTATTCCTACACTCCCACACATGCACACAGACACAGAGTGAAGTGTTTATAGTGCTGATGCAGTAGATGTTGAAGGCATTAAGCTGTAATCTGCCCTCTGGAGCCTGAAACTCACCACATAGTGTTTGATGTCATGCAGAGCCGAGAAACCACTCAACACACTGCAACAGTGAAAGGGGGAACTGAGACTCTCATGCAATCTACTCTTTCCTCTGTCCTTTCTGTCCCTTAAAGCAGGAAAAACAGATTGTTGGACTTTTAGAAGCACTAGTATTTTATTAATTTCTCTCTTGATGTGTTGGTCCCTCCCTGATGCTTTGCTAAAAAAAAAAAAAAGATTCTTATGACTAGCAGGCATATGTTGTGTTTTGGATTCTGGTGTCCTGGATAGTTCACCCAAAAATGTAAAATGGTCATCATTTAAACATTCTCATGCTTTTACTAACCTGCATGACTTATTATTAGTTTCTCTTTCCCATGCATTTACAATTAATGGGGACTAGCGTTTTCAAGCTTCAAAAAGGTTGCAAAAGTACCATAAAAGTAAAAAGGGTCTATATTATTAATGCATTATATTTCAAGTCTTCAGAAGCCATGCAATAACTTTGTGTGTAAAACAGACTGAAGTTTAAACCGTCTTTTTCCCTCCATTGAGATATTAACCACCAACTGAATCAGCTAGTCAATGAGCTGAATCGAGATACAGAGGAGTTTGATTTGTGAATGAATCATTCAGGCGGGCTTTGTGAACTGATTCATTGAAAAGCTCCAACTGAAAAGAGTGATTCACTTTTCATATGAGCAAGAACAGATGTTTTTAATTGAAGAACGTCACAGGTTTGGAATGGTGAGGTGGAACAAGGGTGGGTAAAAAATTATTTTAGGATAAACTATATTTTTTAACTATAGCTTAACCAGCTTTGAACCAGCCATCTCTAACCAGGCTGGACCAGTGTGAATTAGCATGGTCCACTCCTCTTTCAGCATAGCGGATCACTTACCAGGGATTTTTCTTGAATGTAATTGTCCCATTTTAGGCGGACCCTGAGTTTTTTGGTAATTGGTAAAACATAAAACTGTGTGTCAATACAAGACATTGGCCTCTCTCACAGGATGCAATCCACAGCTGAATATGATACTTCTGAAATCAGATAACGCCAGGACAGTGCAGTGATGTAAATCTGCAGTCCAGAGCGAGGCTTATTGAATTATCTAGCCACTAAATATGACAAACTGACTCAGATTGTAATACGTGCAGTGTAATGTAGTTCTCAGTCTTCCGGTGAGTGAAGGACTGCCCTCCCAGAGGAGAGAGAGAGAAGTGACAGACCAAGGTGACATTTAGATGAAGAACTTTTGATGGATTTGCTATTGTGTGACATCCTTTTAAGGAAGAGAGAGAGAGACCGATAGAGAGAGAGAGAGAGACGAAGGGTCACATTCCCCCCTTTGCTGTGTACATGCATGACATAGCCTGAACGTCATGGCTCATACTGATATACAGGGATTCAAAATGAGATTTTTTTGAATCATTTGAGTTACTTTGAGCCTTTCTATCAGCTCAAACCCATCTGGACATTCTCCTCTGACCTCTGGCAGCAACAAGGAAATTTGGCCCACAGAACTGCCACTCACAGGATATTTTCTGTTTCTCGGACCATTATCTGTAAACCCTAGCAATGGTTGTCCGTGAAAATCCCAGTAGATAAGCAGTTTTTGAAATATTATAAGTATGAAAGAATGGAGCATGAAGAATCATTTTCACATATGAATTAACACCTCTGAATCCAGACCTTAAATTCATCGGAAGTCTTTGGGATGTGCTGGAGGAGACTTTACAGAGTGCTGGACAGAGTGCCTAGCCAATACAAGCTCTTGACCAAAAATGTATGGAACATCACAACATTTATTTCCATCAATAGGTGTCATCAATATACTGCAAATCTAGTCTTTTTTTCTGAATATAACATACTTTAGTCAGTTTAGTTGACTTTAACCTGTTTTGTTTTTTTACACCTGTGCTGTGTAGCATTTGAATGTTTTGACAGTTCGTTTCATCCCAATGAAGCTTAATTGACCCAGACTCTGAGCAAGAGTCACACAGTGTTCTCTGGAAAGCAGTTTAATCTTTTTAATCCTAACCACATTTCCCGCTAGCCTCGATGATTCATTGCAAATTCATTGCAAAGAAAGTACTAAAACTTTATCTACCAGACTCCAATGTTGAATGACAAAATAACCATATAAAATTCATACACTACAGGTACATAGATAGTGTATAAGTGTATAGTGTGTAATTTGAGAAACAACTAATAGGTTAGCCCCTTCTGGTAGATACTGTAACTACACCTACTTGGCTCATATACTGTAACTGAAAAGCAGTACTTCCATTTATACAGCTGCCATATTGAGCATCGCAGATTCGCTCATTCATTTTTCAATGAGTGGTCCATTATGGAAGCCTTTTTACACCTCAAAGAAAAATAAATTAAAAATACATTTTATGTATGAATGTTTGTATTTATTTATTGAGATGAAACAGGGTTGCATATGCTTCGTTTTATATTGTATATGCAGGAAGTTATAGCAAGATGGTTAGCAGTTACGTTATGAAACTGATCTGGATGCCAGTTGGCTGAGAGCCTAAATTCAATCTATAACTCCTGATTGCTGTACATTTTTGAGTTATGACTAAAGCCTGTTTTATGCTTCTGCGTCAAATCGACGGCGTACCCCCGCAGACCCCTCTGCGTCGCCGCAAACCCCTCCGCCGTAGGTCGACGTGCGCCTCCAAAAAATGGTAACTGCGCGTCGAGGCGACGCAGACCACAAGGGCTGTGATTGGTCAGATGCACCGCGATGCAACGCAACCTGACACAGAACCATAAAACGGCCACGACGCCTTAGGAGTGACGGCGTATCTACGCCGTGGAGTTGACGCAGAAGCATAATGAGGCCTTTAGAATAACAAAGCACAACCAGCACATGGAGTTCATGTAATGACTTTCTGACAGAACAGTAAGTGTGCCAGAGCTTGTGAATTTGTCATGTCTTGTTTTAATTTTAGCATGTGTCTTAGTCTCTGGCCTGACACTCCTAACAGCAGCCTAACTGTAACCCCTGGAGACTAAGCGCAAAGCTTCTCCAGATGAGAGCAGAGGGAAGACTTGAAAGAGTCATTACATGTGCTACAATCAAAAGGAAGTACAGCGAGAGCATTCTGGGGGATTTGGAAGGGCAGTGTACTCTCAAATGTGAAACTCAATGGGGCTTCCTGTTAAAGCTGGGCCGAACTCCGCTTTGGATATTCACAACAGCGAGCTTGCAGAGGAGAGAACGTGTTTGGTTTGGCTGGACTCTCAGCAGCTGTAGGGAGGTGTGGGAAAAGGAGAGAGATTTCACCCCATTTATTATGGGAGAATCTGACATAATAATGATCACTAATGCTGCTTATGAGAAACATTCAGCTTGTACAGCAACCTCATAAAAATCGTACAAGCATCAGTGCTGTGGAATAGCTGCAGGTGGAAGCTGGGAAGCCTTCACAGAAAAAATATAGTTCTGTCATCATTTATTCACCCTCACATCGTTCCAAACCTGTATGACGTTCTTACTTCTTCGGAACAAAAAAGAAGATATCTGGGAGAATTTTTTAGCTGTTGTTAGCCAAAAAATGAAAGTCATAGGGGTTCAAACAACATTGGAACCCTACTTTTCCATCTGTCCTTGTGGTATCATCTTTTTCAGATTTTTTTATTTATTTACTTTTGTATTAAAATCAGCATGCATTTAAATGTAATACAACAAATTGAACAAAAAAAGCTGAAAAGTGGACCAGACTTTGTCTCAAAAGTCTTTTTCATTATCAGTCTGCAGAAGGAACCAGTGAGAAGATTGTGTGTATCTGTTGAAATCAGTGACAAATTACTTGCTTAACCCAGAAAACAAAATGTTATGCAATTCATAATTTGTAATGCTATAGTTGTGTAGTTTACTTCTCCTTTGGCTCAGATATTAATTTATTATGCCTCTAATGAGAATTTCCATTGTGCTTCAGAAGATGAAGTGTCTTTGTACAAACAGTGCTCTAATTGCAGGCTCTGTCCTCCCTGAGGCAAACGCGGGTTAAGTGTTGTGTTGACAACTACGGTAGAGATGGAGAGGGATTTTCATAACTCTAGTTCATGGGTCAGAGTTACTTGGGAATGAACTAAAGGTCATGTTAACCGAATATTTTCCATTATTGACTGAATGGAAAAATCTGAAGGCCGGCAGTCATTTTGACAGATTACACTGAGGGGGATCTACTGTAACTGTTATCTATCTATCTATCTATCTATCTATCTATCTATCTATCTATCTATCTATCTATCTATCTATCTATCTATCTATCTATCTGTCTGTCTGTCTGTCTGTCTGTCTGTCTGTCTGTCTGTCTGTCTGTCTGTCTGTCTGTCTGTCTGTCTGTCTGTCTGTCTGTCTGTCTGTCTGTCTGTCTGTCTGTCTGTCTGTCTGTCTGCCTGCCTGCCTGCCTGCCTGCCTGCCTGCCTATCTATCTATCTATCTATCTATCTATCTATCTATCTATCTATCTATCTATCTATCTATCTATCTATCTATCTATCTATCTATCTATCTATCTATCTATCTATCTATCTATCTATCTATCTATCTATCTATCTATCTTTTAAGTTGAGTGTAGTTTTATTAGGCTTTGCAGTACTAGAATACTGATATTTGGCAGAAATCCAAAACTATCATTACCACGGTCATTTTTTTGTAAAGATACTTTGATAAAGGATGCATTTGTTTATGTCTCTAGTACCCAATAAGAGTAGATAAAGTCTGTACACATATTATCAGTACAGGTACAGTAAAGCAGGACAGATGCTGTCATCATGTTCATTTGTAATTTCTGTACTGAGCAGGGAATTTCATCACAATTGTTCAAATGCCATCAGTTTCTTTGCATCGTCTTTTATAGACAAGCCCTTGAGACAGGGGAGTGAGATATATTTTGTTCTCGGTGAGTTTGATGAGATTGATGTATTTTTAGATGTGCTAAAAGCTCTGGGCGATCCAGTTATCTCTCTCATTCTCTGAAGAAACAGCTAACATTAAGATAACTGCACAAAAAGAAGTATAAACTGTCATCTCGTGCAGTCTGTGTGTAATTAGAGACAAAGCTGGAGTGCAAATTCTCTCTCGTTTTCTTGTTTGCTATTTTTATTTCTCTGTTTCTCTATTTCTGATCCTCTGAGCCAGTTGTTCATAAATAATACAGATAATCCAGCTTTGTTTTGATGTAGATAGTTCATGCTCAGTTGAGTTTCTGTGTGTGTGTGTGTGTGTGTGTGTGTGTGTGTGTGTGTGTGTGTGTGTGTGTGTGTGTGTGTGTGTGTGTGTGTGTGTGTGTACACAATCCACAGAATGTATTTGAACACTTAAGTCACACTTAAAATTGCATGAATGTCTTTGCATTATATAACAAAGTATCAAACCAAGTGGAATTCGTTTTAAACAAAAAATATTCTATCTATCTATCCATCTATCTATCTATCTATCTATCTATCTATCTATCTATCTATCTATCTATCTATCTATCTATCTATCTATCTATCTATCTATCTATCTATCTATCTATCTATCTATCTATCATTACTTACATTACATTACATTACATTTAAATTAGTTGACAGTAGCAGTTGTAGCTGATCAGGTTGCACTCAGAGTTTTATGGCAGATGTAGCTGGTCAATGTGAACCAAGCTTCTCTTAAATTAGTCCAGCACATAGAGGGAATCTGTCTCTTTGGCTGTGAAAGGAGGTGTTCTCCTCTGTGACCCAACCACATGGCATCACTCAACAAAATTGAATCACAAATCCACACAGGAGGAAAAAGAGGGGGAGATGGATGTAACGGGGGTGAAAGAGAGCAATGCTGACACATCAGTTTTATCAATGGTTCCCCTTAAAGTCATTACAGTACATTACATCTAACCACGACACAAGTCCATCTCTTTGTTTCTTTGAATAGAAATTCAGAGCTGATTTACAGTGTACTAGAAAACCTATCCCTGTTCTTTCAGCCTTGGTCTTTTTACTTTTCCATCATTCCTGTACCCACTCTCAGTTGTGTTTGAGCTTCAAACTTATCTGTAAAAATGTTTCCAGCACATGATTTCTGATTTTCAGTCCATTATAAGTAAGAATACACTTTGATAAGATGGATGCATACTGTTATAAACCTGAATGATGCTGCCAACGTCAGTGTTTTTAAGCATGCATGAGTGCATGTCTTCAATTTCCAAAGATCTTAGATGGTTCTAAATGACAATTAAGTTTTCAGAGGTTTAATAGAAGTTTGATGATGGAAGTAGAAATCCTATTTTAAATTATTTTTTAACAAATGTAAACACCTCTAACTCCATCAGACTAGACCAGCTGGGCCAGTGAAAACCAACTTATTGAACAGATAAGCCCCTGCAAACCACTTACACTGTAAGAAAAGTCTGTAAAAAATAGGACACAATATATTGTGTTATGAAGGAATTTTCAGTATTTGTTTTTTTGTCAGATCAGTGTGTTAACCCTGTTGGCATCTGTTGGTGTTGGTCATTTAAGTGACGTAGCCTACTATAATCTGGCGATTGTCCACGTTGGTCGACGTCTGTCAGTGTGGTGTGAATTGGCCTTAATGTTTGTTAATTCGACCAAATACAACTAGAAAGAGCAATAGTAGAAGTGGCGATCGTGGGCCAAAGGCAGAGCTGATTCTGCACTGCCCTTCATAGGGTGACAGGAGAAGGCGTCCTGTGCTGATCTCTCTCTTGTGTAAGTGAGTCATTCCAGCTGTTGGGAATCACAGTGATTAGAATTGTTACATAAGCAAAGTGATTTCTGACTGTTGTTGATTTTGTCTGACGTCAGGCATGACCTATTTTGTTATGTTGGCTGAGTAGAAGGATGTTGTATTTGTAGATGAGAAAAGGAGGGGAAAAGACAAGATGAAGTGAAATGAGGCACTGAGTAGTAGTGATATCATATACTTGCTCTTTCCAGCTCTGATATTGACATATATATATATATATATATATATATATATATATATATATATATATATATATATATATATATATATATATATAGAGAGAGATGTGGCTCACACACAGCCCAGCTGTGTCTGTGGATGGGGTGTGTGTGTGTTTTAATATAAATGCTGAAGGTGGACACTGTCTGGCTTTTCTAGGCTTTAGCTGAAGCAGCAGATGTGACAGTTATTGATCCTCTTCAGGGATCAGCTAATCTGTACCTGGCTCTTTGAAGCTTGCGCTAATGTTACATTTGTGCTGTCATGTATGGTTTCTGGGATTACTTGGAAGCAGGAGCTCAAGACATTACGCCTGTGTGTGTTAAAGGCTAGGTTTGTCCAGCATTGTCAGACCTTTTACGATACTACGTTCGGTCCACTTAGCATATTAGCAACTTCCGTTTAGACCGGAGGAGACTGTCTGATTGACATGTATAGATTCCAACCACAGTTCATTTTGTTTTTATACTCCATTTAGAGGCTGGATTACCTGCAACTGCATCAGATAGTCAGTATAGTGTGGTTGTGCTGTCTGTGGCTGAGATTAGGGCTAGATCATTGTGAGTTGGGGAAAGTGTGTGTGTGTGATTATTGGGTGTTCTGTGCTCCATGTGTTTTGGATTGTTTCTTTCATTGCTTCATAAATGATGAGTGTTTTGTGGTTATTGATACACTCTAGAAACATCAGCTCTGTTTGAAAGCTGACTTGTTTCCAATAAGCTGTTTGTTGCATTAATTTGTAATTTTCTAATTTCCAGCCAACCGAACAGATCCGCTACATCTGCACTGGAAAAATCCAGGCTGTTAGATCAAGGTTTTGTAGTTTTTGCATTGTTGATTCATCTGAGCACATTTGATAGTTCCATGACTGCTGATTAGATTTAAATACCAGCACTTTGTTCTTGATAAAGGAGCGTAAGTCTTCATAAATTCGAAATTTGTAGACCATAAATTACAATGACATCTTCACACAGACTCTTTTTGGAGGCTAAATATTATGTTGATGTAATATATTTATTTGACTGACACTCTGAGATTCAAACCATAACAAAGAATCAAGTTTGGGAAACAAGAACTGAAAGATAGAAAATAAAAGGTTTTATGTTGTTATTTTTCTTTAATTTTATTTATTTATTTACCTGTTCATTTATGGGTTTTATTGTAATAACTGTAGAAATTATCTTAAAAATATATTAAATTATTGCTTGGGCAATTGAAAATTACGTGATTCAAGGTACCTATAATATACACACAGTATATTTAAGTAGATGTCACACTTTATTTCAGACCAAATAAGAATAATAAGCAATAACCACTTTCAATATACAGTCAATTTTTAATAAATTTTACTGAAAATCATATGGTTCATAGAATAATGTTCTGTGAATATCACCTAAAAGTGGCGGAGCTTAGCAAAAGGTCCATTGCCATCCTCAGAAATACAAAAAAATTGTTAATGAAAATGTGAAGTGAAAGCAGAAATTCCTTACTAAATTCTTTAAGATTGATAGTGATCCTTACTTGGAAGTGAATTGTCACATTTTTGGAATGATAGTCAACATGTTTGTAGTTACTGCTCATGCAGTGCTTAGTTTAATTTATAATGTTTGGTCTGTGAATCTTCTTGCATATTCTTTTCATGGTGTCCATCATCACCCATCGGTGTGGTGGTGCTGGTTGGTTGACGGCGTTCATCAGGTTCCCATCACATTCAGAGGCCCAAACGCCGTGCTGTGGTGTTTTACTTTTACTGTAAACCTTCTCTGCTGGCCATCGTGGGTTAGATTATCACAGAGGGAAGCCTTGTCTTTCTGATGCATGCTGGGAGTCTAATGGCATCATGTTGAGATTGAGCAGAGACGGGCCATGATACAGTGCGCTACAGCGGTCTCAGATTAAAGCCTTTCACCAGTGATCAGATGACAATGAACGTGTTGACAGAAACTTAATGGGCCGCGTGTTTGAAAAAGATTAAACTACACAAAGACAACCGCACAAAACTCTGACATCACAGTCAGGAGCAGATATTTATTTTACGATCCCTGTCTTTGTTACTTTAGTGTGTGTGACAGTTTCGGTTAATTTAGTATGTGTGACAGTTTCTGTAAGGTTCTTAAAAGTTTTAAATATGAACTCTGAAGAAGAAAAACAACTGGAAAGCAATTGGAAAACAACTGACCCTTGATATACTATTTGAATATAATATATAATATTGTATTGCATGACATTGTAATGCATTGTATTTTTTTTTTTGGTAAAACTGAGTTCATAATTCCCACCCAATAATATTTAATTGTAATAAAATTTATTTATTTATTTGCATGTTTGAAAGAAAGCCATACAGGCATGAAACGACATTTAGAGTGAATAAATTACAGAATTTAAATGTCTCTTTAAGTGGAAAAATTCTACAAAAGTAAATGGCTTTTTTAACTCTTTCCCCGGAATTTTACGTCATTTGTGAGACAACGCTTCCTGCCATTTACGGAAATTTCCTTCGTTCCATGTTTTATGTGGTGGGGGGAGGGGGTGGGGGGTGGGGGGTGGCGCTATTACACATCTTCTGAAAGACTACTGAATCTCCTGATCAAAACACAGGTGAAGAAGAGGCAGAAACAAGTGATTTCATATGTATTAGATGCATATGTAAAATAACAATCATCAACATTAAACAGTAGATCAAAACTGCCTAATGTTATCGCATGAAATATTGACCCAGGACTAGGTATAGGACTGTGCAAGCTTGGGGGGTGTTGATGATCTACTCCATTTATGTTTTGATCATTCTGAATCTTGAACCCAAAAACGCCTTTTTCTCAGCTTTTTGCTCAAAGTGTTGCTTTTTTATGAAAGTTGCTCACATAAAAAAGAATGCATTAAGCACTTTGTTTTTTAAAGCAGAGGTTCTGTTCTTTCTTTTGATATATTGTATGTTCAGATATGCATTCAACAAAATATTCTGGGGGCCATGAAACTTTTGTGAAAATTATAAAAAATGCTGATGGTAGCTGGCAACTTTTTTTCAAAAACGCTGGTGGAGAAAGAGCTAAAACTGAACTATTAACTATTATGACATGACCTCTTCTTCTTTCTTGGCACCTGTGTTGATCTTGTCATGGTTTTATGTGAAAGTGAGGACAGTTGTGAGGACATGCAGAAGCCAAACCCAGTGTGACGGTGTGCGGTTTGTTAGTAGAGGTGAGGGTTGCGTGAGCAAAGTGCTTGGCCTCTGTTGGGTTTTGGCAATGACGTGGTGTTCCGTACAGCTTGATGAATTCAGTGTTTGTTCTTCAGTCTAACTAAAGACAGAAGCACAGAAAGATATTGCAGGGTTTATTTCCCCGTGGGATTAAAATGCCTCAGAGAAATTGAATATCTGAGGAACTTCAAGGCGGGTAATCCTGTTCTTAGCAGAACACAGAAGCTTCTTCCCGCCCTCTGTTTTTCCTTTCCTCATCTCTCTCTGCATCCATCCTCTATCCATCATTCTCTCTCCTTATCCTTGTCTCACTCTTCTGTTTTTTCTCCATCTGTCCCTCTCCTCCTCCTTTTTCTGCTTTTCACTTTTCACATCTCACTTTCATCGCTGCCTCCTCTTGATTTTTATGAATCATTCTTATCTAACAATAATGCAAATGTAATTTAATCTCGATAATCTAATAAAAAATAAATAATTAAATTATTTTAAGTATTATTAATTAAAAGGAATTAATGTGTTTAATTAAATAATATAATACATTAATTAAAAAAATATTTTAATTTAATTATTTCATGATATTGATACAAATATATTAGAAAAAGTGTATTATTAGAGAGTAACAATCAAAAAATGTACCAAAAAGAAATAAATAACTAATACATTTAGTAAGTATTTTAATTCTTACAATTAGCATCTTAAAATGATTAATGTGTAATTTTGCTAAAAATGTGCATGTGAATGGCCTTGCCCGGTGAAAAGCACTGCATCTACAATATATTATATATCTGTATGTATATATGGATGTATTTGTGTGTTTTCAAAAGCAGAGCTGTCGTGAGTGGACTTTATTTATGTCCAGAATGCATGCAGTGTTTATCAATTATCCTCTAATCGTGGTCTTTGGGATCCTTTAATGAGGGCATCAGCGATCTGTACTACACACTCCACTGGAGAATGGACAGAAACTGAGGATGGTGTGTTTCTATGTGTGTTTTACTATGCATTCTCTCATTCAGTCATTCCTTTTTGTTTATCTCTCTTGCTCAGTGTGCTGAAAATGCATTTGCACAATGATGTATTGCCCAAGCAAAAGCAGGATAGGCAAATGATAATTCAAACTAAATCTGTATTTTATGTTTCAAAAGAAAATATAAGGTGTGCTTGTCCATACAAAAGTAGGCTACAATAGAACACAAATCTATCGTTGTTAAAACATTTAGTCCACACAATGTAGACAAACGCAGACCCGCACATAGAAACAGACAGAAAGCACCTTGTTGTTTACCACGAACAGATTCAGTCTGGCAGCCGGTAAAGTGTGTTTGTGTGTCATGTACGTTCAGATTAAGCTGCCAGAAATCATCAGCTCCATCTCTGACAGCCTGTAATTTTGAAGTGAGCCTGTCCAGACAGGCAAGTGTGTGTGGACCTTGTTCTGAAATATGAGCAAGTGCCACTTGCTAAGGCTCAGTATGAGTGCTCACACTTAAAGGGATAGTTCATCCAAAAATGAAAATTCTCTCATCAATCACTCACCCTCGTGTCGGTCCAAACGTGTACGATTTTTGTTCATCTTTTTGCCTCTCCATTGAAAGCCTATTCACCCAAAACTCTGACGCTCAACTGTACTTGCTTGACGTGCGAAAACTCAACTTAGAGAGTGAACCTCATCAAGCAAACATGCTTACCAAATTTGAACGCTATATATCCATGGTCTTTTTCGCAAGAACCAATGAGGTTTGTTCATTCACATCAAGCAAGTACGGTTAAGTTTGTTCGCTAATAAATGTTTGTATGTGATTCCGAAGCTAAACGAAAGTCTTATGGATTTGGAACAACATGTGGGTCAGTAACTGGTGTTAGAATTTTCAGTTTTGGATGAACTTACCCTTAAAGATGCTGTCACATTTACCATTGTTCTGCGAATTTTCGTGAGCAAAATTTCAATTGGAATCCATATGATCTAGAATTTTAGGTAAAGGACAAAAGATTTCCCAACACAATTGGGAAAGTTGCTCACACAAATTTGACGTGTTGAACAACAGAATGCTTATTGATTTGAAAATGACTTCTTTGTGAGCTGCTTCATACCAAACTACACAGGTGATGATGGACAACTGATATTTTTGCCTCCAAAATTTCACTAATGTGACCACACCTTTATGTTTGGGAAATGAATGAACACTTTATAGCATTAATAATATTATAGAAGCTATGAGTTTGCTCTTTTAAATTGAGCCAATAAGGAACCACCCTACAAACCACCTAGCATCCGCATAGCAACATTCTAGTATTTCAGCGTTTTTTCACACAAACAAGCACCACCACCTACATTGTCAGATGATAAGAATGGTGACTTTCCCCGCTCCCCTCAGCGTTCCCTGGCGGAAAACCAACCTTACAACATGGGGACTAAGGTCCTGGTAATTTGAAAATAGGAAGTCTCGTGAGAAGCGAGAACAAGGGAGAAACACAAACTGCTTTACGGCAATTCGACATTAACACAAACGCCATATGATACTGTGTATGATGTACCTCGGTAGACATAGCTCCACATGATAAAGTTGGCCGGCTCTGATAATAACAAATGCACATGAGCAGTGGTTGAAAGGGGGAGGAGGGTGCCGCAAGTGAGTTTTTTTACGACAGTGTTGTGAAATACTCGCCCCACAGCTGTAGGGGGAGCTCGTTGAGACCATATGCGACAACAAAAGTGAAAATCAGCGAAGAAATGGCTAGAGTTGCCTAATTCCCCTTTAAATATGTTTTAGGCATTGCTCATGTGTTTGACTTTGCTTTCGCCTTTAAGGGCTCTCCAGAAAATCTCAGCTCATTTTGAATAGTTTCCCCTCCAGGACGTGTTCTTTATGTAACCTTTGCCTTTCTTCTGACAGATGACTTAAAGAGTCTGACTCATATGTGAGGTCATTTGTTTTTAATGAGCTGTTGGGTTTCTGGAAGGAAGTCAGAGCGTTGACGTGTCTGATTTGAAATCATCACCGCCGTCATCTGCATACTCTGAACTTTGTTTCTTTAAAGCACCAGTACATAAATGGTTGTCTGAAGTATTAGAGGATAAAATGTTCCTTATGAAGCTTTAAAAGGTTCTTCTTTAGTGTCAGGCTTTAAACCTGAAAAACATATTTTCTCTTTATTTAAGGGTCAAGTATTTCTTGCCACTAGCGGCACCAAATTGAATCTGTTTTTTCAAGCAGCCTGACATAGCAACTTTGACTCATCAAATTGCCGTGATCCGGGATCAGGCTAGACAAGGTAGTCATTGAAACCAGTTTGAAAGCAATAATTATTTATGCAATTATGTGGCATAGAAATGACACACTGTATGTGTTTTAGATTAAGTCAGAAGGTGAACTGGCAACCACAGAATCTTCCCAAATTACTGCAAAATGTATAATTTGAACAATGAGAAAATCTCAATCTTTCCATCAGTCCTTGCTAATGAACACCTGCACTGTACTATTTGCATTATCTTTTTTTGTGTATGTTTTGTATAATTTAGTTATGGGCATAAACTCGGTGAACTCTTCCATTGTTCATAATGTTTCCCAATGCCAGTGAGCACTGTTGTTTTCCATCCAATACTGGTCCTGTATTGATTGGCTGCTTTGGAAAAATTATATGGAAAAGAGATGGAATATGGAAGAGATCGTCTCAAAGTTCCCGTGGCACATGATCTGACATCCACTTTGTGTTTTTGGCACAACATACATTAGACAGATTTCAACTGAATTAAAAGTGAACTTTTCATTTATGCACTCAGCCAGCCCTTTATGATGAGAGAAAGACAGAGGAATAAAAAGAAAGAGTTGGACAATGAATGCTTTGTACGCCTCTGTGATGGAGGGTAAAGGGTAAAATGATGTAAGTGTGGTCACCTCTAAAATATTCCAACCAGCAATCTTTATACAAACACACACGTGTAGTCATATTGATGCTTTTTAGCTAATAACTGAATAACAGACAACTGTTATTCAGACTGAGAAATGAGTCCTGGCAGGCTTTCGAATCCTCAGCCAATCAGGAAACAGCCTGGGGTTGCAGAACTGTAAGTCTGTTGATGATCACATGTACATGGTCTGGCTGTCAGTTTTTGAGCTTACTTTCACAGAAGGAGCTATGGTTATGGTTAGTTTGATTGACAGGCTACCTACCTACCTAGACTTTTTAGTACTGACTAAAGTTTTTTAGTATTAAAAACATATTATATTTGCCAGTGTCGGGGAAAGCTACTTTTAAATGTAATCCAATACAATAATGTGTTACTACTAATAGCATTGCCTAGTTACTTTTATGGAAAGTAATGTGCGTTATGTTACTTTTTCTGACCTCGGCTGGGCTTGCTTCATTTTTGGCAAATATAAAGGCCCTTTCAAACCAAAAATTAAATGGGGCTGAAGGAAATTCAAATTCATATCTGTACAGTAGAGGGCGCAGCTCAAACAAACCTTTCAGCTGTGCTGCCATTCTGGATTGCAGAAGAATCCACCTTTTTCCTGGTTAGCGAATTTACCCATGGTTCATAGCGGGTTTGAACCGGAAGCCGGTTGTCCTTTTCCGGTTCGAAGCTTAGAACGCCCGCAGTGATGTGCTGGTTAGAAAATATGTGAAATAAGTAGGGCTGCCCGTGCATGACTGAAGTTGGGTTGGATGTTATACTATATGGGAGAGAATGCTAAACCATAATGAGCGTTGTCGTAGCCTAATATATTGCCTATTCCGCATCTCAACGCACGCATAAGCTTGCCACAAAAAACGGCAAAAGTAATGATTATGCATGATTCATGAAACATGAATTGTTTATTAATAAACTAGTGTTTTCTGTGAGTGTCGACTGCAAAGATAAAGTTGACGATGCAGACTCGCCATCTTCGCAGTAGTGAACGCGACTAGAGAAATGCACACTTCACACGAATTAAGCAGAGAGCAGCCCATTTCTGTTCGTTTTTAATTATTTTGTTTAAAAGTAGACATTTTAAGCTTTCTATAGGCCTATATATATACTTCTCAGGTCTTTGAGGCAAATCTTATACGCTGAGTTTATTATTCCTGTTATTCCTGATTATATGATCTACTATATTTGCTTCTTATTTATTATTCCAGGCAAATTGTTGATGAAACATTGATTAAAATGAAGATACAATTTATACTAAACGAAATTCACTTTAAAGACAGGCTTTCTACAAAACAAAACTTAATAAGTGGTCAAAATCATGTCTGACCCATTCCAAATGTTTTCTGATCATGTATGGGCATCTTGATCCTATCTGACTCATCTCATGCGTTCCCTTTTCATATAATCAACAAAGATGAAATAAAAAAATAAAAAAAACATATTGTGAAACATAAATATAAAACGTATGTTTTAGGTTTTTTAAATTTATATTTAAGCGTCACACCGCTCCGCTTTGCTCACATGCTCTGGTGTGTAGCCAATACATGCATGTGTGCGTGCATGTGATGGAGGGGTGCGATTTTCGAATAATAATTGAATAATACCTAGCGATCTTCGAATATTATTTTTGCTTGAAATGCCCATCCCTACTGGTAACGTATTAGGCGTTTGTCAACAAAATAGTGTGAACAGACATACACCTTTTTCGTTGGATGCTTCAGTTTTAGCGCAGCTAACCAAAAACGTCTACTCTCTGGCATTTGAATATTAGCTGATACGGAACCGGACATGGGCATTCTCTCCTTTTTATCTTATGCTCAAAGCACTCAGTTTCTAAAAAGTTTTTTTTTTATCTTCTTTGAATAAAACAACCAACAACAGCACATGTAGAGCCTGAACTCATTCTCTCACTGCTAATACAGTACGAACCGGAAGTAGGCAACCAGAGTCGTCGTCATGGTGGCGCGCATTGTTTAGAGCAGAATAAGGTGGATAGGACGCAGGAAAAGAAAGTCCAGCACTCTTACTTCAGCAATAAAAAAAGAAGATGTTTAACAAATGTCATTTTTGCTTGTGAATATGGTTGCATTTGATAATCGAAGGTCAGCTGCAAAGACACTGGTTAATAATGTGAGATTAAATACATAAATTTATTTGAGTAATTTAACATGTAATCATTGCAGATGTGCAGTTATTATTTGCAGTTCACTGTTTTTGTTCATTTCGAGGAATACTGAACCTGCTTTTGCAGGCTGGGATGTCTGTAAACGGAAGTCATGAAATCAGTTTTTTGTCACTCAAAAAAAAATAAGTGGGCCAAAATTCTAATTTGAAGTTTTTTGTTTGTTACTGTAGCGTTTTTGACTAGTTTGATAATGCCTTTAGTGACAAATGATAATTTATCAATGTCCTGTTAGCAACCTCATAATTGTGCACTCAAATCTAATTGAGATTATATGCTTCTCTCTATAGATACTGTGGAAAATACATTTGCACTTGTGATTTACAGACACTTTACCATGGTGAAATTAAAGTATTAGAGTCCTGTTTGCAATAAAATGTGGCTGGGAATAGCTTTGAACTGGAAGTTTTTGTTTCCGAAAAGGGCAAGACACAATCTCTCCAAATTCACGGCCATAGGGAGGGAGAGAGATGGAAAAAGGGGTTGGAACAAAAGATCAGTACCTGAACACTGAAGCAGGAATGTGGTTTTTAAAATGAAAGTGGGATAAAAAGAGATACACAGGGAGAGACAGCGAGAGAGATGGGCATTCATGCCTTTCAACCTTTTTTTGATGAAAAGCTTCCTTTCAGTGTGACTGTGAAAGAGGGATTAGAGAGAAGTGGATGGTAAGAAAGAACAGTGCATTCCTCTAAACGCCGCTCTCATTCATCCGTCAAAACACCTTAATTCACTCTCCGTCTCTCACCACTGTCTGTGCGCTCATGTAAAAAAAATATTAAGAAAGCTTATATTGAACTTGTAGCCATTCCTTGCCTTCTATAACTCTTTCTCTCTGTTTTTGTCTCTGTGTAGCTCTGCTAACGTGTTTGGTGCTATGCGTAAAAGACACCTAGTGTAGCCGTGAATGAAAGCGTGAATGTGCAGGTAGAGCAGAGGCTCTGACCACACTTTAGAAGCCGGATAAATAAATATACATAATAGTACATAATATTTATATACAGACTGTATATATTAAGGTCTGTAAGAATCATATTTTGTGGGGGTGTTTTGTGCTCTGAGTAAAAAAACTTTAAGGTATTTTTCATGTCCATAGCATTAATGGTTAAAAATGTGTAATACTTTTGATTGGGGTTTTGTTCAGATCCTCAACTCTATCTATGAGCATTAGTAATAGTTATGATTGCCTTAGCAATCACCACCAGTTACAGACCACAGACATTTTAATGCTTCAGCTATATAATAACACTCTCCTGAGGATTTTCTTGAGAATGGCTTCGTTTATCAATATCAACCTCATTTCCTCATTTTAATGAACTAATCTTGTCTTCTAGATAATGTCAGTGTACTGGCTCCTCATTAATCAGTTTAAGCAAATAAACAAATGTAAATCTACAACAGTCCTAAAGTTTGAATCTCAGCCAAGGCCTAACACCACCATGACCTGACTGTCTGCTTCAATGACCTTTGACTCCCCCATCCACCCCACCACCCATGCATCTTAAAAATGTGGAGTTTGGAATTCTTGGATCCACGCTAGATGTCTGCACAGGTTTATTTTGACATTCGTACACAAGACCTGTACTGTCAAATTTTAAGACTGAACAAGTTGTTGTAATCGAAATTTTTCAACCCCTATTGCAAATGCGGTTTATTGGCAACATTTAGACTTTCAGCTGTTTGCAATAAACAAATCAAACAAAAGTAATTGAAATAGCTCAACACAACAAACATTTCAAGTTGTTTCCCCAAATTCAACTGAAAATGCAGCTTTTGATGGCTTCTACAGTCTCAAAACGATTCAGTTAGTTCATGGCAAGCATCTTTAACACCCTTTTGCTGTTATGACCTGCTGCAAACGAGATGTATAACCAGACATCAGCTTCTGGCAGTGTTTCTGAGGAATCTTAGCCCATTCCTCATGAGTGCCATCGCTCATTCAGAATGGGCTAAGATTCCTCCAGTTCTGTATTATTCTTGGGTTTGCATGCTGCAACCGCCTTCTTCAAATCCCATCAGTGATTTGCTATGGGGTTCAAGTCAGGTGACTGATGGCTACTGTAGAATCTTCCAGGACTTCTTCTGTAACCAAGCCTTTGTGGAATTTGAGGTATGCTTGGGATCATTGTCCTGTTGGAAGTTCAGCTTCAGTTTCCTCACTGACGGCATGATGTTTTCTTCTAGGATTTCCTGATATTTCAATGAATCTATCTTGCCTTCCACACACTTCAGGTTTCCAGTGCCAGAGGATGCAAAGCAGCCCCAGAGCATCAGCAAGCCACCATCATGCTGAACTGTTCTTTTCAGCCGGTGCTTCATTCCTCTAGCTCCAGACATACCGCTGATCCATAGGGACAGAAAGTTCCAGTTTTGTTTTCATCGCTCCACAGAACAGAATCCCAAAACTTCTGTGGCTTATTTATATGATTTTGAGCAAACTGGAGGGCGAATTTTCTTGTGCTTTTGGGTCAGTAGTGGTGTACGTCTTAGAGTTCTGGCATGCGTTTACCTTACTATACAAGCTGAACCTGCCTTCTCAGAAATCTGGTTGCAGCCGTTCATAGCTTTCTTTTTCTGCCCATCCAGATATTGTAACCAGTGTTCCTTTAACCTTGAACTTGCGAACTATCAAGTCAAGTCAAGTCACCTTCATTTATAAAAATAATAGTAATTTGTTACATTTATATAGCACTTTTCTGGGTACTCAAAGCGCTTTACATGGAAGGGGGAATCGCCTCAACCACCACCAATGAGCAACATCCACCTGAATGATGCGACGGCAGCCATATTGCGCCAGAACGCTCACCACACACCAGCTTATTGGTGGAGAGGAGACAGTGATGAAGCCAATCATTATATGGGGATGATTAGGAGGCCATGATGGACAGAGGCCAAGGGGCAAATTTGGCCAGGATGCTGGGTTTAAACCCCTACTGTTTTTCGAAGGACATCCTGGGATTTTTAATGACCACAGAGAGTCAGGACCTCGGTTTAACGTCTCATCCGGAGGACGGTGCTCTTTGACACTATAGTGTCCCCATCACTATACTGGGGCGTTAGGACCCACACAGACCACAGGGTGAGCGCCACCTGCTGGCCTCACTAACACCTCTTCCAGCAGCAACCTGGTTTTCCCAGGAGGTCTCCCATCCAGGTACTAACCAGGCTCAGCCCTGCTTAGCTTCAGTGGGCAACCAGTCTTGGGCTACAGGGTGATATGGCTGCTAATATAGCTATATATATTATATACATTATATAATATATATAATTTATATAGCTCTATATAAAGCTGTTTCAAAGCAGCTTTACAGTGATAATAGGAAATTAAAGTAACAGAGATTGTTTTGGCTTTACAGCAGCACTAGAATAAAGTTATTGTCCAGCTAAAGTTAGTTTTGATTGATTCACTTTTTTTGCAAAGATGATTAGTTATTAACTTAGGGGGCCGCTTACACGACACTGTTCTAACATAAAACCCTTAACGTGCTCCGACCCACTCATTCGTACAAAAACAGTGCACGGTGGCTCGAGAATGCAAACCTTGAAATAGATTCCAAAGTGCAAGCCTTAAAAAAAAAAAAAAAAAAAAAAATATATATATATATATATATATATATATATATATATATATATATATATATATTTTTTTTTTTTTTTAACTCTGTGCAAGCTTTAAAAACTCAAATCTGTGAAACCGCTGACGGTGTGCACATGCATGTATTATGTGTTTACTCTATAGGTATGCGCGTTTGAATTTATAAGTGTGCAGGCGTTTAGTCTTTACAAATTGACCTAAACAAATTACTTCTCTGGCCTTAAAAATGTATAATACTCAATTATTTATCGCTTCCGAGTAGTCATGTGAACCAGAACTATTTTGACAATGTTTTATCTGTACAGAGGTAAAGGGAAGGAGAAGGGGAATTATAGAACTTTATAATGTGTTATGTGTATGGTAGGTCAAACAGATGTGTTTTTAGTCTAGATTTGAAAGGACAGAGTGTGTCTGCTTCCCGGACAATGTTAGGAAGAATCTTCCAGAGTTTTGGGGCTAAATAGGAAAAGGATCTACCGCCAGCAGTCGATTTTGATATTCTACGTATTATCAACTGGCCGGATTTTGAGATCGCAATAGACGTGAAGGACTATAATGCATTAAGAGGTCGTTCAAGTACTGGGGAGCTAAACCATTTTGTGCTTTGTAAGTATTCAGCAATATTTTAACATTTATATGATGTTTTATAGGGATCCAATTAAAAAATTCTTCCGCATTTGTCATTAAGACCATATGACGTAATATAGATATATTTTTAAGATGGAAGAATGCGGTTTAAAAAATACTAGAAACGTGATTTCAAATTAAAGATTGGTATCAAAGAGAACACCCAGGTTTTAGCAGCCATCAAGTGTTAGACAGTATTATAGGTTATTACGTGAGGACGTTTTTTGTCAAATTTAGAATCTCTGTTTTTTCAGATTTAAGTATTAGGAAATTACCTAATCCAGTTTTTTATATCAGATATGCATTCCATTAATTTTGTGAATTGGTAAGTTTCGTGTGGAAATGAAGAAATATAGAGCTGAGTATCATCAGCATAACAGTGAAAACTAATGCCATGCTTCCTAATGATATCTCCTAAGGGTAGCATGTACAGAGTGAACAGCAATGGTCCTAGTACTGAGCCTTGTGGTACTCCATACTGAACTTGTGATCGATAAGACATCTCTTTATTTACTGCTACAAACTGATAACGGTCAGTTAAGTATGCCTTAAACCATGCTAATGCAATTCTACTAATGGCAACATAATTTTCGAGTCTATTTAAAAGAATGTTGTGGTCAATGGTATCAAATGCAGCACTAAGATCGAGTAACACTAATAGAGAGATACAACCACGATCGGATAATAAGAGCAAATCATTTGTCACTCTAATGAGAGCTGTCTCAGTACTATGGTACGGTCTAAATTCTGACTGGAAATCCTCGCAGATATTATTTCTTTCTAAAAAGGAACATAGTTGTGAGGATACTGCCTTTTCTAGTATCTTTGAGAGGAAAGGTAGATTCGAGATCGGCCTGTAATTGACTAATTCTGTAGGATCAAGTTGCGTTCTTTTAAGAAGCGGTTTAATCATAGCCAGCTTAAAAGTTGTTGGTTCCTATCCTAATAGGAAAGATGAATTAATGATATTAAGAAGATGATCTATGACCTCTGGAAGCATCTCTTTTAATAGCTTAGTCGGTATGCTTATAACTATGCTACCAATGATGTCTTTAGGAACATTAGCCTTCGCTATCTTTTTGTATCCTGTTCCTTGTTTGTGAAGGGCGATTAAATCTTCTCTTAACTTTTTGGATCATTCTTTTGACTTAGCTATATTTCTAACATGACACTCAACAAACCTAGCCAGTTCAAATATTTCATGTGTTCTAGCTCAAGATTTGTGCTCTTGTGAGGGATTCTATTCAAGAGGCTGAATAATTTTGAGACTGCAGAAGTCATTAAAGTTGCATTTTCAGTTGAATTTGGGAAAACCATTTGCAACATTTGTTGTGTTAAGATATTTCAATTACTTTTGTTTGATTTGTTCAGTCCAAACAGCTGAAAGTCTGTACATTTTGCCAATAAACCTGATTTGCAATGGGGGTTGAATCATTTCAATTATAACTGTATATATAAATATATACATACATACATACATACAAACATTTACCTTGCTCTAATATCAACGCCACCCTGTCCCTGTCCGTCACCCGAAACTGAAGAGTGAAGTGTGTGCTGCTGCCAGGAGTGTGTGTGGAGGCCGAAGGAGGCATTGCGTGCTTCCTAGCTGGAAACCCACTGTGTCTGTCAATTTGTGTCTGTATATGTCAGTATATAGTATGTAATACCTATCTAAGCTTAAAGCAGGTCTCTTACTGGCCGGATTTGACCCGAGCAATGAGGACAAGAGGAAAAGGGTTCAGGCGGGCATCTGTAAAGCTCCTTTCACACAGAGATAGATCCAGAAAATACACTAATAATGTGTCCCGGGATTTGTTTTAGGATTGTTTGATTTTGGTTAATTCAGAGTACCAGTGATTTTCTGGAATATGTGTGTGTTTTCAAACACATCCCGTAAAGACACGTGACATCAGGATGTGACGTGTAATGTCTCCGCAGCATCTAAGTTTGCTTATGAACTGTGATTTCTCTCTCTCGAAAACCATGCTTGTGCATTTTTGTTCCCTGATTTTATCATAAACTAGCACATTGCGTACCGTTCCACTAAGCTGGCGAACAATCTCAGCTTCAGCGTCATCACTACAACACATCCCTTACGGCATTGGTCCTGCCTTTTGTTCACACAGGGTGCGTTCTAGGACTGATCCTGGCAATGTTACTAGGTCCCCATCCCGGGATGTGTTTGCATTCACACAAAAGGCACTCTAGCGATTATATGGCAATTTTCTGGGATCAACGCTCTGTGTGGAAGGGGTATAAGAGAATGTGAATGATGCGTGTTACTGGAATTTGAAAATTTTAAATTGCATTGTACTCAGGCAGAAACGGGGACATATGAACTCTTGTGGACCCTTGCTTACTGTGTGTGTGCTTGTGTGAGTGCGTGTTGTCCCGTGTGTTGGCCTGATAGGACAGGCTGGCATGATGCCTTGCTATGGGCTTGCCAGTCAAGTAGCGTTTCAGGCTGAATGCTGCCCAGTTTCCCACTTGACTTCTGCTCTCATTCACATCTTAATATGTGATGTAATGTTATGCTAGCTGACTAATCAATCAAAATATTAGATTTGATTTCTCACTGTGTAAAGGATGCTGTTGTTTATTGACTTAAAATTTTATTTAATTGTCATTTGTTGTTCTCAAATCACATCAGGCGAATGGAATTTAAAGAACTGGGTGACTGAATTCCTGGATGCTCTAGGATGATTCTGCCAGGAGTTTTTCATCTTTCTTGAGCTAATCCTCATGCTTCCTGATTGCTTCATGCCAGCGTTCATGCCAGTGCTTTTACGATATCACTCAAAGACGCACATTGTGCTGAAATATCACATTATGGCCTCACATGAGTCAGCAGCATGGGTCCAATGACTGCGTCTCAGACTCCTTTGTGTCAGATGCCCATGTGACGGTGAGACACACTGTTATGGAGCAATGTGGTCATTGGCTACAATGCATGACCCTGGAAAAGACAAGGAGTGTGACATCACTTCCTGGGAATGATAATGTTTGAAGTAGCCTGAATGTAATGAAAAGCAGATGTTTATGCTTTGAAATTATTATTATTTTTTGCCCCAATAGATATGCCTATATTTAATTGAATTGTCTTTTGGCCTTTAAAATGATTTCTGAAGGATCATGTGACACTGAAGACTGGAGTAAAGATGCGGAAAATTCAGCTTTGCATCACAGGAATACATTTTTAGAAAAAATACTAAAATCTTTCACAATATTAAAGTTTTCACTATATAGTTTTTTGCTCAAAAAATGCAACCTTGGTGGGTATAAGAGACTTCTTTCGTAAACATTAAAAAATGTTACTCATCCCAAACTTTTGAACAGTAGTGTACTTATATTACATTCAACACCAAAAAATATTGATACATAATCATTTGATATAATTAGAAAATGAACTACCCAGTATTTGTGCATGTTGTTTTTGTTTTTAGGACATTGCAGTATAGCAGCATGCTAATGACAAACTCTGTTATGCTATTTATGTGCAGTACATAGTTGATATGCCACCGATATGCTAAATACAAAACAATATCGTAAAATACCTTAGCAATCATATGTAACTGTCGTAGGCCAGTAAGAGATGTACATGTAAACCTCACTCCCCTGATCTCAAGGTTCTCTAGTGACTGACACTAAAGGCTGCAGTCTTTAACCTCCTTGTTAGAGTGCCCGCCTCCCACGCCAGAGACCACGATTTGAATCCCGCTCGGAGAGGGTTGAGTAGGACCGGCTACACCTATAGCAATGCCTTCGCAACCACCCACTTCAAAATGATAGCATCGGGTTTTGTACTGAAAAGTATTTTATTTATTATAAAATGTAAAGGTCTAATTTAAGTTGTAGATGTTGTAGCTGAAAGAAAAGCTATAACGGTTTGTGTTATGATGTGTTTGGCTTTAGCCTGTCCAGTTAGTGCTCCCACGCTGTTGGACACCACAGTGATTGTGCCGTAGACTAGCAGAACCCCAGCACGACTCCGTCCCGACAGCTAAATTATATTTGCCTTCACCTCTCATTCATATCTCCTGAGGTGATACGATGAATATTTCAGTTTTCCAGAGTGTTTTTAAGTCTTCCTGGATGAACTTGATTCTTGCCCGCTGGGTGTTAAATGTTGGAATGGAGTTGTTTCTGTATTGGGGAAACAAAGGCTAGTCTATGTTACTTGAAATTTCTGCATATGAACAGACATGTAACCCTCAGGACACAGAGATTGACACACACACACACACACACACACACACACACACACACACACACACACACACACACACACACACACACACACACACACACACACACACACACACACACACACACACACACACACACACGCAGGCAGGCATGCACGCACGGACCTCACCTTAGGCTATCAGTGAGATGGAGTGTATCCCACCCACATGGGCACAAAGGTGTGTACGTGTATGTGTGCGTGTGTGTGAGAGAAAGAGAGAGAGAGAGAGAGGACAATACATATGTGTATTTTGAGATTTCGTTTATATGTGAATGTCAGGATTGCCTCATTTGACCTGTGCTTTCTGCTCTGAACCTCTTCCTCTGAAGTTGAGTCTAGTTCTTCTTGGTTTGAGGCGACTGTGAATCTGTGCTCTTGAGAATATAGGCTGACTGCTGGCCAGAGGCAGATCTTATTGCAGAGGCTGCTCTTCTAAAGCCCAGGAGGCTCAATGTTTCTTTATGGATTAACGTATATGTTCACATATGGTTCTCTTTTCCAAAATTGTAATGAATAAATTAATACTTAAAATAGAAAAAAATGCTTTAAAATAAGCACACTTTGTGATACAACTGTTGTTACATTTTATTGTGCCTTTTATGTTAATTTTATTCCTCATTTGAAATATGGTTCCTGTTTTTAATATATATTTATATACGGTTCTGTCCAAAAGTTTGAAATCAGTGCAATTTTTTAAAATAGGGTTTTTATGATCCAAAGCTGCATTTTGTTGATCAAAAATACAGTTGAAAACAGTAATATATAAAATATTATCACAGTTTAAAATAACTGCTATAAAAATATGTATATATATATATATATATATATATATATATATATATATATATTACCACAGTGGTCAGTGTTACATGATATGTATATGACATATATGTATATGACATATATGTCTATATGACCCTAATCGACTTGGTTCTCTTCCTCTCAGTAGCATAACATTTTGTCACTTTTTCTACATTATCTATCTATACACACACATATCTATATACAAAACTGGGCTTGATTTGGATGCTCTAAAGGTATGTAAAACAAAAGTAACACATATGATCTTTGGGGTCAATATGACCCCACATTGAAATGAATGGGAAAATCGGAAAAGAAAAATGTTTTTTTTATTTTTCATTTGTCAAAAAAAAAAAAAAAATCCATAAATCCAAAATAAATCTGAAATTTCCATACCACAATGAAGTCCTGGTCCTAGAGCACAAATGCAGTGTGGAACGAACATGATCACTTGCACACTCACATACGTGCACACACAAACACACACACACATGGTGTGACTCCAATAGAAAGCATTTTTATAGAAATTGACAAATAAAATCAATAATTCCAGCATAAATCTGAAAATTCTCACACATAAATGATGAAATTACAAATGCAATGTGGAATGAACATTATCACACACACATGTGCGCCCACACAGACACAGGCAAAAATACCCACACAGATAGAGAGAGGTGTGACTGCAATAGAGAGCATTTTTGTAGAAACTGGGTAATAAAATCAATAATTTTTGCATAAATCTAAAACAATTCACACATAAATGAAGGTATGGTATGAGAGCACAAATGCATTATGAAAGGAACACGACTACACACAGATCACATACACACAGAGAGACACACACAAACAAACAAACAAACAGGTGTGACTGCACAAGAGAGCATTTTTTATTGAAATTGGCAAATAAAATCAATTATTCCAGCATGAATCTAAAAATGTTCTCACATAAATGAAGGCCTGGAGTGGTACTAAAGCAAAAAAACAATTTGGAATGAGCATGATTACACACACACACACACACACACACACACACACACACACACACACACACACACACACACACACACACACACACACACACACACACGTGCGCGCACACAAACACACAGGTGTGAATTTGTGAATTTTGCAGTAAATAGGTAAAAAAGTACTTCATATCCCCCAAAACACAGCATAAATATATAGGTGAGAAGTAAACAAAAAAATATGATAGATCATTTGTATTATTATAATGTATATTTTTTGTACAATCGCTCTATACATGTTTGGGGTCATATAAACCCCAAAGGTCATACGTTTTAACAGGAAAGATCAAAATCATTTGAAGAACGTTTAAAATAGAATTCTTTTGTAACTTTATGAATATATGTATATAATCAATCCATTTGTATTCACCTAGGATGCATTAAATTAATAAAAACATATATTTAGCAGCACTGCTTACCATTTTTCAACTTCGATAATAAGAAATATTTCTTGAGCCCCAAATAACCATGTTAGAATTATTTCGAAAGGATTGTGGTATTGAAGATAATTCAGCTTTGCCATCCCAGAAATAAATAACATTTTAAAATATATTGAAATATAAAACAGTTGTTTTCATTTGTAATAATATTTCACAATATTACTGTATTTTTGATCAAATAAATGGATTGGTGAGCATAAGAGACTTCTTTCAAAAACATTAAGAAAATCTTACCGACCCCAAATTATTAAATGGTATTTAGTAACATTGATGTTATCTGATTTTCCTGTAAGCAGATAGGAGCTGTACTCCATGACTGGACAGCTGGAGTGGAAAGTGACATAACTTAACCTAAAACTGAGTGATAATCGATGCGAAGGGAACATGTCTCTGCTAACTTGGTTTGGCTTGTGCAATGCAATAGCATAAAGCAGTGATGTAGTGTCTTGTCACCCGATACCGCTTGGCTACTTGCTGAGAAAAGTAGTTTGTTAAGCTTTTTATCATAAAAATCCTTTCACACATTACATTTAATTAAATGCATCTATTCATTCTCATCACTGTTTAAGAGAAATAACTGAGATATATTCTCAT
Organism: Siphateles boraxobius; assembly: GCF_051911475.1. Lineage (NCBI taxonomy): Eukaryota > Metazoa > Chordata > Actinopteri > Cypriniformes > Leuciscidae > Siphateles > Siphateles boraxobius. Next base: position 3,830,566 of record NW_027509215.1, read on the forward strand.
TAAAATTATTTAATTTAATTTTCCTTTCAAGTTATCTCCGTGGGTGTCAGATTTGCTCATTTGCTCATTGCAGTGCTTTTCTTCCACTAAAGTCTCAGTCTATTTCTTAGTTCAAACACAGTCATAGTGAAGCGAGCTGTCGACATGTGGGGTGACTGCGAATCTGCTCTCTTGAGTAAGGGCTGACAAATTTCAGAGAGAGAGAGAGAGAGAGAGAGAGAGAGAGAGAGAGAGAGAGAGAGAGAGAGAGAGAGAGAGAGAGAGAGAGAGAGAGAGAGAGAGAGAGAGAGAGAGAGAGAGAGAGAGAGAGAGAGAGAGGGGAACAGACAGACTGATGCAGAGTTTTGCACTTGCTCTGATCCAGCTGAGATATTCCAGACAAACACAAAGCTGTGAATGCGTGTGATTCATCAGTTGCTGGTGACTGATGTGGGTGTTGTGTTGAAAGAGTGAAGAACAGAAAGACAGCTGAATTGTGTTTTTGTGCCCTTATTTCACGAAGGGACCACAGTGTCTGCTGATTCATGGACAGCTGCTCTAGGGTTTACAGAGTGTGCAGAAAGTTTTTTGACTAGTGCCGTCTCATTTCAAACACACTTAGAGGCGAATTCACACTTCAGCATGCTTTATTTGAACGTAAACCCTGTGTTTTGTTCTTACAACCCACTGTTTATTCATTTGCGTAATGTGCTTGTATAGTACACACATGTATGTATAATATTTATATTTCAATCAAGTTATTGTCACATTCTATACTAATAAGTTTCATTATAGAATATGCCAGATTTGTTCTCCATAGATAGCCATTCCAAATTAGCAGTGTATTTTCTAATTATTCATTTATAAATAATTGATGTATAAATATTCGAAAATTAAAAAATGACATCTGTATATAATTTTACATTTTAAAATATAAATGATTGGTTAATTATAAGATTGACAAATTATTGTTAATTATTATTATTTATTATTGTTGTTATTAGAATTTTTTTTTTATCTAATAAAATTTCAGATTATATATCCAGATAATGTATATTTTATTATTATTTAATAATAATAATGTTTATTATTCTATATTATTATATTGACTATATCACTAATTATAAATACATTTCATAAATGATCTGCATTTTTATCTATATATTTAAAACGAAGTTTAAACGAAGTCAAACATTTAACATTTATTTTAAGTTTCATATAGCATTTTATTCTCCCTTGATAGGACACACACACACACACACACACACACACACACACACACACACACACACACACACACACACACACACACACACACACACACACACACACCAAATTATAAAAGTCCAAAATATCCAAGTACCCCAGAGTGCAGTCTGGACGATAGGGTGAGGTGACACAAACCCAATTTAATCGCTTTATAATACCGCAATCTTATTGGTGTAGACGATTCAGGTCTGAGCATGCGCATTCCTTTATGTATGATTTTGTGAATGATTTGGCTGTATTAAAGAAATATTAAATGCTAACTTTAATCGTATCGGTTTACCATGACACTTTTAGTTAAGATCTATTGGCTAATGTTTTATTGTACTTAAGATACAGAATAGATGAAGTTATTGTTTAAAAACGAAGGCTTGGTGACAGCACCTGTACTTCAGGGAGATGTTTTACATTAGCGTGTCATTCACTTGGCTTCTTCATATTTCTAGCAGGATCGGTGGATCAGCACAAACGAATTTAAGCAGCTGATTTTAAATTCTAAAGCACGACCGTTTTTTGTTGTCATTTTTTTAACGACATTTGTTGTCCAATGCTTGCATTATTTGATACAAAGTGCAAATAAAATGTTTAATAGCAAACTCATGTTTCCTTGTTATTATGCTACCTGTTAATACAATATGAGGGCCTATATATTGGTTCTTTAAAGCCCTATGTTATAGTTTTTAAAGATTCATGTTTTCTAATAAGTGTCAACCGGTTAACATATACAACTATCTGTAACTGTGACATCAGGCATATAAAAAATCCAATTATTTATTCATCCACCCCCGCATTGCGTGTTCATGTTTTAATCTGTGTATATGTAGGCTACGGAATAAAAATGGTTTCAAATATTAACACTCACATATAGGCTAGCTGCATAACCATAAAAAAAAAAACACTGCTGTAAATCTGTGCAATTATAATATAATAAAATAAATAAAATACCCAGTGATATGAACATCTAGGCCTATTGCTTAAATACGCTCTTGAGCACATAAATTATAATATTTAATATAGATCGACATAATAATATCTGTTTTAGTAAAAAAAATAATATTTATTTATTTATTTTTACATTTCAGCACTGCAAGGTTTTTATTCCCATTGTACGCACAAAACCCAATGGCCAGGGCTTGTATGCTATTTGGTAGCCTATTGTCTTGTTTTTCACCGTGGTTTTGCTTTAAAATAAAATAAAACAAAAGTTTTATTGAAATACAGTGAATTACCATAATTTGTGTAAAAATCCGAGTTTGTGTTTATTTACTGATCCTATTGGCAAAACGAAGAAGCATAAACGAATTATGTAAAATTACGGAGCCCTGCATGAAATGTGGAACAATATTGTCTAAATCAGCCTATATAGAAACTATCTCTCCTTTGATATGCTAGTAATTTCATGCAGGCATGCTCACTGCCCACTAAAAGTGACACTGAATTATCTGAAGGGTAAATTAATATAATAGTATTGCTAGGCTAAATCTCAAACAGTGTATCATTTATCAGCAACATATTTTGTGATATCACCAAGCCATAAAACTGCTCAATATTAGGCCTAAAGCTTATAAGATTAATTTTTTGTAAAGCTGCTTTGAAACGATGTGAATTGAGCGCTATATGAATACATTTTGACAGTAACTTCATCTAACTTGATTCGTAAGTTCATCAAAACCAAAAGTTTATCCAATTGATTGTTACTGAAATCGCCATGGTTATCACTTAATATTTCTATAGTACGGCCAAACAGCGTCGTAGATCATTCATAAACACGTACCATAAACTTGTACATAAAGGAATGCGCATGCTCATGCCTCAAGCGTCTACGCCAGTAAGATTGCTGTATTATAAGCCAATAAAATTGGGTGTGGACGGTCGCCCCGCCCCATCGTCCAGACTGCACTCTGGGGTTACTCAAAATATCCCATGCTGTCAAAATACCAAGATACAGAGGGGATTGACTTTTCCAGCAGACTGTGTCCATAATGAATGTTAAAACAAAAGCAGACGGAACGGATTAAGCAAAGCCCATATGTAGATCAGGTCAAGAACTGAGTCTTTTCTTGAAAAAATTTTCAGCCACTAAACAGCCCTTTCACCTCTTTGTTATAAAAACCGCCTGTTAAATCAACAGGAGAGCTGAAAATATTGAAAATCTGTTTTATTTGTGCAAGAAACCTTGACTATTCAATAAAAATAGTCCAATATAATGCTACAAAAATTGTGCTCTGTAAACCTTTTAGGCCATCTTAGACACACCAATTGCGCTGTAATTCTCCTAGTCCCAATGCATTTATGACTCACTGATTCATTCAGAAACTGGGACAACAGGAATGAGAAGCGAATCAACATACAGACTCGAAAGCAGGTTAGCATGCAGATGTAGGGCGCTGATGCTCACCTGCATGGTGGCAGTCAGCCTGACAAGTGAGTGGATTCACTGATTTAGATCCATGTCAGTGTCCCTGAGGAACTCTCCCACAGGGAACAGAACGCACTGCACCACGGGCCACAGAGCCCAGCTGGTTCTTAGTTCACATTCACTAATATCCTCCTGCAGTAAAGATAGCTCATAGTTAGCAGCCAGGACTCCATCTGCTATAAGCAAAGAGTGCTCTACCACAGCATTGGGGGTAACGCATTGCAAGTAATATTCATTATTACTTTTTGGATGTAATGAGTAAAGCAGTACTATATAAATGTAAACATTCATTTTTGAGTTAGGCCTACTTAAAAAAAAATAGTAATGCACATTACTTTTCAGTTTAATTCATTTCGTTAAACATTTTTTTAACTATATAATTAATATGCACTTCTCCATAACGTAGTCACTTAGACATGGGAACTCGCGTGCGCTGGAACCATGGCTTGACAATAACTTTTTTGCTCACCATTCAGAAATCAGCATTTTTACTGCCCACAATTTTGTTTTTGGGATATTACGTTTTTATTAGGGGTGTGACGATACACTTAGCTCACGAGACGATACACGATAGCTTGTGGTTTCACGAGAACGAGGCAAAATTATATTTTAACACTACTTTTAAGTAATATTAATTGACGAAATGTACATCTGTAATCTTTTATTCGACTGAAAGTCACAAAATGCAAAACAATGCAGCTGCATTTTGAAATGTTTTAACTAATCTAGGGCTGTCACTGTAACAATTATTTTGGTAATTGGTGGATTATTTTGGCGATTAATAATCGGATAATATTTTTTTTGTGGTAATAAAAACCGACCTAAGTGAACAATAGCCTTAAAATTGACTTAGACTGCATATATAATAATAATGAGGCAATAATAATTGGTTCAAATAAAGTATCAAAAGCAAATGTCTTTTGGTTAATTTTGATTTTTTTTTTTTTGGTTGTTTTAGGGAGGGAAATCTGAACATGTAGGAAAATGTAAAGTCATGCAGTTTTTTGTGAAAATCCCTCAGTTTGTTTCTTTATAGGAAAATTTGTAAATGAATGACTTTCATATCATCATGCAGTGTTGAATTACGCCATATCCCCCCCCCCGTTTTCTCAACTTTCAGATTTTTTTCGCATTCCTTTCTCAAATCTCTCATTTACACCAATAAATGCCTGCTGATGAGGCTGCGTGTGAAAAACTTTCCAGTCAGCTCTGCTACAGTCATTTTTGCCAGTGATTGTAGTCGGGGGAGACAGATGCAGACGAGCGGATCAGAAATCCAGATTCCTCTTTGCAAAACTTGCTCATCTGAATGTCATCTCAGCATTACCTGTCTGTTTAACAAAGCCTCCTCTCAGTGCCATGTAGTCCTGTTTTTTATTGAGCTGAAACAGCAAAAAGTGACGGGAAAGAGTTTTTCTTTTTCTTTCAGCAGCGACTAAACTGAACATGTTCCACTCTGTCATTACTTTTGTATTAAATAGGTGGCTATTGCACAGGTTGGATGTCAGTGACATGAAATAATGATCATGTTGATCACAACTCATGATTCATAACCATCACTTACACACCAAACAGCACATATTTGATTTGAGAGCAACAGCAGAGGGGAATATTTTCAATGAATAAGGACAGCTAGTTCATCACATGCTAATCGGGTATCTGTATGCTATGCTAGTACATAAGCTAACTATAGACATAAATTGTCATCATAACGTAGTTCAAATAGCTTTTATCATAACATGATTTTGTTGGAATTGTAATCAGGCGCTTAAATAAGTAGCTTTAAACAAACAAATATTGGAGCCAATGTGATGGCTTGAGGTCCTAACATAGACCCAAATTTGAGGGAGGACCTGATTTGTCATCACACCGGCTGCATATGAATGCCAGAATGTAAAATTATTTATCTTATGCACATTTAAATGTGATTCATTTTCAGGTGTACTTTACAAACTAAAGCAAAGTTGGCGCCAATTTTCTAGTACAAATGCATTTCTCACACTTTTTTTGTGCATTCAATTATTGCCGAAAATGTTCATATCAATTTGTGCCTTATATTGTGAGGACACATAGCAGTATATTTTAATCCATACATTTGAAATTGAGAGCCATGTTCTTAAATGTGATGCATAACAAATATTATGTACAATATAACATATAACATACTAGGCTAAATGCATTCAAAGTTTTTTTTTGACGCTGATTTAATCGCCTCCATATTAATTCATGTTGTATGAACTGTTCCACTATCTCGTATAGCTACTCTTCGCTGTTCACTCAATCTCCGTCTACCTAATCTGTGCTTTTTAGAGTGCGCTCCTGAAAGGTCTCCTGTGTGTGGTTGTAAAGAGATGGTTCTACGTCTAATTAAACACAATTCTTGTCAAACAAAAAGAGACCGCAATTGTGAGCGGGGTGTCCACCCCTAAACTGTTCAGCAGCAATTCATCGAATGATTTACAATAAAAGACTGTCATAATCTGCATGGTCAAGCAGTAATTTGGGGGGCCTGTTTGCATCAACCTCTATTTGCATAATATATTTTTGTGAATTGGGTGCTAAAACACTGCAAACATGTGCCAAAATGACATTCAAAAACCCCATGACTGCATTGGTTGAATTAGTAGGAAATAATCACAGTGAAATAAACTGATCCAGCGGGAGACAGGAAGATGTTACAGTGATAATCCTGTGTTTAGTTTTACACACCGGATCATCTGTCCTGTCTCTCTGCTTACAACGCTATACAGCTCAGTGATAGTGAACGCCACTGTGTGTGTGTGTGTGTGTGTGTGTCTGTTCAGGTTTCATTTCAGAAACGCGCTGTAATCCGTCATGTTCCGGATAACTCTCTCTGTGTGACAGGAATGGTGTGTGGGTGGGATTTCTGTCTGGGATTTATTTAACGAGGCAAATCACTAGAATGGTTCTTTCAACTTCCTATGCTATCTCTACTTCCTCATCTGATGCAAGTGACATTAATAAACCAGAACACTATGATGTATTACTGAGCTCTGATAAGATTTCATAATTTCTGAGATGCATATTCAAGTCTGAGATTAGCTGATTCGAGAACAAGTGCTTTTTTTGTACATTTGTACATTTGTGATGGATTGACAGCCATTCAGAAGTTGTAAAAACTGAATATGCTGTTTGAAAGTTGTTTTTTTTAAATAAATACTTTTATTCACCTACAGTATAGGATGCAATAAATTGTTCAAAATACTTTTATAATGTTACAAAAGATTTTGATATCAAATAAATGTTTTTTAAACTTTCTATTCATCAAATAATCCTTAAAAAAATCATACTGTTTTCATCATTGATAATAAAAATAATAATGTTTCTTGAACAGCAAATTAGCGTATTAGAATGATTTCAGAAGGATTGTGTGACAGTGAAGACTAGAGAAATGATGCTGGAAATTCAGCTTTGCATCACAGGACTAAATTGTAGTTAAAATATATAGCAGTTATTTTAAATTGTAATAATATTTCATAACATTACTGTATTTACTGTATTTTTGATCAAATAAATGCAGCCTTGTTGAGCATAAGAGACTTATTTAAAAAATCCTACCGACCCCAAACTTTTGAACGGTATAGTGCATTACTCTTACCACCATTTTACCATGATACAGCCAGATTACTTCTGTGTAAGGGTTTGTTGCAATGCCAATAGCTAGGATGCTTGTGTATGTGAATGAGGGATGCTATCATAGGATGCCTCCTATCTATCCCGGAATTCAAGTGCTCTCATTAATGCAAGACAGAGCTTCACAATCATCGTTGTTTTCAGTGGATCGTTAGGAGAAATGCACGCCACTGGCAAACTCATTTATCAAATACCTCAGAAAAGTGTTTTAGGATGAGAGCTCTTGTGTTGTATTGATTGGGTGGTGAAGAACTAGCGTGGTAAATGTTTCATATCAAATCACTCAGATAAAGTGTCCCTGCTGCTAACTCGCACTCTTCTGTATGTGAGGAATAAATGGGATGTTTTCAAAGTTTGACATCATGTCATCTGATTTTTCACACACACTTTTTCTATAGCATGAATTAACCTTAATCATAATGTTCCTGCAATCTCAGCTAAATAATGTGCTGAAATTAAAATTATTGCTGACATGTCTCCCTTATAGATTGAAAACAACCCACTTTACATTTAGAAACAGAAAATTGGACAACGCCTGTTTGTTTCTCTGCTTTGTAACATCATTAAGCAGCTTCCTCAGAATGTGTTGATAGGCTAATTGCTAGGCTAACTGTCTATGCATGCACTTTTAGCAATACCGTGAAGTAAACGTGAAATAAAAGGTAATAACTGTGTTTACTATGAAATAAAAACTGTTTGGATGGCTGGTGGTGGTGAAAAGGATTACAGTAACATAGGAAGGCTTGTGCTTAGTGGGTATCTAAAGATTGTACTAAGCGTAGCGACCATGTAAAGTATAGGAGGGACATATCTTCTCTGGCCAAATTGCTCAAACTATCTCAGATGTTTAAACAAAAAAGAGTAATATGATTGCTTGTTAATGTATGTGCATGTTTTGTGAGTAAAGAGTTATGTAAATTCCATCAGGGTCTGGTAAAGGTTGATAAAGGTTTATTTTAGAGCGTTGACATAAAGCGACTTGTTTACTTTTGCGGTCTATTTGCGGACTTTTGCAACCTCAAACTTCTGAACGGTAATGTCCATTCACATGCTTAAAAGGCATTGAGGAAATGTATTCTGGGAATCTCATATTACAAATGTTCCAAGAGGTTTCTTTAAGATAGATATCCATAATCACTTCCTTTTGAATGTGGTGATGCTATAGTTACTGCTACACATACAGGCTGACTGTGTGTGTTAATTTGATGCTTTATCTGAGAGTTAGAGTTTTTTTAGATTCTCATTCTGTGGTCTAATTGGATCCTAATAGGAGTTTTCCTCCCTAGAGTTCTCAGATAAGTAAATGGTCTGTGAATTGGTCCTTCTTCAATCTCCTATCTTACTGTGTGTGTGTGTGTGTGTGTGTGTGTGTGTGTGTGTGTGTGTGTGTGTGTGTGTGTGTGTGTGTGTGTGTGTGTGTGTGTGTGTGTCTGTGTCTGTGTGTGTGTGTGGCTGTGTGTGTGTGTGTGTGTGTGTGTGTGAGTGTGTGTGTGTGTGTGTGTGTGTGTGTGTGTGTGTGTGTGTGTGCATGTGTGTTTGTTAGTGGACCATGAGAGACCTTAGAGGGAAATAGCATTGGCTTTACTCACTATTTTAAATGCTTTTATTAGGGGTCATATAAGGTATCTCTCTGGGCAGAAACGAGAAGATGTTTATATGTGTCCAGTTTTACCTACAAAGTAATCTATTTTAAATTAACTCTAATTTATCGAGGCGGAAAAGAACTCCAGCCCAGCTCAGCTCACTTTACAGAGAGATGTGATTTATTGATCTCTAAGGGGGTAATTTAGCAAGCACACCCTGAGTCAGAATCGACTAGGGGTTGTTACGCCCAAAAACACTGAATATCAGCCACCAAAAGATCACAAAAAATAGCTTGACACCTCTGTGTAACTAGTCTGTTAGGTAAAGAATTAAAAGATAAATGATAATAACTAGCTCAGTTTGAGTTTATAGTGCATTAACATAATGTATCTATTTAAACAAGCAATTGATTAAAGTGCCCCTATTATGCTATTTTAAAGTTTCCTAATGTTGTTTTGGAGTCTCCTCTTACAACAGGTTTACATGCATCAAAGGTCAAAAAACTGTTTAATTTTCTCATAATATACATTTGCACATCACCACATTTTCAATGATTCTCAAACGACTCGTCAGATAAATCAATTCTCTCTAAATCCCTCCTTTCCGCGAGCTACTCTGCTCTGATTGGCCAGACAGCCCAGTCTGTTGTGATTGGTTAACCGCGTACAGCATGCGCGTCGAAAGCAAAAATGCCCATTGCCATAACAACATCAGCTCTGCGTGTCCTGAGGCTTCCTACACCGTAAACTAACGTGTGTGTGTGTGTGTGTGTGTGTGTGTGTGTGTGTGTGTGTGTGTATGTGTGTGTGTGTGTGTGAGTGTGTGTGTGTGTGTGTGTGTGTGTGTGTGTGTGTGTGTGTGTGTGTGTGTGTGTGTGTGTGTCTGTGTGTGTGTGAACAAAACAATCACATGTGGGCATTCTATATACACAACCCCAAATCAGAAAAAGTTGGGACATTTTGTAAAATGCATTAAAATCAAGAATCTGTGATTTGTTAATTCTATTTAAACTTTTTTTAACTGACAAAACTACAAAGAAAGGTTTTCCAATGTTTTCACTGACCAACGTAATTGTATTTTGTAAATATGAACAAATTTTGATTTTGATGGCTGCAACACACCCCAAAAAAGTTGGGACAGAGACATGTTTACCACTGTGTCACATCACATTTCCTTTTAATTACACTTTTTAATCATTTGGGAGTTAAGTATACTAATTGTTGGAGTTTTGCTAGTGGAATATTTGCCCAATCTTGTCTGATACAAGACAGCCGCTCAACAGTCTGTGGTCATCATTGCCTGATTCTCCTTTCATGATGGGTCATACGTTTTCCATAAGAGACATATCTGGACTGCTGTAAACAGGCCAAACCTTAGAACCATAGAACACCAAACCTTCTATGGTGCAGAGTGTCTAGAAACCACTCAGTTTTAGCATGTGCAGAATGAGGCCTGGCATTGTCTTGCTTCCCAGGAAAGATGTAATCTTGATTGCAGTTTATGTCTCTGTGCAATCCAAATACATGCCTCCATGTCAATGGTACCTTCACAATAATGCAAGTTACCCATACCGTTTGCAATGATGCACCTCAATACCAGCACAGGTGTTTGCTTTTGCACCTGTCGCTGGTGAAAGTCTGGTTGGTCCCTTTCATTGTTGGGACTGAGAACTCGGTGTCCATTTTTTTCCAAAAACAAGCTGGAACATGGACTCATCTGACCACAGCACACATTCCCACTGTCTTCTAGACCATCTGAGATAAGCTCAGGACCAGAGAACTCGCCGGCATCTCCACATAGAACTGATGTAAAGCATTCTCCTTGCGTAACAGAGATTCAAGTGGCATTTCTTAATGCAGAGTCAGACTGTGTTCAGTGAAAATGGTTTTCCAAATTACTCCTGAGCACATGTGGCTGTATTTAACGGATTAGCATGATGGTATCTTGTGCAATGCCATCTGAAGGCTCAAAGGTCACGCACATTCAAAAGAGGTCTACTGCCTTACCCTACACAGACTGAGATTTCTCTGGATTCCCTGAATCTTGTGACAATATGATGTATGGAAGATGATAAAAGACATCTTCACAGAAAAGTGATTTTTTTTAATTGTTTGACAATTCTCTCATGATATTTGGCACAAAGTGATGAGCCATGACCCATCTTTGCTTAAAAAGACTGAGAAGCACTTTTACACCCAAACATGATACCCTCAACTATTACCAATTCACCTGCTCATTGTGGACTGTTTCAAAAGAGTTGGATAATCTAATTTGGATAATCTTTTCACTTTTATTTTGTCTCTGTCCCAACTTTTTTGGGGTGTGTTGCAGCCATCAAAATCAAAATTTGTTCATATTTACAAAATACAATTACGTTGGTCAGTGAAAACATTGGAAAACCTTTATTTGTACTTTTGTCAGTTAAAAAAAGTTTAAATAGAATTAACAAATCACAGATTCTTGATTTTAATGCATTTTACAAAATGCCCCAACTTTTTCTGAATTTGGGTTGTATATATATATATATATATATATATATATATATAATTTATTTTTATTTTGTGTGTGTGTGTGTGTGTGTGTGTGTGTGTGTGTGTGTGTGTGTGTGTGTGTGTGTGTGTGTGTGTGTGTGTGTGTGTGTGTGCGTGCGTGCGTGCGTGCGTGCGTGCGTGCGTGTGTGTGTGTGCGTGTGCGTGTGTGGAATAAATGAGAATCTGTATCCTCTTTCTGACTACTGAAGCCACTGTCATCTTTCCACAGCCTCACAAAATAAATGACAATGAATCACATCCCCATTTCTAATTTTTTCCTTACCAGCCATGGTTCACAGAAACACATTTTGTCCGTTTCCTTGGTTTCTGTTTTGAATGTGTTGCACTGGATGTTGGAGGCCAAACACATTCGTTGTGAGGGTTTAATCAAGTGCTATGCTGTTCAAGGGCCTGTAAACCTTCTTGAGCAGTAACATTAAGCTCAGATAAGATCACATTAAATTCCATCTGTTTGCAGTGTGCTTTTATATGTGAGTGGGAAATAAACTTCTCTCTTCCTCTGTCCTTGGATTGGAGAATAGGCTTAGGATAGAAATGGCTGACAGCCCAGCTCTTTAGAAAAAAAAAACCCTGTCTCTGACAGTGTGTACTCTCACCCGCTGACAAACACACACATGCTCAGATACACAAGTCACAGGTAGACACTTGCTTTATTTGACACTAATGTATCCCTCAAGATATACAAACTAACACATGAATACACACATCTTTATGGCCCGAGATGGCAATAAATAAGAATGATGTGGCTTTCTAATTTATAAAAATGTTAAAACATCAGAATAATAATAGAAGGTCTGCAACCACAAGCATTTGACTGATCCATGAGAGCTTAGTCAGAGGGAATATTAATAATTGGTCTTCCAAGAATTTATTATTTATCATTAAATAACAAAAAATAGCAATATAATAATTAAGTGTATTATTATTTGTTTTATTGTTGTTAATATAATAATAATAATAATAATAATAATAATAATAATAATAATAATAATAATAATAATAATAATAATAATAAAAATGATAATAATTCTTTTTTTTTAATTTTACTATTATATTTATTTTATACTTTTTTTTGTATGCAACTGTGATGCAAACTGTTAATAGAGAACATTGAAAATTGAAAACTGGAAAGAGAGAATTTTTATATCGACTGAGCAGGTCATCAGTTCTATAAAACAATAACACAGGGGTGAACACCAGTCGATTGAGTGGAAACTTTTAATTACTGTTCAGCCCCCTCCTTCCCATCTTTAAAATCATTTGTACTCCATTATATAACCGTGCTGTGATGTTCAGTTGTCAATCACAGACACATTCAAATCATATTGAGTTCTCTTTTGCATTTGAATGGACAAAAAACACACAATTATGCCAAAATGCGTATCCTCATCTTAAATGAGTTACATAAAGTTTAATTTACGTCAGTTTCATTCAATTTCTGGATATTTCCTGTTAGATGAAATATTTAAAATATACTAACACACAAAATCATTTTTTGTTATTTCTACATTAATTTGGATATTAAATGTGAAAATACCGGTATCACAATATAAAAATATATTAAAATGTTAGGTGCATTCGTTACAGAAAAATGTGTGATTAATTCGATTTTTTTAATCAATTGACAGCAATAATATATATATGTATATGATGTATGGTACAAAGTACAAATATATATATATATATATATATATATATATATTGATTTTTCTTTTTGAATTTTGAACTTTCTATTCATCAAACAATCCTGAAAAAATCTAGAACAGTTTCCTCAAAAATGTTTCTTGAGCAGCAAATCAGCATATTAGAATTATTTCTGAAGGATCATGGGAATACATTGCATTTTAAAATGTATTTAAATAGAAAAGAGTTATTTTAAATTGTAATCATAATTTTTTTCCCAATATTACTGTTTTCACTGTATTTTTGAGGCCTTGGTGACCATAAGAGAAAAATAAAATAAAATCTTATTTAGCGGATAAAATCGCATTCCGGGGGGTAGCACTGCACATATACTAATAGCGATTAAAGGGGCAGGGGCTCAAGCCACTGAAATATTATGGGTTATATGATGAATGGATGGATGGATGGATGGATGGATAAAGTTAAATGCACTTCTACTGACAGTCCTGATGATGTTGTTAATTGTGTCTCTCTCAGGTGAGCACCTGCGGGTCTGTCCTCAGGGTCACACCTGCTGCACGTCCGGTATGGAGGAGAACCTCCTGAACCTGAGCAGAAGAGAGTTTGAGACACAGGTGAAGGAGTCTGGACGCACCTTACAGAGCTCTCTCAGTGGCCAGTTCAAGAGCTTTGACGGTGAGTTACTGTCTGGAAACTCAGTCATGTCACATGATACAAAAGGGTCTCTTTACATTACACTTCTCATCATGAGGTTGAGAAGAATCGTTTGTTGAAAAAATGATGCCACTCTTTTAAGAAAATGTTCTTTGGAAAAAGGATCATGTTACGGAATTAGTTGATTGTTATAATTCGTTTTAATGCAAATTTTTTTTTGATCAAATTTGATGAATTACACAGCTTGTAAACATACTTAATCACTATGGAAAAAAAAATTAAATAAAAAAAAATTAAATAATTTTTTTGCAATCATTTAAGAAATTTCCCATTTAGAACTGGCATAAAGGCTTCTTACAAATTGAGTCAAGAACCCTAGGGTTCTATATAGAACCTTTTTTCCTAAGAGGGTGGCTTGCTTGCCCAACAAACCTGTGCTAGATATCTCAGAGCAGCACAGTTAAAACCTCCGTGGCATTAGACAGATGGTGTGTGTGTGTGTGTGTGTGTGTGTGTGTGTGTGTGTGTGTGTGTGTGTGTGTGTGTGTGTGTGTGTGTGTGTGTGTGTGTGTGTGTGTGTGTGTGTGTGTGTGTGTGTGTGTGTGTGTGTGTGTGTGTGTGTGTGTGTGTGTGTGCGCGCGTGGATTTCTCACTTACCCCTCAAGCCTGCTGAATACTGTGAG